>NC_091625.1:62853757-63453757 GCF_027580195.1 Bos mutus | reverse complement strand
TTGGGGGGATTTTATGTTTTATTATACTTTGTTAAAAAGGAAATATTGTACATTTTTAGAATGTCTATATGAGTAAATTTAATGCACTGAAAATAAATTTTTTTAAAAGCTGTGCAAAAAATTTAGTGGGATTGAGTTTAAAACATAAAGACCCAACAGAATGCCTTCCTTATCCTTCTTTCCATAGTTACTTCTCACCATCCCAGTCTTTCCTTCTTGTGTCCCAGAGGTAAGTTTTAAGATTTCAAAACCACTTACTTTCTTTGGAACAATGGAGCTTGTTGATTTTGCAGTTATCAGGCAAACAACTGATCACCATTCTTTTAATGGGTTAAACAAATTGTGTATCACTTTTTCTGGCATAGACTATTTCAAGGGATAAGGGATGTGTTGTAATGTGTAAGGGTTCTGGAGTTAGGCTTGTTTATTATCGTTTACTTGCTCAGTTGTGTTTGACTCTTTGTGACTCCATGGAACTGTAGCCTGCCAGGCTCCTCTGTCCATGGGATTTCCCAAGAAAGAATATTGAAGTGGGTTGCCATTTCCTTTTCTCTAGGGGATCTTCCCTACTCTGGGATCAGATCCACGTCTCCTATACAGGAGGTGGATTCTTTACCATTGAGCCACCTGGGAAACCTGCTGCCATTCAAGTTCCAGCTGTGATATTTCCTGATTCTGTGTGCTTGTACAAATTATTTAATCTCACTGAACCTTGAGTCCTTGTCAGTAAAATAGGGTTTATTGAGAGGATCAAACAAAATCATGATCTATTATACTTAATGCATGCCTGCATATAGAAGACACTTAAAAAATTGGGGGTAGAGTTTTCCATTGGCATCTGTGATGGATTGGTTCCAGGACTCCTCTCAGATATAAAAATTCATATATCCTCAAGTCCCTTATATAAAATGGCATTATATTTGCATATAGGGCTTCCCAAGTGACAGAGTGGTAAAGAGTTTGCCTACTAATGAAAGAGATGCAGAGATGCAGTTTCAATCCCAGGGTCAGGAAAATTCCCTGGAGTAGGAAATGGCAACCTGCTCCAGTATTCTTGCCTGGAAAATTCCATGGACACAGGAGCCTGATGGGCTACAACAGTCCATAGGGTCACAAAGAGTCCAACGCGACTGAGCGACTGAGCACACATGCATATTTGCATATAGCCTGTGCACATCCTCTCCTATCTTTTAAATCCTCTCTCATAACACTCAATGCATTGTAAATGCTATGTAAATAGTTGCCAATCCCCAACAAATTCAAGTTGTTTTTGGAACTTTTTCCAAATATTTTTGTTCTGTGGTTGGTTGAATCCATATATGCAGAACACCATATATGGAGAGCTGATTCTATTATTATAAGGATTACATAGCATTTTAATCCAAATTATTACTAGGTTCTTTGCACTAAGCCTGCCAATATGTGAAATTTTTATTGGCTGTTCATATGCTGTGTTGATTTAGAGGGTTGTTTTATTTAAGACAAGTTTATAAAGGTACAGATTTCAGGACTGGACTTCTATTGGGCTTAAAATATTCTCTCTATATACTTTCTTATCCTCCCATTCTTATGAAGACTCATCTTTGGATAAGGAAGCCAACAAACAATGAGCATGTTTTTTTTCCAGACAGATTTTATAAAATAAGATTATGTGGAAGGCCAAAGCTTTTACTTTCTGACAAATTTTGTAGGAAAAAGCCAAACAAGAATCTCTGGATCTCTGCTTCTTGATTTTCAGTAGACTAAGCAAACTGTGCTGGTCTAGCTATCTGCTCCCATGATAGAAGGTTAATTGAAAGGCACACTGTTTGTGCTCTCATGTCTACATAGGTGCTAAACACAAACGTTGATTTATACTCTGAAACTCAGGTCATTTGAGAATAAAATCATCTCCACTGTTAAGTGCATGTCTTTGTTCTTTTGGTTCAGATGCTTATATTGTGTTTGAAAATAAAATTGTAATTCCTACTCTGACATTCCCCTATGTAATGCCTCAGTTGGTGGCAGTTTGGAATACATTCTGGGTCCATCTCTGCTGTGAGATGGTTCACGTCTCCCATGAACTGTTGGAGGACTATGGAGATGCTGCCAGGCCAACTGTCATTTCCCCTGGAGGAATGAATGGGGTGGAGGTGGGCAGTATGGGAGTGAGCCCTGTTTCCAAGGCCCCTACCTGCCTTGCTGCCTTGTCTTCTCTGGCAGTTCACCCTGGAGCCTCTCATGCACTTATTCCCTTGCTTTCTATTTCTTTCTCTTCCTGTCTTTCTCTGTCTCTCCTCTCTTCTCTCTCTCTTCCTTTCTTTGCCTGTGCCATCGCCTGTACTATTTGGTCTCTTTTATTTCTATGGCACTCATTTCCATGGAATCTAAGTATTCAAACAAACACATTAGATTAAATATAGGCTTGTGTAGGAAGAGAAGGAATGTGTCTTGCCTGCTGCCTGCCCTCTGGCATGATTCACGCTGGATGAAGTGAAGGGCGGGAGGAAGATGCTCATACCCGTGAGCACTGCAGAGGGCATTGGAGGAAAATGAGTAGTCAGCCTGAGCTTCTGATGCCAAAGTCTTGCTTTTCTGACAATTTTTATCTTTCTCTACTTCATCTTTATCCTGCCCCTCCAAGAGGGAGTTTAGTAAGTTGTGCTGAGTCAGGGAGATCCCTGTGTCCTTGGTTTCCAAAGCCAAAGCTAGGTAGTATTAGTATTTTAATGTGAATTATTTCAAAGCTGAATGATGTGAAGTATTTGTCCTAGAATGCTAAATTGGATAATGCTGCTTGATCCTTCCAAATTTTAATTTTTTTCCAGCCAAAAAAGCATACAAGATATTGATAAAACTTATGAAATTGGCTTGTGTAGAGACACTAAAGAAAACTGTTTTAGGCACTTTGGCACTACATAGCAATATTAAAAACACAGCCATGCAAGGGTTTTCTGAGTATTAATGGTCCGCAGATATGAATAACCCAGGCCTAATAAACAAAACCAACATGTACCTCTTGAAATAAGTGTGAAGAATGAAAATGTCATTCTTTGTATTGTTACTGTGCTTATAAGTGTATTTTGAAGCACAAGTATAGTTACTGTGCTTAAATTATTAATGCTTTTTTTGAAAGTTCCAAAATTAACTAAAAGTTATTCATATATTCATTTATTGTACAGAAATATACTCAATCCCTAATTTATGTCAGGTATTCCTGTTAGATGTTGGGGATACAGTCTTGGTAAGATACCTAGGGTCCTTGCCCTCATTGAATCTCCAGTAATTGAAAAGTATGATAAAGAAGGGACATATATCCAATTCATTCAACAAACATTTGTTGGACAGTTACTGCCCTAGATACTGTTCTAGGTTTGGAGGATCCTGTGGTGGAACAAGACAGGCAACATGCCTGCACTCAAGGACTTTATATTCCAGTGAAAAATTTAGTGTACTTTAGGATATTGTGGGGAATGAAGGAAAGCTTTCTAGAAGAACTGGTTTCCCAACTGAGACCTGAAAAGTGAGAAGTTAAATAGAAAATATTGTGGGCAGAAGTAACAATATATGCTTAGACCTAAGGATGATAGTAAACAAGGAAAATCCAAAAAAGATGAAAGGAGCTCAATATGGCCACTATACCACATTTGAAGAATGTCTAGAGATGAGCTGGAGAGGTGGGTCATGTTAGGTCTCAAAGTATCATGCCAGTCATATAAGTACTTTGGACTTTATTCTAAGGTAAAGAGCAGACATCAAGATGTATTGAAAAAGAGGGGAGAAATAATTAGATCTGTATTTAGAAAAGTGAATCTGGCCACAGTGTGGAGAATAAATGACAGATCAAGATGGGATGTGTGGAGATAAGTTAAGAGATTGTTTCAGTTGTCAAGTTAGTGAACATGGTGATCAGGAAAAGCGAAATGACAGTGATGATGGTGAGAGCAAATCTAGACACAGCTTCAATAGGGCACAGTGATCGATTAGATGTAAGTGATAAAGAAAAAGGAGGCGATGATGACGACCACCGGGTATCTAGCTAAGAAAATATCATCAAACACAAAAGAACAGTAGGCTTCAGGTGGGAGATAATGAATTCTATTCAGTTTTGAACAGATTGGTAGCCTGCATGTTGCCTCTCAGTGGAGACGCCCAAGCAGTTAGATGTGTGAATTGAAAGCTCAGGAGAAAAGTCTGAGCTGCAAATATGTGTATTTGAATCATCACCATAAACATGACAATTGAAGTCATGGGAGTAGAAGGACTGGCCCAGGAAGAATATGAGGAAACCCTAACTCTGAAGAAATAGGGTTGTAACAGTTAATATTCAAGTGATAAAGAGAAAGAAAAGACTGAAAGGAGACTGGGAAAGAAATGATCAGGGAAGCAAGACAAAAACCATGAGCAGATGGTAACATAGAAACTCATGGCAGCAGGCGATACATTTCAAGGAGGCATGCTCTCCAGTGTCCACACAGCTGCCTCAAAATCAAATAAGAGTAAAGGAGAATAGTCACCACGTGGATGGACTTAGAGTGTACTATGCCTAGTGAAGGGCTTCCCAGGTGGTGCAGTGGTAAAGAGTCCACCTGCAATGCAGGAGACTCCAGGTTCAATCCCTAGGTTGGAAAGATCCCTGGAGAAGGAAATGGCAACACACTCCAATATTCTTGCCTGAAAAATTCCATGGACAGGGGTGCCTGGCAGGCTATAGTCTATCGGGTCACAAAGAGTTGGACATGACTGAGTGATTGAGCACAGCACACACAGAAATGCCTAGTGAAATAAGTCAGAGAAATACTATATGATATCACTTATATGTGAAATCTAAAATATAAAATGAGAATATAACAAAACAGAAACAAACATGAATACAGAGACCAAACTAGTGGTTACCAGTGGGGAAAGGGAAGAGGGAGGGGAAATACAGGGCTAGAAGATTAAGAGGTACAAAGTACTATGTGTAAAATAGATAAGCAGCAAAGATATACAGTACAGCACAGGGAGATAGAGCCATCATTTGGTAATAACTTTAATAGGCTACATTCTATAAAAACATGGAATCACTGTTAAACACCAGCAACTAATATAATATTGTAAATCAACCATCCCTCAATTAAAAAAAGAAAGTTAGAAAGATACAAGGAGAATATAAGCCATTTTGTAGTGAGTAGTAACAAATAGAAAAGAGAATGTGGAGACAGCAAGGGTGCTTGCAAGACATTTGATTACAATTGAGAGCGATGACTAGGGAAGTTGATGGAGGGATGGAGAGAAAATTTCCTTTTAAATGGGCACTCAGATCAGATCAGATCAGTTGCTCAGTTGTGTCCAACTCTTTGTGACCCCATGAATCACAGCACACCAGGCCTCGCTATCCATCACCAACTCCCGGAGTTCACTCAGACTCACGTCCATCGAGTCAGTGATGCCATCCAGCCATCTCATCCTCTGTCGTCCCCTTCTCCTCTTGCCCCCAATCCCTCCCAGCATCAGGGTCTTTTCCAATGAGTCAACTCTTCGCATGAGGTGGCCAAAGTACTGGAGTTTCAGCTTTAGCAACATTCCTTCTAAAGAAATCCCAGGGGTGATCTCCTTCAGAATGGACTGGTTGGATCTCCTTGCAGAGCCTGTTTAATTGTAATGGAAAAGAGCCAATGGAGAGCAAGAGATTAAAGAGAAGATGGGGCACTTAAAAAATCTGAGTCCTTGAGAGAGAGGAAGATAAAATTCAAGGAACAGCAGAAGATTCGTACGAGATAGGAGAAGAGATTCATTTTCTTCATTTTCTGCTCTTTGAGAGGGAAGGAAGAAGGAGTGAATATGGATGCAGGTCCATTTGCAAGAGCCGAGGGAGGTACCACCTGATGGATTCTATTTTTCCTGAGAATGAGAAGACACCTTTTGTCATAAGCAAGGACAAGGTGGCAGGATTGGAATTCTGAAATGTGAAGAAGCTCTGAAAACATCCCTACAGTGAAAGGACGCTAGATTGATTAGTGAGAGGTGGAGGGTTTACACGCAGCATCCAAGGCTCTGGTCAAGCAGGAGCTTGTGATTTTCAAGTGAAGCCCATCTGGAAGGCTGTGTGAAGTCAGACAACAGCTGGAATGGGAGCGGAAAAGCTGGATAGTTAGGGAGTTACAAAATAAGAGCATTGAGGGACTTTACTAATTGCCTTGCTAAATTCCATCTCTTTCTTTGCTCAATTTGGCTGATGCTATTTAATAGTTGTAGTTAATGTTGCTGTTCAGTTGCTATTCAGTAGCTATATGTCTGACTATTTTGCAGCCACATGGACTGTAGTCTGCCAGGCTCCTCTGTCCATGGGATTTCCCAGGCAAGCAGACTGGAGTGGGTTGCCATTTTCTTCTCCAGGGGATATTCCTAACCCAGAGACTGAACCTGTATCTCCTGCATTACTGGCGTATTCTTTACAGTTGAGCCTCCAAGGAAGTTTATGATTAATGAATCTTCTATAATTATAAATGAAACTTTTCTTACATTTTCATAAAATGTTCAGAGAAAAGTAAATGTCAGGATGAGAAAACTGAGTGTAGTGATTTTGAACTCAAGTTCTGAGCCTGGATTATTGGGTTAAAATCCTATCTCATCTACTTATGTGTTGTGGGACTTTGAGTGCATGGCTGCTAAGTCTCCTTGTGTGTGCTAAGTCTCTTCAGTCATATCCAACTCTTCAAAACCCCTTGGTCCTCTGTCCATGGGATTTCCAGGGCAAGAATACTGGAGTCAGTTGCCATTTCCTTTTCCAGGGGATCTTCCCAACCCAGGGATGGAACCCAAATCTCTCATGTCTCCTGCATTTGCAGTCAGGTTCTTTACCACTAATGCTATCTAAGTCATCTTACCTTTCTGAGCCTGTTTTCTCACTTAGAAAAATTGGGATAGAAAAGTGTCTACTAAAAACATAGTTAAATGAGTCTATATCCCTAAAATATTTAAAATAGTTTCTGATACATTTATAGGAAGTACCAATAAACGTTAGTGTTGGGCTGCACCCCACAGTCCTGCAATCCTTGCAGTTGCTCAGCCATGAGACCAAAAAAAGAATCTGGAGTCAGTGACAGAGACATCAGTGATTGACTGGTCAGGGAATCTTACATGTCAGAGGCAAAGGTCCTAGAGCGACACCCCACCACTTGCGGCTGATGACTGATGGCAGGCAGCACACAGCAGCAATCCAGCAATCTTTGCTACCCAGGGGAGGTAAAGGCTACCAGTTATAGAGGAATGACTCGAGAAGGGCTCCTTGGCTGTTAGAGGCGCTGCTGGAGTGTGTCCTCCCACAGTTCCTTGGGTTAGCAGCCATCATGAGGGCCATTATTTCCTGTTGATGACAGAACAGAGTGGACCCTTTCTGGTCTATGGGCTAGAATCATTGTTAACTGGGGATCCTCTTGATCACACGGGTAGTGACTGATTAAACTTTCAGTTTAGGAAGTGGAGGCAATTGTGTGTATAAGAAGAGGAGAGGCAGGACCAGGTGGGGCAGGGGATGTGCAGAGAGTAGCTGTCTTATGGGGCCTGAACATACAGTTAGCTTTTATCATCATTACTATTATCATTAGGGCTCACATCATTCTAGGTCCAAAAGGGTCTTGGAGGCAATTTTGTCTAATTAGCTCATTTGATGGAAAAGGAACCTGAAGGCCACTGAGAAATGCTGCCATTCCCAAGTTAGACAGTAGACCTAGGTCTGGATGCAGGTCTCTAGGGTCTTAGTCATGCTTTAGCTCTTCTGTGTCATGATATTTAGATTTTGTCTACTTGCAAGGTCTTCCCGGGTGGCTCAGTGGCAAGTAAAGAATCTGCCTGACTATGCAGGAGACACAGGTTTGATTTTTGGGTCAGAAAGATCCCCTGGAGAAGGAAATGGCAATCTACTCCTGTCTTCTTGCTTGGAGAATCCCATGGAGAGAGGAGCCTGGCTGGCTAGAGCCCATGGGGTCGAAAAGAGTCAGACATGATGGAAGCAACTGAGCATGCACAGGAGGAGCTAGCTCTACCCCTTAGATGGGGAGAGGGGACATCGAGCAGAGAGCTCCTCCACAAGCCTATCACATGCCTCTGCAATAGCATGAAGCCATTCTACACGAGACACAGTGCAAGTAGCTCTGGAGGCCTAGGCAAGGTCACCGGATTTCCTCTTCATGGGCTTTGTGCCGCTGCTTGTGATAACAAAGAAAATTGCACTTCCACAGGCTCCAGTGTATTTTCTGTTGTTCTATGACAAACAGGCATCTGTGGCCCCCATCCAATTTATTGTCCTGTTCAGTGGAAGAAAGGACATAATGGGAGTCATGGATGGTGTTTTAAAGCCAGGGCTCTGTGAGCAGCAACACTTTTCAGCCTTTGATTGTTTACAGTCTTCCAGCCAAAACTAGATATACATGGATCTATCCTGCTCTGAGTAACAAAGTGCATGCTAAGAAAAACTGGCAACCACTTTCTCAGTTTCTGTGCCTCAAAGATGGTATACACAGATATTTTTCTGACTGATGGCCTCTGGGTCTCTGTTGTGACTGAACACCCAGGCTATCCAAGCTGGGATGTGTGTCACTTCAAACACTTGTCTAAGTTGATTATTGAAGAACTTAAACTGAAGCCTTGGAATCATACAGGGTGAATCATGCTGATGAGATTTCCAAACCAATTTTGGGTTCAGGCGGCTCCATCTTGTTCAAATCCCTGTGTGCTCCCAATCAGAATCTTGATTTGTGGTTTCTCAGCTGTGCCACCAGCCTTCCTACACAATGGTCAGGACTTTGTTTTGCTTTTTGTGGTTGTTGCCATTTTTTCCCATCTAACTGAGATTAGAAACCAAGGTTATGAGAATTATTTGTAATTGCTACATTTGCCATCTTGCTCTGGGCTTCCCAGATAGTTCAGAGGCTAAAGAATCTGCTTGCTAATGCAGGTGACACAGGAGACACGGGTTTGATCCCTGAGTGGGGAAGATCCCCTGGAGAAGGAAGTGCAACCCACTCCAGTATTCATGTCTGGAGAATTCCGTGGATAGAGGAGTGTGGTGGGCTACAGTTCATGGGGTCTTAAAGAGTCAGATGTGGCTGAGTATGCCATCGTGCTCTGCAGCTAAGTCTAGAGAAGTAGTTGTTAACCTTTACCATGCATCAGAATTACCAGGTAAGCATTTACAAAATTAAGATCTTTGGGTGTTAATTTTCAAGGCAAGGTTGAGAACCACTGCTCTAGATCTGTGCTTCTCAAACTTTAATATGCTCATGAATTTCATTACTACCCAACTAGCAATTCCTATTTCTCAAAATGTGCTCCTCAGACAAGCACCACTGATAATGCTAAGAGCTTGTTAGACATGCACACTCAGACCCCAGACTAGACCTACTGACCCAGAATCTGTACTTGAACAGGGTCCCTGATTTCTTGTGTACTTTAAAGTTTGAGAGGGACTGCTCTAAAGAGTTTTTTTTCCTTCTGAAAACCATAATTTTGGTTTGCTACCACCAAGTAGATGCTCTGCCTGAGTTATGACATGGAGATTCCAACAACTAGGTTTCCCTAAGTCAAAGGTCATCGAAAAATTTTCCATGACACTATTAACATATGATATGAATTTTCCAAAAAGTAAGGTAAAACTGTGTAAGTAGAATGATTCCAGGTATTCAAAATGCAAGTAAAAATAAAAGAAATACTTATTATTCTCTCTGAATTGTAAAAATGTGATTGATTTTTATTCATTTTTATATTGCCTTCTAATGTATAGTTTTTCTATGATGCACACATATGATACTATAATCAGAAAAATATATTTTAATCAAAGGAAAAAGTCTTCTTTAAAATGTCTAGCTTTCTCATTATCTTTTACCCTTCTTGGTCCCTATAGGACAAATTTTTATTTCAATGTTGAGTAAGGGCTGTTACTTCAACTTGTTTATTCTCAAGAATTTTGTAGCATTAGACAAATAACCTGATTTATATCCTATAGTGATGAACTTCTCGTCAATCTTTAAAAAAAGAATCAAGAAATAAAACCAAACTCACTCTTAGAGTGTAGGGAGAGGTGATCTGTGGAGGCTGCATAAGTAACAAAAAATAAGTATTGCCAGATTAACACTATTTCCTTTTACAGATAAGTCAGTAAAATGGTAAATAAAGAGGATCTTTAAATCATCCTCCCAAAATGTTGCATGGTATTTTCATTAAAATATTAAAAATATTGAGAACTGTAGGCTGGATGATATTATAGTTAGTAGAGATCAGTCAGGATTCCAGTAGGATTGAACTGTGGTGTTAGAGAAGGCTCTTTCTTGAGAGTCCCTTGGACTGCAAGCAGATCCAACCTGTCAATCCTAAAGGAAATCAGTCTTGAATATTCCTTGGAAGGACTGATGCTGAAGCTGAAACTCCAATACTTTGGCCACCTGATGCAAAGAACCAACTCATTTGAAAAGACCCTGATGCTGGGGAAGATTGAAGGTGGGAGGAGAAGGGGATGAGAGAGGATGAGATGGTTGGATGGCATCACCGACGTGACAGACATGAGTTTGGGTAGGCTCCGGGAGTTGGTGATGGACAGGAGTTGGGGATGGACAGGGAAGCCTGGTGTGCTGCAGTCCTTGGGGTTGCAAAGAGTCAGACACGACTGAGAGACTGAACTGAACTGAACCCAAAGGTCAGAGGCCAGGGAATCAATCCATCCTTACAAGTCAGCCTCTCAGAGGACAGGGCAAGGTGGTAAGTAGACCCATAAGTGCATATGGGAAATATCAGTAATGATATAAGTAATGACTTAATAAGTCTAAGTAAATATCAGGAATAAGTCTAATGGGATGAAGGATAAAAGAAAATGAGAAATAACTGGTTAATGGCTTAGAAATCCCTTCGTGGCTTTGCTCTACTCAACATTTCATCGGTGATTTGGATGAAGATAGAGGAGGGCACATGGAATGAATCTGAAGCTTTCACAAAACTGGGGAATAGATGACACATAAGATGATAAACTCAGTATTCAAAAGAATGTGGTTCTGTTTCTAACATTAAACATGTCTTTAATAGATATAACTCAAAGGCTAACATTTGAGTTAAAAATGCCAACTGTTTCTATAATTGTAGGAGAGATAATATTATTTATCAATAAGGGTTTTTTTTTGTTTGTTTGTTTTGGTTATTTGAGAAAATCCTGTAAATAATCAGTTATGTGAAAAGACTGCCCCTCCCACTAATATGACTTTGGTGTGAATTAGAATCAAAGACTCCAGAACAAAAGTGGGGTATGATCTCACTTTCTTCTGTGCTGAACAGACAGTAGTGATAACATGAAGTGTGTGCAGGGGATTTAGGGCCAGGATGGTAAGTATTTAACCATTTTCATGGAGAATGAGACTCCATTCAAGAAAGAAGGTGGAGGAAAAAATCATGGAGATTATTTCTAATTGTCTGAAGGACTCTCCTGTGAAGGAAGGAGATGGTTTTCTTCCAGCTCTGGGAGCAGAGGGTTGTAGGCGCAGGGAGCAGCAATTAGATGCCTAAGTGTGAACAGGTAAATGATCTACACCCCTGAAAACCTACTATATCTACTTTAAAAAAAATTGAAGTATAGTTGATTCATAATGTCACATTAGTTTCAGATGCACAGCACAGTGATTCAGATTCATATATATATATATATATATATATATATATATATATATATATATATATATATATATATCGGAGAAGGCAATGGCAGCCCACTCCAGTACTCTTGCCTGGAAAATCCCATGGATGGAGGAGTCTGGTAGGCTGCAGTCCACAGGATCACGAAGAGTTGGACACAACTGAGCGACTTCACTTTCACTTTATATTCTTTTCCCTTACACGTTATTACAAAGTATTGAATATAGTTCCCTGTGCTATACGGTACAGAGAAGGCAATGGCACTCCACTCCAGTACTCTGCCTGGCAAATCCCATGGGCGGAGGAGCCTGGTAGGCTGCCGTCCATGGGGTCGCTAGGAGTCGGACATGACTGAGCAACTTCACTTTCACTTTTCACTTTCATGCATTGGAAAAGGAAATGGCAACCCACTCCAGTATTCTTGCCTGGAGAATCCCAGGGACGGGGGAGCCTGGTGGGCTGCCATCTCTGGGGTCGCACAGAGTCGGACACGACTGAAGCAACTTAGCAGCAGCAGCAGCAGCAGCTGTACGGTAGGTCCTTTCTGGTTATCTATTTTACATATAGTAGTGTGTATGTTAATCCCATCCTCCTAATTTATCCCTCCTCCACCCTTCCCCTTTGGTAACTCTCCTACACTGTTGATAGGAGTGTAAATTGGGGCAGCCTCTATGAAGAACAGTATGTAGGCTCCTTAAAATCTAAAAATAGTTACCATATGATCCTGCAATCCAATTCCTGGGCATGTATCTAGAGAAAACTATTATTCAAAAAGATGCATGCACCCCAATGTTAATTGCAGCACTATCCACAATAACCAAGACATGAAAACAGGATAAGCATCTATCGACAGATGAATGGATAAAGGAGATGTGATGAATATATACAATGGAATATTACTCAGCCATAAAGAGGAACAAAATAATGCCAGTTGCAGCAATATGGATAGACCTAGAGACTGTAAACGTATCCTATCCAAGCAAAGGCCAAATATCCACTTCAAGATATATTGCTAAGGAGCTTGGTTGCAGAGAACTGTGTTCTATGAAGGCTTGGAGGTGAGAACCCCCCGCCCACACACACCTGAATCCTAGGGTCATCGTGGCCCCCTGCTAGTCTTATCTTCTTCTCAATCTAAATGACCAGTGCACGTTCGATGCATGAAGCAGGGCACTCAAAGCCGATGCTCTGGGACAACCCAGAGGGATAGAGAGGGGAGGGAGGTGGGAGTGGGTCTCAGGATTGGGTAGATACACGTATACTTGTGGCCGATTCATGCTGATATATGGCAAAAGCCATCACAATGTTATAATTATCTTCCAATTAAAATAAATAAACAAATAAAGAAAAAAACTCTGCATGTTGTTAGTTTATACACCTTCTCTTTTCCAGAGCCAAGCAGAAATAGAAACTAAAGTTATGGAGGTTTTAGGTCTTTGATATTATAGATCTATTGTTCCCAATTTCCATCAACAGCCTAAGTCTTCTCATTAAACCTCAAGAACTGCAACAGCTTTTCCAACCTGAGCAATTCCCTTTTTTTAGGGGAGTGGCAGGGCTTGTGGCTTACAGGGTCTTAGTTCCCTGACCAGAGACTGAACCCAGGCCTGCAGCAGTGAAAACATGGAGTCCTAACCAGTGGACTGCTAGGGAATTCCCACATCAGTTAAAGAAAAAAACCAATTCTCATACCAGTAATAGTTAAAAACAAATTTTAAGTTAGGCCTTCATTTAGTTCCTTATTTACTTTTTCTGTTTGTAAAAATCTGGATAAACTAAAAAGTTCTAAAAAAAAAAAAAAGCAAAAATCTCTGGAAATCCTACCACCCAGAAATAATCATGATCCATGTTTCGGTGAACATTCTTCCAGACCTCTCTTTGTGAGTGCCACCATATGGCTTTCTGGATTCATAGAAAGATGATTTTACATCGATAGGTTTATATTATACATGCCGCTAGGCCATCTGCTCTTTATTTACAACATCATGTTGTTGAAATATTTCCATGTTAGTGAATGCTTTTTAATGCTTCATATGGATATGAATATAACCTTTAAATAGAAAATAGTAAAAAATTGTAAGATGCATGCACTGGTTCTTTTAAAAATAGACTACTGAGACAATACGGTGTCCCAACTGATACAGTCTCAGCTCTCTTCCCAGATGATAGCAGTCCTCACGATGATGTAGCGAGGATACATGTGATGCTGGGGAAAGGTGAAACTCTGGGGCCTTGGTTAAAATTAATTATCTAACTATTAATTTCAGAATAAAAAAAAGTATTTATTGACTCATTGCTGTGTTAGAATGCGAGATTTAGTGTTTTTCCCTTCTTTTCTATCTCTGTTACACTTATTCAGTGGATTTCATTAGATTTATATTAGTTTTAACATACTTATTTTTTAGTGTCTATCAGATTATATTGTCTGCCATTCTTTTTTTTTTCTTTTTGATTTTTTATTTTGTATCAGAGTTTAGTGGATTAACAATGTTGTGATAGTTTCAGGTGGACAGCAAAGACCCTCAGCCATACAAATACATGTATCCATTCTCCCCAAACTCCCCTCCCATCCAGGCTGCTGCCTAACATTGAGCAGAGTTCCCTGTACTATACAGTAGGTAGGTCCTTGTTGGTTATCCATTTTAAATAGAGCAGTGTGGGCGAGTCCATCCAAAACTTCCAAACTATCCTTTCCCCCAACCCTCCCCCACCCCCACCCACCCTGCAATCGTTCTAGAAGCCTCTAAGCTCTCTACGTTCTTCTCTAAGTCTGTGAGTCTGTTTCTGTTTTGTAAATAAGCTCATTTGCATCATTTCCTTTTAAATTCCACATATAAGGGATGTTATATGATATTTCTCCTCTCTTGGACTTATTTCACCATCTCTTCGTTCATGCATGCTGCTGCAACATGCAAAATGGACTATTTTGAAGATCAAAATGTCCTGTATCTTTCTGTCTAAAAACTCTTGATCATATTGAATTTTTTCCTCCTCTGCTTTGTTGTTTCATATCATGAGCACATCCTCAATGGGACTTTATCTACAGAAACCCTGTGCCCCGTGAGCCAGAGATGCATCCTTCCAGGTAGTTTTGCATTTGATAATGCTAAATGTCTCACTGACTTTTAGGGTAATTTGTATTTGAGGGGCTTTTACACCATGTAGTTCATGCATGTAAAGTTGAGTCAGACTCTGCAGCCTAGGGACTGTAGCCTGCTAGGCTCCTCTGTCCATGGGATTCTAAGGACAAGAACATTGAAGTGGGTTGTGATGCCATTCTTCAGGGAATCTCCCAAGCCAGGGATTCAACCTGAGTCTCTTATATCTCGTGTATTAGCAGGCGGGTTCTTTACCACTAGTGCCACCTGGGAGGCCCTTTACACCATGTAGGTAGTTTAAACTTGAGCCACACCTTATATAAGTGCAAGCAGGCAGGTGCTATTTCTTCCATTCTACCCAGAACCCTAGCTAGGATGCAGACCCTTTTGTCATCTCTTCTTGCTGGTGAACAGAATTTTCTTCATTTCCTCTTTCGCTGAGGCTTTGATTAAGAGGGTCTCAGAGGGACAGCTATCACCATACTCGGTGGTAAAATATGGAAACCTTCCCTTGAGACTGACAACAAGACAAAAATGTTCCCTGTTACCACTTCTATTCAAACTTGTACTGGGCTTCCCAGGTGGCGCTAGTGGTAAAACCCATCTACCAAAGCAGAAGACATGAGATAAGGGTTTGAGCCCTGGGTTGGGAATATCCCACAGAGAAGGGCGTAGCAACACATTTCAGTATTCTTGCCTGGAGAATCCCATGGACAGGGGAATCTGGCAGGCTACACAGTCCATAGGGTCATAGAATTGGACCTAAAGCGACTGAATAGGCAGGCAGACCACTTCTATTAAGTGAGGAGAAAAGATGGATAGTGCTGGAGCAATTAGAAACATGGGGAAAAAACAGAACCTTTGACTCACATCAAACCATACACAAAAGTTAATCTGAAGTTGGTCATAGAACTTTAAACTTCTTATTGGAAGATAAAAAGTAATCAAGCTCTAGAATAAGATAAGAAACCATTTTTATGACCTTTAGGTCAGTCATGATTCTTACAGAAGACCCAAGAGGTATTAATCACAAAAGCAAAAAGCAAAATAACAAACTACTGGATTTACTCAAATTAAGACCTGTTTTAATTGAAGACTACCTGTCTGACCTCAGATAAATTATTGAATATGTGAACAGGAAATCCATAGACCAGAAGCTGTTTATAATACAAAGGTCTTATATACAGAATACCCAAACAGCTTTTTAAAACTAATAAGAAAAAGGTAAAGCACCAAGAAAACTTCACAAAGGATACAGACAATAAGCACCTGAAACAGCTCAGAATAATTAGTCATCAAACAAATGCAAGTTAAAACCACAATGAGATATCATCTCACACTCCTTGAGAGAGCTACAATGTTTTAAAATTTGACAATATCTTGGTGGCTCAGAGGGTAAAGCCTCTGCCTGCCACACAGGAGACCTCGGTTCAATCCCTGGGTCGGGAAGATCCCCTGGAGAAGGAAATGGCAACCCGCTCCAGTATTCTTGCCTGGAGAATCCCATGGACGGAGGAGCCTCGTAGGCTACAGTCCACAGGGTCGCAAAGAGTCAGACACAACTGAGCGACTTCACTTTCACTTTCAGTGTTGCTGAGGATGTGCAGCAACTGGAACTCTCCTACTGCTGGTGAACTGGTTCAGTCACTTTGGAAAACAATTTGGCAGCATCCTAAATTGGGATCCCCCACCAAAGTCTGGCACCCCACTCCAGTACTGTTGCCTGGAAAATCCCATGGATGGAGGAGCCTGGTAGGCTGCAGTCCATGGGGTCGCTAAGAGTCGGACACGACTGAGCGACTTCACTTTCACTTTCCACTTTAATGCATTGGAGAAGGAAATGGCAACCCACTCCAGTGTTCTTGCCTGGAGAATCCCATAGATGGAGAAGCCTGGTAGGCTGCAGTCGATGGGGTCGCACAGAGTCGGATAGGACTGAAGCGACTTAGTAGTAGTAGTAGCAGTAGTAATAAAATTAAATGTAATACACACTTTGTGCATTCAGACGCTCAGTCGTGTGACTCTTTGTGACCTCATGGACTATACCCCACCAGGCTCCTCTGTCCACAGGATTCTCCAGGCAAGAATACTGGAGTGGGTTGCCATTTCCTCCCCCAAGGGATCTTCCTGACCCGGGGATTGAGCCCTCATTTCCTGTTTCTCCTGCATTGCAAGCAGATTCTTAATAAATTCACTCTTAGGTACCAACCAGCTGTATGGCTTTAGACATGTCTCTTTTTGACTTAAGATTTCAATTCCTTCTGTAAATGCTTTTTTAGACCAGATGACTTTTGAAATCTCTTCCATTCCTATGATTTTACCTCGGTGTATATTATTCATTGGATTATGTTATATATTACACATATATATTTCATTACATTGTATGGTATTATATATATGAGTATCCATTTGATTTCCATTGAAGTAATAAGCATATCATAGGCCAAAATTAAGCAATGAAACTTAGGGTTTAATTAAGTGTCTTTACTTGCCCTTACTCTTATTATGTATATAGAAATGGTTGAGAGAGAGAAAAACATGCAAAAGCTCAAAATGACCTGGACTCTATTAGGAAAAAAAAATTATTGTAGGGAAATTATTAAGGCAGTATCAGAAAGTATAACTTCTTTTTCTGTATCCATACAAAATTTAAGTTACTGTCATATGTAGCAGGATGCAGATACTTTCTCAATTCATAAACTTGGTGGAAATTATACCTGGTATTTACATCTTTTCTGTTTCTAAAGAATTAAAATTGCACTATATTTTAATGGATATTTTCATCTTTTCAACTAGGCATAAAATTTAATGAGTATATTATTATCTCATTTGGCAGTTAATTAGAACTTTTCAGAAAGCAAAGGCAACAGATAAAAGTCAGGTGATTCTCATCTTTGATTTTCCAAGCACCTAAAAAGTTTTGGTGTTTGATTTCTTTCATTTAAAAATATTTCTAGGGAAAGAATAACATTAGTTTAGAATATTTATAGGTTTTGTTTGTCCCTGTATCTATCATAGATCTTCTGCTTCTAGTTTAAAAGTCATGGTGATGGGAACTCCCACCTTCACAATGTGAACAAGTTATATAACTATATGTGCTTAGTCACTCAGTCATGTCCAATTCTTTGCAATCCCATGGACTGTAGCCCGCCAGGCTCCTCTGTCCATGAGGATTCCCCAGGCAAGAATACTGGAGTGAGTTGCCATGCCCTCCTCCAGGGGCTCTTCCCAACCCAAGAATCAAAGCCAGGTCTCCTCCATTGTGGATGGATTCTTTACCATCTGAGCCACCAGAGAAGCCCATTAGTTATCCAATTGTCATTAAAAAAGAAAATCTTTGGTGATCTAAGGAATTGAAGAAACCAAAATGAACTTAAAATTCTAGTAAGTGATGAACTCTTCCTGAGGGAGAAGAGATCTCTAACATAGCAGCAGTAGGACCTGAAGGAGAAACTAGCAAATTTTTAGAAGAGAAACAAATTTTTAACAAACTTAATTCTGTATGTGGGTTGGAGTGATGAATTAGAAGCTGTAGGCACAGAGCAGCCTTCCTCCACCTATCATAGACCTTCACCAAGTATGCCAAATAACTAAGGTTGGAATCAAAATGGAAGAGATAACAACCAGCTATACGAGGCTTTTATTTGTGCAAGGCAGCAGCTACTGAAGGGTGGGGCAGGTCAGGGGTGTGGAGAGGAATCCCTCAGAGTCTCTCGGGTGTCTTGTTGGTCTGAATCCCATTGTAGGCCCTAGCAGTTACTCAAAGGATCAGAAGAGCCATCTCTCACTAACATAAGAAAAGATAAAGGTAGTATCTTTATCACTGTACCATGCTTGATCTCTCAAGGTTGTAGCTCTTTGTTTTACAACCATATCTCAGCCATAACTATAGGAATATGTGCTCTGTGCGAGGAAGCCTATGCTCATAGGCTGTAACAGGGATCCTAATGCATTTCCTGGGTACTCGAAAAGAATCTAAAGAAAAAAGTTGACGTATGTATATGTGTAACAGATTCACTTTGCTGTAACCTGAAACTAACACAACATTGTAAGTCAACTATACTCTAAAAAAATTTTTTTTAAAGTTTCTGAACACTCTAGATTTAAAACCATATAATCTCGAACACTCCTTTAGGAGAACTTCATTACATGTGGGCTGTTATTATGGAAGCTGAGCTAGCAAGACAGAGTCTGAAGGAGCAACTTGCCATCTATGCTATGCTAAGTCACTTCATTCGTGTCCGACTCTGTGTGACCCCAGAGACCCCAGAGACCACCAGGCTCCCCTGTCCCTGAGATTCTCCAGGCAAGAACACTGGAGTGGGTTGCCATTTCCTTCTCCAATGCATGCAAGTGAAAACTGAAAGTGAAGTCGCTCAGTCGTGTCCGACTCTTAGCGACCCCATGGACTGCAGCCTACCAGGCTCCTCCGCCCATGGGATTTTCCAGGCAAGAGTACTGGAGTGGGATGCCATTGATTGATCTTGGGTAAGGAGTAGCTAAAGAAAAGAAAAACATCTATAAATCTGCCTGTCATGAAGATAGTTTGCTAAAAAAAAAAAAAAGCATAGGAGGAGACTTTATGTTCATTTCATTCTTTAACAGAGAAAATTCAAAATGCTGTTTTAAATTAATATTCTTCATGTGAACTTGCTAAGAATTAGATCAAAGTATATAGTTTGCTTCCTGAATGGCTTTGGTAATATGTAACTGAACAGATGGACTTCCTCTCAGTGATGCTGGTGAGGCTCTTGGGCCATAGTATGTACTGAATGGTTGACCATGGACCACCATCTGCCAGGTGAAGAAACACAGACCACTGAGGCACTTAATGAAGGCAAAGGGGATACAGAATGGTTAGCAGAAGATGATAGTTGAGAATACTAGCTATGACCACATGACCAGTTATAGAAACAGGGACTGTAATTGTCATGAGAATTTCTTCCTTATTTTGTTATGAATATATTTGTGAACATCTGTACATATATTAAGTCAATAGCCTTGTTTTCTTTCCTCTCTTATTTCCTTATTATGTAACATAAGATGTATTGACTTTACATCAGTATTTAAATGTTAATTTTATATCATAGTGTTAATATTTAAGTTATAAGTTATCAGGAGAAAGGTAAATATCATGTAATGATATTGCCTTTTTTACTGGATAAAGGATAATGCACTTTTAAAGATATATATTTATTTATTTGGCTGCATCACATCTTAGTTGCACCCAAGATCTTTTGTTGCAGCACACAGACTTAGCTGCCTGCAGCATGTGGAATCCTAGTCTTTGACCAGGGCTTGACCAGGAAACCAATGCAGGGCTTCCTCTGCATTGGAAGGTGGGCTCCCAACCACTGAACCACCACAGAAGTCCAGGATAATGCACTTTCGGTTGGACACAGGAGAGTCGTATCATATGAGATAGAATTATAACTGTGTGTATGTTCTCAGTCATTCAGTGGTGTCTGACTCTTTGTGACTCCTGTAGCCCATCAGACTCCTCTGTCCATGAAATTTTCCAGGCAAGAATACTGCAGTGGGTTGCCATTTCCTACTCCAGGGGATCTTCCTGACCCAGGGATCAAACCTGCATCCCTTGTATCTCCTGCATTGGCAGGCAGATTCTTCACCACTGTGCCACCTGGAAGAATTATGACTTTATTAGGAAATGAAGGAACTGTGTATGGGCATCAAGTTGACAAAGGGTCGACTTTTGATGGCTCATTTTATGTGACAACTTGACTGGTTTACAGGATGCCCTGATAGCTAGGGAAATCATTTCTGGGTTTATCTGTGAGGGCAACTTCAAAACAGACTAGGGTTTGAATCAGTAGACTAAGTGAAGAAGATTGCCTTCATTAATGTGGATGGGCATCAACCAATCCATTGAGGGCTGGAACAGAACAAAAAGGTGGAAGAAAGGTGAATTTGCTCTCTGCTTGAGATGAGATACCCATTTTCTCCTGAGCTTAGATATCAGTGCTCTTCATTCTTAAATTTTTGGACTTGGACTTGGACTGAAAATCTGGTCCCTATCAGACCAGTAATCCATCAAATTCAAGGGTCTACAGGTACTAGGACAAAACCTGCCTACTTGGGGAGACTTGCCCTGGTGATGAAACTCGGTGTTCGATACTGCTGCCAACTGTCTTGACTGTCTTTTCATTTATTCAGGATCTACCTGATGTCTGTTATGTGCTGAACATTTCTCTAGGATAGGCATTCATCAGTGAAAAGATCTAGGGGGCCCTTGACCTCATGGAAACTATATCCTAGCTTGAGAGAGAAATATAGCAAACAAATCAACAAATAAATAATATATAAGATGGTGATACATGCTGCAGAGAAAAATAGGACAGAGGGGATTGAGAGGTACTGAAGGAAGATTTAAAGAACTTAAAGAAAAAGATTAACACTACAGAAATAAAGAAATAAGCCAATAGAAATACAGGAGTAAGTTATAAACATGCATTTCACAGAAAGGGAAAGCTGAGTGCCTAATAAACATACAAAACTTATCACTAGTCATCAGGAAAAAAAAAATTAGAACAATGAGACATCATTTCCTAAAGTTTCATTGGCTCAAATTATAGTCTGAAAATAACCATTTTTGGCAAGGCTGTACAGTAACAGACATTCTCACCCACTTTTGATAAGCAGTGTAAAAATTGGCTCAGTCTCTTCAGAAAACAGCTGGTATATTTGATGGAAATTGAATAGATGTATACCAAACAAATCCACTCCCAGTACCAACTTCTGTATCAGTTGGATAAGCTAGATGATGCTTCAAGTGACAGACCCAAGGAGGCTTAGTACATGGCTCATGATATACGGTCATTGTGGATTGACAGGAAACTAGACTCTGTGTCATTTCGACCCCTTCTCAGGATTCATGCTGATGGAGAAGCTGCTATGTGGGACCCTTCCAGCACTACACAATAGAAAAGAGAACATTGGCTATATTGCTTCTCAAAGCTTCAGCTCAGAAATGTCACGCATCATTTTAGTTCACATCTCATTAGTCCAACGTGGCCATGCCTAAATTAAGTGGGCAGTGAAGTGTAATCCTGACATGAGCCTTAATAGGAAACAGCCTCAGAATAGATGTGACTAGCCTTAATGATGCATATGGCTCATGAAACTCTTGGCAGATGCATGGCGGGAGCCACATACAAGAATTTAAAGCAGCACTGTTTATAAAGCATGAAGCATCCATTAGCAGTAAAATGGATAAACAAATTGTATCATATTCACAAATGAAGTACTAAACAGCAATGAACAAAATGAACTACTGCTACATACGTTATTATGGTTAAATCTCAAAAATGTTGAGTGAAAAGGAAAGGCATAGAAACATACTGTGTGATTCATTTGTACAAAGTGCAAAATCAGAAAAAATAAACAACATATTGTGTTGGGATACGTACATATGTGGTAAAACTATTGGAAAAGCAAGAGAATGAGTAGTTAGAAACATGGGATTTTGTTTACTACTGGGCAAGCAAGCCTTGGTAGAGGAAGGGGGACCTCAGAGAGGAGCACACACACACAGGGCTTCAAAGATACTAGTTACAGGACTTCCCTGGTGGTCCAGTGGTTGAGAATCCACCTGCAATGCAGGGGCAAGGGTTTGATCCCTGGTCTGAAAAGATTCCACAGGCCTCAGGGAAACTAAGTCTGTGTGCCACAACTACTGAGCCTGCGCTCTGGAGCCCATGAGCCACAACAAGAGAAGCCACTGCAATGAAAAGCCCACACCACAGCTGGAGAGTAGCCGCCTGCTCAAGGCAACTAGAGAGAGCCTGCACGCAGCAACCAAGACCAGTGCAGCCAATAATGAATAAATAAATAAAATAGATATACTGGTTAGATTCTCGGAGAAGGCAATGGCACCCCACTCCAGTACTCTTGCCTGGAAAATCCCATGGATGGAGGAGCCTGGTGGGCTGCAGTCAATGGGGTCTCGAAGAGTCTGACACGATTGCGCGACTTCACTTTGACTTTTCACTTTCATGCATTGGAGAAGGAAATGGCAACCCACTCCAGTGTTCTTGCCTGGAGAATCCCAGGGACGGGGGAGCCTGGTGGGCTGCCGTCTATGGGGTCGCACAGAGTCGGACACGACTGAAGCGACTTAGCAGCAGCAGCAGCAGTTAGATTCTACTTTAGTTAGCTGGTGGTATATAAATTTTATTTTACTTTTATTCTTAAAAAATATACATATATATCAATCTTCTCGGGTTACTCTAACAAAATTGCCATAGACTGGGTGGATTAAACAATAGAAATTTATTGCTCACAGTTGTGGGGGTTGGAGGCTGAGAGGAGGGTGCCAGCCAATTTAGTTTCTCCTCAGAACCGTCTTCCCGGTTTGAATATAGTTGTCTATTGTTATTCCCTCATATGGCAGAGAGAAAGATCATCTCTTTCATGTTTCTCCTTACAAAGGCACTAATTCCTTCATGAAGACTTCATCCTCGTGATCTAATTATATTCTAGAGGCTCCACCTCCAAATCAACTGTATATATCTTGCTGTATGATATTTCACAATAAAAGAAAGGTCTTTTTTAAAGCTTTCTTTTAAAAAATGTTTATTTACTTGTCTGCACCAGGTCTTAGTTGTGGCATCAGGATCTTAGTTCTCTGACTAATGAATCGAACCAGGCTCCCTGCACTGAGTGTGCAGATTCTCAACAACTGGACCACCTGGGTGACCCCAAGAAAGGTCTTTTGAGTGATCTTTCCTGAATAAGTAACTTGATTGTCTGCCTTTAAGGGAAGCCTCTTGGATTCTCACTCAGCTAAGCTCACATACCCAATGTCAATACCAGGCAATGGATCACTAAATGGTGACCGTGAGAGAAGAGGGATTGGGTGCTACTGTGAAGACAGCTTATATTACTGGACGGTCCATGTCCACAGAGAAGAAGATTTCAAGATCCTGGAAAGACTTTTCTCTGACCTATGTTGTGGTTCATTGTGGCTTAATGGATATTCCATATTAGAAAGTGTCTGAGAAGGTAACTTGGAGGACATTTGACATCTGCCCTCAGATGTAGGTGATGAGAAAGAGAGGGCTTCCCACATGGCACACAGCATGCTCCCCCACCTCCCAGCTGTTGGTGAACCATTCCACATAATTAGCAGAGATGAAAAAGACAGGAAAGCAGAGCACGAGCTGTGCAGATATCAGAACTCGACAGTGTCTCAGTGGGTCTTTGAAGAGCTGGAACCTGAAGGGTTTTGCCAAAAACATGCCCTCTTAGTCCATCTTTGGCTGATGTCACCCAACATCCTGAGGGACCTGAGCCAATGTAAGACACGTCTTGGTTAACATGAAAAAATCAGTGTGGTCCAACAGAAAGTAGAATTTGTTAAAAGACAAACAAACAAGGAATGGCTGAGTCTCTGTTCTCTGTTCTACTGAGAAGAATGTAGAATTGTACATGTTTTGTCATTTCAGACACACAGAGCTGAGGGCAAATATGTAACCCTCATTGATTGTGCAGTCTGCAGAGGCAGATGGAGCTGGGCATTATGATAATTATCTGGGTAATCTACTGAGTAAGAAAACATCTTCAAAAAGTCAATATCCTCTAGAAATGTCATCTCTTTATATTTCATCTTGGTAATCACATAAATTGTAAGGCGGTGGAGCCTAATGAAAAATAGACTTTAAAGTTCCAAGCCTGACACCTACTAGCTGGTGATACTGCCCCAGGATGCTTTCAATTGCAAAAGAATGTAAAACAATAATAAGAGTGACTTAAACCATTGCATCTCAAACGTTAGTGTGTGTACGACTCACCTGCGAACTTGTTAAGATGCAGGTTCTGAGTCAGTAGGTCTAGTGGGAGGTGCCCAAGATTCTGTATTTCTGACAAGATCCCAGATGAAGCTGTCCCAGGGGATACTGATGCTGCTGGTACCCAGACTGATGTAGGAGACTGATGGGCCTCAGCTTAGATATTTGCCACTGGCCTCCTATATTTCCTGTGACATGAAGAAGTGGGCTTCAGGCTGGATACTTACAACAGTTAGCATTTTTTGAGACAAGGGATAGATGGGCTCCAATTAAGGCATTTACAATCAGCCTCCTGTTTGCCCTCTGAAATGGAAGTAACAACAGAAACAGGGTAAATAGTCAGTGTTTGTCTCTTGTAAACACCTTAAGGTAATAGTCGTGGCAAGGACAAAGAGAGGTAAAACCTTGTTGGAGTAAAGGATGAAGGGATCTCTGCTCCCCCCTCTTTTGGGAAAGAGAGGCTACACATGCACAGAAAGGCTCCTTGCAGGTCAAAGGCCAGGCCAAAATGAGTATTGCTTCCAGAAGCCTTCACTTCGAAATCCATCTTGACTGAGGGGTACAAGCGCATCCAAGGGAGGGTTCCACGGTAGGTCAGGTGAAGAAAAAGAAACCAGATAATTGGCCTGGAAGAAGACAAAGACACAGAAGAATTGACCTATATAAATGACGTTACCGCCTCTTTACAGCGCCCTCCTCACTAGGGGTGACACTCACACTCTTTCAGGGGTATGCATCTCTGCCTTGTTTCTATCTCAACGAAACACCATTTCTCGTGTGCTGTCCCACTTGTTGAGCTATGCCTCTAATAATAAACTTTGTACTGAAATTTAGAGTATTTGCCTCCACAATAAATTCATTTTTCACTGGGGGCAAAGATCCAGAGAAAAATATCTTCTAGCCTCTAACCCTTGCTGGTCTGGTGGCCAGGATTTCTGGTTCTC
The DNA here is from genome assembly GCF_027580195.1 of Bos mutus. Taxonomy (NCBI): domain Eukaryota; kingdom Metazoa; phylum Chordata; class Mammalia; order Artiodactyla; family Bovidae; genus Bos; species Bos mutus. The sequence continues at coordinate 63,428,275 of NC_091625.1, read as the reverse complement.
ATCCAGGCTACCCAGGTTCAAATCCTGGACAGAGAATTAAGATCTCACTTCACACCACCTCTCCCTGCTGCCTCGCAAAAACAAGGGCTGAAATATTAAGTATATTTATTAAATCCATAGCAAGAAGTACAGAGACAGGCAGTTTCTGTAATTCAATAGCTCTAAGATGTCACAAGACTCAAGTTCTTCTCATATTTTTGCTTTGCCATTCTTAGCATGGCAGAGACAACTTTAAAAAATATATGTTTGTTTATGTTATTTATTTGACCAAGCTGGGTCTTCATTGCGGCATGAGGATTTTTTTTTTTTTTCAGTTGCCACATGTGGGATCTAATTTCCTGATTAGGAATGGAATCTGGGCTCCCTGCATTGGCTGTGTGGAATCTCAGCCACTGGACTACCAGGGAATTCCTGTAGAGACAACTGTTGACTACAAAACCTCTTTGGTAATTTCTGTACCAACATCTCAAACTTCAGTTTCCTGAGGCAGTTTCTCCTTGGTCTTCAGCCAACTACCCTTCCTATCCTACAAGGCAGAACTACATCATCAGAACTTTCATCATCATATTAATGGCAAGAGGAATGGAGTTACCTCTTGTTCAGTCCAGTTCAGTTCAGTCACTCAGTCGTGTCTGACTCTTTGTGACCCCATGAATCACAGCACACCTGGCCTCCCTGTCCATCACCAACTCCTGGAGTTCACTCAAACTCATGTCCATCAAGTCGGTGTTGCCATCCAGTCATCTCATCCTCTGTTGTCCCCTTCTCCTCCTGATCCCAATCCCTCCCAGCATCAGGGTCTTTTCCAATGAGTCAACACTTCGCATGAGGTGGCCAAAGTATTGGAGTTTTAGCCTCAGCATCAGTCCTTCCAATGAACACCCAGGACTGATCTCCTTTAGGATGGACTGGTTGGGACTCTCAAGAATCTTCTCCAATGCCACAGTTCAAAAGCATCAATTCTTCAGCACTCAGCTTTCTTCACAGTCCAACTCTCACATCCACACATGACCACTGGAAAAACCATAACCTTGACTAGATGGACTTTTTTGGCAAAGTAATGTCTCTGCTTTTTAATATGCTCTCTAGATTTGTCATAACTTTCCTTCCAAGGAGTAAGCATCTTTTAATTTCATGGCTGCAATCACCATCTGCAGTGATTTTGGAGCCCAAAAGAGTTGGGCTAATCAGTAGAGTCCCCACTTTTTGCTGTCATCCTGGGAGACAAGTGGTGGCACTCAGATCCTTGAACAAAATCTGTTACCAAATAAGAAGGGAGAGGACTAGCTGTTGGGTGGATAACCTCTGTCTTCTGCAGGCCTTTACCAAGTTGTGTTAGTGGTGACACAGCTGACTGAGACAGAACCCAAACCTCACAGGATGTATTTATTGCTAAGCCCAGGAACTTTCATTTTTTAATTGGGAGGAGTTTGGGGTTGGCCTGGGCAGCTGGGAGAAGAAAATCGAACAAAGATACAGGAGATAAAATGATACCTGATCCATCTGAACATTTGCAGTGGCTGGAGGCCTTATGGAGTAGGAGCTGAGCAGAGACTGAGGTGCCTGAACAACAGATGCTTATGATCCTAGGGCCTAGGTAACCAAATGCTCCCCAGAGTTGAAGAAGAGGTAATTTTCCTTAACACTGCATGGCTTCTGGCATTCTGGACTCAGTAGCTTTGGGAGCTTCTGAAAACAATGGATTTGGCCTGGCCATTGGCCTTCCTGTTATGGTAAAAGCAGCAGTGTTACCTCAGTGGGCAGAAGCAGTTCCCAAATGCCTGGAGGAAATTGATAGTAAGTGTACATCAGAGCCCAAGGAAAAGAACCATGAGGATACTTCACAAAAGACTCTTTGGTTATAGGCACCTGTCAGATCTTGCTAAATATCCCTGCAAAGAACTGAGCAACACTCTGGGAGAAAATTTTTAATAGACAAGCTGGTAGAGGATTCTGCTATAATAATCCAAATATAAAAAGGAAGTGTGACCTATTTTTGGTCACAGGCTGATAGGCACCAAATGTAACACATCATAAAACAGATATTCAATAAACTGTAGTAATAATAATACTTAACATTTATCAAGCCCTTACTAGGGGGTCAGAAGTTTTCCAATAATTTCACATATATTAATTCATTTAATTCTCTTCTCTCTCAGTCCAGTGAGGTAAGTATTATTACTAGCTCTAGTCTCAATTATGGGAAAGGTTTATTCACTTGTTTAAGATCACACAATGAGGAAAGGTTGAGTTAGGATTTCAACTCGTGCTGTCTCAGACCACAGGTCCTGAAATAGCTAATATTTATCTCCATCCTACTGTGTCAGGAACTGTACATATTTTATCTCATTTAATCATCCCAATGACCTTACTCCTATCCCTTTTTGCAAATGAAAAAGTTAAAGCATAGAAATTTCCAAGTAGTGAAGCCAGTATTCATATCCAAGCTGTCTAACTCAGCCACTATGTTCTATCTCTTCCTTATTATAGAAGTTGCTGGCATTTATATTATTCCCAGTATTATTATTATTTATATATTTTTTTACCAAGTTTGACTTTCCCCAGCCAAGAACCAAAGAATAATAGCCTATCTAAAGCTACTATAAAAGAAATGCTTCTATTCACAGATTTTGTTTAGGTTAACTAAAATAAAAGCTTCCAATGTGCCTGAGGAATCATCATTTCAATACCTGGGGTGAATGAGAATTAACCACCCAAAGGAAGTCCATACCAGGTATATGCAAAACCTGGTAAAATGCTGAGATCTGGGCCTTCAACCTTTCCTCACACCTCCTGAATCTAATCTCTCCTTATCCCTCCAGTGGGGGTTAGCAGAAGCACTGTTTCTATTGTATCACTACCTTCATTTCCAGCCTTTGCTTCTTGTTCTAACACTAGGACTCCTAAAGCTTTTATTTTCTGTTACAGGCCCATTTTTGCTTTCTCTTACTTCAAAGATCATTCACTCATTCAACAATTCATTCAACAAAAATGAACTGAATGCCTGTCATGTGGCAGAGATTCTTCTAAACAATGGTTACACAAGAGAGGACAAGAAAGGCCCCTTCCCTCATCAAGCTTACATTCTGGTTAACATTTAGCCAATTAATAAATCATGTAAATAGGGATAGTGATAAATGTTATGGATAAAACTAAGCAGAGGAAGAGACAAAGGAGTGACTGGCTCTGTTAGATAAGGAATCCATTGATGAGGAAGTCATATTTGAGCAAAGAACCAAATGAGGAGATGCGCTTTGTGTAGAAACTCACCCAGTTATCCTCACCCAGCAGCCCATTGTCTCACCAGGCTGCTCAGTTTATGGACTACTTGAGTGATCCCCAAACAGACAAAAATGTCAGAATTAGATGAATATCATCTCAAAAGTGTGTGGATTGTTCATCTGTTCTTGACCATTGGGACAATAATCTGAAATTATTGAGCAGTTATTGGGTTGGCCAGAAAGTTCATTTGGGTTTTCCATAAGATGGTACAGAAAAACTGAAACAAACTCTTTGGCCAATTTAGTACATATTTTTTAAATTGAACAAATGAATAATATTGGCATCTTCCCCTAAGCATATGGCAGATCTGATCAGCAGCAACAAAACTGGCTTACCTTAGGGAGGAACACCTCCCACAACACATAGCATCACAAGTTCAATCACTGTATACTAGGCATGGGATATTAACAAAGACACATCAAAGGGAAAATATTGGCTTTGGGGTTTTGTTAAAATCCTGCCTTAGCCCTCCTTTGCTGTGTTGGCTAATAGATGTTGCAAAATTCTACTTTCTATCTGAGTCCTCTCTGTTGTCACCTTTCATGCTTTTATTCCCAGAATACTACTGCCCACTTTAAAGCCTTTTTCCCCCTTTCTTTTCTTTTTTTTTTTTTGGTCACAGGCAGAACTGTTGCTGATTTTCTTTCTCTTTAAACCAGACTAAGCACATCCTTCAGCTCTTCTCTTTCAAAGCCATGTATCAGAAAGAAGTTTATAGCATACAACCTGCCACCTGCTACTCAGCGCATGTTCCAGGTACCTTTCTTTTTAGTGTTCTGGAAATAAGGATGGCTCCTCACAAAGATTATTTCTGGTGACTTAGGTATAAAGATGCAAACTAAAGTCTGAGGCGCACGCTTAAGGAATTTCCTCTTCAGATGTCCTTTGATACAAAAGGGTAAGAATTAAGAATTAAGAATCAGTAGTGACTCCCGGTTATTCAGACTACCTTAATCACAGAGACCTTGAAGGGTGCAGAATATGTCAAAAACAAAATCGGCCATTTTGGTCAATTTTTTTTGTTTTTTTGTTTTTTTTTGAGCTAAAGGCACTGGAAAAATGACAGGTTCAAGAAGGGCACTTTGACCGTCTCTTTTCTTCCTAAAAACAGGAGATGAAACTCCCCTGTGAAGCTGCCTTCCTAATACCTTAGAAAAGACCCTGATGCTGGGAAGGATTGAAGGCAGAAGGAGAAGGGGGCAACAGAAGAAGAGATCGTTGGATGGCATCATTGACTCAATGGACATGAATTTGAGCAAACTCTGGAGGATAGTGAATGACACGAAAGCCTGGCATGCTGCAGTCCATGGGGTCACAAAATGTTGGACACAACTGAGTGACTGAACAAAAACAAAGAAATACTGATCAAAAAATGTCAGAAAGATTCATTTTGGACATCTGAGTTTGTACTGTATGGGAGGTTATTCTTCCTTAGGTGTGTTTAGGTACAAAAGGCAAAAAGAATTGAAAGCCTTTAGAAATCCAATCCAGGATTAGAAAGGCAATCCAGGCTAATTTAATGATCAAAGCCTGTGTAAGCCCATAATATACACTTAAAAACACTGGTGACATTGAGTATGTGATGGCTCATGGCCTAATACTTCCATAGGTACTACTGAGAAATTCTCATAAAAGGAGACAAGCACAAAGATTTTCATTACGTCATTGCTATGGTAGCAAGGACTGAAGGCAACTTAAGTATCCATCAGTAGGGAAATGTGCTAAAAATTCAAGTGAGTATACAATGCAATGTTATCCTTGAATAAGTAATGAAAGTAACATTAAATGAAAAAAGAATTAGAATGTATATATATAACACCACTTACATTAAAAATTTAAAGCACATATCTGTGGCAGCCATGGAGGTATCACTGGGGTCTCTGTTCAAGAAAGAACCACCATTCAGTTGCTAGGAGTGCAGTTAGCAGACAGTATCCAAGTATTAGAGCTGGATACCCCTCAGATTTCAAACTCAGAGTATATTCTTCTAGGGGAGCCCCTAGTCAAAGTCTGAGTATGATAGGAAGATCTGGGACCTGGCCATTTCCGCCCATTGTGGGGCTCCACTTACAAATGAGAACTGCTCGCTCAGAACTTCCCATTAGGGTTGGCTGAGTTGTTCATCACTATTTGAGGCCCTCTCCTTCCTCATCCTGCTGCCTTCTTTTCTTCCATTGGTGTCAGTGGTGGGAAAAGACTCCATGTATGTGTGACTCAGATGGTAAAGTATCTGTCTGCATTGCGGGAGACTCCAGTTCAATCCCTGGGTTGGGAAGATCCCCTGGAGAAGGGAATGGCCACCCACTCCAGTATTTTTGCCTAGAGACTCCATAGACAGAGGAACCATGGTATCACAAAGCATCAGACATGACTGAGTGACTAACACTTTCACTTTCATATTATAATATATGATAGAGTTTATGAAAAGCCACAAGAGAAAGAATCACAGTGTAAGTTTCTGGAATAAAGCTATGGCATCTGAAGCCATATAAAGTTATAAACCTTTTGAAAAATAGCTCTTCACATACTACTAAACCCTGATAAAGATGGAACACTTAACTATGGGACATCAAGTGACTGTAAACCCAGAACTGCACATCAAGAGCTGGGTTCTACTGAAGCCACTATAGCCAGATGGGTCCAGGAGAATATATTGTGAAATGGAAAGACATATCTAGAATCCAGCGCAAGTGGAGCTAGACAATATGAGTAACTACATGAGCAGTAGCCCATAAATTTGTACCCATCATGGTTGTATCAGCCCCTACCACAGTTCAGACATATGGCTATATGGGGAAGATCCTCCCATATAGCCAGTTAGAGAAACAGGAGAAGTCTCAAATTTGGTTTATGGTTGCATAGGCTTCCTGTGTGGCTGCAAACCAAAAATGGAAAAGAAAGTGCATCACATGCATATTAAAGGGTATCCTTAAAATATGGTGGTGAAAACCTTATAAACTAGTAAGTTTTAGACGATGCTCAGCTCATCCATCCACTTTGGGCACAAAGAAGTGGCCCAAGGTGAGAATATATATGGGTAAATGGGCAAGGGTTAATGGCTTGGCTGGCTGGTTAGGAGTCTTGAAGTGTAAAGACTGGACGATCAGAGATGTGGAGGTCTGGGGTAGACTTATGGCTGGTCTAGGTAGAGGTTTCTAGAGTGGATGGACATATGAAAACAGATATAGTAGGTGAAAATCTTTGTATCATGTACAAACACACACTAGAGATCATTCACCTTGGAAGAGGCACTAAACAACCAAGGAGAGAAAATGACTTTTATTCCTTTAAATATTTATCTTAAAATTCTTACATCTAAAGTGTGTGAAGTTGTAGCTTTGGTTGCATTATTTTGTGTTTCTTTGATTATTAATGAGATTAAGTCTATTTTCAATGTTTATTGGCATTTTTGTATACTATTCTGTGAAATGTGTCATATTATCCTTTGACCATTTTAATTGTGGGTCAAAATTTAAATAAACTTTTTATAGAGGGAAATTTGACTTTGAATTCTTTCTTATATCCTAAAATAAGTTACATTTATAGAAATTTATTTCAAGAAACTAAATTATTAAACCTCATGTCAAGAATCTTCATCATAGCATGGGTTATAATTACAGAGAAAAAAAGTACATAAATGTCCACGATATTGGTTAATTAATTTATGATAATTATTCACAAATTTATAATTAGTTTATTATATATAGCTATGCATCATATAGTAAGGTACCATGATGGGAGATAACAGTCATAATATATAGATATATGATTAAAAATAAAATGTATATGATTTGCTCTTTGTAAAAGTAAATCATTAATGTGTATATATACATGCATTTTCAAAAGCATGGAAGAAAATTAAAAACCATGTGATAATGGCTGTTCATAAAGTCAAATTATAGATGACTTTTCATTTCCTATCTATTGATCAATATATTTTAAAAATTTATATTAAGAAAATACAAATTAAGTAAATTTGTAAAAAGACAAAATAGTAAAAGTCATGTTAAACTATTGATCAAGCTGAACCTTTTGTTAACCAAACAAAATCTGGCTATTTTAATTTTCCTTCTTAGTGTAATAATCTAAGGCCTTTGTATTGCAATTTGCATTGAAATTTTGCCTAAAGTTCATTGGCATCATGATGCTATAATCTACAAACATGGTAATCTAACAATTAGTAGAAATTATATACTTCAAAAAAATGAATGGTGCTAAGTTCTCTTGCAGCTGCTTCAATTATATCCTAGGAGAAATAAACAACAGTGAGCTTAACCCTTTCTGAGATGCTTTTGAAAACATATCATTGTTGATTATGAATGTTACAAATTGGTCCAGGTAGTTGTGAAAACAACTCACATTTTTTTGTTGATAACAATTTCCTCAAGATCTTATTCCTCCTGGAGAATCCTTAAATATGTTTTGAAATGGACTAATTTATAAGCATGCTTTGCAAAGGGGGAACTTTCCATTGTTATGAAGTGAAAGTGTTAGTTGCTCAGTCATGTCTGACTCTTTGAGACCCCCTGAACTGTACCCTGTCAGGCTCCGCTGTCCATGGAATTCTCCAGGCAACAATACTGGAGTAGGTTGCCGTTCCCTTCTCCAGGGGATCTTCCCGACCCAAGGATTGAACCCAGGTCTCCTGCATGGCAGGCAGATTCTTTATCATCTGAGCCACCCGGGAAGGATTCATTGGTATGCTCTCCTTAAAATCTTTTATCATGACTGAGATATAGCTGGCTACTTAGTTCAGGATGAATGAATGTCACCAATAGATTTAATTTGTTAACAGAAAAAAAACTCACAACTTTTCATTAAGTAATGTATGACTCTTTATTCAGATAACAGATAATTCTGTTTCTTTCCTACGTGTTGCTTCCCCTCAGGGAAAGTCTTACAAAAACTGTAGTTAACTCTATCTAAAGATGCAGTGAATTGTTCCATGAATGCATATCAGAGAGTTATTTATTGTTCTTTGGAGACATAAATTAAATTCTGAGTTAATACATGTAAATCAGCTAAAAACAATTTCTGGTCCACGGTGTGTGTTCAAAATAAAGAATATGTCGGTTTCTTTTACAGAGGAGTGGCGCTAGTGATGAAGAACACTTTCACCAATACAGGAAATGTAAGACATGCAGCTTCCATCCCTGGGTCAGGAAGATCCCCTAGAAAAAGAAACGGCAGCCCACTCCAGTGTTCTTGCTGAGAAAATTCCATGGACAGAGGAGCCTGGAGGGCTACAGTCCATGTTGTTGCAAAGAGTTGGACATGACTGAACACCTGAGCACATGGCCATGGGAAAAGAAGAGATGATTTGGCCTGAGACTGAGTCTTTTTTGTTATCTGAACCACAGTCACAAATTTAAGTTTCTAAACATTGAAAGTACAGACACAAGCTATATTCTTTTTTATGTATTATTTGGCAAGTGCCTCATATTCATCTTTTCGAATTTCCTCTCTAACTTTGAAACAGAAGTTTGGCAGCCTCTGGCTATGTATTGGGTTGGCCAAAAAGTTCTTTTGGGTTTTCCCATAACATCTTATGAAAAAACCCAAAGAAACTTTTTGACCAACCCAATATGTGGCAGAAGGAGAGTCATTTAGAAAGGATGGTCTTGGTCCTAGTGTGTGTTTGAGACACATTCACCAGCGTTTTATATTTTGGGGGATGGATCAGATGCCAGAACCTCACATAATTCTGTCCAGGCCTTCTTTTTCCTTATTAAAGACATGTATGTGTCATATATTTATCATATATTCAGTATTGGGAATTCGTGCCTGCCTGATTGGGAGTTAGAAGGACAATGGTTCCTAGGGGGAAAAAAAAGCTAAAATCCCTGGTGCTGAGGTCTTCAGATACCTAATTATCAGAGTGTGGGAACTCTCAGATGCCTCTAGAGGTACAGACAGATGAAGCCTGGGGACTTTAACACAGCTTCTTCTAGAAAACATTGGAAGGGGGAAGGCAAGAACATTTTCTAAAGCACATGCCTTCGTCTTCCAAATGGAGAAGGAAGTACCACATGTCCCTCTAATCAGCTCGAACCAGAGGAGAGCCAAGTCCAGCCTTTTCTTTTGGAATTCATGCCACTCACAGATTAATAGGATTTGGGAAATGTGGGAAGAAGCTAAATGATTCCAGTGGTCCTGCCTGTTTCCCACTTTGGTACATGGGAAACTCAGTAGGGGCTGTAGTCTCCATTCTGAGCTCCAGTTTTGTCCCCTCACCTGGATGAGAGAGGGTCACTGAAATTGTCCCCCAGAGAGTCGGTCCTTGAGGAGTGAAGGTATAGTGCACCTCTACCCAGGATCTCAGACCTAAAAGTCTTCAGATATCTTGCTTCCTTCTGGCTGCAAGTTTTGCTTCCTTTTCTCTCCAGCTTTCATGAAATGATCAAGGGAGAATATTTAAGTGACTCCTTAGAGAGGCAATAGCATCTGTTCTCACTTATTAATTCATACTTTTTATCCTGTTGTTGTTTAGTTGCTCAGTCATGTCCAACTCTTTGTGATCCCCTGGGCTGTAGCCTGCCAGGCTCCTCTGTCCATGGGATTTCCCAGGCAAGAATACTGGAGTGGATTGCCATTTCCTTCCGTTATAAAGTCAGAGGCTCACTGCTCACTGGTGCACAGGTGTGAATTGGCACACATCTCCAGTTCCTGCCCTCTAACTCAGATGACTTGAGTCCCTGAATCCTAAATGGCTGCTATCTCCACCTTTTGACCTGGCCATTCCTGCAGTGTCTCTGAGGCATATTCCAACCATTAGTCACTCCCTTTTATCCCATTCTCAGCAGAATATCCTAAAGCATGTTTCCACTTTTGAGGAAAAAGAGGTCAGGTAGTTGATTGCCGTGCCTGAGCATTGTCAGTTCTAGAGCATCAGTAGCCACCAGGATCAAGTACCCCAGCAGAGAAAAGATACACAATTGTCCTGGTCCCCACATCCATGGCTAACTCTCTGTCCCCATGCAGAAAGGACTTCAAATTCATAAGCAGTTCAGAGTCTACTAAATTTTTTATTAAAATGGAAATTCCTAGATAATAACTTGGCAAGGACTTTTGGGGGTAGACTTTCTCAATTTAATGTCAAAGAACTTCTTTGAAATCTTGCATTTGTCTCAAATTATATTCCACTTTTGCATGTAATTTTACCTCTAATTTGGGTCTTGGTGCGAATAGTACACTCAAGAATCATTGCTGCTTCCACTTTATCCCTTTTATATGAAAGCTTAGCATTTGACACTACTGGTGAAAAAACATATTGACATATTTAGAGCAATGATTTTTATGTCAATTATAGGTACAGTCCCACCTTAGTTTCAAAACTGAGAATGACAGCCCCCTTGACAATCATTGCCCATTCCCTGCATGGTCCTGAATTTAAAGAGATACAGTCCAAAGAAAACTCTTCACTTTCACAACTCACTCAAACTTTCAAAAGTTACACAGAAATTCTTGTTAAAATCCTCTTATTAAAATCCTTATTTAAAAAATATATAAATTCTTATTAAAATGATCTGCTATTCTCTGGTACCCTGAAACTCCCAAGAAACTCAATTTCTTACCCAAGAGTCCTCTCTCTCATCCACATGTGTCTTTTCAGCATCTTGTCAATTTACATGTCATTCTGTGTCATACCATCCCCTCAAATGCCCCCCTCCCACCCATTACATTTCCTCCTCCCTGTGCAGCGTCCTGGGGTATTTTTTCCTACTGGGTCTGTTGCTTTTCTCACTTGACTCTGCATCTTCTAGTTTTGTCTTTTTATTGTCAGAGAGCTGGGAAGATTGGCAAGTTGCAAATCCTGATTGTTCGTCATTTATATTCCACCATGCATATATTATCTCTAAACTTTACAACACCTTCAGCATTCCTTTTGTCCTCCTTTCTCAGGTCACAGACTGGTTCAGAGGAACAACACGATGTAGCTTGCATTCAAGTCCATATCTGTCTGGATCACATTGCCTCCCAAACAGCAAAACAGTGGTGCTGCTAAAGGGGCACCATATCCTAGATTACATTGTCATTCTGTCAAAAATCTTATCTCTTGCACAACACAAATAGAAAAATCCCAAATCATACTCACAGTTTTATCCATAAAGAACAAATGTTTGAACCTGCTAATCACGCAACTGTTTGATTAACTGAAAAGAGAGAATAGATTTTCTTCAAAAATTTTTGTTGGTGAGAAACAGTAAGAGAAACAGAGCAAGAAAGACTCAGGTTTCTGGCCCCTCCCAGGTTCAGCCTCTAGAGGATTTTTCACTCTGAGAAATGCTCACGCACCCTTTGAAAAACACCACATCATTCCATTGTCTATCCTTAGCACACCTACTATCTGGCATACAGTAGATATCCAGTTTTTTTGAAGAAAATGGGTGTTTGACTTTTCTTCAATACCATAATTTCAATATCATAGTTGCTGACTTATGATTGTTTTAATTTTTTCTAAGACTAGTTTGATTCATTTTTGTGTCTAATTTCACTGCAAAACCCAGGGCTTTCATTTTCTTGATTTTGGTGTTCCACCAATACTACATTCATTCATTGTGATTCAAGTTTTCAGTTCAATCACAGAAAACATGAAAAGAGAAAGAGAGAATTTCCTCAAGAATGAGTAGGAGAAATACTAAAGAAGATGTGAAAGTTTATATGTTTGAGAATGTGGAATTTCTCAAGAATTGAGAAACTGGGTCAATCCAGCATAAATAGAATCAATCTGAGCAGAAAGAAAAGTGTTGTTGAAGCAAAGAATTTTGTGGACAGACACCCACCAATCCTACCCCAGGAGTGCTGTTGATGGAACAACTTGGTTACTTCATAGAGTGGTTAGTGATAGGTGAATGGCCCAGTGGTAAGGTAGGAAAGAGGTGATATGTATAATATTTACATTGAATTAGAAATCTAGTCCAGAGCATTAACTGTGACACCATCACCCCAGCAAGCCTGCCATCCTAGGCTTGGACCCTGTAAAGAGCAGAGAGTCATAATCTTCAGAGAATGCCCACTCTATTGTCAAATGATTCTGTCAATAAAGCTTTCTTTACCCTGAACTAACGTCTTTCTTCCCATATATTTCCACCCATTTATTTTAGGTCTACTTAGAGCCATGGGGATAATACCCACTTCTTGTATACGGTCACTTAACGTTTCTTTGTAGAGAAATATATTATCTCAAGCACAAATTGGTTATTGTTCATTTATGAACCATCTCTATTCAACTAATAAATATGTTGTTCTCAGTGCTACAGCAAGTTTAACTGAAACTATTAAAATAATGATACAATAGCAGTGATTACAACATTGGAATGGTTTCTAAAAGTTTAAGCTGCATTTCAGGGTGACAGAATTGTGTGGTAAAAGACAGGTTATGTTCCCCAAATCATTCTGGTAAAATAACTGTATCATAGTGTACTAATACTATTTTCAAAATGTTTGAATGTGATATGTTTTCTCATTTTTAATGGTTTTTAATAGTCTATTTTTAGGATTAAGGTGACCCATTCAAGGATGGGGTTAAGGATTAATATGACCCATTCAAACCTCCTTTGTCAACTGGGTGTGATCTTATTCAAATATGAAAACAGAACACTTTTCTAAAATTATGTTGCCACTGTTGTTTTGAATTACCCCAGCAAGAAATATGATAGCAATGAAAGCCAGCTTCTATTGATAGTTTTAGTGACATCTTTGCAGATTATCTAGTAATTTTGTTTTATTGCTAAAAAGGAAATAATTGAATTTAATTTTCATTTTTAAATTGTGAAATATATCACTCATTGAGAATAGTGATATTGTTATGCTTTTTATGTCTCAACTTGGCTAGGATGAGTTACAGTCCCAAGAACTCTATTTCTAGTCTCTTCCCAGTTAGGGTAGTTTATTGTGACATTCTCCCAGGACAGGTGGACAGCAGAATGGAGGCAATGACCATTCTGTGGGATACACACTCCTCTGGGATACGCACTCCTCCTCTCTATTATTCAATCAAACACTAATTGAGGCTTGGCTGTGAAAAGATTCTGTACACAAAAATCAGTCAGCTTTAAGTTAATCAACAGGAAGGATATCCTCCTTGGGACTGATCTAATCAGTTGGAATTCATCTGGAGCAAGTGGCCTCAGCTCAGGCACACAGGAAGTCTTGGAGGGGAAAGCAGGAACTTCAATAACATATATCAAGGCAAGCCAAGAAGAGGGTCCAGGCTCCCTATGCATTCTATTCTCAGGTTTAAAAGCTGGTAGAATTGAAGCTAATAGGAATCTTGAGAATGACAGCCTTTCACGTGTATGTCTCTTGAATCATATTACTCTGATCTGTTCTAATTCACATCAGGTCCTCAGCTGTCATCGTAAATCCCATGTCTTTCCCTTTTTTGTTTTAAAGTCTGGTGTAGGTATGGCATATGTTCTAGTAACTTCTTGAGAAAAGGTGTATTGGGATAACTCCTTTTAGATTTTGAATGTGTGAAAAAAATTTTTATCCTATTACTTTGTTGATAATTTGGTGAGAGATAGAATTTTAGCTTGGAAATAAGTTTTGTTTAGAATTCTTAAGGCAATGTTTAATTTCTTTCTTCAAGAGTTGCTGTTATGAAATACAAATTCATCTGATACTTGGTTACTTGTATGTGATTGTTTTAATTTTTTTTTGATCTCGTACAACTTTTTTTTGGTCTCCGTGTTCTGAATGTTCACAACAATATTTGTGTCTTTTTATCCATTATAATGGATACCAGTTAAGCCTTTTTAATATGGAGATCCTACCCTAAATTTTCAGGACATTTTCTTGAATTCTTTTATTCAATTTACTCAACTCCATGTTTTTTCTAATATGTCTCTTTTGTATTCATTATTTAGGTGGTGGACCTTCTGATCTTGTCCTCCAAGTTTTTTCATTGTTCCCTTTTTGCATCTTTTCACTTTTTTAACTTTGGGGAAGATGTTAACACCTTTATCTTCTGTCCCAGGAGTAATTCCCTCAGACAGTAGAAAAGAGAATTTCAAGAAGAACATGTCCAGTTAAAACTATCTCATTGTCATGGCCAATAATCTGGCTACACAGTCAGCAAAATGAGATTGGAAAATTGGTTTATGAAGATTTGGTAGATGACAGTAGATGGACTTTACAAAATTGGCCCCAGGGCAGAAGTATGTTGTGCCTCATGTGCATCCTGAAAGCTAAAATCTTCCACTGTGGAGATAATCACCCCAACAAAGTTGTTCAACCTTTTTCTTCAGTGTTGTTGTTGTTATTGTTTTAATGGGCTTGTGATCTAATTGGCCAAGATAGCAAGAATCATGCTATCAATGGAGTCAGCAATAATTGCATGTAGAGTCTTGACTGCCCCAATTGTTGAGAAGTGGTTGAATTCAGAAAAAGTGAAAGTTGCTCAGTTGTGTCCAGTACTGCAATTCCATGGACTGTAGCCTGCCAGGCTCCTCTGTCCACGGGATTTCCCAGGCAAGAATACTGGAGTGGTAGCCATTTCCTTCTCCAGGGGATTTTCCCAACCCAGGGATCGAACCCAGGTCTCCTGCATAGCAGGCGAATTCTTTACCATCTGAACCACCAGGGAAGCCCTGAATTTAGAACAAGTATTGAACATAATGTACACAGAAAATTGTAAGACACTGATGAAAGAAATAAAAGATGACATGAACAGACGGAGAGATATTCCATGTTCCTGGGTAGGAAGAATCAATATTCTAAAAATGACTATACTGCCAAACACAATCTACAGATTCAATGTGATCTCTATCAAATCACCAATGGCATTTTTCAAAGAGCTAGGACAAAAATTTCACAATTCATGTGGAAACACAAAAGATCCTGAATAGCAAAAGCAGTCTTGAGAAAGAAGAATGGAGTTGGAGGAATCAACTTTCCTGACTTCAGATTATATTACAAATCTGAAGACAGTATACTGTCTTCAGTATACTGATTATAGTACAAATCATCAAGACAGTATGGTACTGGCACAAAAACAGAAATACAGACCAATGGAACAAGATAGAAAGCCCAGAAATAAACCCATGCTCCTGTGGGTACCTCATTTTTGACAAAGGAGGCAAGAATATATGATTGGGCAAAGACAACCTCTTCAATAAATGCTGCTGGGAATATTGAACAGCTACATGTAAAAAAATGAAATTAGAATACTTCCTAACACCATACACAAAGGTAAACTCAAAATGGATTAAAGACCTAAATGTAAGACCAGAAACTATAAAACTCTTAGAGGAAAATAGGCAGAACACTCAATGACATAAATCAAAGCAAGATCTATGACCCACCTCCTAGAGTAACAAAAATAAAAACAAAAGTAAACAAGTGGGACCTGATTAAACTTACTTTTGCACAGCAAAGGATGCTATAAGCAAGGTGAAAAGACAACACTCAGAATAGGAGAAAATAATTACAAATGAAACAAATAACATAGGATTAATTTCTAAAATATACAAGCAGCTCATACAACTCAATGCCAGATAAACAAATAACCCAATCAATAAGTGGGGAAAAGACTTAAACAAACATTTCTCCAAAGAAGACATATGGATGGCTAACAAACACATTAAAAGATGCTCGATAGTGCTCACTATTAGAGAAATGCAAATCAAACCACAATGACATATCACCTGACACCAGTCAGAATGGCCCTCATCAAAAAGTCTACAAACAATAAATGCTGGAGAGGGTGTGGAGAAAAGGTAACACTCTTGCACTGTTGGTGGGAATGTAAATTGATATAGCTACTATTGAAGATGGTATGGAGATTCCTTAAAAAACTAGGAATAAAACCATCATATGACTCCTAGGCATATATCCTGAGGAAACCAAGACTGAAAAAACACATGTATCCCATTGTTCATAGAAGCACTATTTGCAATAGCTAGAACATGGAAGCAATGGCACCCCACTCCAGTACTCTTGCCTGGAAAACCCCATGGATGGAGGAACCTGGTAGGCTGTAGTCCATGGAGTCACTAAGAGTCGGACACGACTGAGTGACTTCCCTTTCACTTTTCACTTTCATGCAGGAGGAAATGGCAACCCACTCCAGTGTTCTTGGCTGGAGAATCCCAGGGACGGGGGAACCTGGTGGGCTTCCGTCTATGGAGTAGCACAGAATCCGACATGACTGAAGCGACTTAGCAGCAGCAGCAGAACATGGAAGCAACCTAGATGTCCGTCGACAGATAAATGGCTAAAGAAGTTGTTGTACATATACACCATGGAATATTACTCAGCCATAAAAAGGAACTCAATTGAGTCAGTTCTGATGAAGTGGATGAACAGAGAGCCTATTACGCAAAGTGAAATGAGTCAGAACAAGAAAGATAAATATTGTATTCTAGGACAACAGAGGACGAGATGGCTGGATGGCATCACCGACTTGATGAACATGAGTTTGAGTGAACTCTGGGAGTTGGTGATGGACAGGGAGGCCTGGCGTGCTGCAATTCATGGGGTCACAAAGAGTCGGACACGACTGAGCGACTGAACTGAACTGAACTGAATGCATATATACGGAATCTAGAAAAATAGTACTGAAGAATTTATTTACAGGGCAGCAGTGGAAAAACAGACATAGAGAATAGGCTTATGGACATGAGGAGAGGGGAGGAGAGGGTGAGATGTATGGAAAGAGTAACATAGAAACTTGTATTACTGTATGTAATATAGATAGCCAACAGGAATTTGCTGTGTGGCTCAGAAAACTCAAACAGGGGCTCTTTATCAATCTAGAGGGGTGGGATGGGGAAGGAGATGGGAGGGAGGTTCAAAAGGGAGGGGATATATGTATACCTATGGTTGATTCATGTTGAGGTTTCATAGAAAACAACAAAATTCTGTAAAGCAATTATCTTTCAATTAATAAATAAATTTTAAAAAAGAAAATAGAGCTTATAGGATCTGCTAATTTATCAGATGTGAGGTGAGAAAGAGGGAATTGTCAAGGGTAACTTCAAGGGCTTTGCCCAAGCCAAACAGGAATAGCATTTACTTCAGGAAAAATCTGGAGTGAGCTCATGTTCTAATTTGGACAGTCAGATAATTCCTCCTAGGATTTGCAATCTGAAGCAAGTGACACAGAGAGGAAGAGTACGTCATGTTTATCACAACGGCAGTGACAGAGCCAAGCCAGACTGCTGCTACCCATGCTGTCCTTTCTAATACTAAATCCCTGGGGTCCCCTGATCTGGCCACTCTCCATGCCTGGTTTTCCAGCTTCTTATTCATCTTGTCAGCCCATGGTAGTCTCCGCTTTGTAATGATGTCCATCTATGTAGGTTTAGTTGCAGTCACAGCCTGACTGATGGGTGAGCACGCTGTGAGACATTAGTTTACAGTCACCTGATGGGCCCAGGACAATTGCTATCCTGCTGCCATAGCAACCCAACTAACTGAAGCTAGTCAGGGTCTCTGTAACATGTAGTGTGACATGTATGTTTAACTTAAAATATGTTGTTTTATGGTCATACTGCACATTCTACTAATCCCTACCTGTCAGATCTCCCATCCTTACCAGGTCTCCCTGGGAACCACATTTACTGTAAGCAATGATCTTGACAGCACTTTTAAATTTGATCCAGTAATGAGTTTTATAGAAGCTGTTGGGTTTTTAGCTTTGTTTGTTTTAAATAATGACTCTCAATATAAACAGATAGCTTTACACCACATTGCAATTTAGCAAAAATATTCTTGGTATGTGTGGGAGAAAGAATCAATTTTTTCCCTTCAGTCTAAGTTTTTCCTTTTCATATCTTGTTTTACTATATATTCCTTTTAAAACCACCTCAATTTGTGTGTATGTGTGGAATTAGACACATGCTTGTGAGTGCTTGGAAGAAAAGTTATGATCAACCTAAATGGCATATTGAAAAGCAGAGACATTACTTTACCAACAAAGGTCCGTCTAGTCAAAGCTATGGTTTTTCCTGTGGTCATCTATGAATGTGAGAGTTGGACTGTGAAGAAAGCTGAGCTCAGAAGAATTGATGCTTTTGAACTGTGGTGTTGGAGAAGACTCTTGAGAGTCCCTTGGACTGCAAGGAGATCCAAACCAGTCCATTCTGAAGGAGATCAGCCCTGGGATTTCTTTGGAAGGAATGATGCTAAATCTGAAACTCCAGTACTTTGGCCACCTCATGTGAAGAGTTGACTCATTGGAAAAGACTCTGATGCTGGGAGGGATTGGGGGCAGGAGGAGAAGGGGACGACAGAGGATGAGACGGCTGGATGGCATCACCGACTCGATGGACGTTTGAGTGAACTCCGGGAGTTGGTGATGGACAGGGAGGCCTGGCGTGCTGCGATTCATGGGGTCTCAAAGAGTCGGACACAACTGAGCGACTGGACT
Organism: Bos mutus; assembly: GCF_027580195.1. Taxonomy (NCBI): domain Eukaryota; kingdom Metazoa; phylum Chordata; class Mammalia; order Artiodactyla; family Bovidae; genus Bos; species Bos mutus. Next base: position 63,409,620 of record NC_091625.1, on the reverse strand, counting down.
GAACTGAACTGTGAGTGCTAAGTAACTTTAGTAGTGTCCGACTCTTTGCAACCATATGGACCATAGACCACCAGGCTCCTCTGTCCACTGGATTCACCAGGCAAGAATACTGGAGTGGGTTGCCATGCCCTTCTCCAGAGGGTCTTCCTGACTCAGGGATTGAACCCATGTCTCCTGTGTCTCTTGCATTAGTAGGCAGGTTCTTTAACACTAGCACCACCTGGGAAGCCAGGTGATTAATATGATTAATATGGGTATTAATCATTCAATCTTTGTGGAAGATTATAATTAAACTACATAAATATATGTAAGTCTTTCTCTTACAGCTATTCCATAGGTCATATCAAGCATAACAACCCTCATTGCTGGAAAGTTATTTCTGATATATAATCTAAGATAAACTTGCTTTAACTTACCATACTTCTCACTTGATTTACCATTAGTAGAAGTGTTGAACAATTGATCATCTTTCTTCTTGTCAAGCTTTATGCAACTAACAGCTTTTCATTTTATGGGTTTTTCACTTCATTAAGTTACTTTGTAATAAGTAGGATGTTCTGGGGCATCCTATTTACCCATGAGTCAGTACCTATCCAAGTGTTATTATCAGAGATAAACCAAGTGCTAAATGAGTAACAGTCTGTTTTCTCAGGTAAACAAATACATTTGCATATTCTGAAAATGCCTCATTTTACCAAAAGGAATTATTATTCCCAGTTTGGACAATACTCTGTTTATAGTTGCAAACAACGCTCCCACAGTGTCATTTTGCCTTGAAAATTTATGCTTTTCTTCAATGTCAAGGACACAGGTCAAAATTGGGTGGGGCTGGGACTAGGGAGATTGCACAGGGCATGACTCACAGGTATCAAAGTTTAGGGAAACTAAAATAACAAAATGCCAGCAATACTTTAGAGTAGAAGTGTTGGAGTAATTAAGGAAGAATCTTTAAGAACCAACAAAGACTCAAAATTATTCTTCATGGCACACCAATATCACACATGCTTTTAAGAACCTGATCCAACATGATGCCATAGGGAGGGAAGCAGAAGGAAAGGGCAAGAAAGAGGACTGTACATATGATAATATTTGCAGACACCAATACAAGTCTCTCCTGGGAAAAGGGGAAGAGCATTTTCTGCAGGACCAGTGGCTGCTTCATGGAGGGCTCCGGGTGAGACTCAAATTGTTAAGGGAACCAGTGACTGAAACCACTCCCCCTGGTCAGGCACTGTAGTAACTACATGTAAGAATTATCTTACAACCAGAGGTCCTAGGAAGGAAGGTGGAACTAACAAACTACCGCCAACCAGAATAATCCAGGAAAGGTCAAAAGCAGAGAAGAGACTCTAGTCCAAATGTCTGTCCAATCTCCCAGAATCCTTCTCACTTGAATCCATCTTGGCTGACTGATAAGCCACCAGGAAGGACTCTGAGTCAGAATGATTGGCCAGAGACAATTTGGAAACTAACCCAACTACCATAAAACCCAAGACTTTCAGCCACATGGCAGAACTGTCCTCCCGGGTCCCCTTACCTTGCTTCTCCCTCCTCCCAGGCACTTCTTCCCAATAAAGTCTTTGTCAGCCTGTGTGTCTCTTCAGACAATTCAACTCAGAGGATTAAACAAGAGCCCACTCTCAGGTCCTGGAAGGGGTCCCCTTCCCGCAATAAAATCATTCCAAAATCTCCATGCTAAGCTCAGCCCCAATCACCTACCAAATTTAATTTAAAAGCATGTATTTTCAGTCCTGCAAGGAATCACAAATATTTGTTAATGGAGTAAACTGACTGCAATGCAATAGTAGGACCCATTAACAGGATGATTTGGAGAGAAATCTTTGAGAAGGCAAGTCATGGTTATTCCTGAAGTCAGTCCACTGTTTTAGCTGTGACTGATGTAACCAATCCACATTTGAGTTGTCAGGCATCCAAATTCACCCACTACCAGTGATTTTCTCTTGCTGCTTAATCATCAGGATTCCTGAAGTCATTTATTTCCCTGGCAGCTTCAGGGCTTTGGGGAAAGGGAGAATAACTACAGGACAATCATCTTTTTTATTTGCATATTCCAGATATTCTGTCTTTATAAAATAAAAACAATACAGCAAACAGTGCTTTTCTTACCAGTGCATCAACAGTCATTCTTGACACAATCCTCACTCTTTCACGGATAACGAATGCCGAAAATGGACCACTGAAAGTGAATGAGCTTGAAAAGTCACCTGTTTCAAACTGGCTTGAATTTTTTCCAAAGAACACTTAAAAAACAAATGTGCCTATAATAATAGCTTAGGACGTTGTCTTCCAAATAACCAGGTGCTTGCTCAGGCTTCAGAAGAACCCCCAGGACACCATGGTGGCTGCTAGGATTATGTTGGTCTTTCCATCCCCACAATTTCACTTCTTTTGTTTCCTCACCTAAGATACCCTGTCTTTTCTCTTCTCCTTATTTATTTCTTGCCAGACTTTAAGGCCCAAATTCCCACTCACTTCCTGAAATCTCACTTATTTTAGGTGTTACTAAAATTTTACACCTGTAAGTTCCCTTACCATATTACTACAAGATGACTGATGTTTAATCAGTTGAAAAAAAAATTGTTTTCTGTTAAGTTCCAGGCAATGGCACCCTACTCCAGTACTCTTGCCTGGAAAACCCTATGGACGGAGAAGCCTAGTAGGCTGCAGTCCATGGGGTCACTAAGAGTTGGACATGACTGAGCGACTTCACTTTCACTTTTCACTTTCATGGAGAAGGAAATGGCAACCCATTCCAGTGTTCTTGCCTGGAGAATCCCAGGGACAGGGGAGCCTGGTGGGCTGCTGTCTATAGGGTCGCACAGAGTTGGACATGACTGAAGTGACTTAGCAGCAGCAGCCAGGCATTATGGACCAGGAAAATTGAGATTTTAAGAAAGAAAATGATTATTCTGCTTAGGAGCTGACTGTTGACCCAGACATATATATTTTATCCTCCTATCTAAATCTCAATCTCTTTTCTATAATCATTTATTTACTTATGAATTTCTGGGTATTCATTGCTGCATGGGGTCTTTCTCTAGTTGCGGTGATCAGGGGCTATTCTTCATTGTAGTTCCTAGGCTTCTCACTGCCGTGGCTTCTCTAGTTGCTCTAGGGGCATGGAGTTTGGTGGTTTCGGCACACGGGCTCAGTAGTTGTGGTGATGGGCTCAGTTGCTCCATGACATGTGGGATCTTCCTAGACCAGGAATGGAATCAATGTCCCCTTCATTGGCAGGCAGAGTCTTTACCTCTAGCCACCAGGGAAGCCCCACAGGAAAAATACTTTACCATAAAATCTATTCAAAATTATCTGACATCGTTCTAATAGTTTCTAGCCATCAGAAGTTATATTTTTCATGTTACTCTCAATGCATTGCTCTGCTCTTTTCACCTCTGGCACATCATTTAACAACTTTTTATTTTACTTACAATAAAGCAGAGTGGTAAAAGATATAGAATCCAGGGCCAGACTGCCTGTATTCAAATTCTAGACTCTTACACCTGTGATCTTGAACTTAGTTTCCTCATCTGCAAAATGAGTATACATATGGGCTTCCCTTGTAGCTCAGTTGGTAAAGAATCTGCATGCAATGCAGGAGACCTGGGTTCGATTCCTGGGTAGGGAAGATTCCCTGGAGAAGAAAATGGCAACCCCCCCAGTATTCTTGCCTGGAGAATCCCATGGGCAGAGGAGCCTGGCAGACTACAGTCCATGGAGTTGCTAGAGACAGACATGACTTAGTGACTAAGCCACCACCACCACCATACATACATATATATATATGTAACATATATATATATGTAACTTAGCAGGTTTTTGTAAAAATTAAATGAACTGATGCATATGAAACATTTAGAAAACTACCTATCATGTAGTATATGCCTTTTAATATTTGTTCATGATTATTATCATTATTCATGGCACCATCAAGAAGTAGGTGTTGCTATTCCACTTCTAAGATGGAGCACTTTCAGCAAAAACATGATATTTGTTGTATTCTGAATTACAGTGGAAATAATTTCTAAAGGCAGAATGTGAATGCCTTGCATTTGCTGGCTTTAGTATAAGCTCGGAGCTATTCTATCATCTTCCATTGAACACTCTGCTTTCAGGTTCAGTCCAGGGCATTATTCTAGTGTTATGAGGCTGCATGAAAAATATGAGTGGATATGGTCTCTTTTCTCAAGTAGTTGACTCTCTGAGTTGTGCCCAATGGTGTCGCACTATCTTGTCTTCCAATCATGCTACTGTAATAGATGTTGGTGGAATATTCCTTAACAACAATCTAAGGTACCTGCTAAATTCTGCTGTACTTGAACTTGCCCAGAACCCTAACAATATATGAGAAATTGGGGTTGTTGGTAGAGGTGGTGTATCAGAATAACGTATCAGTCAGGATTCTTAGCTGCAGATGATAGAATCCACTTTAGCTACTTTAAACAGGAAAGAATTTATTAACTCTTTATAGATGGAGGTAGTTTAAAGAATTTTCTTCAGGGTCAGGAAACTGATTTCATAGCTACAAAACCAGGGGAAAAAATATCTAAAAGAAATGCCCAATCATGACAGAATTGCTCTGGTATAAATCTCTTTGCTATCATCTCACACAGCTTAGCATCTATGACAGAGTTTGGGCACTGAAACCATCACTGTTGTTGCCTCCAAGGACCGTATTCATTTGCTAGTATGCAGGCAAGAAGACCCACTAGCCGTGTGTATCACACTTCCTCATGAATTGGCAACTTTCTGCTTCTAAGTCTTGCAGAGCTGTATGTGATCAGGAAAATCAAAGCCATGCCAGAAATCCTTTTTCCTCTTCATTCTCTTTTTCTCCTTCTTCTTCCTCTCCTCCTCCTGTTCCTTCTCTTCTCCCTCCTCCTTCTTTATACAATTTAGGAGACAAGCAGAAAGGGGGTTAAAGTACATGTTGAAAGAAACAATACACTGTATACACCACTATTCTCATCTTTGGTTCCTCAACACTCTTCTTCCCAAAGTTGAGCTTCTAAACAATGAAATAGCAATGACAGTGTGTTCTCTCTTATATAACGCAACTATTTTTCTTACAAATAAAAATGCTTTCATTCTTTCCCCAAAAGGGGAGATCCAAATCTTGTTGGATGATATTCAATACTCCTATACACTGGTTGGAATTCTTTCTTGATTCCTATAGTCAATTTAGTTCAGTTGCTCAGTTGTGTCCAACTCTTTGTGACCCCATGGACTGTAGCACACCAGGCTTCCCTGTCCATCAACAACTCCTGGAGCTTGCTCAAACTCATGTCCATAGAGTCGGTGATGCCATCTAAACATCTCATCTTCTTTTATCCCCTTCTCCTCCTGCTTTCAATCTTTTCCAGCATCAGGGTCTTTTCCAATGACTCAGTTCTTCACATCAGGTGGCCAAAGTATTGGAGCTTCAGCATCAGTCCTGAATATTCATCATTTCCTTTAGAATCTACTGGTTTGATCTCCTTGCAGTCCAAGGGACTCTCAAAAGTCTTCTCCAACACTTTTGAACTCTGGTTCAAAAGCATCAGTCCTTCAGCACTCAGCTTTCTTTATGGTCCAACTCTCACATCCATACATGACTACTGGAAAAACCATAGCTTTGACTCGATGGATCTTTGTTGGCAAAGTAATGTCTCTGCTTTTTAATATGCTCTCTAGGTTGGTCATAGCTTTTCTTCCAAGGAGCAAGCATCTTTTAATTTCATGGCTGCAGTCACCATCTGCAGTGATTTTGGAGCCCAGGAAAACAAAGTCTGTCACTGTTTTTCCATTTTTTCCCCATCTATTTGCCATCAAGTGATGGGACTAGATGCCATGATCTTCATTTTTTGAATGTTGAGTTTTAAGCCAGGTTTTGTTTTGTTTTTTTTTAACTCTCCTCTTTCACTTTCATCAAGAGGCTATTTAGTTCCTCTTCACTTTCTGCCATAATGATGGTATCATCTGCATATCTGAGGTTACTGGTATTTCTCCTGGCAATCTCGATTCCAGCTTATGCTTCATCCAGCCCAGGGTTTCTCATGATGTATTCTGCATATAAGTTAAACAAGCAGAGTGACAGTATACAGCTTTGACATACTCCTTTTCCAATTTGGAACCAGTCCTTTGTTCCATGTCCAGTTCTAACCATTGCTTCTTGACCTGCATACTGATTTCTGTAACTTATGGACTAAATAATAAAATTAATTACCTTTTCCAATGGAAGGGGAAAGGAATAGAAAAAACAGAAAGTGATAAGTAAATATATGAGTAATAAAGTAAGAAAGTAAATTGCTGGGAGCCAGCACGGGAGTTCCCACCCATGACAAAGGTCATGCTAAGAGGCCTGATATGCAAAGGCAAGTCAGGGCTCAAGGGGCCCCCCTGGACCTGCCCGAGCATCTACCCCAAAACCAAAATTTGTCTGTTTTACTATTTCATGGCTTTCACCAACTTTTCTGACATTAACGGGGGGCTATCCCTGACCACTTTTCTCTGTAAGAAAATCAACTTAAAACTCTAGTTAATAAGTCTCCTGGGCATAATAGGAATGTTTCAATTCAAACCCCTCTGATGACTTTCTAGCTTGCCTGACAGGTTTGTTCAGACTCTTGCAGCTACGCATGTGATTGTTCACAGCCTCCCAACCACGAGAGGCACAGGAAGCTTAAGATATTCTAATAATGCAGAGCTTCTCAGAGAGTTAAAATTGTTAGAATAGAACTAGTAGAGGATTTCTTTGTTGAGCTAATGCTTGCTGCCAAGTTTCCATATCCCTTACCTACTGTGTCCCTGGGAGTGTATTGATTAATATAGTTGGTGTACAGAAATGTAAGTAGTAGCTTTAATGTTTGTAACCTTGGACCCTTGAGTTAATTCTTTTCTTGTTATAGCCCACCACACTTTTGCCCTATAGGAATGCAACTTTATCTAATGCTTTCAGAGGGTGGCGCCTGACTTTAGAATAATCACCTTTAGAGAAAAATAAGTTTTCTGAAGAAAGGGTCATAAATGTTAACAGGCCTCCTGGCCAGAAGATGATGTAAAGCACCTAAAAGCTTTTGCATATGATAAGTTTGCAGAAAGAAAGCCTGGCTTCAATAAGGATCAAGGACTGCTGACCTTGCATGACTCTACCCCCAACCCCCATTATCCTCTATGCACAACTTAAGGTATAAAAAATACTTTGGAAAATAAAGTGTGGGCCTTGCTCATCAGACTTGGCCTCCTCATGTTGTTTTTTCTCTTTCCTTTTCCTTTTCAGGCTGATCCCCTGGAGTGCAGGGGCCCTCTGCATTCACTTTCCTGCCTGGGCTTCTAAGACCCACTCGAGAAGGTACCTAAGGTGGGGCACCTTCCACGATTCAAGAGGGTGCCTGTGGCCTACGTGAATAGAGCAAGTCCCGTGCTGGGGCTTTATTGGCTTTCTGTGTAAACCAAGGAATATTAGCCTCTTTTCTCTCCTCTGTTTTCTTAATTGCAAAATTCTTTCCTTATCTCTTTCTCTATTTCTCAGTCGCCGGCGCCATCCTCCCAAGGGATCCCTGGATCCAACGGGGGCTGGACCCCGGTAGTAAATGTGATTGGCCACTATAGCCCTCTTTTCTTCAGTTGGTCATGGTGGTCTACATGGCCTCCAGAACCTTTCTCATACTCCATTTCACATTCTTTTAGTGCTTACGGTGGCTCAGAGGGTAAAGCCTCTGCCTGCAATGTGGGAGACCCAGGTTCAATCCCTGGGTAGGGAAGATCCCCTGGAGAAGGAAATGGCAACCCACTCCGGTACTCTTGCCTGGAAAATCCTATAGACTGAGAAGCCTGGTAGGCTATAGTCCATGGGGTCGCAAAGAGTCAGACACGACTGAGCGACTTCACTTTCACTTTTGCTCTTTTGTTGCATGAGTCCATGTTACGATTCTCCTCTTAGGGCTTTTTAGAGCAATGAAACCTGGCCTAGGCATCTGTTTCATTCTGGGGCCTTACAACACAATACCATACACTGGGCAGCTTATTAACATTTACTTACATTTCTGGAGGCTGGGAAGTACGTCATAGTACTTGAAAATTTGGTGTCTGCTGAGAGTTGGCTTCCAGGTTCATAGATGGCCTTTTTTTTTTTTTACTGTAACTAAAAATGGAGCAGGCCTCTATGGTCCTCCTACCCTTCCCACCCCCCACCACGTCCTCTGCCTGTTTATTTATTTATTTATTTATTGTCTATAGAAAAACTTTAGCTAAAGAGTAAGTTTACTCTGAGAAGTGAAAAAAATGCAGAAGCAAAGGAAAGCAGTCCAACAGTACAAAATATTACAGTTTAGTCATTAAGCAAAGTCAAGGACCTTCTGTTCCTCCTCAAGGGCTGTGGACAACATTCTGAGCCATATCCTGTGAGCTGTCTTATAGATACTGAAAACCCAAGCAGGTGGAAAAGTTAACCACATGATGACCAGGCTGAACCCATGGCACAAGCTGCCACAATTCTGAGAACTAGCCTCAAAGATGGGAACAAACTGACCATGGAACTGAAGACTAACTGTACTGAAAACAATCAAGATGGCACTGATAAGATCACTTGCATGATCAATTTCAAGATGACTGTCAGAGCTGACTGGGTTATTGCTGCATGGAGCCCCTCTCCTCCTATAAAACCTCTTACCCACTGAAGGAAAGTCAGCCTTTGGATAGGAGTCCACCCCTCCCACTACCCCTACCCCATTGCTGGTGTCCGAAATAAAACAAATTTTTCTTTCCACCAACCTTGTCCCTTTATTGGCTTTAGAGCAGCAAACAGCAGGACCCCAGTTTCAATAACACAACCTCATGTAGCAGAAGGAATGTGAGATCTCTATGAGGACTTTAAAATTTTTATTTATTTATAAGTTTGCATCATTTATTTTAAAGCAATTTTAAAATTGAAGTATAATTGCTATATAATATTATATAAGTTGCAAGTGTACCATATAGTGATTCACAATTTTTAAAGGTTATCTCCATTTATCATTGTTACAAAATATTGGCTATATCCCCCATATAGCACAATGTATCCTTGCAGCTTATTTTATACCTAATAGTTTTACCTCCTATCCCTTACTTCTCTTCCCTCTCCCATCTTCCCTCTCCCCACTGGTAACCACTAGTTTGTTCTCTTTATCTGTGAGTCTGCTTATGTTTTGTCATATTCACTAGTTTTTCTGGTGTTTTAGATTCCCCATATAAGTGATATCATACAGTATTTGTCTCTCTCTGTCTGACTTATTTCTATTAGCATAACATGGGACCTCTTTTATAAGGGCACTAATTCCATTCATGAGGGCTCTACTCTCATTATCTAATCACCTCCCAAAGGTCTCACCTCCTAAGTCCATGATCTTTGGGTTTGGATTTCAACATACGAATTTCTGAGGGGATATAAATATTTAATCCATAGTACTAGCATAATTTTAAAATTGTGTCTAGACCTTGTAATATTCTGGCTCTACTTATATAATCAGAACCCAGCTGGTCCCATTTCCAACAACGGATGCAAATGTAATTCAGAAGGAAGATACAGCTTCTCTTGTCAACAAATGATAGAGGATCCCTGCACAGATAAGTTAGTAACAAAAATTATCCATTAAGATAATTACACAGCTTAGTTTCCAGATCAATGAACTGTTCTCTCTGCATATAAAGATAAATTAAACCACACATTAATTATTTTTAAAAGTTAATGATAGGAAGAATGTAAGCATAATTTAGATTTGTATAGTACAGCAATAGTAGGCTTCATGAGTTATCATGATGAAATATGTAGCAATCTTGTCCATGTAAGTATTTCTTGAATGTCATTGGCAAGAATACGAGCCTTCACCCTTTAATCTAGAAACAAAGCAAACCAAAACAATTGCCCAATGGCCAAAGGTTGTTATTCAGGTTTAAAACCTTAAGTAGGAGCTGAGTCAAGTTTAGGTTATCAGGCTGAAGTCATGTTTGTGGTGTGGAGGCAGAAAAGTAGAATTGGGGCACCAGCTCCTAAAGGAGGGAAGATTACCAGCATAGTGAAGACTTCAAGGCAAAAGGACTCCTTGACCTGTTCATGGTTCAGTACTTCCTTGTCCCTCAGCCTGAGAAGGCTCTCAAATTAACCCAGCTTTTCCAGCAAGTTTGCAAAATGTTGATGCAGAAGATGATGTGTAAGGAGACCTAATAAAACTGCAAAGGAAATAGTCTTATAGTTGAAACCTTTTTTAAAAAAATTAAAAATAATTATTTGTCTGGGTGGCACGTGGGATCTTAATTACTCAACCAGGGATCAAACCTGCAACCCTTTCACTGGAAGTGCAGAGTCTTAACTACTCGAATTCCAGGGAAGTAACCTATCTCCTTTTAAAGAACATTTGATAGAAGACATCAACATCCCTGACAAGGGCTCCCCTTCTTTGTGCTTGAACCATCCCAGTGATAACAGGTCTATCATTTTCCAGGGCAGCTGATTGTATGGTATGGAAAACTCTGCCTGCTAGATCATCTTCTCTGGTTACCAAGAGGTAAACTGTGCCTTCCCTTGGTTCTTCCTATTGGTCCTAAGACTCAAGATCAGATGGCCAAGGTGATACTCTTCCTCTCCACGGTAGCTCTTCAAAATCTGTAGTTCCCACACCCCTCTTCTTTAGACTTTTCTTCTCCCAGATTAAAATGTCTCCTGTCTCTTCAATGGTTTCTCATATGGCAAGGCTTCAAGTTGTGGCAAGGTAATATATTTGAAATAGTCACCACTTTTTTCCTTATAATAATTTATCAATGACTGGAAGGACTTGTTTTCAATAGCAGAAGGAAAGGCCATCCTAGCCGTTGAGAAAAAGGATGGTGACCCATCTGTTGGGCTCTCACAAGTGTTCCTTTCTGGAAAACACAGTCTGCACATGAGGACTCCTCCCCACAAGGGCACTCTGACGGGGTAAGCTGAGGATAGAAGGCTTTGTGCATTCCCAGAACATTAAAAGGAGAAGGAAATGGCAGCCCACTCCAGTATTCTTGCATGGAGAATCCCGGGGACAGAGGAGCGTGGTGGGCTGCTGTCCATGGGGTTGCACAGAGTTGGACATGACTGAAGCAACTTAGCATGCATGCATGCATTGGAGAAGGAAATGGCAGCCCACTCCAGTATTCTTGCCTGGAGAATCCCAGGAACAGAGGAGCCTGGTGGGCTGCCATCTATGGGGTCGCACAGTGTTGGACACAACTGAATCGACTTAGTAGCAGCAGCAACAGCAGCAGGACATTGAAAAGAAGTGTTCTCCATACACTGTAAAATATGAGGTTGATCATGAAGGGTTTTCTGTCATGCCAAGGAATTAGGACTTTATTTTGAGGGCATTTAGAAAGGCATGGAAAGGTATTTTGTTGAGAAGTGATATGATCAGGGCTGAGTTCCTGGGAAGGCTTGACTGGCAAGTTTAGGGTCAAAGACTGGTGTCCCGGTGCAGGCGAGAGATGAATGTGGCCTGGACCAAGGCTGCAGGAGTGAGCATGGAAGGGGAGAATGGGTTCTAGAGGTGTTCTGGGTGGGGAAGCAGTGGGACATGGGAGTTGGTTAGAATTTGGGAGGGTGAAGGAAAAACTAATGACAGAAGCTGACCAGGGTCCTGGCATTTCTATGGCCCTGCAGATATCTGAAAGTTCAGTGTGCCTCCTTCCAGAGAGACAGACTCTGCATTATCTGAGCAGATACAGCCTGAGAAAAATAACCTATGAGTCTGCAAAATACATAGCTTTAAAAAGGCAGCTTTAACTTTCTACAAAATGTGTATAAATAGTGGTCATTCTCTGTAACTTTTTTAAAAACTTTTTATTTTGTATTGGAGTATAGCTGATTAACAATGTTGTGATAGTTTTAGGTGGACAACAAAGGGACTCAGCCATATGTATATTAATACATGCATTCATTCCTCCCCACCCACCTCTCCCATCCAGGCTGCCATGTAACATTAAGCAGAGTTCCCTGTGCTACACAGTAGGTCCTTGTTGGTTACCTATTTAAAATATGGCAGTGTGTACTTGTTGATCCCAAATGAATGAACTTACTTGCAAAGCAGAAAGAGACTCACAGACTTAGAGAACAAATTTATGGTTGCCAGCGGGGTAGAGAGGGGCGGGAGGGATGGGGGAAGACATAGATAGGGAGTTTGGGGGAGACATGTACTCTCTGTAACTTTTAATAGTAGGCTTCCCTAGTGGCTCAGATGGTAAAGAATCTGCCTGCAATACAGGAGACCTGGGTTTGATCCCTGGGTTGGGAATATCACCTAGAGGAGGGCATGGCAACTCACTCCAGTATTCTTGCCTGGAGAATCCCCATAAACAGAGGAGCCCAGTGGGCTAGAGTCCACAGAGTCATAAAGAGTTGGACATGACTGAGCGATTAAGCACAGTCAGCACACCCCAGTATGCTTGCTCCCTTTCTCTCTCTGTCTCTCTCTCTCTCTCTCTCTCTCACACTTTTTAAACATAATTTTGTTTGAAATCTACAACCCAGAAATACTCAAAGACCCTGCCTGGTAAACCAGAGTATGTGACAGTATTACCCAGCAGGCCTGTGAGAAAAAGAAAGCTGGGCCACCAACATCCTCTCCAGCACTGCCTCACCCTGGAGGAATTAATATGCCTAACTTGATTAACACTGCATGTGACATGACTGTCCCTTGAAAAGCAGACATTCTCCAAGTCACTACATGATGGTACATTTCTGTGATCAGTTTGAGAAATTTCAGAACCAGGGACTCTGGTAATACAAGATAGTCTAATCAAATTAAGGTAAATGAACACATCATGATTACATATTAAATTTAATCAAGGGCACAGGACAGCATGGGTGACATATATTTAAATAAGAAGTGGCTATCTCTGATTGACATATATACACTACCATGTATAAAATAGATAGCTAATGGGAAGGTGCAGTATAGCACAGGGAGCTCAGCTTGGTGCTCTGTGATGACCTAGAAGGGTATGATGGGGGAAGGTTGGAGAGAGGCTTTAGAGGGAAAAAATGTATGTATACTTATAGCTGATTCACATTGTAGTACAGCAGAAACCAGCAGTGTAAACCAATTATCCTCCAATTAAAAAAATTTTTTTAAAGAAGTGGTTATCTCTGTATTTATATAAGCCAACCATTCCTGGGTTCCCAAGCAGGATGGTTATATGTCTTTATAATATAAAGAAGGGTAGACAGCCTCAAGAAAGATGTGGGTGAAAAGGCATTGCATAAGGGAGGAATAAGTAGAGAGAGAAGTAAAAGAGATCAGATGGGGAGGAGAGACAGGGATGATTGCAGCACTATTTACAACAGTTGGAACATGGAAGTAAACTAAATGTCTATCAACAAATGAATGGGTAAAGATGTGGTACATATATACGATGGAATATTACTCAGCCATAAAAAGGAATGAAATTGGGTCATTTGTAGAGACGTGGATGGACCAAGAGCTGAAATGCAGGGTGAAGTAAGTCAGAAAGAGAAAGATAAATGTCATATATTAATGCATACATGTGGAATCTGAAAAATGGCACAGACAAATCAAAATGCAGGAATAGAGCTGCAGACATAGAGAACGGATATTGGACATGGGAGGGAAGGGGGGCGGTGGGATGAACTGGGAGATTACAACTGAGATATATACACTACCGTGTGTAAAATAGAGAGCTAGTGGGAAGCTGCTGTATAGCACAGGGAGCTCAGCTCGGTGCTCTGTGATGACCTAGAGGGGTAGGATGGCAGAGTGGGAAGGAAGGCCAAGAGGGAGGCGATATGTGTATACAAATAGCTGATTCACTTCATTGCACAGCAGAAACTAACACAGCATTGTAAAGCAATTATACCCCTATTTAAAAAAAGCAAAAAGAGAAAGAAAAAGGAGAAAATAACAGGGAAGAATGGAAAGACTGGTTTCTTTTCAACAGTTGCAAATAGCCTATAAACACAGTTGCACGTTGGTCTTTACAATACCTCCGTTGAACAGGAATTTGTGTTTATCTTATTGATTCAAGAAACATTTATTTAAAAGTCTATTCTGTGTTAGGCCTTGTTCTAGGTTCTGGAAATAAAACAGTGGAAAACAGAGATGTAACCTCTTCTACTATATAACACACTTTAGTACAGAGAGACAACAGCAATAAAGATTTAAAAAATTAAGTAAATAAGACAGATTTCAGAGATAAATCTTACAGCTTATATTAATTTCCTGTTGTAGTTATGCTCACACTCCAATGCTCAGTTGTGTCCAACCCTTTGTGACCCTTTGGACAGTAGCGCATGAGGCCCCTCTGTCCCTGGGATTTTTCAGGCAAGAATAGGAGTGGGTTGCTATTCTCTTTTCCAGGGGATCTTCCCAACCCAGAGATTGAACCCTCATTTCCTATGCTTCCTGCATTGCAGGTGGATTCTTTACCACTGAACCATCAGGGAAGCCTGCCATAGTTATAAATTATCACAAATTTAGTAGTTTAGAACAACACAAATTTATTCTGTTACATTTGTGATGCTCAGAATTTTTAATGGGTGAGCAGGGCTGTGCTCCTTCTGAAGACGCTAGGAGAAAATCCATTTCCTTGCCCTTTCCAGCTTCTTAAGGCCCCTGCATTCTTTAGTTCACGGCCCTGCTGAATTCTGTCATCACATGTCCATCTCTGACTCTGCACCTCCTGCTTTCCCCTTAGAGGACCTCTTGAATCCAGCCACTGGATAGTCCAGGAGTTTATTTTTAAATTCTTAATTTAATCATCTCTACCAAGTCTCTTTTACCACGTAAGGTAACAGATGCAGTAAGTCCCCCACATACGAACCTTTAAGACATTCCTTCAGCTCTACCATCTCCCACCTCCTCTCCCTCCTCCCGTCAGTAACTCATCTTGCCTGTTCACTCTATACCAGCCCTGTATGTGGGCAGTTGTACTGTACTTCTGTACTTCTCAAAAAGTGAAGTATTGTACTTCAGATTAAAAGTGTTTCTTAACTCTTGTTTGTTTTTTATGTATTATTTGGATGAAAAGTGTTATAAACCTATGCCAGTGCAGTACTGCACAGCCAACTGTGTTAGTCGGGTAACTAGGGTCTACCTGCGTTGGACTTAAGTCTAACTTTCTTGGACTTAAATTGCACTCCTGAACTGGAATGGAACTCCTGAACTGGAATGGAACTCGCTTGTATATAGGGGACTTACTGTACTAGAAATTAGGACGTGGACACCTTTCAGTAGTCATTATTCGGATTACCACAGAGCCTTAAGTTAATTGTTCGACTTCCTGCATCTGGTCTAGACCTTCAGTCTTCATCCAAACTTGCTGATTTTTCTACTTTACCATGGCTGAATCCCCTCACTGTCTGTTCAGCTTCAACCTACTGAAGACATAGAGTCCATTCTGATGTCCTTTGCTGTTTCTTACTTGTGTAGCTACCCTCCTTCACCCAAGGAGTGTTCTGAATCTGGTGAGAACAAACCTAACTTATTTGAAGATGCCAGTGACTGACAACCGCTCAGTATGTCACTCCATTCAACAAATATTTACTGAGTGCTACTTATGTGCTAGATGCAGAACCAGAGTGAAAAGCAAAACAGCTGTTACTCTTGCCTTGTTGGAAATTTTATTTTAGTCTCAAGGGAGAGATAGCTATTAACATAGATAATTATGCATTCTAGTAAGTGTTAACAAAGAAATGAAAAGGATTTGATGACATTATAATTAGGGGAGTTAATTAGACAAGGAGGTCAAGGACAGATTTTCTCTGGAGGGAACACTGATGCACAGACCGAAGGATGAGCAGGGGGCCATCAATGGGAAGGGAGTGAGAGTGGAGAAAGGCATGTGTGGGTGGGGGTGCTTTCACAGGTAGGGCAAGCTCAAAGGCCCTGAGATAAGAAAGCATTTGATACCTTGGAAACATATTTAAAAATCTGAAGAATAATGTATTCGGGGAGGGGCATCTACGATGAGAATCAATTTAATATGTAGGGAGAGTACAGGTCATGCAGGCCACAGACCATGGGCAAGACTTCGGGTTTTATTTTAAAGTGCATTGGAAACTTACTGAAGGATTTTAAGGTGAAAGGAGAGTGATTTAATTGTATTTATGCTTTTGAAAGATGATTTTGGAATTCCCTGGTGGTCTAATAGTTAGGACTCTGCACTTTCACTGCCAAGGGCTGGTGTTTGATCCTGGTCAGGGAACTAAGATCCCACAAGCTGCATGGCACATCCAGTAGATAAACAAAAGGTAACTTTGGCTGCTGTGAGAACAGCTTGGGAAAAGAGCCAAGATGGAAGTTGAGAGGCTAATGAAACAGCTGCTGTCATGGAGACAGAGACGGGGGCTCGAACCAGAGCTGGGCTGGAAAGGAGGTGAGAAGTGAGGAGACAGGAGGTACATTTTGGAGGATGAGACATGGGGATTGAAGGTCCATAGGTATCATGTTTGACTCCGAGGTTGCAAGCTTGAGAATCTGGATAGATGGTAGGACTGTTTAGAGCCATGCAAAGACTAGAAGAGAAATGACATTAAGACAGGAAGTCAATGAATTCCTTGTTAGAGGCCTTGAGTTTGAGAGAAATTTCAAGAGAAGATGTCAGGTAGGCAGCTGGATAAACGAGTCTGGAGGTCAGAGGAGAGGCCTGAGGTGGACATAAATTTAGAATCTGTCACCATAGAGACAGTATTTAAAACTATAGGAACTGATGAGATCAGCTGAGAGGGAATGTGGGAACAGAAAAGGAAATTCTTATGAAATTGGATCAAAGTCAGAGATACAAAGGAAAATCAGAGAAGTTTAGTGTCAGCAAAAGCAAGAGGAGAGTGTTTGGAGAAGAGCAAGTGGTAACAGAGTTTGCCACAGTGACCATTGTTTTTAGAAAAAAAAAAACCTAAGTATAAATTTATTTTATAATATATATAACATATAATTATATATAATATTACGCATAATATTATTGTTGTTGTTCAGTCATTAAGTCACGTCCAACTTTTTGCAACTCCATGGACTGCAGCACGCCAGGCTTCCCTGTCCTTCACTATCTCCCAGAGCTGGTTCAAATTCAAACTCGTTGAGTCAGTGATGCCATCCAACCATCTCATTCTCTGTCATCCCCTTCTCCTCCTGCCTTCAATATTTCCCAGCATTAGCATCTTTTCCAATGAGTTGGCTTTTTGCATCAGATCAGATCAGATCGGTCGCTCAGTCGTGTCCAACTCTTTGTGACCCCATGAATCGCAGCACGCCAGGCCTCCCTGTCCATCACCAACTCCCGGAGTTCACTCAGACTCACGTCCATCGAGTCAGTGACGCCATCCAGCCATCTCATCCTCGGTCATCCCCTTCTCCTCTTGCCCCCAATCCCTCCCAGCATCAGAGTCTTCTCCAATGAGTCAACTCTTTGCATGAGGTGGCCAAAGTACTGGAGTTTCAGCTTTAGCATCATTCCTTCCAAAGAAATCCCAGGGCTGATCTCCTTCAGAATGGACTGGTTGGATCTCCTTGCAGTCCAAGGGACTCTCAAGAGTCTTCTCCAACACCACAGTTCAAAAGCATCAATTCTTCGGTGCTCAGCCTTCTTCACAGTCCAACTCTCACATCCATACAGATATTATATATCATTATGATATATAACTATTAAATATAATATATGTGCTTTGCTGTGCTTAGTTGCTCAGTCATGTCCAACTCTTTGCAACCCCATGGACTGTAGCCCACCAGGCTCTTCTGTCCATGGGGATTTTCCAGGCAAGAATATTGGAGTGGGTTACCATGCCCTCTTCCAGGGGGTCTTCCCAACCAGTGATCAAACCCAGGTTTCCCGCATTGCAGGTGGATTCTTTACCATCTGCCATCAGATGGTATATATAAAACATGGTTATATATACCATATAGTCCATAACTTATAGAGCTACTAAAGCAGAGCAGTTTCAAACTACACACCAGACAAGTACAAGCACACATTACATGTTAAGAAGAGATACTTTTCTCCATTTGTTTCTGAAAAAGCCAAAAGCCCCTGACTGCTGAAAACTGGTCTGACTCTCACTT
This sequence comes from Bos mutus, assembly GCF_027580195.1. Lineage (NCBI taxonomy): Eukaryota > Metazoa > Chordata > Mammalia > Artiodactyla > Bovidae > Bos > Bos mutus. The sequence goes on along the minus strand of NC_091625.1, from coordinate 63,391,549 downwards.
AGGCCATGCTATTCTCCTATTGGACAAAAACTCACAGAACATCAGACCAGGTCACTCTGACAGGATGATAAATGAATCAAAACAAAAACACCGTGCAACCCACAAAATATCCAACATCCCTAGTTCTCAGCTAAAACAAGTGATGGCTACTTCTTTACCAACCACAGTTGTATCCCCATTTTAAACCCCTGCCCCATAGATCAGATTTGTTCAGACACTTTGTCATAGACTTGCCCTTGCTTTCTAACAGGACTCCATCCAGAGTGAGACCCTGTTTCCTTACATCCTCCCCCAAATTATCCAAAAGCCCAAATCCTATAATGTGTGTGTATGTGTGTTTAGTGGCATCCAACTCTTTGTGACCCCATTGACTGTAGCTCACCACGTTCTTCTGTCCATGGGATTTTTCAGGCAAAAATACTGGAATGGGTTGCCGTTTTCCTCTCCAGGGGATCTTTCCAATCCGGGAGTCAAATCTACATCTCTTTCATCTCCTGCATTGGCAGGCATATTCTTTACCACTGAGCCACCTGAGAAACCCAAAATCCTATAATAGCTTCTTTCTAACATGCCCTCCCTGAAGGGCCTCACAGCTCCCCATGATTGGGCATTCTCCTTCAGTGCAAAAGGCCTGCAGAGCCTTTGGTTGAAGGGCATTAACATTTCCTAGTCCCTTAAAAAAATTGGCAATCCATAATTGGCAAACACATAACTCAGTTAATAAAAATACAAAACCAGTTAATCAGAACTACTCGAGCCCTCTGATTCTGAGTTTAAAAAAGTCAAACTTGATGATATTTTTAAGACATATGGGTGCATAGCTTTGTGATCCCCACCATGATGAAAAAAGAAGAACAAGAGGCAGAATCTCTTCTCAAAGGAGTTCACAAACTGGAGGTGAAAGCAGCTATGACACAAAGAAGAGGGTGGTGGGTATTTGGTGAGGTGAAGGAGGGGGCTGGTGGGCAGATGGAGACGTGGATATTGTGGGCTGAGTCAAAAAGTGAGAACAATGGCATCGTGGTTTGTGAGAGATGTTTCTAAACTGTTTCAAGGATAGAGAAATAGCCTTAGCTATAAAACAGAACCAACCTATTTCTCAGAGGAAGTATGTTGCATTGAAAAATGCCTAGCCTCTGCCTACCACACAGAAGATACTTGATATAAAATATTTCTATCATTAATTGCTATTTTTATAAAAGTGATTATTGCATTCTGAAATAGTGAAATGAAATGAAAAAAAAAAAGAAAACCCCATAGTTCATCATCTTTCTATCATTAATAGCTATGTTTTATAAAACTGAGTATTGCATTCTCATGAAATGAAAAATTAAAAAAAAATGAAAACACCATAGTTCATCATCTGAACAGGCCACCTCAGTATCTAGAGCAATGCTTAGCACTGACTAAACACATAACAAGCTCTGGCTCCTATCTTGGTTCTGCCACTACCTTGCTGTGTTCTTTTGGGACAATTGTCAAACCTCTTGAAAATACTGGTATCTTAACTGTCAAATAAGATAGTTAGATTAAATTATTCCTTAATATCCTTCCAACTACATTTTCTTTGTCTTCCCTTGGCCCTTGGTAGTTTGCCTTTCCCTAAACTTGTTATTCTTCAGAGTGTATGATAGACCACATATGTGTCTCTGTATTTTTCTTTTGGTTTCTATCTCTCTGTAGCCAACATATGTATCACGGCTTAGTAACTTCACAGAATAAGTGATACAATATACATGGGAAGTTAACTACCTTGATGTCTTCATGTGTGAATGGTAGAAAACACAGTTTAGGACATGTATTTCATTGGCATTGTGCAAAAAGGTCTTGTGTGCTTAAATATCACCTACACTAAAATAGAACATAGAAGTATTTTATGCTTATTTTCTAGAGTCTTCATTGATATAAGACACTAGACAATATTTTTTCTATTCCCCTTAGATATCATTTTCATAGTTTTATTGGTCTTCTACAAAGGGCTTATCTTCTCCTAATAAAGGTCCATATAGGCTTATCTTCTCTAACAAAGGTCCGTCTAGTCAAAACTATGGTTTTTCCAGTAGTCATGTATGGATGTGAGAGTTGGACCATAAAGAAAACTGGGCACCAAAGAATTTATGCTTTTGAACTGTGGTTTTGGAGAAGACTCTTGACAGTCCCTTGGACTGCAAGGAGATCAAACCAGTAGATCCTAAAGGAAATCAGTCCTGAATATTCATTGGAAAGACTGATGCTGAAGCTGAAGCTCCAATATTTTGACCACCTTATGTGAAGAACTGACTGATTGGAAAAAACCCTGATGCTTAGAAAGATTGAAGGCAGGAGGAGAAGGGGACGACAGAGGATAAGATGGTTGGATGGTATCACCGACTCGATGTACATGAATTTGAGCGAGCTCTGGAAATTAGTGATGGACAGGGAAGCCTGGCATGCTGCAGTCCATGGGGTCTCAAAGAGTCAGACATGACAGAGCAACTGAACTGATGGATCAGTCTTCTAAGTAGACTATCTACATCAGTGGTCCCCAACATTTTTGGCACCAAAGAATGATTTTGTGAAAGACAGTTTTTCCACAGGTGGGGTGGGGAGATGGTTTTGGGGTGATTCAAGTTCACTGCATTCATTGTGAACTTTATTTCTATTTTATTACATCAGCTCCATCTCATATCATCAGGTATTAGATCCTGGAGACTGGAGACCCTTAATCTATATAGAGTCTACATTTCTACATAGCATTGAGACTCTAGCGGGTTCTAGGATAACAGGAAAAAGTCAGTACTCTTTCCTCCATTTTATAGATATACTATAACAAATGGCCAGAAACTGTGTATGAAACCAACTGAATGCTTCCTGAAGACTCAGAGAAATGATTATTTTATATCAAGTGACTTATGAACCCTCAATTCACAAGGTACATTGCAGAAGCTCTATAATTATTTTTAAGTTTTCAGCAATTTTCTGTTAGACTTATCAGGAAGCACTATGAGTTGGGAGTGAGACAGATAAAGAACAAATGAAAAATACCTGTCTTAGACCTAGGTCACCATCAAGCTGGAGTAGAAAATGGCAACCCACTCTGGTATTCTTGCCTGGAGAATCCCATGGACAGAGAAGCCTGGCGGGCTACAGTCCATAGGGTTGCAAAGAGTCAGATAGGACTTAAGTGGCTTAGCATGCATGCACACACCGTGAAGACCCATTTCAGCACTGCAGGGAAGCCCTGTAGTGTTGATGGACTGGTCCTGCATTCTCCCTGGTATATATAACTCTCCCCATTGTCACCTTTGATCTTTATTACCTAAATCGTACTGTTCTTTAGAAACTTTCTGATCCTTACAGATGTTTTTCCCTGTGTGATCTTCCATACCCTCTATTGCCTTTACATTTTGAAACTTATTTTCTTTCCACTTTTCTCATTAACTAGCTAGCATTTATTGAATACTACATGTAAAAGTATACTGTTATGATTTTAATTCTTTGGATTTCCACAGTCTCCCAAGGAAATAGGAAATGTTGCTAATACATTTTGTATATAAAAAGATCTGATAATAGAGTGGTTGGGACTCTAATCTAGCACAGTGCTAGAGTCTGGTGTTGAAATTTCTGTTTTTAACAACAATGCCATCCTGTTTCTTGAAGAATTATCTTCTAAAAATATTCATTTCTACTTGCCACTTTAGCTTTGCAAGTCAAGCTATATAACAAATAAGCCGATGGTACACTGGAGGCATAGTGTCTGAAATTCTGGTGAGTGGCCACAGGTGAAGGATGCTGTCACAGGTTATGATGCTGTCAGTCATTTTCAACTACAGAAAACATTCCTAGGAGGTATCATTTGACTCTCAGACACTGAGTCAGTTGTCTTATTTTTTCTCAATAAAGACAGAATTATCTGTTAAGAGGTAACTTCCCCCCCACACACATATAACTAATGATTTTATTCTGTTGTGGATGTCCTGCTTCTTCACATTGTGATCTTTTTTAAATTGAAGCATGCCTGCATGCATGCTCAGTCATGTCCAACTCATTGCAATCCCAAGGACTGTAGCCCGCCAGGCTCCTCCACCCATGGAATTTTCTAGGCAAGAATACTGAAGTGGGTTGCTATTTCCTATTCCAGGGGATCTTCCAAACCCAGGGATCAGGCCTGTGTCTCTTGCATCTCCTGCATTGGCAGGCGGATTCTTTACCACTGGCACCACCTGGGAAGTCCATAGCTGACTTACAATATTGTATTAGTTTCAGTTCAGTTCAGTCGCTCCGTCATGTCTGACTCTTAACAAAACTATAGATTGCAGCATGCCAGGCTTCCCTGTCCATCACCAATTTCCAGAGCTTGCTTAAACTCACGTCCTTCAAGTCAGTGATGTCATCCAACCGTCTCATCCTCTGTTATCCCCTTCCCCTCCTGCCCTCAATCTTTCCCAGCATCAGGGTCTTTTCCAATAAGTCAGTTCTTCACAATAGTTGGCCAAAGTATTGGAGTTTCAGCTTCAGCATTGGTCCTTCCAATGAATATTCAGGACTGATTTCCTTTAGGATCTACTGGTTTGATCTCCTTGCAGTCCAAGGGACTGTCAAGAGTCTTCTCCAAAACCACAGTTCAAAAGCATCAATTCTTCAGCACTCAGCTCACACATCCATACATGACTACTGGAAAACCATAGCTTTGACTAGATGACTAGATTGGTAAAGTAATGTCTCTATTTTTTAATATGCTGTCTAGGTTGGTCATAGCTTTTCTTTCAAGGAGCAAGCGTCTTTTACTTTCATGGCTGCAGTCACCATCTGCAGTGATTTTGGAACCCAGTTTCCACTGTTTCCCCATCTATTTGCCATGAAGTGAAGGGACCAAATGCCATGATCTTAGTTTCTGAATGTTGAGTTTCAAGCTAACTTTTTCACTCTCCTCTTTCACTTTCATCAAGAGGTTCTTTAGTTCTTCACTTTCTGCCATAAGGGTGGTGTCATCTGCATATGTGAGGCTGTTGAGATTTCTCCCAGGATTCTTGCTGCCAGTTTATGCTTCATCCAGCCCAGCATTTTGCATGATGCATTCTGCATCTAAGTTATATAAGCAGGGTGACTATATACAGCCTTGATGCGCTCCTTTCCCTATTTGGAACCAGTCTGCTGTTCCATGTCTGGCTCGGACTATTGCTTCTTAACCTGCATACAGATTTCTCAGGAGGCAGGTAAGGTGGTCTGGTATTCTCAACTTTTTAAGAATTTTCTACAGTTTGTTGTGATCCATCAAAGGCTTTGGTGCAGTCAATAAAGTAGAAGTAGATGTTTTTCTGGAACTCTCTGCTTTTTTGATGATCCAGTGGAGGTTGGCAGTTTGATCTCTGGTTCCTCTGCCTTTTCTAAATCTAGCTTAAACATCTGGAAGTTCTCAGTTCACATACTGTTGAAGCCTGGCTTGGAGAATTTTGAGCATTACTTTGTTAGCATGTGAGATAAGTGCAATTGTGTGGTAGTTTGAATATTCTTTGGCATTGCCTTTCTTTGGGATTGGAATGAAAACTGATCCTTTCTAGCCCTGTGGCCATGGTTGAGTTTTCCAAATTTGCTGGCATATTGAGTGCAGCACTTTCACAGCATCAGCTTTTAGAATTTGTTTTTTTTTAAATTTATTTATTTTAATTAGAGGCTAATTATGTTACAATATTGTATTGGTTTTGCCATACATCAGCATGAATCCCCCACGGGTGTAGGATTTGAAATAGCTCAACTGGAATTCTATCACCTCACTAGCTTCGTTCACAGTGAGGCTTCCTAAGGCCCACTTGACTTCACATTCCAGGATTTCTGGCTCCAGGTGAGTGACCACACCATTGTGGTTATCTTGGGTCATGAAGATCTTTTTTGTACAGTTCTTCTGAGTATTCTTGCCACCTCTTCTTAATACCTTCTGCTTCTGTTAGGCCCATACCATTTCTGTCCTTCATTGTGCCCATCTTTGCATGAAATGTTCCCTTGGTATCTCTAATTTTCTTGAAGAGATCTCTAGTCTTTCTTTCCCATCCTGTTGTTTTCCTCTATTTCTTTGCATTGATCGCTGAGGAAGGCTTTCTTATCTCTCTATACTATTCTTTGGAACTCTGCACTCAAATGGGTATATCTTTCCTTTTCTCCTTTGCCTTTAGCTTCTCTTCTTTTCTCAGCTATTTGTAAGGCCTCCTCAGACAACCATTTTGCCTTTTTGCATTTCTTTTTCTTAGGGATGGTCTTGATCACTGCCTCCTGTACAATGTCTCAAACCTCCATCCCTAGTTCTTCAGGCACTCTCTCTATCAGATCTAATCCCTGGAATCTATTTGTCACTTCCACTGGATAATCATAAGGGATTTGATTTAAGTCATACCTGAATGGTCTAGTCATTTCCTTACTTTCTTCAATTTAAGTCTGAATTTTGCAACAAAGAGTTCATAATATGAGCCACAGTTAGCGCCCAGTCTTGTTTTTGCTGACTCTATAGAGCTTCTGCATCTTTGGCTGCAAAGAATAAAACCAATCTGATTTTGGTATTGACCATCTGGTGATGTCCCAGTGTATAGTCTTTCCTTGTATTGTTGGAAGAGGGTGTTTGTTACGACCGGTGCATTTCCTTGGCAAAACTCTCTTAGCTTTTGTCCTGCTTCATTTTGTACTCCAAGGCCAAATTTGCCTGTTACTCCAGGTATCTCTTGACTTCCTACATATGCATTCCAGTCCCCTATAATAAAAAGGACATCTTTTTGGGGTGTTAGGTCTAGAAGGTCTTGTAAGTCTTCAAAGAACCGCTCAACTTCAGCTTCTTCAGTATTACTGTTCAGGGCATAGACTTGGAGATTGAAGACGTGGAGATTCAATCTCATCACTGTGAGATTGAATGATTTTCCTTGGAAACTAACAGAGATCATTCTATCGTTTTTCAGATTGCACCCAAGTACTGCATTTCAGACTGTTTTGTTGACTATGATGGGAACTCCATTTCTTCTATGGGATTCTTGCCCACAGTAGTAGATATAATGGTCATCTGAGTTAAATTCACCCATTCCAGCCTATTTTGTTCACGGATTCCTAAAATGTCAATGTTTACTCTTGGCATCTCCTGTTTGACCACTTCCAATTTGCCTTGATTTGTGGAGCTAACATTCCAGGTTCGTATGCAATATTGTTCTTTACTGCATCAGACTTTACTTCCATCACCAGTCACATCCACAAGTGGGTGTTGTTTTCGCTTTGGGTCCATCTCTTCATTCTTTCTGGAGTTATTTCTCCACTGATCTCCAGTAGTATATTGGGCACCTATCAACCTGGGGAGTTCATCTTTCAGTGTCATATCTTTTTGCCTTTTCATATGGTCCATGGGATTCTCAAGGCAAGAATACTGAAGTGGTTTGCCATTCCCTTCTCCAGTGGACTATGCTTTGTCAGAACTCTCCACCATGACCCATCCGTCTTTGGTGGCCCTACAAAGCATGGCTCATAGTTTCATTGAGTTAGACAAGGCTGTGGTTCATGTGATAAGTTTGATTAGGTTTCTGTGATTGTGGTATTCATTCTGTCTGCCCTCTGATGGAGAAGGATAAGAGGTTTATGGAAGCTTCCTGATGGGATAGACTGACTGTGGGGCGGGGGTACTGGGTCTTGTTCTGATGGGTGGGGACATGCTTAGTAAATCTTTAATTCAATTTTCCGTTGATGGTTTCAAGTGTACAATATTTGTGATTTGATGTTTTTATAGTTTATATTTCATATAATGTTGTTATAAAATATAAGCTACATTTCTTATGCTTACATTACATCTTTTTAACTCATTTATTTTATACACAGTTAACATCATACTCAATGGTGAAAAGGTGAAAGCTTCTCCTCTAAGATCAGGAATGAGATAAGAATGTCCACTCTTAACACTTTTATTTAATATTGTATTGAAAATACTAATGACTTCAATCAGATAAGAAAAAGAGATAAAAGATTTGGAAGGGAAGGAGTAAAACTGTTACTTTTTTTTCAGTGACATGATAATATATGTATAAAACCCTAAAGACTCCACCAAAAAAAAACCAACCATTAGAACTAACAACTGAACTCAGTAAAAATGCAGGATACAAGATTAATATACAGAAATCTGTTGTTTTTCTTAATAATGAAAGAGAAATCAAGAATGATCCCATTCACAATCACATCAAAAAGAATAAAATACCTATGAACAACTTTAACTAAGGAGATGAAAGATTTGTACTCTGAAAACGCCAAGGCTTTGATGAAGAAAATTTAAGATGATGCAAATAAATGGGAAGATATCCCACATTCATGACCGGAAAAATTAATACTGTTAAAATGTCCATGGCTACCCAAAGCAATCTAGATTCAAGGCAATCCCTATCAAAATATTAATGACATTTTCACAGAACTAAAACAAATAATCCTAAAATTTATATGGAACCACAAAGGCCCCCAAATCAAAGCAATCTTGAAAAAAAAAGAACAAATCTGGAGGTATAATCCTCCCAGACTCCAGACTATACTACAAAGTTACAGTAATCAAAATTGTATGACAGAAAAACAGATACACAGGTCAATGGAATAGAATAAACAGCCCTGAAATAAACACATTCACATATGGTCAATTAGTCTACAACAAAGGGGGCAAGAATATACAATGGAGAAAAGGAAATCTCTTCAATAAGAGGTAATATTATTGACCAAAATAGCTATTAGTTATATCTTTATCACAAATTTAAAGAAGAACTAAGTTCATTGGTATGTTATCAGCACCTAGTATAGTGCCTGATGTGCAGTAAGCACTGAATAAATATCTGTTAAATAAATGCCAAGAATAGAGCATATTTTAAAGAAATGCAACTTTTCAGGCATTGTTTATATACTTTTTTCATTAGACTCCAACATTATCAATCATTGATTTTCTAAATCCATTTACTCTTTTCAAATTAAAACAAAACTTACCATTTTCATCTTGAAATTTGCCAATCCACAGCTCCCAACTGGTTACTTGCTTCTCACTCATCCTGGCATTTTGGAAAATTTGGTTACAAAATGATGTTAAAGAATATGTCTTTTTTCCTGACTGAGGTAAGTATTTTTATCTTCTTAATATGAGGTATTTCTAGATGAGAGCTTTCTCCTCTCACTTGTACTTCTAAATTTCTTTTTCAAAAAAGCAAAACCTCTTTTAATCTTTCATGCAGTTGACTTTATCAACCACCTCCATGGATGATAGGAAGGTTTTGTAAAATACAATCCCAGATGCTATGAAAGTGAAAGTGAAGTCGCTCAGTCGTGTCTGACTCTTTGCGACCCCATGGACTGTATGTAGCCCACCAGGCTCCTCCGTCCATGGGATTCTCCAGGCAAGAATACTGGAGTGGGTTGCCATTTCCTTCTCCAGGGGATCTTCCCGACCCAGGGATCGAACCCAGGTATCCCGCATTGCGGGCAGACGCTTTAACCTCTGAGCCACCAGGTAAGCATCCCTGGTGTGATGCTTAAAGTTTATTTACTAGACCTAATAACTTAGGAAAGGATTAATATTGGCTTTTTTCCCACACTGAGATACATTCATCAAAAGATAACATTTAAAAATATAATTATTTGATTATTTCCACACTTTCATGTAGTTATCATGAGAAAATCCATTTTTCTTTTGCTTTTTGTTTCCCCCATAATCTTTCACACAGATTTACTGCATAGCACAAAACTAGTACTTACAATTAACTGAAAAATTTTATTTTAATAGATTTAACACTAAGAGATAGATTTTTCTGTCTTGTATTTTTGACAAATAGTGGTATATGTTAGCTTATATTAATAGTTCAAAATCAAGTTAAATGAAAAACTAAGTTTTTTACAACTTTTATGTACAACTGAAGTGTTTTTTAATATTCTTTTGTGTTCCTGAATGCATTGAAAAACATATGCAGGTAATGAATTGAGTTTTCCCTTTTCCACAGTCAAAAGATGGATTAACAATTTCATTTTTATGTGCTTTCTTCTATTTTCATAAGCTAGCTTTTAATCATAGAAGTATTCCATGGGCACAGCAACAAATTTAAAACAGTAGAGAAGATGTGAAATATAAAGTCTAAGACTCTTAATATTTTCCTGTGGCAGCCCCTCTACTCTACCTCCCCAGAGGGAAACTTTGTTAACCTCTCCCTCTGACTTGATTCTTCTTATTGCTGTCATACTTCTATTTCTAGATTATAAACCTTAGCCATTGTCTACTGGTCATCTGCAAAGAACCTGAAAGAAGTTATCACATTAATTTTCCTCTCACCTCTTTTTCTCAGTCAACTTCCCAAATATTTTTAGTTATACCTTTATTTTTATACTTGTAGGCTTTATAACAATCTACCAACCTGTATCTATGTCTATCTAATCTATCGATCTATCTCATCCTCTGCCACCCTCTTCTGCAGAGGATGAAATGGTTAGACAGCATCACTGACTCAGACATGAATTTGAGCAAACTATATGAGGTAGTGGAGAACAGAGAAGCCTGGAGTGCTGCACTCTATAGGGTTGCAAAGAGCTGGGCACAACTTAGCAACTGAACAACAATAAATCTATCTATCATCTATCTTTCAATCTATCTCTATATTCTCTTAAATAAATATATCTTCTATGTTTTCCCTGAAGGATGATTTTAAAAATGAAATTCCAAATATCATGTACAATATAAACATATAAACATTATTCCCTGTAGAATCAAATATTATGGCAGAAGCCACAAATGATAATTCCATATCAACAAAACTTTGCCATTCATAGGAGAAATTTCCAAAAATCAAGGCCTAGTGAATCTTCTTTAAATTTATTGCCATCTTTCTTCTTGATTCTGAGTGACAGTAGTTATCAATATTTTGTATGTCCCACACTACCCTCATCCTGAAAAGCTTGCTTTGCTTGAGTATACTATTTTCTTGACAAATTAATGTTTAAAGTATAGGCTGTATGCACAGTAGATTTTCTCAGTCCTGAAAATGTGTCTGAATATGTGTTTGAAAATAAATTGTAGTATAAAATTTTTGATTCAAAATCTTTTACTGTATGAATTTTGAAAATGTTACTCCATTTTCTTTAGCATCCATTGTTAGTAATGAGAAATCACAAATCAATCTGGCTCCATTCTCTTGCGGGTAATTTGTTTTATTCTTCTCTGCTTTTATGATTTTTCTCTTTATCCTTGTGATTATGAATTTTCAATAGGGTATATCTACAAAGGAATGTTTTCTAGTGCTGTTTGGCACTTGGTAGACCAAAGACTGAAAACAGAGACATTTCCTTTTTTTATCTCTTTGATTATATTCTCCTACCTGTTGTCACACAGAAACCCTTCTTCTAAGATGTTATGTTCTGGGTTGTGGGAAATTTTCTCTGTTCTATCATCCATATTGCTAGATCACAAGAAGTCAGATGTGTACATTTAATAATTTATTAAATACAAAGTTTATTTCTTAATTTAAAAATTTTACACATTTTTCCAATTTTTTTTCTTTATTGCTTCTTTTTAAAAAGCAGTGTGTTTTTATATGCATGCAGACTCCTGAATTTTGCAGAGAATAGACTTCTTAAGAAGTTAACTTCTGGTATCTGAATTATCCTTGTTTTCTCCAAGGCCAATTATTCTGTTTGTTTACTTTGGTGTTCCTTTTTCATGCTATAGATTTCCTTTGAACATCTGGAGACCCTAAGTGATTAAATCATGTTAGATAAAGGCATTTGTTGCTTAGTATGAATGACTGGAAAGGGTTTTCTCAGAGATTGATAAATCCATTTTCTTACTGAATTCTTCCTTTGATTAGGTATGTTTTGTCCTTAGTTGTGGATTTTTCCAAAGTTTCACTTTCCCTCCAAACTGCCCCATAAAAATAGTTTTAATAAATCTAATAAACAAATTTTGTTGGAAATATTTCCAACAACTATTTTATGAACTAATATTTGAACACTGGAAGGCAAATTAAAAACAATAAATATTTTCCCAGTGAAAAAACATTCACACATCTTACCTCTTGTTCTAGTTCCAGAAACTGTAAAGGTGAACCTACTGGGGGCTGGCTTGAGGAGAAAAGGGAATCTTGTTCCAGAAGGAACTTTATGAGGGATCATAAGATGACCCAGAGGGAGGGTATGGGGAGGGAGGAGGGAGGAGGGTTCAGGGTGGGGAACACAGGTATACCTGTGGCGGATTCATTTCAATATTTGGCAAAACTAATACAATATTGTAAAGCTTAAAAATAAAATAAAATTTAAAAAAATAATTTCTAAACATGGGAAAGGAGGAAATAAATCACTGGTTGAAAAAAAAATGAAAAATACAACCAAAAAATACAATTTAAAATTTTCATGAGAATTCACAACATTCATCCTCTAATAAGCTATATTTGACTTCTCTAGATTTAGATTTCAGTGATACCTTCCAAAGTGAAGACATATTTTCTATACAAACCAAAATACAAACAAAAAATAACTCCCTAAGTGACAATGTGATCAGTGCTGTTTATTAGGGTCTTAATAACTTCCTTAATTAAGTCAATACACTAGAAATTTCCTGTATCTTATCTCCCTCTACAGGAAGGAATATTCCCTCTTTTAAAGCTTCTGCTCCTGCAGCAAGTCCAATAATTAACTTTATGTATTATTTCTACATTGAGGAAATGAACTAACCTTAGTCTTGTGTTGAAGGACCCAGTCTCCCTCACAGATTTGCATTTGTGTGTGTGTGATACTTTATTTTCTAGTCTAGTCAAGGCTATGGTTTTTCCTGTGGTCATGTATGGATGTGAGAGTTGGACTGTGAAGAAGGCTGAGCGTTGAAGAATTGATGCTTTTGAACTGTGGTGTTGGAGAAGACTCTTGAGAGTCCCTTGGACTGCAAGGAGATCCAACCAGTCCATTCTGAAGGAGATCAGCCCTGGGACTTCTTTGGAAGGAATGATGCTAAAGCTGAAACTCCAGTACTTTGGCCACCTCATGCGAAGAGCTGACTCATTGGAAAAGATTCTGATGCTGGGAGGGATTGGGGGCAGGAGGAGAAGGGGACGACAGAGGATGAGATGACTGGATGGCATCACTGACTTGATGGACATGAGTCTGAGTGAACTCCGGGAGTTGGTGATGGACAGGGAGGCCTGGCGTGCTGCAATTCATGGGGTTGCAAAGAGTCGGACACGACTGAGTGACTGAACTGAACTGAACTGAACTGATACTTTATTTTCTTACAAAAATATTAAAAACAGAAAATCCCAAAAGGCATAGCTTCAGTAAAACTGTGAAACCATGTAAACAACAACATAAATGTGAAAGCTAGGCTTGGAAATAAAGGAGAGGTTTGGGAGGAGGAAGTGAGAATTGCACAGAAGAAGGCACTGACCAAGGGAAGCTTCGACAGTTGATCACATGCAGTAAGGCACCAGTTACTTCCCAGCACTGGTGAAAGATCTTTGCACAAAACAGTAACAGCCAGTAAAGGAGAAAGGAACTGCTCATGCCCTGTCCATACAGAGCATCACCATAAGCTCAGCCGTGTGTGAGCATGTGCACATACACACACGTGTGTGCACATGCAGAACGCATGTAGAGAAGATGCTCTCTGTCTAGAGATTCTAATACAGTTTTATTGAAATTCCACCCCAACAGTTCAGAGGTCTCCCCTTCCTCTGAGAATCCCCAAGGAAATTGGCAGAGAAAAGCCCATTAGTGGGGCCTCAGCCAATGACCAGGAAGGGTCAAGTAAGCCAGGCTTCCAATGAACCAGACTGTAAGTCAGAATGGATCCCAAATCCTACTGACTTAGGAATCACACTTATCCGAGGAACACACTTGCAGATGAGATAAATCTACAGTTAGCAATGATTCTTTAATCTTTCCCCCAAATTACCAATGAAAGAAATGTAGAAAGTCTTATATGAAGAGTTGTTAAAGTGGAAGGGATGAATTAATGTGAGCTAACAAAACCTCCCTCCTTTTCCTCAATGTTTAGGCCCTGCATACTGGAGTTTCAGAGTTAAGCTTTCAAATCCAAAGAGAAGAAAAGAGCATTAATACAAAGCCCAACTCAGAGAGTCCCACTGTTTGGGGTGCTTTAACACCTTCAGATAACTAAGGAATCATTTGTTAATGGCTTTCAACTTTGGAAACTTAAGCTGGTAAATCCTCTTCTTCATTCTGTCTTTTTTGACTGTACCACCATATTCATGATCATCATATAAAAATAATAACAACAAAACAACTTTCATTTATAAAGGTCAAATACTTGTTAAGAACTGTGCTAGGTTTGCAAACTTTACCTCATTTAATCTTTATTAACAACCCCATGAAAAGCATCATGTCTACTTTTTCAGCAGCTTTTTAATTTTTTTGGCTGCACTGGACTCAAAAGCGGAGACATTACTTTACCAACAAAGGTCCATCTAGTCAAGGCTATGGTTTTTCCAGTGGTGACGTATGGATGTGAGAATTGGACCATGAAGAAAGCTGAGCTCTGAAGAATTGATGCTTTTGAACTGTGGTGTTGGAGAAGACTCTTGAGAGTCCCTTGGACTGCAAGGAGATCCAACCAGTCCATCCTAAAGGAAATCAGTCCTGAATTTTCATTGGATGGACTGATGCTGAAGCTGAAGCTCCAATCCTTTGGCCACCTGAAGTGAAGAACTGACTTATTGTAAAAGACTCTGATGCTGGGAGGGATTGGGGGCAGGAAGAGAAGGGGACGACAGAGGATGAGATGGCTGGATGGCATCATCGACTCGATGGACGTGAGTTTGAGTGAACTCCAGGAGTTGGTGATGGACAGGGAGGCCTAGTGTGATGCAGTTCATGGGGTCACAAAGAGTCGGACACGACTGAGCGACTGAACTGAACTGAACACCTTCAGATTACTAAGGAATCATTTGTTGATGGCTTTCAACTTCAGAAACTTAAGCTGGTAAATCCTCTTCTTCATTCTGTCTTTTTTGTACCACCATTTTCATGATCATCATATAAAAATAATAACAACAAAACAACTTTCATTTATAATGGTCAAATACTTGTTAAGAACTGTGCTAGGTTTGCAAACTTTACCTCATTTAATCTTTATTAACAACCCCATGAAAAGCATCATGTCTACTTTTTCAGCAGCTTTTTAATTTTTTTGGCTGTGCTGGATCTTCACTGCTGTGGGCAAGCTTTCTCTGATTGCGGCCAGCAGGGGCTACTCTCTAGATGTGGTGCACGGGCTGCTCATCACAATGGCTTCTCTTGTAGTGGAGCACAAGCTCTAGGGCACGTGGGCTCAATAGTTGTAGCTCAGGGGCTTAGTAGCCCTGCAGCATGTGGAATCTTCCTGGATCAGAGGTCGAATCCGTGTCCCCTGCATTTGCAGGTGGATCCTTAACCATTGGACCACCAAGGAAGTCCCATTGTGTCTACTTTTGAAAGGAAGTCACTGGAACACAGGTATACCTGTGGCGGATTCATTTCGATATTTGGCAAAACTAATACAATATTGTAAAGTTTAAAAATAAAATAAAATTTAAAACTTTTGAATTAAAAAAATAAAAAAATAAATGTGGCAATTTTAATGAGAAAAATAAATAAAATAAAATCTAAAAAAAAAAAAAAAAAAGGAAGTCACTGAAGGTAGGGGAGATTAAACAACTTGTCCAATCTCACCAGCTAGTACATGGCACAGCCAGGATTTGGGTCTCCTGATTCTATGAGAGGTACATGAATACCTCTCATCCTTTCATAATTGAGCCCCACTAAGAAAGGTCATTTATCCAAATATGCTCTAGCTTCAGAATTTTAGAGCTTGAGAAGAGCTTAGAGATAGCATTAAGGTCTTTATTTTATAGATGAGGAAATGGGAGCCCAGCAAGGTGAACAAGATGGCAGCAATAGTCATGCACAGCTCAGGGCTCCTGACCCCTGGGATGGCATCTTTTCCAAAATACCATCTTGCTAATGGGAACACACTTAATTACATGAGATGACCCTATATAAGTCTATTAAGAGCTTTTAAGATTTAGGAAAAAAAAAACTTTTATGTTTGGATATGCTCAGTCCTCAATATGGAAAAGTGAGTGTTTTTCCTTTCACTCAGAACAGAAAATTTTGAATACTTTGACTAGAATTAATCAACGCCTGGAAAGATTCCAAATTCAATTATTTTCATGTACTAAATATAGTTCAATTTAAATTCTGTGAGTCAGTCCAATGAGCAGTTTCTATCCAGATTGTTCTGGTGTTTCTATTTGTTGCTTGCTTCAGTAATCACCTTATTTCATCTCTCTGAAAGTGGTAACTGAAGTGGCTCCCTTGAGATTCTTCACCTTCTCAGGAAGATGAATTCAAAAACAATCCTGGAAACCCAGATCAATCAACATTTTCATCACGATTTCCTTCAGGTGTTTTTCTTATTTTTATTTCAACACATTTAAAATTTATTCAGTGTCTGTCTTTCCCAAAGTGCTCATGGGTTCTGATGTGGCAATCAGAAACTTCTTAGAAAGGCTGTTCATGGCCCAACATTCTTGAAGATCTACATTTCAAAGAGTTCATAAAGAGGATGTGTTCGCTCAGATTTTATCCTCTGGTTTGATTATTATATGCATTATTATATTGTCGTCTATCTTTGGGACAAAGTTATTAGAAAAAACAAACCTCTCCTCTTGACTTGTTTTCTCTAAAGTAACTTTGTGTTCTATGGCTTTTTTAAAAAATGAGAAATTGAAAGGAAGGGATGAGAGTGAAGTTGTATTATATGAAGGAACAGGAAGAGGGAGATGAAGTCAAACAGGTAGGTGGGTCTGGACAGAGGCACTCGGTGGCCACCAGACTGAGACCTTGATGTGAGGAACTATGGGGAATCATTGAAGCTGTATGGGCAGGGAGGCAATGTACATCTAGAAGTAAATGGGATAAGGTGGAGACATGACTGGAGAGGAAAAGTCAAGAGGCACAGAGGTGGCTACTCTGACAGCCCAGTTCTTATGGTGAACACTGGTTTAAAAAAAAAAAAAAGCAGCAGCAGCATCTCAGTAATAGTTAAGTGTGCAAAGACGATAAGGCAAAGGATAAATGCATTATAAAGACAACATTTTTTTAAAAAACATATTTACTTTTTGGCTGTGTCAGATCTTAGTTGTGGTATTTGGGATCTTCCAGTAGGGGAACTGGGGTCTAGTTCCCTAATCAGAGATCAAACCCAGGCCCCCTGCATTGGGAGTGTGAAATCTTAGTGACTGGACCACCAGGAAAGTCATAAGATGCAGCATTTAACAGAGGCAATAGGCATCTCTAGCACTAAATCAGAAGGTACAGTTCAGTTCAGTTCAGTTGCTCAGTCGTGTCCGACTCTTTGTGACCCCATGAGTCACAGCACGCCAGGCCTCCCTGTCCATCACCAACTCTCAGAGTTCACCCTGACTCACGTCCATCGAGTCAGTGATGCCATCCAGCCATCTCATCCTCTGGCATCCCCTTCTCCTCCTGCCCCCAGTCCCTCCCAGCATCAGAGTCTTTTGCAATGAGTCAACTCTTCACATGAGGTGGCCAAAGTACTGGAGATTCAGCTTTAGCATCATTCCTTCCAAAGAAATCCCAGGGCTGATCTCAACTTATATGCAGAGTACATCATGAGAAACGCTGGACTGGAAGAAACACAAGCTGGAATCAAGGTTGCCGGGAGAAATATCAATAACCTCGGATATGCAGATGACACCACCCTTATGGCAGAAAGTGAAGAGGAACTCAAAAGCCTCTTGATGAAAGTGAAAGTGGAGAGTGAAAAAGTTGGCTTAAAGCTCAACATTCAGAAAACGAAGATCATGGCATCCGGTCCCACCACTTCATGGGAAATACATGGGGAAACAGTGGAAACAGTGTCAGACTTTATTTTTCTGGGCTCCAAAATCTACAGATGGTGACTGCAGCCATGAAATTAAAAGACGTTTACTCCTTGGAAGGAAAGTTATGACCAACCTAGATAGCATATTCAAAAGCAGAGGCATTACTTTGCCAACAAAGGTTCGTCTAGTCAAGGCTATGGTTTTTCCTGTGGTCATGTATGGATGTGAGAGTTGGACTGTGAAGAAGGCTGAGTGCCGAAGAATTGATGCTTTTGAACTGTGGTGTTGGAGAAGACTCTTGAGAGTCCCTTGGACTGCAAGGAGATCCAACCAGTCCATTCTGAAGGAGATCAGCCCTGGGATTTCTCTGGAAGGAATGATGCTAAAGCTGAATCTCCAGTACTTTGGCCACCTCATGCGAAGAGTTGACTTATTGGAAAAGACTCTGATGCTGGGAGGGATTGGGGGCAGGAGGAGAAGGGGACGCCAGAGGATGAGATGGCTGGATGGCATCACTGACTCAATGGACGTGAGTCTGGGTGAACTCCAGGAGTTGGTGACGGACAAGAAGGCCTGGAGTGCTGCAATTCATGGGGTCGCAAAGAGTCGGACACGACTGAGTGACTGATCTCTCTCTGATCTCCTTCAGGATGGACTGGTTGGATCTCTTTGCAGTCCAAGGGACTCTCAAGAGTCTTCTCCAACACCACAGTTCAAAAGCATTAATTCTTCGGTGCTCAGCCTTCTTCACAGTGATTTTGGAGCCCCCCAAAATAAAGTCTGACACTGTTTCTACTGTTTCCCCATCTATTTCCCATGAAGTGATGGGACTGGATGCCATGATCTTAGTTTTCTGAATGTTGAGCTTTAAGCCAACTTTTTCACTCTCCACTTTCACTTTCATCAAGAGGCTTTTGAGTTCCTCTTCACTTTCTGCCATAAGGGTGGTGTCATCTGCATATCTGAGGTTATTGATATTTCTCCCGGCAATCTTGATTCCAGCTTGTGCTTCTTCCCGTTCAGCATTTCTCATGATGTACTCTGCATATAAGTTAAATAAGCAGGGTGACAATATACAGCCTTGACGTATTCCTTTTCCTATTTGGAACCAGTCTGTTGTTCCATGTCCAGTTCTAACAGTTGCTTCCTGACCTGCATACAGATTTCTCAGGAGGCAGGTCAGGTGGTCTGGTATTCCCATCTCTTTCAGAATTTTCCACAGTTTATTGTGATCCACACAGTTAAAGGCTTTGGCATAGTCAATAAAGCATAAATAGATGTTTGTTTGGAAGTCTCTTGCTGTTTCCATGATCCTTCAATTTAAGTCTGAATTTGGTAATAAGGAGTTCAAAATCAGAAGATGCAGAATAATAAATATGTGCTGTGTGCCTAAGGTGGGACTGTGATTCATACCTATGTGTCTTTGAGAATTGCAGCCCTACTTTTATACAGACAAATGGAGGTGGGGAAGCACATAACTAGAATTTTCTACAATTACTATTTAGAAACAGAAACTTAGCAGTAACAGTTGGCCCCTTATTCTATTTTTGTACATGGGTCAGTATTTTAAGTTCATCAGTTTAATAGAGCGAAGGACAAGATTGAATCTTGTTGACAGGGACCACAGGAGGGTTCCACAATCTTGACTATATGTAGCATATTTGATGCACATGCTTGTTTGTGTTTTCTCCCCACCCAGAGTGTCTGGGATCTTTGAAGGCAGAGCTGGAGACCTGCATTTGCTTTGTATCCTCAACAGGGCTGGAGGCACAATACAGGTTTAATACATGCTTCTTTAAAGGGGAAAATGAACCACACAAACAAAAAAGAAGGCAACAGCTAAAAAGATAATCTGACATTTAAAGCATAAGTATTCATTGGAAGGACAAATGCTAAAGCTGAAGCTCAAATACTTTGGCAAATTGATGCCAAGAGCCTGATGCTGGGAAAGACTGAAGGCAAGAGGAGAAGGAAGCGGCAGAAGACGAGATGGTTGGATGGTGTCACTGACTCCATGGACATGGGTTTAAGCAAACTCTTGGAGATAGTGGAGGACAGAGGAGCCCGGTGTGCTACAGTCCATGGGGTTGCAAACAGTCAGACACAGCTTAGTGACTGAACAACATTTGAGAAATAAAGAAAGGGTCTTTCTTACTCTCTCCTTGCCAGAAAATGTCCCCAGACTGTCACTTACATACAATAATTTTCCAGAGGTAAGACACTTAATGGATTGGACCTATGAGAAAACTGTAAATTCCCTGCTCCACTTTCCAACAGAGGAGTAGGAAGGGGAAGGGGAGAGAATCTGAAAAAGAGTATAAAAGAGTATACTTATTTTTCTTCTTTTCGTGGTACCCAAGTTGATGGAGGCAGAGAGAAGCAGACAGTGCCAGCCTCATTGAAGATGCACAGTTGGTTCTCCCCAGTTCTCAGAAACATTTTATGCAAGTATAGAAACACTATGATCCAGATGCTTATAGACAGAATCATCACATATATCTGGAGCTTTTCCAATATCATGTAATTTGTTATTCCCAGATATGCCCACATAGCAACTGTCTGTTTTCCAAATCATGTTGTTGTCAATAAGTGATTCCTCATATAGATTTACAGAAGCATTTCTAAAAGTGACTGATGTTTTTGAATTATTATTCATTTCAGAAATATTCATAGAGTGTCTACTTTCTGCCTAGTACTGTGCCAGTTGTTGAGAAACAAAAAAAAAATTTTAAGACTGAGTCCTTACCTACAAGTAATTTCCAGTTGAGTAAGGGAGACAGATCCACATCAGAATAACTATTCCATAATGTAGCAAGCATTTGTGATAATCACAAGCATAATCAGGAGCAAAGCCTAATGTGATCTGGGTGGCACAGGGAAGAGAGGAGTCCAGGCAAGATTGCTAAAGCCCTTGACCCCTGAACAGCTCTTTAAAATAGATTTTTTAAGGCCTTTTTTTTTTAATTAAAAGAAAAAATGAAAGGAAAGGATGACAGTGGTATTGTATCATTAAAGAAATGATCATAAACAAAGAATAGCATAGGACAACAAAAAGCATAGCATGACTTATGTACCAAAGTACAAATATTTCAGGGTTCCTGTGACAATAATTATTGGGCAGGGAACAGGAGGAGGAGGACAGAGAGTCAAGTCAAGCCACACACAGAAGATTCCATGAACCATGTAGGACTTTTTCCCATTAGGAGTAGACAATGAAGTAGTCAATGAAATAGTAGTAGTCAATGAAGACTTTCAAACAGGTTAATAATATGATCCAATTTGTTGGGGGTTGTAATGCTTTTTTATTGTGGTAAAAGTCACATAACATAAAACATACTGTCCTAACCATATTTAACTGTACATTTCAGTGGCACTAAGTACATTCACATTGCTGTACAACTCTCACCATCATCTATCTCCCAAATTTTTCACCTTCCTAAACTGAGACGCTGTCCCCATGAAACACCAGCTTCCTATTCCCCTTCCCCACCCCAGCCCCTGGCACTTACCAATTGTACTTTCTAACTCTATGAATTTGACTACTCTACACACCTCATATAAGTGGAATCAAACAGTGTTTGTCTGCACCTAATGTATAGTGAGAATGCACTTTTAAGGTTAATTTATGCCCTACAAACCAATTTGTTTTAAAATAAGCCCCTCCAGAGATTATCAGCATGTGGAAAGTTTGAAGGGGACATGAATGGAGGCAGTGAGATTTGCCTCTAAGTAGTGGTTGAGGTTACACATGGTGTGGGTGAAGAGCAAAGGGACAGACAAGAGAGACTGGAGGAAAGTTTAAGAGAAAGTGATGGAAACTAGATGTTAATCTGCAACTAAGGTAGGAGGGAAAAGTCAAGACTTCAAGGTGGATGCTAAAATCAAGGTTACCAGAGTAGAGGATAGGAGTGGGATTGAGCTGTTGAGTTGAATGCTTGACACGTGTGTATGGTACCTCTGGAACATCTCAGTGGAAGTATACAGCAGACAGTGGTACATGGATATGAAGTTTGAGATAAATTCTAGACTAAAGGGCTGTAACGGGGAGGCAGTTAGCCACTTGTGCTTGTGACCCACTTGCAAGTGCTGTCCAAACTTACTCTCCTTTGTTGAAAAATGACATATGATTGGTTCACATTGACATGGATACTTAGCTCTTTCAGAGTTTGTGAGACTGTGACACTTTCAAAGAACATAAATCTTTTCTTTTTAATTTTTGTCCATACCCTGTGCCTTGTGGGATCTTAGTTTCACAACCAGGGATCAAACCCACACCCCCTGCATTGGAAGTACAGAGTCTTAACCACTGGACCACCAGAGAAGTCCCAGAACATAAATTCTAAAAGAAATGCCTATTCATTTAAAAATAATAATAACTTTCTCAAGTACTCTTGAGAAGAAGAGAGTCTAAATATGTAATTACCATGGAACTACCTCTGTTTCTCTAAAACTCAACATCAAGTGTAGCTAATAATGCCTTGACTGACTCCTTAGCTGGACACGGACAGAATCAAGTTGAATAATATGTTTCAAATGATCTCAAATAGTAAAAAATACATTTGCTGTTGATACACTTAAAAAATACCAAAACTTTCATATTTTTACTTAGGCATCTAGCTACTTATAAATCCTTGATTTTTTTCAGAGACAACATGAGAATATTTTATGAAAGAAAATGAAACTAGAAAAAGAAAGAAATCTGCAACAGATTTATTTTCATATATACAGAGGCCTGTGCTTCATTAAGCAGTGAACGTGTCCTCGGGGAATCTCCATTAAGTCATTGGTGACACTGGCTCTGCAAGTTGTAATAGAGTTTGGTTTCTATAACATTAGAGCACTGAACCAATTCAATTTTAAGGCGAAATGCTAGGAGCTAAGAGGATTTGAAGGATAGGAAAAAGCATAATTAGATAAGCTGCCTGACTTAAATATGAACAGTCATTAGCCGAGAATATGAGGTGTGCAAACCTAGAAAAAAACACCCTTTGTCATTGGGAATGGGACAGCATTGTTGTCCCATGTTAAAGCCTTATGGAATAAAGGCAAATCCTTTGGTTCTTCTCAATCTCATCATGCACATCGTCACCCAACTTGCCACTCTACAAAATGACCTCACTATTACAGTTTTCCTCAGAGTCTATAGTTTTTTTTACTCATTTCATTTTTGCACTTGTTTTATATACCCAGTCCCTAGTGCTCCTTCTACATTTTTCTGCATCTGTGTCTTGTTAGTGTCCCTTTTAAGTTGCCCTTGGAATATTTCACAGTGTCCTACAGAAGGCTCTCTCTTTGTGGAGCAAGGATGGGAGAGACAGGATTTTATGGTCAAATAAAAATGTGAAATACTTGATTCTGCATTTTCCTCTTGGAGATTCAAAATGTACATTAGCATACTAAAGGCTCTGCAAAAAAAGAAAAACTGCTCAGCCTTTTAAATCGAACATTAAACTTGTTTGATCACAGACCCTTTCTCCTGGAACAGCTATTAACAGCCTCAGAAACCAGTGCTCCAGAGAATCTACTATGGGAAACAGCCCCAGAGGGTGGGTGGAGGAGGGCCTCCCATCACACGTTTATAAATAGGAGCTGGATAAATGTTTTAATACAGTTCTATCTGCTCTACTGTTTGTATCCAGAGAACAGAGGAATGATATGAAACCTGAGTGGCAACCCTGAATGTGTAGCATTGAGCATATTTCATATTCCACTTCTCTTTTCCTCTTCATGGGTAAGACAGGGTAATGTTGAGATGACAATGAGTTACTCCATAGTCAAGTACTCTGGGAAATAACAGATGTCATTTATTAAGTGCTTGCTGTGTGCCAGTATTATGCTAAACCTTTAACACATTGCTTTTTAAATTCTCAGAATGATACAGGTTTATGAATTTGAGGACTGAGGCTTAGAGAAAGAAGAAACAAACCTAAAATCAACCAACTAAAAAATACACCAGGAATATAAAACCAATCTCTTGGCCTCTAGAACACAAGCTCTTAGCCACTGATACCCATGCTTAGTGGCTTAAGGAAGAGGATACATAATTATTTAGATATTCTATATATTGGCTTAAAGCTCAACATTCAGAAAACTAAGATCATGGCATCTGGTCCCATCACTTCATGGCAAATAGATGGGGAAACAGTGGAAACAGTGGCTGACTTTATTTTTCTGGGCTTCAAAATCACTGCAGATGGTGATTGCAGCCAAGAAATTAAAAGACATTCCTTGGAAGGAAAGTTATGACCAACCTAGACAGCATATTCAAAAGCAGAGACATTACTTTGCTAACAAAGGTCTGTCTAGTCAAGGCTATGGTTTTTCCAGTGGTCATGTATGGATGTGACAGTCGGACTATAAAGAAAGCTGAGTGCCTAAGAATTGATGCTTTTGAACTGTGGTGTTGGAGAAGACTC
Organism: Bos mutus; assembly: GCF_027580195.1. Classification (NCBI taxonomy): domain Eukaryota; kingdom Metazoa; phylum Chordata; class Mammalia; order Artiodactyla; family Bovidae; genus Bos; species Bos mutus. Next base: position 63,367,290 of record NC_091625.1, on the reverse strand, counting down.
TTGAGAGTCCCTTGGACTGCAAAGAGATCCAGCCAGTCCATCCTAAAGAAGATCATTCCTGGGTGTTCATTGGAAGGACTGATGTTGAAGCTGTAACTCCAATACTTTGGCCACCTGATGCGAAGAGCTGACTCATTGGAAAAGACCCTGATGCTGGGAGAGATTGAGGGCAGGAGGAGAAGGGGACGACAGAGGATGAGATGGCTAGATGGCATCACCAACTCGATGGACATGGGTTTGGGTGGACTCCAGTAGTTGGTGATGGACAGGGAGTCCTGGCATGCCGCAGTTCACGGGGTCGCAAAGAGTCAGACATGACTGAGCGACTGAACTGAACTGAACTATATATTGGATTGGTAAAAATTTCATTCAGGTTTTTCAAGAAGATGTTATGAAAATCTTGAACAAACTTTCTGGCTAACCCAATATTTCAGTTTGAAATCCTTCCATGAAATAACTTACCCAAAAAAGCTGTTATGAATCACTAAGGGAGAGAAGAGTGAGGTTTTATCTGCCCATCTTGACAGTGTCTACTTTCCACTCTCAGGAGAGACCAATGCCAAGGGAGAGAAAAGCAGGGTGGGGGTGGTAGAATTTGCCATGGCAATGATGCTATAGGCCCCAAGCACCACCATATTCCCAACATGAAATTAACAACTTGTCAATATTGATGCTGAAATTTGTGACAAAAGCACATTGTTCAAGGAGGCCCAATAAAACACTTCATTTCAAAGCTCAAAGTATCTTTTATTATCCCATAATTACTGACTTACAAGGACCATAAAAAAATTATTCAGTCCCTCTCATCTCTCCTTGCCAGATCAAATCTATAGTGATAATGGTGGGCCAAGTTGGGATATGTTCTAGCAGTAAGAGTGGAACTAGAAAGGATGAAAGGGTGGTGTTTTGTTTTGTTTTAATCCATCAAATAAAATTTATTGAATGCCTGCTCTTCTAGGCCTTACAGATAGTTCAGGAAAAGAATTAAGTGCTAGAGTTTATATTTCTTGGCTTATTGGATTATTGTTTTTAACAATAGGATTGTTGCATCTAATTAGATTCCAATTGATTGTCATGTGACTTGACATATACTCTACTTGACTTTTTGACTTTGTGCTTGGTTACATGACATGCTTCAGCTAATGGAATTTGAGCAGATGTGACTGTCACATCTGAGCAGAATTTTAAAATGAGATTTCCTGCTTTGGCTCTGCTTCCTTTCATATTCCTGCCCTTCACCATAAGGACATTTTATCCTAGAGAAAATATGTTTTTTCAACTCAAGTCCTGAAGTGGAAGCCAGCCTAGCCAAGCCTGGGTGTGCTCAGGAGAATGAAGAAATGCTGTAGCCCACCGACAGCCATCATGTGACATAAGCAAAGATGAATATTTGCTGTTGTAGGCCACTGGAGTGCTGAGGCCATTTGTTGCTGCAGCAAAAGCTGACTGATACACATACTATTTTGGGGATACAACAATATGTACATATGTAATATGTCAGATGGCAAAAGTTCTATACGAAAAGCTTTAGCAGAGTAAAGTTAAAAGAATAGATTTGGAAGTGGAGCTTGTTATGTTATTAAGGTAGTAAGTGAAGGCTCTACCAGAGTTGCAATTGATCAGAATCTGGAAAGAAGGGGAGCCGAGAAACATGTAGGTGATTGTAAGAAAACACTCTGGGCAGAGGGAACATCACAAGTAAAAGCTCTTTTGTGGATGAGGAAGATAGAGGATGAGCATACCTTAAATAATTTTCAGATTTCAATAGGCTTTCCAATTGTGGATTATTTATAATGTCTGAGATGTGAAGTGGAAGCTGGAAGACACTATAGGATGGTAGGATTTTATTTCTTGGAAAATCTTGGTGGTCCTCGTCTCATAGCTTCATTTTGTAAACAAAGAAATTGCAACTTTAGGAAGTAAAGATACTTGCTTCAAGTCACACAAGCGGGCAGATTTTGGATTAGAACCCATGTCTCCCGACTTTTAAATTCAAAAGCATGTGTGGATACAGGCTGGCAACTGATCTGTGAAGAGACAGAACAGTGAGAGGCTGGGAGGTGGCAAGTGATGCTGAATTGGCTGAATTATCTGAATTAACTAACACAAAACTTGAATTCCCCAAGGCAAAGCTATGTTGGACACCACCCAGCTGTCACCACTGACCCAATCACGATTATTTTTAAGGTAACTGGGCTTTTTTAATTTCTAAAAATTTTTCTTGGAGTGTATTTGCTTTTCAATGTGTTAGTTTCTGCTGTACAGCAAAGTGAATCAGCAATACATACATATACCCCCTCATTTTTGGATTTTCCTTCATTTTATATTGTTGAACAATCCCCAAATATTTGGTTAGCTAGATCCCTACCTCTGCCATCAAAATATATTTCTGGAGAATCAATATATAAATTTAAATCATAAACAAAACTAGAAAAAAACATTGTTGATTCTAAAAATAATCTTGCCATAAGAAAGTCTTTAAAAATATGATATAAAACCCTGAATCATAAAAGAAGCATTGAGAGAGTCAATGATATACAAATGTTATATGTGCATATCAAAAGAAATTATAGTAAAGGCAGTCAAAATAAAATATAGGGAAAAACATTTGCAACTCAGCTGATGAAAAAAAAGAGGTGTTTTGTTTAACATAAAAGAAACTTGAAACATGTAAAATATCATGTATGAAATGAGTTGCCAGTCCAGGTTCGATGCATTATGCTGGATGCTTGGGGCTAGTGCACTGGGACGACCCAGAGGGATGGTATGGGGAGGGAGGAGGGAGGAGGGTTCAGGATGGGGAACACATGTATACCTGTGGTGGATTCATTTTGATATTTGGCAAAACTAATACAATTATGTAAAGTTTAAAAAAAAAAGTTTGAATAGGTCCAAAAAAAAAAAATTAAAGTTAAGAAACAGCTCAGTAATAATAGGAGCAAGGGACATGAATAGCCAATTCTATTATTCTAGACTATTTAAAAAAAAAAAAAAGAATATGCTCAAAAGCAGATGAAAAAATGTTCATCCTCTCATAATCAAACAAAAAGAATATTAGAACATATAGATATGTTTTTTAATATCTCAGTGGTGAAACTTAAAAGCCTTAAGAGTCATTGTTGGGACCAATCAGGCAGACAGACACCTTCACACAAAGTTGGTGGGAGAAGCAAGTAGCAGAATCAATTTGTAGAAATCCTTGGCAAGACCCATAAAAATGTAAAAGACATATTCCTGTGGCCCAGCAATGCCATACATAAGAATATGAATTTGAATATTCATTCTTTCAGTAAATTTTTAGTAAGCATTTTCTATGTACAAGGTTCTATACTAGGCGCTTGCATGCTAGGTCGCTGCAGTCCTGTCCGACTCTGTGTGGCCTGTGAACTGTAGCCCGCCAGGCTCTTCTGCCATGTGATTCTCCACGCAAGAATACTGGAGCGGGTTACCTTTTCCAGGGGATCTTCCTAACCCAGGGATCGAACCCATGTCTCTTAAGTCTCCTGCATAGGCAGGCTCGTTCTTTACCTCTAAGGCCACCTGGGAAGTGACTGGGAGCTTAGGACCAGTGATAAACAAGAAAGTGTGATGAGATCTGTCAGAGGATGAGGGTTTATCATGCAAGGAAACTGTTGGGACTTTGTACTAATGTAATAGGGCTTTCCTGGCAGATTGGCAGTAAAGAATCCACCTGCAGTGCAGGAGACCCGGTTGGATCCCTGAATTGGAAAGATCCCCTGGAGAAGGAAATGGCAACCCACTCCAGTATTCTTGCCTTGGAAATCCCATAAACAGAGGAGCCTGGCAGGCTACGGTCCATGGGGTTGCGAAGAGTCGGATACAACTTAGTGACTAAATCACCATCACACTAATGTAATAGGAGTTAGGAAACCTAACTTTAGTTCTGGTTTTGTGGTCAAAGTTATGTTATCATATTGTACCTTAGTTTTTCTTTCAGTGAAAATAAAAGGATTTGAGTAGATTATAGCTTGGGTCCTATTTACTTACCTCTTGAATGTTTATGACTTAAAAGTACCCTCTGAGGTTTAAAGGAGCACCCATCTTTAGCAAATAAGAGAGTGGGTGTCCTGGTCTTTCTGCAATCCTAGACTTGTCAGGATCATGGGACATCTCTGCTTCACCATGGAGTGCTTTCTGAATGATCTTTTTAAGAGCAGAAATTCTATTTGATGGTAAATGACTTAAAACATTATTTATAGTAAAACAATGTATTATGACCACAGCACAAAAATGACACTTACTTTTAAAATAACACAATATACAACACACATTTTCTATTTGCTCTTAACATCTGTTTCACTCACCTTAGTCATTGTCATAACTGTGTCAGGACTCAGTGATGAGGATTATTCCAGTGGAAACCTCTCCAAAGTGTTGTTCTAATCCTGTTGCTAGCTACTGGTCACAGAATTATATGTTTCCTTTCTGAAGCCTCATTTTTAAAGTTTGATTCTGGTTAATTTTGCCCCTGAATTTTAGTTTCTTGAGAAAAGACTTCTAGCATCTGTTCACAGTGTAACCTTTATTCCAAACTGTTCTCATCCATGGAACAAAGTACATCTTGTCATTTAGCCAGCAGATGGTCACAGCATTTAGGAAGCAACCTTTTTCCACATCAGCTTGCTTCTCTCATCATCACAGTCCTGACATTCTCCTTATCAGGCAAAGATCCCAGAGTTCAGACCCTTCGTAACAGGACAGGAGTCCTCAAAGTCCACAGAGGTTCCGTACAAGTTGTTTTTTTGTTGTTGTTGTTGTTCACATCTATTTCACTTTTCATCTCTCTTTTTTTCATACAAATCATCCTTTTTGTTCAGTAGGTTGCATCCCCAGTGATTAGATTTCTTGCTCCATTAATTATGATTCATAAACCTTCCCTGTCTATTAAGATCATTTTCTTTGACACTCAAACTTCCTTTGTGTTCCAGTAGGAAACTAGTCAAGAAAACATTAGACCGTCATGCAAATTTACTATTACCTTTGAGATTTTAAAGGATGTGCTCAAAATACAGGGTATTACTGTCATCAATTGAAAAGAGTATTTTAAGCCTAGAGAAATTAATTTTTTAATAATGAATTTGTTGGTTGTTACTGTGCCACCCTTTGTAAATATCCACAGTTGTGTTTTATTCATCATGAAAATGATTTTGGGAACACGTGTACACCCGTGGCAGATTCATGTTGATGTATGGCAAAACCAATACAATATTGTAAAGTAATTAGCCTCTAGTTAAAATAAATAAATATAAATTAAAAAATAAATAAAATTATTTTGGTGATATAAGAAATGTTTGGCTGGCCAAATGCATAGGTGACTAGAATGATTTCTACCATTTCTTAATAAGAACATTCTACCCACTCATAAATCAATTTCTTATTTTAACAAAATGAAAACTAAATTCCAGTTTTAATTTTTTTAAATTCCCCTACATATTATTTTCTGATAAAAAAAATCACACATCTTTTCTTCATCTTAGAAATAAAGCTATCAACACTGAATCAAATTCATCAACATTTTAAAACATTTCATTGCTTCTGTCAAACTTATCATTTGGAAGAATCATAAATAAAGAAAAATAAAAGTTCATTCTTTTCCAACTTACTGTGCACTCTCTTTTATCATCCTGTGTTATATTCTGGCATAACTGAACAATTCTCCTTTAAGATAAAATTATATTCTTTTTTTTTTTCTTGGTACCAGTTAAGTATATGTCTGTAAATAAGGCAACTTGGTTTGTATCGATTTTGGAATTCCATAAATGAAGCTATATATTCTCTTATTTCTGGCTCCTTCTTTTCTTTGGCCGTACTCCGTGATATGTAAGACCTTAGTTCCCTGACCAAGAATGAACCTGTGCCCCCTGCATTGGAAATTCAGAATCTTAACCACTGGAATGCCAGAGAAGTCCCTCTGGTTCCTTTCACGAACATTTGTTTCTGTAAGGTTCATGTATGTTGCACATTACTGAAATTGATTCATTTCCATTATATTCATTGTGTGACTACACCAAAATTTTATCTATTCTGCTGTTAATGACATTTAGGCTGTTTTTAGATTTTGGCATTTAGGATCAATGCTGCTATACATATTCTTGAATAATATATCCTAGTGCATATACAGCAGAGTTTCTCCAGGTTATACACATAGAAGTAGAATTGCTGGGCCATGAGTATGTGCATCTTCAACTTTACTAGGTTAGGCTAAATTGTTTTGCTAAATGTTTATACCATGTTAACTCTTGCCAGTAGTGTATTACAGTTCCCATTGCTCCACACTCTCAACACTTAATATTATCAGACTTTAATTTGAATTTTAAGATACAGCAGCACTGCTATAACCACTATGATAACCTCAGCCCTGAGGCAGCAAGGCTCTGTGATGCTTACCTCTAAGATCACCCTTTGCCCTCACTAGAAAACTCAGTCTCCCTTCTCTCATCCCTGTCTCCTCAGCAAGCTTGATCCCTATCTCCTACCACCCTGGGCCACCCTCTGTCCTGACCCCCACTCTTTCTCTTCCCACTTTTCTTTCTTCTCTCTGCCTCAACTATTGTTCCTAGAAGTTTCTCTTCCACTGAACCATCTTTTTCAATTAGCTTATTTGCCTGACTTCATCTCATTTCAGCAGCTACTATTTATTGTACTAATTATAGGCTTTACTTAATTTTAAGAGGCTGGTAAGTAGAGCCCTTACATGTCCCCCAGAGTGTCTGTAGATTAGAGACACCAATCATGATGGTATTGCTCATGTTCACTACCCTTGTAGGGGAGTAGCCTCTGCCCACAACTCCTTAGACTATTGTGGGATTTGAATTATGTGACTCATATGATTCCTTCTCCGGTCACAGCCCATTTAACGAACTGTGGTAGTTGACCTAAGGTCAGTCAGTCCATGAATAGTGGTTCATGACCTGGCTCTGTAAGGAAAGATGAACCAGGACAATTTGATTCTTTCTCTTTGGAATTTCAGTAGGAAAAAATGAGTTTAAAATGGGGATTTTATCAGCAGAAACAGGATATGAAAGTTATAGAGTTTATAAAAGCCATGGTGGTTCATTTGCAAAGCAGAGAGATGGGGAAGCAGAAATAATAAATAAGCAGATATTATACAAAAGAAAGAAGAGGGTAAAAGTGATTGGTAGCAGGCAATTAAGAAGTAGACACAAACTATAGAGCCCATGTATAGGAACACATGACCTAGGCCTGTGTTCCCAGGACCCCTTGGACCTGGTTCCTGTTCCTATGAGGCTAGGCTGTGATTATATGCCTGGATGACTATGAAGAATCTCTCTTGACTTTGGCCCCATCTGCAGCCCTCTGTTAAACCTTTTCATTACTTAAGGTAAGTTGAGAAAATTCCCTCTGTGTGCTACAAGCAAAAAGCTGATTGAGAAAAATTCTAGTTGTGTTCTTGTGTGGGACTCTTAACTGATGGTTCCCCTAAGCAGGCCCTTGACCTTCAATGGGGGCTGACCTGCCAGTGCCCCTGTGCATGACCCCTCTGCTCTTATTACTCACATTTGTCTCCCAGCACAGAAGGTTGTCATGCACAGTTTGTTAAGGGGGCCACCGGCTGTTAGGCTTTTACATTTTTATCCATAATTTTTATCAAGAGAAACTATTTTTACTGAAAACACTACCAGGAAGGATGTAGCACTGCGTGTTCCCAAATGGGAGTATTTGTGTCTTCACACCTCTCGATGAAGGGCATCCTTGAAGCCAAAGGATAAAAATACAATAGCAAAGATAAGACATGGTAAAAATAAACACTTACAACATGTGATCCTGAGGGGGTAACAAGGATGGCTGCTTTTAAATTAATATGCACCAGACTCGGAATAATGGTTTTAGATGTAAAACTCCAGCTTCTCCTTGGTTTTAATCCAAAATAAGCATTCTCTAGATTAGTTTACTAGGACTTTTTCCAAATGTCTCCATTCTATAACTATGCCTTCTCACTGTTACAGATGAATTAGCCACTGAACTTTAATAATTCTATGGGAAGAGATCTTTAGAAAGAGATTTGATCAGCCAACAAGACAGAATTATACAAGCACAGAAGTTGTTCCATACTTGAGAAGGGATCAAGAGTTCAGCAAATGAGCAAGACTTCCCTGGCAGTCCAGTGGTTAAGACTCTGAGCTTCCACTACAGGGTCATGGGTTCAGGGAACTAAGATCCAACATTCCATCCAAGGACCCCCCCTCTCCCCCCCACCAAAAAAAAAAAACCAACTCTTAAGAGTTCAGCAAATGAGGAAACAGGGTCATTGAGTTAAAGTGACTTACCTGGGATCACATAGCTCTAAAGAAGTCAGGACAAAACATATATATTGCTCCCCTTTTCTCCAGGGCTTGGGCCATTTATTTATAAAATTTCCCAAAAACAAATTAATAAGCTTCTGCCAAATCTTTAACTGTCCTGTCAGTTTGAATAGCAGTGTAGAGTCATTATGAAGTATTATCTCAACATCATGGTCCTCCAGTCATTGACAATAGCTATGACTCTGCATGATATGGAAGGCAAGTAGCTGATGTAAAAACAGGGCAAACGCAGATCTAAGGAGGCATTCAGATAAGGCAGAGAGGCATGAATGGGAGAAAAAATGCCACCAGGGAAGAGGAAGAGTGGCACACATACGATTCGGCCTACTTACCAGTTTTTCTTAGGCCTTCTGTGGGCTAAACTCGAGTCAGTCTAATTTTCACTATATGTTGACAGAAAAAAAATAGATGAGTAATTATAGAGGCACATGATTTTTTAAGATGTGGATGATGAAATTAAGAAAACCAAAATAAAATCCAAGTTTTGTGTTTCAGGAGCTATACAGGGAAATGAGAAAACATTCTTAATATAGAAGATCAAGAAAAGAATAAAGGAAAATAATGTATAATCATTGGAAGGAGGAGGGTTTTTTCTTAATGCTTTAGAAAAACTTTTCATCTTATTTTGAAAAACAGAAATTAGGGCAAGTTGGGAAGATGAACAGGAAGCTTCCTTGCATAAGAAAGGAAAAATTCAGATTTCACATAGATACCCAAAGCAATCTTTTCAAAATGCAAATCTGATAATGTCTCTATTGTCCCTACTGTTGTTAAAGACCAAAACCTATATACAAGTACAAGGCTTTGCCTCACATGGTCCCTATGTACCTCTCTAGCCTCCTATTCATATCCACCAATTTCCTTCCTTTATCAGTATTTGCCTCCAAGCCATGCTAATCATTTTGGCCCTTCCTCAATGCATCAAGAACCACATCCCTTCTCACCCCAGGGCCTTTGTATATGCTCTTTCCTCTCCCTTAATACTCCTCCCTTCACCTGAACTCTCACCCTCACCTATCAGCTCTCACTCATGCTTCATATCTCAGCCAACACATTAGTTTGTCAGGAAAGACTGCTCCTTTGCTGTACAGAAGCTTTTTGTTTTGATATTGTTGAACATGTTTACTTTTTTTCATTTACTGCCTTTGTTTTGATGACAAATCCAAAATATTCCCAAGATCAATGTCAAGGAGGTTATTCTCTGTGTTTTCTTCTAGGATTTTTACAGTTTCCTTCAAAAGAAATGAATGCTAATGGAGAGGTCACAATTAAAAATTTTTTTATGATGAACTCAGTTGGTAAAGAATCTGCCTGCAAGTAGGAGACCTGGGTTCGATCCCTGGGTCAGGAAGATCTCCTGGAGAAAGAAAGGACAACCCACTCCAGTATTCTTGCTTGGAAAATCCCATGGACAGAGGACCTTGGAGGGCTATAGTCCATGGGGTTGCAAAAAGTCGGACACAACTGAGAATGCACGCATGCATTTTGAATTACCCATTCAGTTCAGTTCAGTTGCTCAGTCATGTCTGGCTCTTTGCGACCCCATGAATTGCAGCACGCCAGGCGTCCCTGTCTATCACCAATTCCCAGAGTTCACCCAAACTCGTGTCCATCAAGTCGATGATGCCATCCAGCTATCTCATCCTCTGTCGTCCCCTTCTCCTCCTGCCCCCAATCCCTCCCAGCATCAAAGTCTTTTCCAATGAGTCAACTCTTCCCATGAGGTGGCCAAAGTACTGGAGTTTCAGCTTCAGCATCAGTCCTTCCATAGAACACCCAGGACTGATCTCCTTTAGAATGGATTGGTTAGATCTCTTTGCAGTTCAGTTCAGTTCAGTCACTCAGTCGTGTCCGACTCTCTGCGACCCCATGACTGCAACAGGCCAGGCCTCCCTGTCCATCACCAACTCCCGGAGTTCACTTAAACTAACGTCCATCGAGTCGGTGATGCCATCCAGCCATCTCATTCCCTGTCGTTCCCTTCTCCTCCTGCCCTCAATCCCTCCCAGCATCCGATTCTTTTCCAATGAGTCACCTCTTCATGAGGTGGCCAAAGTACTGGAGTTTCAGCTTTAGCATCAGTCCTTCCAAAAAACACCCAGGACTGATCTCCTTTAGAATGGACTGGTTGGATCTCCTTGCAGTCAAAGGAACTCTCAAAAGTCTTCTCCAACACCACAGTTCAAAAGCATCAATTCTTCGGTGCTCAGCTTTCTTCATAGTCCAATTCTCACATCCATACATGACTACTGGAAAAATCATAGCCTTGACTAGATGGACCTTTATTGGCAAAGTAATGTCTCTGCTTTTCAATATGCTATCTAGGTTGGTCATAACTTTCCTTCCAAGGAGTAAGCGTCTTTTAATTTCATGGCTGCAATCACAATGTGCAGTGATTTTGGAGCCCCAAAAAATAAAGTCTGACACTGTTTCCGCTGTTGCTCCATCTATTTGCCATGAAGCGATGGGACCGGATGCCATGATCTTAGTTTTCTGAATGTTGAGCTTTAAGCCAACTTTTTCACTCTCCACTTTCATTTTCATCAAGAGGCTTTTGAGTTCCTCTTCACTTTCTGCCATAAGGGTGGTGTCATCTGCATATCTGAGGTTATTGAGATTTCTCCTGGCAATCTTGATTTCAGCTTGTGCTTCTTCCAGCTCAGCGTTTCTCATGATGTACTCTGCATAGAAGTTAAATAAGCAGGGTGACAATATACAGCCTTGACGTACTCCTTTTCCTATTTGGAACCTGTCTGTTGTTCCAGGTCCAGTTCTAACTGTTGCTTCCTGACCTGCATATAGGTTGCTCAAGAGGCAGATCTGGTGGTCTGGTATTCCCATCTCTTTCAGAATTTTCCACAGTTTATTGTGATCCACACAGTCAAAGGCTTTGGCATAGTCAATAAAGCAGAAATAGATGTTTTTCTGGAACTCTCTTGCTTTTTCCATGATCCAGTGGATGTTGGCAATTTGATCTCTGGTTCCTCTGCCTTTTCTAAAACCAGCTTGAACATCTGGGAGTTCATGGTTCACATATTGCTGAAGCCTGGCTTGGAGAATTTTGAGCATTACTTTACTAGTGTGTGAGATCAGTGCAACTGTGTGGTAGTTTGAGCATTCTTTGGCATTGCCTTTCTTTGGGATTGGAATGAAAACTGACCTTTTCCAGTCCTGTGGCCACTGCTGAGTTTTCCAAATTTGCTGGCATATTGAGTGCAGCACTTTCACAGCATCATCTTTCAGGATTTGAAATAACTTAACTGGAGTGCCATCACCTCCACTAGCTTTGTTCATAGTGATGCTTTCTAAGGCCCACTTGACTTCACATTTCAGGATGTCTGGCTCTAGGTCAGTGATCGCACCATCGTGATTATCTTGGTATTGAAGATCTTTTTTGTACAGTTCTTCTGTGTATTCTTGCCACCTCTTCTTAATATCTTCTGCTTCTGTTAGGTCCATACAATTTCTGTCCTTTATCGAGCCCATCTTTGCATGAAATGTTCCCTTGGTATCTCTAATTTTCTTGAAGAGATCTCTAGTCTTTCTTATTCTGTTGTTTTCCTCTATTTCTTTGCATTGATCGTTGAGGAAGGCTTTCTTATCTCTCCGTGCTATTCTTTGGAACTCTGCATTCAGATGCTTATATCTTTCCTTTTCTCCTTTGCTTTTTGCTTCTCTTCTCTTCACAGCTATTTGTAAGGCCTCCCCAGACAGCCATTTTGTTTTTTTGCATTTCTTTTCCATGGGGATGGTCTTGATCCCTGTCTCCTGTACAACTAACTCCTTTGCAGTTAGTGTCTTTTAAATAATAAAAATCTGATTGCAAATTTCATGAAAGGGAATTAAGTATTTTTAAGATTTAGTGGATAGCAGTATTTGTATAGATCTGCCTCTTATGTTGCAGAACATAATGTAACAGACAATTTGGTTATTATTTAAAAATATGTAATGTATATTTAACTAAATGAGAAGTGGTTTTTTTTTTTAATTGAATTACTTCTTTTAAAACTCACTCTACAATACATCTTTGGCCTCTAGTTGATCTGACAAAGCCTCAGACTACAGCTTTCACTTAGTCTTGACAGAGGAGGAAACATAAGAGCCTGGAGTGGGTCAAGGTATAAAGTCTGAGCAAAGATGGTGTTACTTCTGTGAATGCCTGCTCATCACTGTGCTTGTAAGTGAGAATTAAGGTAACAGGGGAAATGGTCTCAGGTCAGTCCTACATTTAAAAGTTCTATTAAGACACTATTAAAAAGGAAAGAAGTTTGTTTTTAACATTTAACTTGTCTGATTGTGTAGTTCTTTGATTGAAGGCTTTAGCATTTCATAATAAGTATATTTTTCAATGACTTGTAACACCCAAAATGTAACAATTTCCCCTTGAAGAAGTGAATTTAAACTTCATTTTGGGCATTTTCTGCATCTAGGTATCTAGGATACTGGAATTGATTTTTTTTTAAATAATTAACTCTAGCTCTTATTATGATACCCCAAACTCTTAAGTCTGAATCCTAGGTAATGGCAAGTCAACTCTTTTCAAACTATAAATTGAAACGTCTCCTCTCAGCTCCCCCTTAACTTAGTAAAAAACAATGTCAAGGTGTTAATTTCCTTGGATATTGTTATGAAGAAAACATTATGATAAAAGAAACTTAAAGTAAAATAATCTCTTTTTCTAGGTGGATAGCTTTTTTCCCTGAGATAGAAGTAAAGACAATGGGGCAATAAAATATTTCTCTAAAAATACTCTACACAAATCATCAACTTTGCGAGGTAAAAGAAACTTAGATATTGTCTAGTGCAAACTTCTGATTTTCATGTAATAAAAGTTCAGAAGTCTAGACCACTAGCGCCTTCCCTGGGCTTCTAAGCAAGTGGTTTTTGCATTATATTTGCATTGTACAATTCTTCCCATAAAATTATTCATCAGTTGTAGCCTGAATTATTACTTTTCGAGTTGGGGCACTTTTGTGACAGGGTGACCAAGTAGATCATGAGATGAGTTCCTTCCTACTAGATTCACTTATGTAAAAGTGCTGATTGAAGCTCAAAAAACAAAAGCAATTATTAAAAGATACAAAGTAGCTCTAGAAGGGAAAGCCTTGGATAGATCCCAGGAGGTCCTATGTTAAAGGATAGAAGAGGAAAAAGCCAGGGTCTTTAGAGCTGAGTAAGAGAACCAGTGACAATGTGAGGGTTGGAAGTCATCCAGCTTCCATGGTGGGGGCGGTCAAGGAAGAGAAGTGAGGAAAACAAGTATAAAACAAGTCTGTACAGAAAGGGAGGAAAAAGAAGGGAAGAAGACAGGAAAGACTCAAGAATAGCTAAACCATGGGTGCCAAGAAAACAACAGAAAGTACAAAGGACTTGATTGTTTTATCCATGTATGAAAAACAGACTGCTAATGTAAAGTTCAGGAGAAGGCAATGGCAACCCACTCCAGTACTCTTGCCTGGAAAATCCCATGGACGGAGGAACCTGCTAGGCTGCAGTCCATGGAGTCGCACAGAGTCGGACACGACTGAAGCAACTTAGAAGCAGCAATGTAAAGTTATAAGTCAGAAAAGAGATTAATGACTGACGAAATGAGGTCCTAGAGGGAAAAGGAAGAAATCCCACCCTGGAGGAGGGATCATGGCTTCTCTGGGGCAGGAAGGAAAGGCAGGGAGGAGATGGCTCACCAAAGAGCCTGGGTCTCAGGAAATAAACTAGTGGATGAGGGCATCTGCCTAGAGGGAGCAGGGGGTCCAAGGGGTGGCAAACGGGTACAATCACCACTAGAGTTTGCTTGTTTTTTATAGAGAAGATTCATGTATTAGCAGAAGCTGGACTACATAATGACAATAGATTACATTTGCAAATCATTTTTACATACATTGTTTCCTCTGGAGTAGAGTTGCTTTACAATGTTGTTAGTTTCTACTATACACTGCTGCTGCTAAGTCACTTCAGTCGTGTCCGACTCTGTGTGACCCCATAGACGGCAGCCACCAGGCTCCTCCATCCCTGGGATTCTCCAGGCAAGAACACTGGAGTGGGTTGCTATTTCCTTCTCCAATGCAGGAAAATGAAAAGTGAAAGTGAAGTCGCTCAGTCATGTCCGACTCTTCACGACTCCATGGACTGCAGCCTACCAGGTTCCTCCGTCCATGGGATTTTCCAGGCAAGAGTACTGGAGTGGGGTGCCATTGCCTTCTCTGCTACTATACACTACCCCCAGGGTTTTCAGAGCAGCTGCTCCTGCTTGAACCATATAGTCTGGAGGTGAGATTCCTACAGATTTGATAGTCAGCTTGACAGAGAGGAAGGAGAGAACTAAGATTGATGTATACACAGATGAAGCCAAGAACATGAGAAGTAGCTTGTGTTCCAGCATTTCATACACTGACTTATTGGAATCAGGGTATCAAGAATTGGGCTTTGACAAAATTTGATGGTCTCGGGACCCCTAAGAAAACCCCAGCTCTTTTGTTACTTGTGTGCACATCCAAGGTAGTGTAGTGGAGGAGGGAGGAGGAGAAAGGTGAAGGAAAAGCTCCATTCAGATCCCACCCCACTGCCCCCAACACTTTGGTGCTTTCATGTCCACATGGTACAGAGTTGCCTGCTCAGAACATATCTAGGAAGGTGGATGGATGGCTTTTAAAGACCAGAGTGGATGCAAATTAGCAACCGCTAAACCAATAAACATCTTTTAGATTTACATTTTTTGTAAAATGAAGGTCCTTCAGAGAGCCAACCAGTTGGTCCTCTGCAAATGTAGACCAGTGTGGTCAAAAGTTAATTAAATCTTCAGAGCATTGTCTGGAAGGAAAAAGAGCATGAGCTGCTTTTCAAAAATCCTAAACAAGTGGGGAGCTTGTGCCAAGATGGTGCTTGATGATTTTTCTAAAACTTGAATTTAAAATGTAGTCTTTCACAAACTGTGAAATCCTGGGGCAGTACCAGTCTCCAGTAGTTCTAATTCTTTATGGAACACAGACTCACTGCTGTTGAACATTTTATTTATGTCAACTAAAATGTTTTAGCCCATATAATTTTCACCAACTGCAAAAAAGTATAGCTGAGGGGTTTTAACTGGCAGTCTTGGTAACAGTACATGTACATTCTGACTTTCTGCTATACAAAAAGGGAAAATTTTAGACCAAAACAAAGGAGATTTCAACTAGGTCAGATTGCTGCTAAAGCAAAAGAGGACACTGTTTCCATCTGAGAGACCGCCCTGAGGTCCTCATCATTTAAAGAGGTTTAAATCACGCAGTGTGATGACAGAAACATGAATTCAGAGCTTTGGCACACTGGGTCTTACTTTTAATTTCTTCTCCACACCATAAGCTTCCTACAGCTAAAGTTGTTTCTTTCCAGGAAAAGTATTTCACATCGCCTCTGGGCTTTCTCTTGCCTGTAAGCTCCTACAAACGAACCCAATGTGGCCCCAGGGTTCTTATATTCCCACTCTTACCTCCTACCTTTTTGCCTCATGGACTTATTATTCCTGTGGCAGAGAGAGCTAACTCTACAACAATTTATCCACTGCATCCATGTTATAGGGGTTTTCCTGGTGGCTCAGATGGTAAAGAATCTGTCTGCAACACAGGAAACCCAAGTTGGATTCCTGGGTCAGAAAGATCCCCTGGAGAACGGAATGGCTACCGACTCCAGTATTATTGGTTGGAGAATTCCATGGACAGAGGAGCCTGGCAAGCTACAGTCCATGGGTTTGCAAAGAGTTGGACTGAGCGACTGACACACTTCCAAGTTATAGGGTGGTTTCTGGGAGGTGGCTGCCTAACGAAGGATTGCATTTCCAGGCTGCCCTCATTTCTAGGTGGGAAACCATGAATAGTTCTCACCTCTTGGGTGTGAGAGCTAGTGCTATGCATCATTTATGCTCAAGGAAGTACAGTGGTAATGGAGATAAGAAAGTGTGCCTCCACCATCTTGATTTTCCCATCTTTCAGCTGGATGCAGAACATTCGAAGGTCCTCGGTGATACTACAGCCCCAAGATGTGAGAAGCCTGGGTCCCTGAATTACCATGTGGAAGAAAACCACCAGCTAACCAGGACCATCCACACCGGGCTTATTTACATGTAAGAAATAAGCTTATTGTGTGCGACATCACTAAACCCTTCGGGGTTCATTGGTTATAACAGCTAGAGTGACCTTAACTAAATATATGTTAATCACTCTCATTTCTCTTTTCTCTGTTAATGTGTTTCTTCTGCTTGGAAGGCTATTTCCCTTTTCTCTTTGTGCCAGATACTGTTTGAGCCATAAAGGTGAGCAAAATAGCCAGTTTTTATGAAGCATGAGTATAACAGACTACAACACATCCTTCAAGGAAAAATTTAATGTCCCTTGCCCCTGACTTTCCCTGATCGTCCCCTCTTTCTTCACCCCTTAAGCAAAATTAATTGTCCACATATTTGTGTTCTAGTAGAAATCAAGATTGATTACAAATTGTACAGTTTAGTGATTTATAATGTATTTGCAAAGGAAACCATTACCACTATCTAATTCCAGAACATCTTCACCACCCCCAAAAGAAACCTGTCCTGATCCCATTCTAAGCCTAGTGCCTGGCAACCACTGATCTACTTTATGTCTCTATGATTTGCCTATTCTGAGAAACAAAAGATTTGTATTGATAAATCCTTCCTACATCTTCACAGTTGTTCAAATCCGTCACTCTATGATCCTCTACTGTAGTTTTTACTCCTTCCACTTTGTGCTACTCCCTTTCTGTCCTTATTGCAGCTACACTACCATTGCCATTTGGTGTGATATTTTTCCTCCCTATCACTATAATCTAGCAAAAAGGGGAAAAAAGAAGAAAAACAAAAAAAGAAAATAGAACATCCACATAGAGCCAATCCTCATCATTCCTTCTCATAAAGGAAAATACTGATTTTGGAACCATCTTCTCTTTAATATGAAAGATTCTTAGTGGAGGAAAAAGTGACTAAAATTGCCCAGAGAGCTTGCATTATGGAAGAGGGTAGAGGGGAAGGGGAGGAGCAGGAAAAGGCAATCATGAGGCTCCCATCCCCTTCATGCAGTGCAACATGCCAGCACTCTGTAATACAATTTCATTTATTCATTCACTCACTCACTCCTTCAACCTACAAACCTTGTCTAAGTCCTAATTGAGTGCCAGGCATGGCGATCCCCCATCCTGATCCATTAGCCGTTTTCTCACAATCCACTCTTTTGCCAAATTAGCAGTTTTGTGAAGTCTTTAGAAAAGTTAAGCCCATTTGTCTGGAAAGAAAAAATAAATAAATAAAGGAAATTGGGTTATAAAAGATCTTCAATAGGACAGTCCCCCAACCCCCTGGAACGCAGCCTCTGAGCACTAGGGAACCATGGGGGGAGGGCGCCCGACTCACAGGAGGCGTGACGTGTTTACACTCATAGGATCGGAGAGCCTGTGAATGCCCTCTTCATAAATCCACTTTCATCACCTCTCTGGCCTCACCGCCTCTGCTGATTTTAGGGAAAGGCTGGATGTGCACAAAACCAGTGGTTTTCATCCCTATTGGGAGCAACAGTCGGTGTGACCTAAAGGAATCAACAGAACTGAAGATTTAAAACACCCTCACCACTCTCTCATGCCCTGAAATCGGGAGTCTGCGTGTGAAGGACGTGCCATAACCATCAATCACACGCAACTTCTCCAACATGTGACCTGACTCTTAACCTTACCTTTGGGCGTCTTTTGACCTTCCTGGCCCTGCCCAGCACCACTGAGACTCATAGCCCCCTTTCTCTTTCAGAATCCTTTCTGGTTGGCTTCCCACCTTCTCCAGTGTTTCCTCCCAAGCTCTCCTGGAGGCCACACGTCTGTCCTTTCCTCAAATCTCGCTGCTCTCAATTTCTGTCCCTGCCTCTCCATCACTCTGGTGACTTCCTTTAATCCCCCAATTTGAGCCTTGTTCTTTATGCTGATGGTACTAAAGCCCTAATTCCACACCAGATTTGTCTCCTGAGTTCTAGACCCATTGATCCAATTTCCCACTTGGTCATCTCCACAGCCATTCATCTCAATAGATGTAAAACTGAGGGCATTATCTTTCCATTCTTATCCCCAGACCTGCTCTTCCTGAAGTGTTTAATTCAATAAATAGCACTGCAGCCATGCAGGTGTCCAAAAAGAAACCACCTATCTTCAAGTCTTCCTTGCCCCCTACTGTGGCACCCAATCAAGTTAGTCTTCCCTTGGTCCTGTCTCCTTTCAAAGAATCTGTCCTCCAGTGCTTGCCCCCACCTGCACCACTACTGCCTCCGCTCAAGCATCACCAGCTGTCATCCACGTTCCTACAGCAGCCTCCTAGCTGCTCTTCCTATCTCCTTTCACTCCACTGTAATCTGTTTTGCACAATGATGCCAGACCAGTCACCCCATAGTATACATCTGACTATGGCAGTCCTCTTCCATACCCCAACAAATGGTATAAAAATGTACCCAGGATTTGTTTTAGTGAGGTATTGTGAGGTCAATGGATAAGGAGGCAAACCTTGCAGGGTCACACAGGAAGCACCAGGGTTGGCAGGAGACAAAGTAGGTAAACAGGCCAGAAACATTATGGGGGGCTTAGTGGGAAGAAACAGGCACAGCAGGGAAAGTACACTAAGTTAGCTTATGATGGGCCCACTTGGATTAATGTCGGTGAGCTCTGGGCTATAGAGGTGGTTCCTTGTTGTCTGGTACTTGAACCTGGAGTGATACAGGGCAGGGAGAATGTTGGCTCAGTGTTTGAGTGCTTGATAAAGGGGATGTTTGGGGTATAGGCTCTGGGTTGGTTGGTTTAATAACAAAGGAGTGCTTTTTGTTTGCCCTCGCTATGAGTTAACTCCTAGAGGGGCAATCCCTTCTGGGGCTCACAAGACTCCCAAAATATCATAGTATCACACAGTACAGGAAAAAAACAAAACAAAACAAAACATGATTAACACACAAAGACAGACAGATACACAGGCACACACATATTCCCAAATACTTCAGCTGGGGAATAGGCAACAGGAAGCAATGAAAGGATTTTAAGCAAGAGAATGGCATGATCAGATTTGCTACTTTTGGCCTTTGGAATAAAGCCAGGCTAGTATTTCCAATCTTATCCGTTTATTGTGTTCTCTTTCCGGTATGTAATTTGTACATCCAATCTGCTCTGCTTTCCTTTGCCTATGGGGTTTTGCATATAACGTTGTTCCTTTGTCTGAAATGCCACTTTCACCCCTCTTTGCCTAATGCTGGAGCTTCCTTCCAGACTAAGCTCAGATGTCATCTCTCCCTAAAAAGTCTCCGCTCCCCACAGGGATGCACTGGTTACCCTCTAGGTCCTCCCTCATCACTCAGCACATCCTGAACTGCAGTGACCTGGTGTTGTCCTTTGCTGAACTTGACTACAACTTCCTTGCAGGCATAGAATGTGCCTTAATCATCTCTAAGTCACTAGAGCCTGGCCCAGATTATAGCAAGCACCCTATAAATATTTATGTAATTTGTAAGTAAACAGATGATTGATTAGGGAAATGTTCTTTAAAAAAATTTTTTTTTTATATTTCTGTATTTGGCTGCACCAGGTCTTAGGTGAGCATATAGGATCTTTAATGGCTTGTGAACTCTTAGCTGCAGTATGCAAGATCTTAGTTCCTTAACAAGGGATTGAGCCTGGAACCCCCTGAATTGGGGGTGCAGAGTCTTAGCCACTGGACCAGGGAAGTCCTGGGGAAATGGTCTTATAATTAGAGCTAATGACATCACAGCAGAGAGCCACCTTCTCTATGAAGACTTTTACTTGATCCCCAGTAAGGGGTGGGCTTCCTAACTCAGAGGTCTTGCTCCACTGGAGCAAGAACCACAACCACATCACACATCACATGGTCTCTACCATATATTCTCAGATGGTAGGAGTCTTGCTTTGTTTTTAAATTTCTAAAGAGTTCTGGGCACATAGTAAAAATTCAATAAATAATCTCTTTAAAGCTGAAAATTAAAATAAGCTGTGGAAACAATGCCAAGATTATCTTACACTATTCCAAAGTAAAATAGTGTTTTAATCAAGCCATCCTTATAGACATAATTCTGCTTTCCTAATTCAAATCCATCACTCCACTTTCTGTTACTAAGATGATATATATCCCATAGGAAACAACCAAACACATTAACAGTAGAGGCACAGACAGCACCATTTATGCTTGTTGTTTGCAGAGTCTTATCTTCTTCTTTCATATGCCAATTAATTAAGACTATAAAACAAGTAAGGTCTTCAAGTGTTCAAATGTCCCGACATGCCACCATATTTTAATCCCCGTGTACTTTCTTAATTTTCAACATCCATACTTCAAAAATCTTAAATTACAAAGATATTCTAAACCAATGAAGGAGTTTAGTTTCTATTAGGAAAGCTATAAATATAGCTTTATTGTTGATAAAAAAAAAACAGGATGCATACAAACCATGATTTAGACACCAAATTTCTGAGAATTCTTTTGGAAAAGAATATCTGAATTCCAGGTAGAACAAGAGAAAGAAGAAAGCAAACAGATTCTATTGGATTGGCCAAAAAGTTCGTTCATCCACTCAGTGACTATATTGTTCAACAAAGTTCTTGGTGAAAATGAAAAATGTGTCTTTTATTTGTACTTAAAACCAAATGAACTTTTTGGACAACCAGTAAAATTTACCTCAATTCTACCTGACTGTCAAGTCTCTGTATGGTTAGGATAGAGTTTCCATAATACAAATATATTAAACATATTTTGCTTATGACAGCTATGACAGGTATAAATAAGAATTATACCTTAATTAAAAAATGAAGACAAAATAATTTAAAAACGGTGACAGTATACGTCCAAACTGAGATTGACTGTAAATGAATGACTCACGTTCCAGAATTTAATGCTTCCTTAGTTACGTAAAACATAGGCAAGACCTTGGTGATTTACCCAACCCAAGGGCTAGGTGACAATGAGATATATATGGCTTATAAACTGGCCATTACTTCTTGGCAGACCTTCCATCCTGGTAAAAGATGCGATTTCCCTACAGTGGCCAGCACTAAATCTGATTGACTGACCATCCCCAACAGCCTGGAGTTTCTCTCTCACAGGGTTTGTTTGACTTTTCTCTGTTTCCAGTGTATCATCCTTGCTGTAACTAGCTCTCTTAAATGCTTTCAGCCCCAACCTCTTCTTACTGAATGATTGGCTGTTTTCTATCTAGTCAATTACACTGAAAGTCCATGAGGCGAGACCACTCTTCATGCTTTGGAACACCCTCCCCTTCAGTTTGACATTTATATACAAATAACAAAATAGATCTTAAATATGGGTCCAGCTGGGGGAACTGGTACGAGGCAAGAATCTCCTTTGAAATTAGGATTTTAGTGGTTGTTTGTGACAATACCCATTCATTGTGTGCCTTTTATGGTCTAAGAGATGGGAATACCAGACCACCTGACCTGCCTCCTGAGAAATCTATATGCAGGTCAAGAAGCAACAGTTAGAACTGGGCATGGAACAACAGACTGGTTCCAAATTGGGAAAGGAGTACGTCAAGGCTGTATATTGTCACCTTGCTTATTTAACTTATATGCAGAGTTCATCATGCGAAATGCCGGGCTGGATGAAGCATAAACTGAAATCAAGATTGCTGGGAGAAATCTCAATAACCTCATATAAGCAGATGACACCACTCTTATGGCAGAAAGCGAAGAAGAACTAAAGAGACTCTTGATGAAAGTGAGAGGAGAGTGAAAAAGTTGGCTTGAAGCTCAACATTCAGAAAACTAAGATCATGGCATCTGGTCCCATCACTTCATGGCAAATAGATGGGGAAACAGTGGAAAGTGAGAGACTTTATTTGGGGGTCTCCAAAATCACTGCAGATGGTGACTGCAGCCATGAAATTAAAAGATGTTTACTCCTTGGAAGAAAAGTTATGACCAACCTAGACAGCATATTAAAAATCAGAGACATTACTTTGCCAACAAAGATCTATCTAGTCAAAGCTATGGTTTTTCCCATAGTCACGTATGGATGTGAGAGTTGGATTATAAAGAAAGCTGAGTGCCGAAGAATTGATGTTTTTGAACTGTGGTGTTGGAGAAGACTCTTGAGAGTCCCAAGGAGATCCAACCAGTCAATCTTAAAGGAGATCAGTCCTGAATATTCTTTGGAAGGACTGATGCTGAAACTGAAGCTCCAGTAATTTGACCACCTGATGCGAAGAACTGACTCATTGGAAAAGACCCCAATGCTGGGAAAGATTGAAGGAAGGAGGAGAAGGGGCTGACAGAGGATGAGATGGTTAGATGGCATCACCAACTCGATGGACATGAGTTTGAGTAGGCTCTGGGAGTTGGCGATGGACAGGGAAGCCTGGTGTGCTGCAGTCCACGGGGTCTCAAAGAGTCGGACATGACTGAGTGACTGAACTGACTGACTATGGCCTATTACCTGCATGTTGGAAAAACAGTGCAATGAAATATGATGGGCAGATAGTAAGTTTATCTTTCTAAGGAGATAGAGGGGCCAGTGG
The DNA here is from genome assembly GCF_027580195.1 of Bos mutus. NCBI lineage: Eukaryota > Metazoa > Chordata > Mammalia > Artiodactyla > Bovidae > Bos > Bos mutus. The sequence continues at coordinate 63,344,399 of NC_091625.1, read as the reverse complement.
ATGAGGAAACACACAGGAAGCCTATGTAGATCTCTTCAGAGGCAAGGGATCTGGGAAGGTTTCCTGGCAGAGAGTATGACTCACTGGGGTATTATAAAGGGGTTTGGAATTAGCCAGGGTGGGATAGAAGCAGATTGATTCCAAGCAATAAGAACAGTGTGGGCAGCAGAATGTGAAAAAGTAGGGAAGCCTGAAATTGTATCCTAGCCTAGGTAGATGACAACCTGCTCTCCTACTCATTTCCAGCCCTGAAAAAAAGGAAAAGAAAACCATATTGGCTATCATATCTTTGCTTACCAATTTTTTAAAAAGATGAGACAATTAACATTAATTTAGAATCTTTATTTCTGCCAGTTATTGAACTCAATATATACATTATACACATTTTCTTTAATTGGCAAAACAAACATTAAGAAATGTATAGGACTTCCCTGGTGGTACAGTGGATAAGAGTCTGCCTGCCAATGCAGGGGACTTGGGTTTGACCCCTGGTCTGGGAAGATTTCACATGCCTCCGAGCAACTGAGCCCATGTGCCACAACTAGTGAGCCTGAGTGCTACAACTATAGAAGCCCCAGTGCCTAGAGCCTGTGCTCTGCAACTAGAGAAGCCACTGCAATGAGAAGTTGGTGCACTGTGACTAGAGAAAGCCTGTGAACAACAACAAAGACCAGTGCAGTCAAAATAATATATATATAATAACATATATATTGTTTAAAGTTTGGAAAAAAAATCAGCTTCTTTAAAAAAAGAAAGAAAGGCATGATAATATGCATGCTCCAAAAGAGTAAAGAGGCTTCCCAGGTGGCTCTAGTGGTAAAGAGCCCGCCTGCCAATGCAGGAGACACAGAAGACACGGGTACGATCCCTGGGTCAGGAAGAGCTGCTAGAGGAGGAAATGGCAACCTGATTTAGTATTCCTGCCAGGAAAATTCCATGGACAGAGGAACCTGGCAGGCTACATTCCATGAGGTTGAAAAGAGTCGGACAAGACTGAACAACTGAGCAGGCAGACAGGCCAAAAGAGTAAATGAAGGTTTGCTAATATGCTAAGTCACTTCAGTCGTGTCCGACTCTGTGCAACCCCATAGACAGCAGCCACCAGGCTCACCCATCCCTGGGATTCTCCAGGCAAGAACACTGGAGTGGGTTGCCATTTCCTTTTCCAATGCATGAAAGTGAAAAGTGAAAGTGAAGTCGCTCAGTCGTGTCCGACTCTGTGCGACCCCATGGACTGCAGCCTACCAGGCTCCTCCGTCCATGGGATTTTCCAGGCAAGAGTACTGGAGTGGGGTGCCATTGCCTTCTCTGAAATGAAGGTTTAGGGAGATTAAATGGACTATCTAGAGCTATGCAGCCTGTGGGTGACAGCCTGGATTCAAGCTGAGTCTGAGACATCAGAATGTAGAGCCTGTGTTTGTTTTTCAGGACCAGAGGACTGGCACATGACACACGGGAGCAGCTTAGAGGAGGCAGGGCTCTTTCAGGGAGCAGAGACCAAAATAAGATTCCTGAACACTTTGCAGAAATTCATGTAACTCTGTATGACTGTACGTAACTCTTTCCTAGTATTCTGTCCACAGCACATGGTACTGAAATGTGGCATGTTTGGCTTTCAAAGGACTGGATTTGGGGTCCTCATCCTCAGTTTGCTGTGACCTAGAGGTGGCTCAATTCTAAATTCTAGACCAATGTTATATAATAGTTCACATCTGCCTTCAGCTTACACACATGTGGTCTGGTATGATTTTCACTGCCAAAAGGTTGACAAGGTGAGTATTCATTTCATTATTGTAACCAGCTTACAAATAGACAATATGGAGCCCAAGAAAAGTAGATACTTTCCTCAAGTCACATAGTACAATGTGAAGACATGGCAATGGCAGGAATGGAACCCAGGTCAGGCCACCTCTGATCAGAAAACAGGGTGAATTGATTACTGAGATGTCAGGATTTAAACTTCCACGGTGCTGGCAGGGCAGAGCAATTGAGGACAAGAGAAGAAAGCACAGCAGTTGCTCTCAACAAATCTTGAACACCCAGGGTTGAAAAGAACCTGAGGCCTCATCAAGCACCACAGTTCTTGGTGACAGCCAGACAGCTGTGGATGTAGAGACCAGCATGAGAAGCAAGTCTGTATCAGGTCTGCAGACAGCCAGGAGTCAACAGGAGTACTGGGGACATTGATGAGGTGGGATTCATAGTGTGTTTAAGACACTCCTCCCACTCCCACAGGGCTGGAGAATTGCCCCCAGATGCAAATCAGAGCTCTAGATTAGAGGCTGAGATGGGCCAGGAGTGTGAAGTGAAGCACAGCTCTCATGCTCCGCCTCCCAAAGTGCAAACAGTTCAGATATGCCTCTAAAGATAAATACTCCTTTCCTCAATTTTCAGGTGCCTTTACCTACAGGGGTGGCATGGAGGTAGGGATGGGAGGGAGATTCAAGAGGGAAGTGATATATGTATAGACATAGCTGATTCACTTCGTTGTACAGCAGAAACTAACACAACATTATAAAGCAACTATACTCCAATTAAAAAAAAAAAAAAAGATAGTGGGAATTATTATTCTTATCCAGGAAAGATGACATGTTGGATCTAAGGGCCAATAACAAGTTTGCTTTTATTTTGACCGTATCAACGAATATAGAAAATCAAATGGAAGTTTGTCAGCAATCCATGGCAAAACTCAAGAAAGAAAATCCTCTCCCAGGGAATTAGTACCACTTTTGTGGGTGTGGGTGTGTGTTCATTTGAAAGTTTGTAAAACACAGTCTCCTGCCAGAATAAGCACTAGTGCACATTGTCCATTATTGCATTTCTTGGTCTAATGATGCATCAGCTAGTTTTTTTTTAATTAAACTTTTTATCTGAGATAATTGTAGATTCATATGTAGTTGTACAAAATTGTACAGAGAAGTCCCTTTATCCAGTTATCCTTCATGAAAACCTATAGTGCACAGGGAATTGTATTCAATATCTTGTAAGAACTTACAATGGAAAAGAATCTGAAAATAATATATATTTAAAATACATAACTGAATCACTTTGCCGTACACCTGCAACTAACACAACATTGCAAATCCATCATACGTCACAAACCACAACCAGGACACTGACATTACAACAGTCAAGATACGGAATGTTTCCCTCACCACAGGGATCCTCAGGCTGCCCTTCTGTGGCTACATCTGCTTCCTTCATTTCCTCCTCAACTGCTAACATCCACTCATGTGTTCTCTGTTTCTGTAATTTTTGTCATTTCAAGAATGCCATATGGAGAATTCGCTGGCAGTCCAGTGGTTAGGACTCAGTGCTTTCACTGCTGGGGGCCTGGGTTCAAACCCTGGTCAGGGAACTAAGACTCTACAAGTCACATGGTGCAGCCAAAAAAGTAAATAAAAATAAAGAAAGAATGCTATATAAATGGAATGACACAGCATGTAACCATTTGTCTTTTTCCACTCAGCCTACTCCTCTGGAGATTTGTCCAGGTTATTGCATGAATCAACAGTGATATTGAGTGACATTCCACAGGATGAATGTACCAAAGTTGATTTCACTTTTTACTGCTAGAGGAGAACTGCAGACTCCCTGCAGGAACTCAGTCCTTCCCATGTTTTTAGTATCAAGGGAGATATATTTCTGATGGAACAGCTTCAGAAATATCTTCCTGAGGAAAATGTAGCAGTAACAACAAAAGCAGATTTTCTGGGACTTAGGGAACCTCTGCCAGACCTGGAGAAAATATGGTATAAGCTCGTCAGTGGGACTTAAGCAGGAGGATCATCTTGAGGATGGGAAATAAAAATGTCAAAGCATCTTTAGTCACCTGAAATAGTGTTTCCATGCAGGTATTATCTCCTGCCTTCCATGAAAAAAAAATTTAGCCCAACAGCAAGTCAAGTTAAGCATTTTCCTCTGAAGGGTGCAATGTGTAAAGAGCTGTGATGTGTCAAATAAAGGAGAGTGGGTTTGCATAAACCAGTGGGGATGCTTACAGGGCCCTATGGTCCCTGCTGTGACAGCCACATCCTCAAAAAGGCTTCAAGACCAATTAATAAGCTAGAACCAAATAGGGAGGTTGAGGTGAAGGCAAAGACTTAGAAAATCATCTAGAGAAAATGGGCAGTTCAAAGAGAAGGAGTAAGAAATAATTGGAATTGTTTTCTGAGATCTGCAAAAATTGAAAGCTAGAAAGAAGAAAGGATTTGTTCTTTGAAGGAGATAGTCTTTATTCTTACGATGAATAAATAATTTCTGTCAGAATCAAACCTACAACGTAGTCTTTAAGATAAAGTAAAAACTTGTTAGAATAAAACTGGTACAGTTTCCTTCACTTTTCATTGTATGTACAGACCTCTGAATTCTTTGTTGAAAGCAAATACACCAAAAGATAGAGAATTGAAAGTGTGTGTGTGTGTGTGTGCCACACACTCATTTGTGTTAGACTCTTTGCACCCTGTGGCCCACCAGGCACCTCTGCCCAAACCCATGTCCATTGAGTCGGTGATGCCATCCAATCATCTCATCCTCTGTCGTCCCCTTCTCCTCCTGCCCTCAATCTTTCCCAGAATCAGGGTCTTTTCCAGTGAGTCAGTTCTTTGCATCAGGTGGCCAAAGTATTGGAGTTTCAGCTTCAGCATCAGTTCTTCCAATGAACACCCAGGACTGATCTCCTTTAGGATGGACTGGGTGGATCTCCTTGCAGTCCAAGGGACTCTCAAGAGTCTTCTCCAACACCACAGTTCAAAAGCATCAATTCTTCAGCACTCAGCTTTCTTTATAGTCCAACTCTCACATCCGTACATGACCACTGGAAAAACCATAGCCTTGACTGGACAGACAACATTACTTTGTTGGTAAAGTAATGTCTCTGCTTTTTAATATGCTGTCTAGTTTGGTCATAACTTTTCTTCCAAGGAGCAAGCGTCTTTTAATTTCATGGCTGCACTCACCATCTGCAGTGATTTTGGAGCCCAGAAAAATAAAGTCAACCACTGTTTCCACTGTTTCCCCATCTATTTGCCATGAAGCGATGGGACAGGATGCCATGATCTTAGTTTTCTGAATGTTGAGCTCTAAGCCAACTTTTTCACTCTCCACTTTCACTTTCATCAAGAGGCTCTTTAGTTCTTCTTCACTTTCTGCCATAAGGGTGGTGTCATCTGCATATCTGAGGTTATTGATATTTCTCCCGGTAATCTTGATTCCAGCTTGTGCTTCCTCCAGCCCAGCACTTCTCATGGTGTACTCTGCATATACGTTAAATAAGTAGGGTGACAATATGCAGCCTTGACGTACTCCTTTTCCTATTTGGAACCAGTCTGTTGTTCCATGTCCAGTTCTAACTGTTGCTTCCTGACCTGCATACAGATTTCTCAGGAGGCAGGTCAGGTGGTCTGGTATTCCCATAAAGGAGTGAAGGAGTCAAAATCTTTATGGAAAACACCAAGCAAATCAATTATGCCTGATGTGCCCCAAGGCTTCCCTGGTGGCTCAGTGGTAAAGAATCTGCCTGTAATGCAGGAGATGGGGGTTCCATCAATGAGTCAGGAAGATCCCCTGGAGAAGGAAATGAGAATCCACTCCAGTATTCTTGCCTGGGCAATGCCAGGGACAGAGGAGCCTGGTGGGTTACAGTCCATGGGGTCCCAAAAGAGTCAGACATGAGTTAGCGACTAAACAACAACATGCCCTGAGGCTGGTTAACAGGGGAATGCGTGGCTTTTAGCACCACTCACAGTCCTACTCTTGCTACTCTGGAGAAAGCCAGCCCCGGACACAGTCTGACTTTGCTCATAACTCTGAAATGACCATGCCTAGACAGGCAGGCAAGAAATCATGGCCAGAGTCCATTTTAGCTAGACTCCTGTACCAAGATGTTTAGCTTCAGCAGGGTACAGCACTAATTGCCCTGCATCGAATCTGACTAAAGCTTCCAATCTTTTTTATAAAAGTCTTTATTGATTTTTTACAATATAGTTTCTGTTTTATGCTTTGGTGTTTTGGCTGCAAGGCTTGTGGGATCTCAGCTCTCTGACCAGGGTATGAACTGGCACACCCTGCACTAGAAGATGAAGTCTTAACCACGGGACCACCAAGGAAGCCCCTAAGGCTTCCAGTTTTCTGCTTTCATCTCCCCATCTTCTGTCTGAATGTCTTAAAACTCTTTGCTCCAGTAGGTACTTATGAATTGGTTGACAATTATAATTGATCAATAAAATCCAGAACCATTTCATCAGTTTTGTCTTTGAGACAAGATGGTAAACAAGACCAGGTAAAATATTCATTTCTCCAAAAGGATCTTTGAAAGTAAGGGAAATAGTTGGATGTCTGGTCCTTAAGGAAGCTCGTGTAGTAGAAATAAATGTGTGATAGAAAAAGAGATCCAAAGGACTCAGATTATCAGTAACTCAACTCCAGTGAGAGCAATGAGAGAAAATTGATGACAGCTACCACTTCAGCTGTCACACTGGGCCAGCTTTCTTCTCATCCATCACCAAGTTGATCCCCTGCTCCCAAATAACAGAGCAATCACATCTACTGAGTTCTGTAATGCTTAGACTCAAAACAGTGCATTTGTTTTCAAAGGAAGATAAGAACCTAAGGCAATCTCCACATGGTAGAACCTGTATAAATGATGAAGTGCATGGTTTCTTCAGCTTTGGATATTCTGATTAAACTCTCATCCTTCAGAAAGAAATAAGCACTATTAAACTCAATATGTTAGAAGTTGAAATTTAGTACAACTAAATTGAACTAAGTTCATCAAGTGATACTGATAAAAGTCCTTAATGGACCAGAGCCAGGTATTTTCTCCTCCAGGAAGACAGTGATTGGTACTTCAGCCAGGGTGCTTATGATCTAGGATCAAGTTGCCTCTTCCTCTGTAATATTATCAAATAGAGAGTTTTCCCCCTGTATCTATTTGAGTTTAAATAGGTAAAGCTGTCTAAAAAGGACAGGGGTGTTTCAACTGGACGTATATTATAGTAATAAGACTGTAAGAGATAGAATTAAAGGCTCATGAACAGAAAGTGTCACTCATCACCCAGTTATGTAAGGGTTAAGTTATATAAAGGTTAAATCAGCTGCTCACTGATTGTGCACCCTGAGGGGAATTCAAGATGGAAAAAACAGGAGGAGGCACTCTGTGCTTTGGCTAAATGGGCCCTTAGATAGTTAAATTTGTTTCTCAGGAAGAATTTCAATGACTCGATTCTTGTATCTTCACACACATAGAAAACCACTAAAATCATTAATTTCAGACATTTGTTTTTTGTGATTGGCAATAATCTTTAACAAATCTATGCTTGACTGCATTTATTCCTTAGCTAAAAATTATATATAAACTGGCTTCTTTCCTACCTCATCAGAGTAGTTTCTTAGAAATACTAAGAGGCTGTCTCCCAGGCTATAGTCTTCAGTAAGACCATGAATTAAATTCACAATTTTCATGTTGTGCATTTTTCTTGACATCAACAGACTGAATCCATGATGAAAATAAATCTACCTTATATTTTGTCAGTTTTATGTACTACATTCTATGTTAAGTTCCTTACACACCTCGGCTAACTGAATTCTCACAGTGAACTTCTGACTGTTACCTTATGTGCATTTACAGACGAAGCTATCCAAACTTAAAGAATTCAGTTAACTTGCTCAAGGAATCATAAGAAATCAGGATTGGAATCTCTGACTTTAAAGCACAGGTTCTCTCTGACTTTAAACCACGTATTTTAAATTACCTAGCCTAGTAATTATTACTGTTCTTGTACAGTCATTACCAGTAGGACAAAAAATGCTTCTTTCATTAACAGACTGTGATTTTCTATAAGTTAGGAGGTTTTTGTTTATTTTGATTCATCTACAAAATAAAATGCCCAGAGGTGCCATCCTACAAAATTATGTTTGTATTTCAAATATTTATTGTAAATTATGACAATCATTGAAGAACAAATAAAGAAATGGGAGGAAAGAAATATAAAATTACCATCTCAATATCCTAGTCTCGTTGTAAAACAAATTAATGACCTGTCTAAAGTAATCATGATGACATTACATAAACAGGTTAAATTTGTGTGCCCAGAATACAAATATTTCATCTCTGAAGTTAATCACTTCCTTTGCTTAAAAAATTCTCCAAAGGACATTGGTGACCTATCTTTAGGAAAGAATATCCCCATTCTTTTGCATAATGGCCCATGAATTTGGCTAAAAAAAAGACAATCACTCTGGTTACATATTTATTAACAATAGGAAATAGATTCAAGCAGTTCAGGTGTATCAGTCAGTAAGCAGCACATAATGCTTAATAACAAAAACTTAAAAGCATAAAATTTTAGTGATTTAAACCAACAAAGATTTATTGCTTTCTTTCAGCTCAGTAAGAAATCTCTGCTCATTCTAGCCGTTCAGAATCTCATGCTGATGGACCAGCTACCATCTCAAGCATTGCTTGTCCCCATGCCAGATGGAAAGAGAGAATATTGTAGGGTCTCTCATCTGAATTAAATGTTCTAGCCCAGAAGTGATATGTATCACTTCCACTTACAATTAATTGGTCACAAGGGGACCAGAGCAAGTGATATTATCATGTGCCCATGCCAGGGTGGTTTGAAGAAATATTGTCAAACTGACAGTATGATTCTTTTTTGCATTTGCCCTTTCTCCTGCCTCATTCTAGGATTGCCCAGGGGAAAAAAAGTACAATTTTTTTCTGTGCTTTATGTCAAGAAGAGTCTTAAGTTGGTTTTATTGCAATACCATTTTTCTACATCTCCACAGTGATTATTAGTACCTATTTAGAACTACCTAGTTGTCTTCTGAAGACGTCCTATGATTATTGTAGTGAAACAAACTCTAAAATAGTATTGTTCTCTTTGTAACAAAAGGCTCATACTTTCTATCTATGTACTCATCTGTGAAAAAGAAAACAATCATATTAGGGATTGAAAACTGTTACTTGAAGATTTTGTACCCAGTAGCATGGTCTCCCCTGGTAGCTCAGCCGGTAAAGAATCCACCTGCAATGCAGGAGACCCCGGTTCAATTCCTGGATTGGGAAGATCTCCTGTAGAAGGGATAGGCTACCCACTCCAGTATTCTTGGGCTTTTCCTCGTGGCTCAGATGGTAAAGAATCTGCCAGCAATGTGGGAGACCTGGATTTGATCCCTTGGTTGGGAAGATTCCCTGGAGGAGGGCATAGCAACCCACTCTAGTATTCTTGCCTGGAAAATCCCCATGGACAGAGGAGCCTAGTGAGCTATAGTCCATGGAGTTCTGAAAAGTTGGACACAACTGAGCAACTAACCATAGGATGGTCCTATATTCCAAGCTAAAAAGATACACCATAAAAGGGATATAACCTAAGTTGGCAGAGGAATGAATAAAAGAGCTATATTATTACCTTGTATCATGTATTATGGTGACTATTAGCTGTGTTAGGGTTCAAAATTTGACTTTTGTGCCTAACACCTCTTTCCTGACTTTGGCAGAATCTATGGCCCCTCATGGAGAAGGAAATGGCAACCCACTCCAGTGTTCTTGCCTGGAGAATCCCAGGGACGGGGGAGCCTGGTGGGCTGCTATCTATGGGGTCGCACAGAGTCAGACATGTCTGAAGCGACTTAGCAGCAGCAGCAGCAGTGGCTCCTTGGTGGAGAAGGCAATGGCACCCCACTCCAGTACTCTTGCCTGGAAAGTCCCATGGATGAAGGAGCCTGGAAGGCTGCAGTCCATGGGGTCGCTGAGGGTTAGACATGACTGAGCGGCTTCACTTTCACTTTTCACTTTCATGCATTGGAGAAGGAAATGGCAACCCACTCCAGTGTTCTTGCCTGGAGAATCCCAGGGATGGGGGAGCCCGGTGGGCTGCCATCTATGGGGTCGCACAGAGTCAGACATGACTGAAGTGACTTAGCAGCAGCAGCCGCAGCATGGGTCCTCCTCCTCTATCCCCTCAAATCCCCTTTCTGTTGCAGTGCATGTCAGTTTGACTTCCACAAACCAAATCTTGTATTTTTGTTGCAGGGTTGCCCTCAGGTTGTCAGAACCATTTTGCCTGCAGGCATGAAGGGCCAGAAGTGGTTCCAATTGAACAAATTATCATCACTCCCAGGGCCTTAACCAGAAGTGTTAGTGTGAGAATATAAATACTTCAGCAACCTTGTCCTTCAACTGGGATAATTCTGAGGCATGTGTAAATTGCCAGAACCTCCCAGAGAGGATCAAGCTTTAGTTGTCCACTGTGGGAACTGGCTTAATTGCGTGTTCCTTACTGGTTGTCTGTACTTCTCGAAATCACCACCCCTCCTTTCCACTCCCCTGAGGGTTCCTGCATTTTTCCAAACAAACTGCATCCACTCCTGCCTTGCCTCAGAGTATAGGCTTCTATGGGGAACACAGCAATAAACAAGTGCCAATTTAGAAGAAATATATATTTTAATGAATACACTTTGGGAAATAAGACAAAGGAAGAAGAAATAACCCCAACATGAGTTCAAAGGAATCCTGTGGGGTAAAGGTGGTGAGGCCCTAGGAAAGGCACAGCGTTTCTGAAACATTCACCACGTGAAAGGCTTGCAGCAAACACATTACAAAATGCTTCATAACATAACCCTCTTTCAGAGGTTTGAAATGCATTAATTCAATATCAAAGGTTTTGTGAAGTCCTGAAAACTTGTTTAATATCCTTTAGTTGAGAATTTCACAAACATGTTTCACCATAGAACACTTTTTTTCAGAGGGCCCTGTAAATCACACTTTTTAAAATGCTTATTTTTTGAGGGGGGTTCAGGATTGGGAACATGTGTACACCCATGGCAGATTCATGTTGATGTATGGAAAAACCAATACAATATTGTAAAGTAATTAGCCTCTAGTTAAAATAAATAAATTAAAAAAATAAATAAATGAATAAACTGTGTTGTGTGTGTGTGTGTGTCTGTGCGTGTGTGTGTGTGCATGCTCAGTTGCTCAGTCATGTAGGACTTTTCACAACATCCTGGACTATAGCCTACCAGGCTGTTCTGTCCATGGGATTTTCCAAGCAAGAACACTGGAGAGGGTAGCCATTGCCTTCTCCAAGGGATCTTCCTGACCCAGGGATCTAACCTGAGTCTCCTGCATTGACAGGCAGATTCTTACCACCTCACCACCTGGGAAGCCCAAACTGCATTATAAGGGAGAATAAAATATACTTATTTTAAAAAATTAAAACTCCACCAACTTAGAATTTGATAATATTCAATACAGATCAGGCTAAAAGATTCATACCTTTTCAATGAAGAATAAATCTTCTAAGCCTTAAACAGAATTCACAAGGTTATTCTTAACTTAGCTAAGAAAATAGCTTTTCAAAAAATGTTAGTGGAAATCCATTGTTATCTAAATGGAGAATGCCAACTTCAAGGGAATCTTGTCTTCCTATTAAAAGAGACTGTTTACACAGGAGTCCTGGAGATAATCATTATTATCTACTTTTAAATCTTACTTTAAAAATTAAAAAAAAACAATGGCAAACAATTATTTATCAAATGCCTATATGTATTGGACACAAAATATTTTCATAAATACATTATATTGCAGATGAATTTTTTTCCAGAGTTGCTTTCTTTTGGAAAGGAAGAGGAAAAAATAACACTGAACTTAAGTCTGAGACACTTCAGTTATTACTGGTTTTGTTTTTTTATTTTTAGCATTCAACTAATGAGCTCTGTCTGTCAGATGCTGAATCTAGAAGGTTGCATAAGGTTGCTTTAAGAAAGGTGTTTTTAACTAACATAAACATCACTTTTTAACAAGCTAAAAATGATTAATTTTTATTTTATCAAAACTTTTCAATATGATTAGCAAGAATGTGTTGAGGATAATTTTCAAGTTCAATTAGAAGAGACCACAAGGAAGCCAGTTTTGAGCATGCAAACATTCAGATGAGAAGACAGAATATAATGGAAATTCCAGCTATATGAGAATGGGATTTTTTGTATTATGGATATTTTGAAAAGTAATTTGAATGAGAATTTTTTAAGCATTACTTTACTAGCATGTGAGATGAGTGCAATTGTGCTGTAGTTTGAGCATTCTTTGGCATTGAAGCAACACTTAGAACTGGACATGGAACAATAGACTGGTTCCAAATATGAAAAGGAGTACGTCAAGGCTGTATATTGTCACCTTGCTTATTTAACTTATATGGAGAGTACACCATGAGAAATGCTGGGCTGGAAGAAGCACAAGCTGGAATCAAGATTGCCAGGAGAAATATCAATAACCTCAGATATGCAGATGACACCACCCTTGTGGCAGAAAATGAAAAAGAACTAAAAAGCCTCTCGATGAAAGTGAAAGTGGAGAGCGAAAAAGTTGGCTTAAAACTCAACATTCAGAAAACTAAGATCATGGCATCCTGTCCCATCACTTCATGGGAAACAGATGGGTAAACAGTGGAAACAGTGATAGACTTTATTTTCCTGTGCTCCAAAATCACTGCAGATGGTGAGTGCAGCCATGAAATTAAAAGACGCTTGCTCCTTGGAAGGAAAGTTATGACCAAACTAGACAGCATATTAAAAAGCAGAGGCATTACTTTGCCAACAAAGGTCTGTCTAGTCAAGGCTATGGTTTTTCCAGTAGTCATGTGTGGATGTGAGAGTTGGACTATAAAGAAAGCTGAGTGCTGAAGAATTGATGCTTTTGAAGTGTGGTGTTGGAGAAGACTCTTGAGAGTCCCTTGGACTGCAAAGAGATCCACCCAGTCCATTCTAAAGGAGATCAGTCCTGGGTGTTCATTGGAAGGACTGATGTTGAAGCTGAAACTCCAATACTTTGGCCACCTAATACAAGGAGCTGACTCACTGAAAAAGACCCTGATGCTGGGAAAGATTGAGGGCAGGAGGAGAAGGCGACGACAGAGGATGAGATGATTGGATGGCATCACCGACTCAATGGACATGGGTTTGAGTGGACTCCGGGAGTTGGTGATGGACAGGGAGGCCTGGCGTGCTGTGGTTCATGGGGTCACAAAGAGTCAGACACAACTGAGCGACTGAAATGAACTGAACTGAACTGAAGTTGCATGAATTATGAGATGAGTTACCAAAAGTGAAGTAATTTCAAATGTATCTAAGCAACAAAATTAAATAGTAATTGAATAAAATATTTCAAAGGGTGCTTATAGCCACTAAAGCACTCAGTGGAACCTTCTGGGATTTTTTTCCCCACAACTATTAAAAATCCAGATTATATGATTTAAGATAGCTTCAATATGGCCTAGCTTATTTGATTTAAAGAGCTAAATACTACCCTGGAAGTGTCTTAATGCATATAATGGTTCTGCTGTGGTTAAATAGAAAAATTACTGGCCTTACAATCAGGAGAACTTAGCTTATCAAACTCTGTAGACTGATAATCTTGGGAGCTGAATGATTTAATTTCTTTATATCTCAATTTCCACATCTTTAAAATTACATATTCATATATTTGTAATATGTAAATTATATATATACATATCACATATATATCTATTTCTACATATACACGTACATACATGCATATAAATTTGTATGTGTGCATGCTAAGTTGCTTCAGTTGTATCTGACTCTGCAAACCTGTGGGCTGTAGCCCACAAAGCTTTTCTGTTCATGGGATTCTCCAGACAAAAATATTGGAGTGGGTTGCCTTGCCCTCCTCCAGGGGATCTTCCTGACCCAGGGATTGAACCCGCATCTCTCATGTCTCCTGCATTGGTAGGTGGGCTGTTTACCACTAGTGCCACCTGGGAAGCCCCCACATGTATGCATAAATGCATAAATATATGTCCACACATATTTACATGTCCACATATTTACATATATGTCCACACATCTATGGGCTTCTCTGGTGGTAAAGAATCTGCCTGCCAATGCAGGAGACATGGGTTCAGTCTCTGGGTCGGGAGGATCCCTTGGAGAAGGAAATGGCAACCCACTCCAGTATTATAGCCTGGGAAATTCCATGAACAGAGGAGCCTGGTGGGCTACAGTTCCATGGGGTCACAACAGAGTCAGACCCAACTAAGTGCCTAAGTAAACAAAAAGGGCTCAAGTACTATTGTGTTTTTTTTCTCTTCCTTCCTCCAGAAAGACCTTGCTTATTTTCTGAATTCTCTGGATCCAGTATTATTTCTGATTTACAGGTAATATTCAATACTGATGACTGAATGACCACCCAATCTAGGTACTCAGCACAGCAGCTGTCCTTCCAGGTCAAACCTAGGCTATTGGGTTTGATTCTCCATGTGCACAGAATCAAGGGTGACTTGTCTCCCCAGGTCTGCTCCTCTAACATGGTAGCTCTTGAATCAGAAGTCCCCCATGCCTTCACAGTCTCCTCTGAAAGCCTCCTCTTCTCTCACACTTTAAAAATCTTTGATTCACCTTGCTGAGCCCTCACTAATGTTTCTCCTTTTCCTTGTTGAAATCTCAATATTTGCTTTAAAATACTTCAATATAGAGACAATGCTCTCTCTCTCTTTATCTTTGTATGTGTGTGTATATGAGAGAGAGAGAAATTGGTTCTAATCTACACTCCAGAGTTGGTTATTGTCCTAAATGGGAAAACACTCCAGGGAGCATTATGTAGAATTTAATCACAAGCCTCCAGGGCTCAGTTCTCTTGATTTCTGACCAGCAGCAGAGTTGTGTTTTTTGTTTTTTGTTTTTTTTAACTTAATATATGTTGCCCAAGTAAAATTATGAATTAGTAAAATTTATGAATTGGCTAGAATTATTTTAGTGACATTGCCCATTTTTTCATAAGCAGATGTAAAAATCTAATAAGCCCAGAAGCTTTTTGCTCTCCTGAATGGCAGCTGAAACTTGATTCCAATGAATTCCAGTGTATCCATCCCCAATATAGCCAGAGTGAGCCGAATCCAAGACTTGAGTCATCCTTTCACAAAGTGTGATTGGATCGCCTCAGTGGAGAGACTGTGCTCACAGCAGTTTGCATGACTGGCTTTACATCCTGATGATAAGAAATGCTTGCAGATGTGGCAAAGTTCATTTGAGTTCTGAATTCATTGTCACCTAGGAAAGTTGTGAAGCGAACTCTATAATCCTCACCTATTTCTCTGAGATGCTTCCTCCAAACCCAAATAATTGTAAACAACCAAATTCACAGATCAGTTGTGCAATCTGGCTCAGATAGCAATGTACAGGGTTACTTTACATGAATTTTAAAGTAAAAGCAGGTAACAAAACTCTTTTCTAAAAGGCAAAATCTAAAGATGAGAAAACAGTCTGGACTTGTTCCCCTTGTGCTTCTAAATACATGTGTTGTATTACAGTTTCAGAAGGAAATCTGGGGGCTATTTCAAAATAAATCATGGTGCTCCACAGGTGAAAATACAGAACATCAAGGGCAGCAAGATGGACTGAATTGAGAGGGGGTTGGTATTATCTCTCCTACTTAATCTTTGACTCCACATACATATTTAGGAAGTAAAATATAGAAAAATGTTGCCATGGCTGATGATGGAATACTTGCCAATATTTGGGGGGGAAAATTGTAAGAGGTTAAATTAGTCTAAGTGATACAGATGAAGGGTATCTGTCTCCTTTAACCCCCAACCAAGGGACCTATTTCCAGGTAGACTGAGACAAGTGAGAGCAGATCACTGACAATTCAAAAACTAGTAGTCATGGGGATTTATTTGACAGAGAAGTGAAGCTATTAAGTGAAGAAGTTAGAACTTAGATGTGGTTTACACACAAGTTAAAATTAATCAAGACCTGTCCAGAGAAGGGAGAGGGGTATTTGGCTTGGTTAAATGTCCTCATTAAGGAGGAGGAATCTCTCAGATTTGATGTTGCAAATTAGTTCAGCCCCTGATATAACTCTGTCAGAAACAAAAAAAAAGAGGAGAGGAATTTCAATTTATCACAGAGATATAGGCCAGAAGACAATTCCTGGCTTCATTAAGTAATGACCGTGGTACTGAAGTAAAGTTGATGACTGTGATTTATATTCAGGGAGGCTGTGTTTACAGTTGGAAAATTAAAGGACTTAAGGACGAAATCAAATATGTTTTAAATTTCTAAACGTGGTAAGATTTGTTTGTACCTGTTAGATCGAACACATTTGTAAAAAGAAGCAATTTTTTTTAAATGCTAGACTTATAAAAATATCTGTAAGCTGAATTTAAACTGTAATAACAAAATAGGGATTCAATTCATAAATCACTAAATTAAAATAAGCAAACCTAAAAGTAAAGATGATCCTCTATGTAGGCTTTGTAGAAGTAGCGTTTAGTTTTTCTACTACAGAGAGTGCATTTGAGTAGCTAAAAATTAATTAGAATAAATAACTCTTTGGTTTAAATGCAGAGGATTGCCAGTCTATAGGACAGAAATGGGGAACTTCATTTAAACTAAAGGATCCTAATCTAGAAAAAGGCATCAAACAGAAAATGAAAAATATACCTAGCTGTCAAAAAATTCTTATTCTGAGACAATTTTTGTTTTACAAAGACCTTTGATTATCTATCAGATCAGATCAGATCAGTCGCTCAGTCGTGTCCGACTCTTTGTGACCCCATGAATCGCAGCACGCCAGGCCTCCCTGTCCATCACCAACTCCCGAAGTTCACTCAGACTCAGTCCATCGAGTCAGTGATGCCATCCAGCCATCTCATCCTCTGTCGTCCCCTGCTCCTCCTGCCCCCAATCCCTCCCAGCATCAGAGTCTTTTCCAATGAGTCAACTCTTCGCATGAGGTGGCCAAAGTACTGGAGTTTCAGCTTTAGCATCATTCCTTCCAAAGAAATCCCAGGGCTGATCTCCTTCAGAATGGACTGGTTGGATCTCCTTGCAGCCCAAGGGACTCTCAAGAGTCTTCTCCAACACCACACTTCAAAAGCATCAATTCTTCGGCACGCAGCCTTCTTCACAGTCCAACTCTCACATCCATACCTGACCACAGGAAAAACCACAGCCTTGACTAGACAAAACTTTGTTGGCAAAGTAATGTCTCTGCTTTTGAATATGCTATCTAGATTGGTCATAACTTTGCTTCCAAGGAGTAAGCGTCTTTTAATTTCATGGCTGCACTCACCATTTGCCGTGATTTTGGAGCCCAGAAAAATAAAGTCTGACACTGTTTCCACTGTTCCCCATCTATTTCCCATGAAGTGATGGGACCGGATGCCATGATCTTCGTTTTCTGAATGTTGAGCTTTAAGCCAACTTTTTCACTCTCCACTTTCACTTTCATCAAGAGGCTTTTGAGTTCCTCTTCACTTTCTGCCATAAGGGTGGTGTCATCTGCATATCTGAGGTTATTGATATTTCTCCTGGCAATCTTGATTCCCGCTTGTGTTTCTTCCAGTCCAGCGTTTCTCATGATGTACTCTGCATAGAAGTTAAATAAGCAAGGTGACAATATACAGCCTTGAAGTACTCCTTTTCCTATTTGGAACCAGTCTGTTGTTCCATGTCCAGTTCTAACTGTTGCTTTCTGACCTGCATACAAATTTCTCAAGAGGCAGATCAGGTGGTCTGGTATTCCCATCTCTTTCAGAATTTTCCACAGTTTATTGTGATCCGCACAGTCAAAGGCTTTGGCATAGTCAATAAAGCAGAAATAGATGCTTTTCTGGAAATCTCTTGCTTTTTCCATGATCCAGCGGATGTTGGCAATTTGATCTCTGGTTCCTCTGCCTTTTCTAAAACCAGCCTGAACATCAGGAAGTTCATGGTTCACATATTGCTGAAGCCTGGCTTGGAGAATTTTGAGCATTTCTTTACTAGCATGTGAGATGAGTGCAATTGTGTGGTAGTTTGAGCATTCTTTGGCATTGCCTTTCTTTGGGATTGGAATGAAAACTGACCTTTTCCAGTCCTGTGGCCACTGCTGAGTTTTCCAAATTTGCTGGCATATTGAGTGCAGCACTTTCACAGCATCATCTGTAAGGATTTGGAATAGCTCAACTGGAATTCCATCACCTCCACTAGCTTTGTTCATAGTGATGCTTTCTAAGGCCCACTTGACTTCACATTCCAGGGTGTCTGGCTCTAGATGAGTCATCACACCATCGTGATTATCTGGGTCATGAAGATCTTTTTTGTACAGTTCTTCTGTGTATTCTTGCCATCTCTTCTTAATATCTTCTGCTTCTATTAGGTCCATACCATTTCTGTCCTTTATCGAGCTCATCTTTGCATGAAATGTTCCTTTGGTATCTGATTTTCTTAAAGAGATCTCTAGTCTTTCCCATTCTGTTGTTTTCCTCTATTTCTTTGCATTGATTGCTGAAGAAGGCTTCTTATCTCTTCTTGCTATTCTTTGGAACTCTGCATTCAGATGTTTATATTTTTCCTTTTCTCCTTTGCTTTTTGCTTCTCTTCTTTTCACAGCTATTTGTAAGGCCTCCCCAGACAGCCATTTTGCTTTTTTGCATTTTGTTTCCATGGGGATGGTCTTGATCCCTGTCTCCTGTACAATGTCACGAACCTCATTCCATAGTTCATCAGGCACTCTATCTATCAGATCTAGGCCCTTAAATCTATTTCTCACTTCCACTGTATAATCATAAGGGATTTGATTTAGGTCATACCTGAATGGTCTAGTGGTTTTCCCTACTTTCTTCAATTTAAGTCTGAATTTGGCAATAAGAAGTTCATGGTCTGAGCCACAGTCAGCTCTTGGTCTTTTTTGTTGTTGTTGACTGTATAGAGCTTCTCCATCTTTGGCTGCAAAGAATATAATCAATCTGATTTCAGTGTTGACCATCTGGTGATGCCCATGTATAGAGTCTTCTCTTGTGTTGTTGGAAGAGGGTGTTTGTTATGACCAGTGCATTTTCTTGGCAAAACTCTATTAGTCTTTGCCCTGCTTCATTCCGTATTCCAAGGCCAAATTTGCCTGTTACTCCAGGTGTTTCTTGACTTCCTACTTTTGCATTCCAGTCCCCTATAATGAAAAGGACATCTTTTTTGGGTGTTAGTTCTAAAAGATCTTGTAGGTCTTCATAGAAAAGTGCAATGAATCATATATACATACATATTTGTAGATTTTAAATGATGTTCAATGTTTTGGGGTTTCAAAATACACCTCATTTTTAAAGATAGCAAACCAATTGATTGACATAATGAAGTTTTAACTTATTAAGAAGGTAAAATATGAAAAACAACAAATTTTGATTAAAAAGTTAAAGCTTTTATTGGTAATAAGGTAATGGACAGTTGTTTTACTCTTTGTCAAAGTGCTTTCACACGTGGTCAAAAAGCAGTTGGGCATATTAGTGTAGGTCTATTTCCAAGTTATCTATTCTGCTCCATTATCTGTCTTCTGGAATACTGGAATCACTTTTAAGATTCTATTTTGTGCTTGACATAGTGGTTTTTAGTAGCTTTTTACATATGTGCTATAGTTTTTATTTCACATGTATATAATTTTTCACAATCTGTGTCATCATTTTAACTAGCTAAATGTAGACATCTTATTACCATTTATGTCGCTTTATCCTCCCATATATGTAACATAATTGTTAAAATATTTTCTCCATATACATTTAGAATCACATTTAGTAGGTTATAATTTTAGTTTTAGTCATTAAGTATAATTTAGCAATTTCAGACAGAGAAGGCAATGGCACCCCACTCCAGTACTCTTCCCTGGAAAATCCCATGGGCAGAGGAGCCTGGTAGGCTGCAGTCCATGGGGTCGAGAAGAGTCAGACAGGACTGAGCGATTTCACTTTCACTTTTCACTTTCATGCATTGGAGAAGGAAATGGCAACCCACTGCAGTGTTCTTGCCTGGAGAATCCCAGGGATGGGGGAGCCTGATTGGCTGCTGTCTATGGGGTCACACAGAGTCGGACACGACTGAAGCGACTTAGCAGCAGCAGCAGCAGCAGCAATCTCAAAAGCAATCACTCTTATTTATGTATTATTTTTATTTATCATGTTTGTTCTTCCTGATGTTTCAAGTTTCTTTCTTTTAGTAATAAACACATGAACATCCAAAGAATCATGCTGAGTGAAAATGTCATTCCCAAAAGATTACATGATGTGTGATTCCATTCATACAATACCCATGAAATGACAAAATTGCAGAAATGGAAAACAGATTAGTAGTTGCCATGGGTTAAGAGGGTGATAAGATGGGGGAAGTAGATGTGACTATAAAATAGCATCCTGAATGATCCTTGTATTGATAGAAATCTCAACTATTTTAATGTTAATATCCTGCCTGTGATGAATTGCACTATAGCTGTGCAAGATATACCCATGGGGGAAAGTGAGTAAAAGATACATGAGATCCCTCTCTGTTGTTTACATGTTTTTGTGTTATTATTCACGATTGCATGTGAATCTATAGTAGCCTCCAAAGGTTAATTTAAAAATGAATGAATGATGCTTAAAAAAATGAAACTCCAGTACTTTGGCCACCTCATGCGAAGAGTTGACTCATTGGAAAAGACTCTGATGCTGGGAGGGATTGGGGGCAGGAGGAGTAGGGGACGACAGAGGATGAGATGGCTGGATGGCATCACTGACTCGATGGACGTGAGTCTGAGTGAACTTCGGGAGTTGGTGATGGACAGGGAGGCCTGGTGTGCTGCGATTCATGGGGTCACAAAGAGTCGGACATGACTGAGCGACTGAACTGAACTGAACTGAATGAAAATATACAATATCTGATATGACTGATGTGCTTGGTTGCTAAGTTGTATCCGATTCTTTTGCGATTCCATGGACTGTGGCTCACCAGGCTCCTCTGTCCATGGATTTTCCAGGCAAGAATACTGGAGTGGGTTGTTATTTCCTCCTTTAGGGGATCTTCCCCACCCAGGGATCTAATTCACATCTCCTACATTTGTAGGTGGATTCTTAACCACTGAGCCACCAGGGAAACTCCAATATGACTGATAGGAAGTGGGTCATACTCATAGTAAAAGGCAGGATCAGTTTTCTTGGCAAAACTTGTATTTATGAAATCTTCCTTGTCCTTGTGAAGTCCCTCAGTTGTGTCTGACTCTCTGAGACCCAATGGACTATAACGTATCAGGCTCCTCCATTCATGGGATTGTCCAGGCAAGAGTACTGGAGTGGGTTACCATTTCCTTCTACAAGGGATTTTCCTGACCCAGGGATCGAACCTGGGTCTCCCACATCGCAGGCAGACGCTTTACCATCTGAGCCACCAGAGAAGCCCCATGAAATCTTCACTGACAACTAAACATTTATTAATTTTTGGTGAGCTGGATTATGCTGAAACAAAACTCATATTAAAAGCTTTAGGTAGTACATTTAGCTTTCTCAAAATGGAATAGAAAACCTGACTCCCAAGCAATATATTTCTAATTAAATATTTTTACTGAAGAAAGGCCCATGGCGGGAAAATCTATTCTCTTCTATGTACTTAGAAGTGTCATACTACTCCTTAAATTTAAAACATTGTATAAATACTTACACCACTTCACTTAGTAACCAATTATTTCAAGTAACTCAAGAATGTAATATTTTGCTCAATCCTAGTAGAATAATACATTCTGATAATAAGAATAAATGTGTTTGAAGTGCACTGAATATTCAAGTGTTACTTGAATATTGATACTGTTATTCTAAAACTTTTATTTTTGAATAAAGTAATTATATTAGTAACTAATCATTATAGAGCACTATAGAGCATATAGTACAGAACTAAGCAGCTTGGTTGGCTTCCCAGGTGGCACAGTGGCAAAAAACAGGCCTGCCCATGCAGGAGATGCAAGTTCAATCTCTGAGCCAGGAGGATCCCTTGGAGGATGAAATGGCAACCCACTCCCATATCCTTGCCTGGAAAATTTCACAAACAGAGGAATCTGATGGACTACAGTCCATAGGGTCATGATGAGTCGGACACAACTGAGCCCATACACAATCCTTATTTGTATAATATAATGGTGGCACTAATAGTAAAGAATCCACCTGCCAATGCAGGAGATGCAAAACATGCAAGTTCAATCCCTGGGTCAGGAAGATCCCTGGTGTATGAAATGGCAACCCACTCCAGTATTCTTCCCTGGAAAATTCCATGAACAGAGGAGCCCAATGGGCTACAGTCCATGAGACCACAGAGAGTCAGACATGACTGGGCACACAAAGAAAGAAATATATAATATAGTGAGTAATTATGTTATTGTTATCAGATGCAAACTTTTGGCATAAAAGTAGACATAATTACAGATACCAAGAAGTTAAGTTGAAATGCTAAAATACTAGTACTTAATTAAATATATCTATATAAACTAAGCTTTTTGGAAAATACTATATGTCGTATTAGTTGTGTTATGGACTGAATAACTGTATCCTCCCCAAATTCATATTTTGAAGCCTAAGTCTCCAGTGTGATGGTATTTGGAAGTTGGGCCTTTGGGAGGCAGCTAGGCCTTGAGGGTGAAGCCCTCATTAATAGGATTAGTGCCCTTATAAGAATGGACAAGGAAAGATGCTCTCTTTCAAACATGTAAGGACACAGAAAGACAAAAGCTGTCTACAGACCAGGAAGTTGACTCTCACCAGATATCATATCTTCTGAGACCTTGATCTTAGATTTTCCAACCTCTAGAACTGTGAAAAATAAACATTTCCTATTTACAACACCAAATCTATGTATTTTTAATCACAGCTTGAACTAAGATAAGTAGTAACCACTGAAACAGTCTAGAAGCAGTGCTATCCCATGGAGCTCAAACATGCTTTGCATCCACAGAACTTTCATTTTGGTCTTTAATGCTACTTTCTATTGGGCTTCCCAGGTGGTTTGGTGGTAAAGAATCCACCTGCAATACAGGAGACATGGGTGTGATCCCGGGGTAGGGAAGAACTCCTGGAGAAGGAAATGGCAACTCACTCCAGTATTCTTGCCTGGAGAATCCAATGGACAGAGAGGCTGGTGGGCTATAGTCCATGGGGTCACAAAAGAGTCCCATATGACGTGGCAAATAAACAATAACTGCTGCTGCTGCTGCTAAGTCGCTTCAGTCGTGTCCGACTCTGTGTGACCCCATAGACGGCAGCCCACCAGGCTCCCCCATCTACTACTTTCTATTAAAAGGAATGCTGGCTTCCTGGGAAAATGACTGATATCCTGTCTGAAGGAAAGGCAGTACAAGATGAATCTGGAGTAACATTTTGTTCTAAAAAGCAAAGAACTTTTCAAAAATTAATGGCAAACAGTTATGGCAAAAGGACTTAGAAATAAGCTCCCATTGGCCAAAGTGGTAATATTTGGGCATTGTACTGGAAAGAATAAAATAATAGCAATCTATCTTAAAATGCATTGTGTCCTTATGATTTTTGTCAGTGGAAAAATAGTACAAATTACCTAAAATGTATTTTTTTAATGTTTAACTTATACATAAACAAGTCTTTTGATTCATCTTCCAACAGTGGAAATATAAATAAGCTAAAGGACGTTACAAATAAATCAATTACACAAATCCAAAGGTGAAGACATTCCAAGAGATAAAAGGCATGAATCTGT
Organism: Bos mutus; assembly: GCF_027580195.1. NCBI lineage: Eukaryota > Metazoa > Chordata > Mammalia > Artiodactyla > Bovidae > Bos > Bos mutus. The sequence continues at coordinate 63,320,882 of NC_091625.1, read as the reverse complement.
AATAGCCAGAGTGGCAGCATAAAAAATACTATTAAACATGGAAAGACACTAACTTCACATAAAAACCAGCTTGTAAAGTGTGATCCTGGGTTTAATTTAATACTGACAAACAAGCTTCAAAAGAATTTTGGAAGAACAACTAGAAAAATGTGAATATTGAATGAGTATCAGATGTTATTAAGAATATATTATTCATTTTATTAAAGACAGTGCTATTATTTTGGCCATGTAACCTAAAAATCATTTTTAGAGGAGTACACAGAAATATTTAGGAGTAGTTTACACTGTTTAAAATTTGCCTTAAAAAGTCTTCAGTTAAGTAAGTATGATTTATATGTTTATCAGCTGCATAATAACAGTATTCAGTTACCCTAATTGGGACTGTGCTCTCTGGGGATGATCAGCTAACATTTCATGAAAGGTCACACACCAAAGATAGCTACTGCGAATACCTAATCAATTTTTCAAATCTTCACTCAGCCATATAAGGTTTTGTCAATTAGTATCATAGACGTTCAAAAGGAAATTTAGTGTTAGGAATATGCTGGTTTGGCTAAAATTATTGTAGAGTAACTCTCTGCTTTTACATGAAAATGATATGATAGCAAGATCAATAACATGAACCCTCAGCAGGGTGCTTTCTGCTTGCCCTCAAAATGATACTGGACTAGAAACAAGGTAATTGTTCTACTTTTAATGTTCCACTAATTCATTCTTGAAGGACCATGCTTCTCTGAAATTTACAGATTTGACAAATTGTACAGAATTGATCTTAAATTGATACAGAATTACCTTTAGAATCAATCTTCACTTTTTAACTGTAGATATAGTTCATCATGGGCTTCCCTGGTGGCTCAGATGATAAAGAATCTGCCTGCAATGCACAGGACCTGGGTTTGATCCTGGATTGGGAAGATTCCCCGGAGAAGGGAATGCCAATGCACTCCAGTGCTCTTCCCTGGAGAATTCCATGGACAGAGGAGCCTGGCGGGCTACAGTCCATGGGATTGTAAAGATCTGGACACACTGAGCAACTAACACATTCACTTTTTCTTCACAGCCCATCATGTCTCTTAAAATGAATTTTGATGCTTTAAAATCTGTTTGTTCTCAGTTATGTTGAAGTTTGTTTCAAACAGTAAAGATTTTCCTCATATGAGGTATGATATCTTATGGGTGATAAACAACAAGTTCAGTTCAGTTCAGTTCAGTCACTCAGTCGTGTCTGACTCTTTGCGACCCCACCGACTGCAGCAAGCATGCCAGGACTCCTTGTCTATCACCAACTCCCGGAGTCCACTCAAACTCATGTCCATTGAGTCAGTGATGCCATCCAGCCATCTCATCCTCTGTCATCCTCTTCTCCTCCTGTCCTCAATCTTTCCCAGCATCAGGGTCTTTTCAAATGAGTCAGTTCTTGGTATCAGGTGGCCAAAGTATTGGAGTTTCAGCTTCAGCATCAGTCCTTCCAATGAATATTCAGGACTGATTTCCTTTAGGATGGACTGGTTGGATCTCCTTGCAGTCCAAGGGACTCTCAAGAGTCTTCTCCAACACCAGTTAAAAAGCATCAATTCTTCCATGCTCAGCTTTTTTTATAGTCCAACTCTCATATCCATACATGACTACTGTAAAAACCATAGCTTTGACTAGACGGACCTTTGTTGGCAAAGTAATGTCTCTGCTTTTTAATATGCTGTCTAGGTTGGTCATAACTTTTCTTCCAAGGAGCAAGCATCTCTTAATTTCATGGCTGCAGTCACCATCTGCAGTGATTTTGGAGCCTCTCAAAATAAAGTCTGTCACTGTTTCCCATCTATTTGCCATGAAGTGATGGGATTGGATGCCATGATCTTAGTTTTCTGAATGTTGAGCTTTAAGCCAACTTTTTCACTCTCCTCTTTCACTTTCATCAAGAGAGTCTTTAGTTCTTCACTTTCTGCCATAAGGGTGGTGTCATCTGCATATTTGAGGTTATTGATATTTCTCCCAGAAATCTTGATTCTAGCTTGTGCTTCATCCAGCCCAGCGTTTCTCATGATGTACTTTGCATATCTGTTAAATAGTCAGGGTGACAATATACAGCTTTGACGTACTTCTTTCCCAATTTGGAATCAGCCCATTGTTCCATGTCCAGTTCTAACTGTTGCTTCCTGGCCTGCATACAGATTTCTCAAGAGGCAGGTCAAGTGGTCTGATATTCCCATCTCTTTAAGAATTTTCCAGAGTTTGTTGTGGTCCACACAGTCAAAGGCTTTGGCATAGTCAATAAAGCAGAAGTAGATATTTTTCTGGAATTCTCTTGCTTTTTCAATGATCCAGCTGGTGCTGGCAATTTGATCTCTGGTTCCTCTGCCTTTTCTAAAACCAGTTTGAATATCTGGAAGTTCATGATTCATGTACTGTTGAAGCCTGGCTTGGAGAATTTTGAGCATTACTTTACTAGCATGTGAGATGAGTGCAATTGTGCAGTAGTTTGAGCATTCTTTGGCATTGCCTTTCTTTGGGATTGGAATGAAAACTGATCTTTTCCAGTCCTATGGCCACTGCTGAGTAGTTCATTAATGATTTTGTAATCACTTCTTTTCTTTAGATTTATATTCCTTTGTTCTTTAAATCCCAGCTGATTTCTATTCATATACCTAGAAATCACTCTGTGAAATCTAATACTTTTCAAAAACAAATGAACAAACAAAAAACTCTTTCATTCAGTTCTTTTCTCTTCTCACTATTCAAAAACAAATATAAACTTACATAAAATGACTGTTCCTACTTGACTTCTTTCTTTATATAGGCTTTTTATGAAATGAAAAATTAGCTTGATAGTAGCTTAATGGTTATTAATAATAATACAACAAAGTTATCATAACAATTGTTTTCTTCCATGCCTACATGGGGAGATGATTCATTAGGCATATAATTACTCCCTCCTAATTGGAATCAAACCAGTCAGTCCTAAAGGAAGTCAATTCTGAATATTTGCTGGAAGGACAGATGCTGAAGTTGAAACTCCAATACTTTGGCCACCTTATGTGAAGAACCAATTCACTGGAAAAGACCCTGATGTTGGGAAAGACTGAATGCAGGAAGAGAAGGGGATGACAGAGGATGAGATGGCTGGATGGCATTACTGACTCGATGGACATGAGTTTGAGTGGACTCCAGAAGTTGGTGAAGGACAGGGAAGCCTGGCATGCTGCAGTCCATGGGGTCTCAAAGAGTCAGGGTCGCAAAGAGTCATACTCGACTGAGCGACTAAACTGAACTGAACAAATATAAAGACATTAAAAACTGTCTACTCCTACCTCTTTATATCATAAGTGAGGGAAAACAAGACTTATGCATTAAATAATTTCTTCAAGATGGTACCATGAGTTCGTGGCAGAACAGGATCTCAGGAGTCACAGACCATAGTTCATAGGCAAAGCTTTCTCCTCAGAAAAGAAAAAAACAGGTTCTCAGCACCTTGAATCCTGTGATGTCTCCTCTACAATATAGGTGCTGATGGGCCTGAAGTCACAAAGGCTTGTAAGGCTTAGAGGTGACCCTAGTGGTAAAGAACCCACCTGCTAATGCAGGAGACATAAAAGGCATGGGTTCGGTCCCTGGGTTGGGAAGATCCCCTGGAAGAGGGCATGGCAACCCACTCTAGTATTCTTGCCTGGAGAATCCCATGGACAGAGGATCCTGGCAGGTTACAGTCCATAGGGTCACAGGTCACAGAGTCAAACACGACTGAGTGATTTATGATGCATGCACAGAGACATTTGAGGTATATATCCACTATTTCACATAATTCTTAGAAATATGCTACTGGAGGGTTGCATCTTGGGGGGCTAAAGTTAGCAGCATCAAAATCTAGCTGGCCAGTGTAGAAATGGGAATCAAAATGAAGTGGCTGGACCCTCTTGCAATGCAGAGAGAATGTCTGCTTGCTGAACTTTGTCACAGGCTGGTTGTAAGAGGCTGCACCATCGGCATTCATCAGTTCAGTTCAGTTCAGTTTCTCAGTTGTGTCCGACTCTGCAATCCCACGGACAGCAGCACGTCAGACTTCCCTGTAAATCACCAACCCCTGGAGCTTACTCAAACTCATGTCCATCGAGTCAGTGATGCCATCCAACCATCTCATCCTCTGTCGTCCCCTTCTCTCCCGCCTTCAATCTTTCCCAGCATCAGGGTCTTTTCCAATGAGTCTGCTCTTCACATCACGTGGCCAAAGTATTGGAGTTTCAGCCTCAGCATCAGTCCTTCCAATGAATATTCAGGACTGATTTCCTTTAGGATGGACTGGTTGGATCTCCTTGCAGTCCAAGGAACTCTTAAGAGTCTTGGCATTCATAACATTGATGAATTTACTATGCCTCAGGTATGGAGCTTCCCACTTTCAGGCTCATAAACTGAACCTGTCATCATTACTAGGATAATACTGTCTCTCAGGGACTGTCACACGTTAACCAAGTTCTTTGAAACTGAAGCATAGAATCAGAAAGTCAGTTTGTAAATTACAATGAGAAATAGACTGTCACAGGATCTGCCCTGAAGGCAACTCTAAAAAAGAAGTAAAATCCTAATCAGATAGTTGTTTCTGAATGTGGAGTTCAAATAAGGAAAGTTAGATGAACTCAAGGCAGCAGGCTAAGGCAGTCCAAATTTTCCATCTCACAGTGAGGATGGTGTTGCCTATAGAAACCAGAACACTTGAATTTTACCCTCTTTCTAGGGGCTTTGTAATTTTAGCCATAGGGATTTATTATCTAGCTTAGGAAAATTCCAAGTAAGTTGGGAGGTCCTTCTTTTGACCCTGTTCTGAAAATTCAGCATAAAGGTAGATGCATAATCTGCCAGCAGCAAGTTCTGCCTGTGTATAACTTCATCTGTGGAGGAATGGATTTTTTTTTTTTTAAGGAAAAGAATCTCTCAAACTAGACTTCTGAAGTGTTCATTCCATAACTTTGTCTTCACCTCCACTCAGCCCAGGGGTGAGAAACAGAGAATTCAAATTAACTAACTGAAAGCAAGACTCTACTGATTACTAAGTGCTAACAAGATTGGGACTTTTAAAGTTAATTAACAATTTTTCTTTCTCAAACATGTCTTCATGCCTAGACTTTTACTTAGACTTTATTATCTCTACTTTTCTATAAACTTACAGGGTTGCAGAGTCTTTAGACTACATGACTGATTGTTGAGTCAATCACTTCATCTTATAGATGATGGGACAGAAGTCAAGCAATATTCAGTGACTTGTCCAAAGACACACAGTCAGTCAGGAATGAATCAGAACTGAAACCTGGGATCAGTTTTGCCCTCAGACACAGGTAAAGAATCTCAGCAGATCGTATTCTTTAGTGACCTCAAGTGCCTGGACCTGATCAATAATGCTTCCTGGCAAAGGTGTCCTGATCCTGAACTGGGAACCACATGGATCCCATCACCTGGTCTCATTTCCAAAACTCTGTCTGTCCCTCTCCCCTATACAGAGGGCCAAGCAGATATTCTGAGGAGCTCTGGAACTTAAGCCTGGGGTGTGTTTGTCCCAGACCCACATGGCTGGGCACCAGTTCCAGGAGGAAACCTGATAAGAAATTGCTCTTATTGTCCAGCATAGGTCCCCCTTTGCAGGATCATGGAAGACTAGGCACCAGAATGGTCCTGGCACAAGGATGTGGCTAACTCTCACTTACATCAGAACAGGATGAGTTCAGGTTCTGGAGCTGACCCTCTGGATTGAACTCACTGGACTGAGCCATGCATGTGGACCCATGTTTTGCCTACCGTGTATTCACATCCCAAACATGCTGCTTCCTCCTGTCTATGGTACCTGGAGTGCCAGGGATAGCAGCAGGCAGTTTTTATACTTTGTACCTCTTGCCACTGGCACCCAAGGTAGTCACCCCATCCCCTACACAGGCTCCTAGCCATGGGTCAGTGCGTCCTTGAGATAAATTCTCCAATCTTCTTGGAGGACTTTGTTTTTTTTTTTTAATATTTTATTTATTTATTTATTTGACAGTGCCAGATCTTGGTTGAGGCATGCAGGATCTTCACTGAGGCATGTGAACTCTTAGTTGCGACATGTGGGATCTAGTTCCCTGACCAGGGATTGAACTCAGACCCCCTGCACTGGGAATGTATAGTCTTAGACACTGGACCACCAAGGAAGTCCTCCTTTGACAACTTTAAAAACCATTGCTCTGAAAAGCCTGTAGACCTTCCCAATCAATGTACTTTTTGCCACCAATCAATATGGTGATGGCAGCTGAGACCAACATTCCTTGTGCAAATGAGATTGCTCTTCTCACTCTGCCTATAGGGTCCTCACCTATGCTCCTCACGGGCAGTGAGTGGAAAGCAACAGCAATGTGATCAACACTGAAAAGTGCAGTAAAAGGGTTCAACAGCAGATGGGCTCTGAAGACAATGGAGGAAAGAATCAATGAACTGGAAGTGGTGGCAGAGAACTTTGCTCAGTATTCTGTAATAACCTAAATGGGAAAAGAATTTGAAAAAGAATAGATACATTACTTGTATAATTGAATCACTTTGATGTACACCTGAAACTAACACAACATTTTAAATTAATTATATTCTAATATAAAATAAAAATTAAAACAAGAATTTGTAATAGACATAATTTCGTCATGTAGAATTACAGGATCTACTTAATCCATTATTATTGAACATTTAGATTATTTGCAGTCTTTTGCCATTATAAATAATGACATGATTATCATCTTTGTGCATAAAACTCCACTTGTATTTCAAAATTATGTCCTGAGGATAAATTCCCTCAAATTAGAATTACTAAGTCAAAGAACATGAGTACTTTTATAACAGTGTTGATGCTGCTGCTGCTGCTAAGTCGCTTCAGTAGTGTCCGACTCTGTGCGACCCCATGGATGGCAGCCCACCAGGCTCCTCTGTCCCTGGGATTCTCCAGGCAAGAGTACTGGAGTGGGTTGCCATTGCCTTCTCCAATGCATGCATGCATGCTAAGACGCTTAGTCATGTCTGACTCTGTGTGGCCCCATGGACAGCAGCCCACCAGGCTCCTCTGTCCATGGGATTCTCCAGGCAAAAACACTGAAGTGGGTTGCCATTTCCTTCTCCAACAGTGTTGATATGTGTTGCTAAATTATTTTACAGAGAGATTGTACCTATTCACATTCTCACCAGTGGAGTATTAGGGTATTATGTTGTTTCAACAGTTTGCTAATTTTATTGTTTAATAATGAAAACTTCCTTTGATTCACATTTTTTGATTACTGATGAGATGGAACATTAAAAAATATGTTCATTAGCCATTGTCTTTCCTTTGTGAATTTTTCTATTCTCATGTCCTTTGCTTATTTTCCTATCATATTTCCTTGGGGATGTCTGGTTTTTCTTTTACTCATAAAAAACATTTACCTATTAAAGATATTAAGCTTTTATGATAAAAAATAAAGAGAGAGAGAAAGAGAGAACAGAGGAAAGAATCAATGAACTGGATAGAAATTGCTCAATCAGAACAACAGGAAAAAATTGATAAAAAATTTAATAGAACCACAGGCACTTGTGGGATTATAATACATGATCTAATATTTGTGTCACTGGAGACCTGGAAGAAGAAAAGAAAGAGATGGGACTGAAAAAGCACTTGGAGAGATAATTTCTGAAAAAAACTTTTAGAAAATTAGGAATGAGAGGAATGGAATCCTTCTACTTGATAAAGAGCATCCACAAAACCCTGAAGTCATCCTACTTAATGGTGAGAAACTGAACTCTTTCTCCTCGAGACATTAACAAGACAACGATGGCCCCTCTCACCACCCCTATCTTATGTCATATTGAAAGTCCTCAGTTTAGTTCAGTCGCTTAATTGTATCCGACTCTGTGACCACATAGACTGCAGCACTGCCAGGCCTCCCTGTCCATCACCAACTCTCAGAGTCCACTCATGTCCATTGAGTCGGTGATGCCATCCAACCATCTCATCCTCTGTCATCCCCTTCTCCTCCAGCCTTCAGTCTTTCCTAGTATCAGGATCTTTTCAAATGAGTCAGTTCTTGGCATTGGGTGGCCAAAGTATTGGAGTTTCAGCTTCAACATCAGTCCTTCCAATGAATATTCAGGACTGATTTCCTTTAGGATGGGCTGGTTGGATCTCCTGAAAGTCCTAGCTTAGTATAATAACACAAGAATAAAGAAAACTTTGAGACAGAAGAAATAAAACTGTCCTTGTTTACAGATTACATGTTTATCTATATAGAAAATCATATAGACCCTCCCCCTACAATAAAACAAAACTCCTGGATCTAATAATTATTGCAAGGTCATAAGATATATGGTAAATACACAAAAATCAATTCGTGTCCAATATACTATCAAAAAATTGGAATTTGAAATTAATAAGCTTGCAAAACTCAAAAATAAGAAAAACAAGTAAAGAATCTAATTAGACAGGTAAAAGATATGAAGGTACATTCACAAAGAAGATACAAAGATAACAAACATGAAAATATGTTCTCAGTTAGGAACTGTAAATCAAAACCACAATGAGATACTACCACACACCTGCTGGAATGGCTAAAATAAAAATTAGTGACTTTAGTGCTAGTGAAGATGGAGAGAAATTGGACCATTCATATTTCTGGTGAAAATGTAAAATGGAACAGGTACTCTGGGAAATGATTTGGCAGTTTCTTTAAAAACTAAATATGCAATGAACAAAGGACTCAGCAATTGTACTTCTGGGCATTTATCCCAGAGAAATGAAGAATTGTATTAAGGCAAAAACATGTATACAAGTGTTTATAGCACTTTTATTTATAATAGCTAAAAACTAAAACAATCTAGATATTCTTCAATGGGTGAATGTTTAAACAAACTGCTGTGGAGTTTGAACCATAGTTTGTACCATAGAATTCTGAATGAACTGTATAGCAAAGAGAACTCTACTCAATACTCTGTAATGGCCTGTATGGGAAAATAATCTTAAAAAAGAGTGGATACGTGTATATGTGTAACTGATTCACTTTGCTGTACACCTGAAACTAACACAACACTGTAAATTATATGCCAATAAAAAAAATATTTAAAGAATTCTGCCTGGCAATAAAAAGCAATGAACTATTGCTACATGCAACAATTATTTGAATCTCTAGAGAATTCTGCTTACTGGAAAAAGCCAATCACAAAGGTCATATACTTTATAATTTCCTTCATATAATCTTCTTGAAATGACAAAACTATAGGAATGGAGAACAGATTAGTGCTTGCTAGGGTTAAGAACGTGGTGGGAATAAGAGGGGAGTAGATGTGAGTGGCATGAAGGATCTTGGTGTTGATGTGTCAATATCCTGGCTGAAACACTGGACCATGGTTTTTCAAGATGTTACTATTGGGGTAACTTGGGAAGGGCACATAGGATCTCTTGTTTCTTATAACTGCATATGAATCTACAATTATCCCAAAATTAAAAGTTTAATTTAAAAAGTCCAGAGAAGTTTATAATTTATTCACTCAATTGAATCAAATCTAAAGAAATAAATCCCATTTAGCCATTATTCCCAAAGATACACATATACATGATGAAATAAAAATGTCATACTGCACTTGCAATCAGTTTATACCACCTGAGGAAAATCCTTATGCCACATATGAATATATCTGTTTAAAATTCTAACTTTGTACACCCAAAGCCTAAGAGGTATGAAGACATCAGAAATGGCTTAAGGGTAAATTGACTAGATTCTATCTCATCTCTCTAATCCTTTTCCTGACTTTTATTATTATATCTTTAGAACTTTGAGTATGTTTACTATAAGCTGAGACTTTGATATTTTTCCAGCTTAACAATATGCATAATAGTTTTTTGAAAGATTAAATACATGCGGACTTTAAAAATACATGTGATCCCACTACTGGGCATATACCCTGAGAAAACCATAATTCAAAAAGATACATGTATCCCAGGGTTCATTGCAGCACTATTTATAGTAGCCAGGATATGAATGCAACCTAGATGTCCATCAGCAGATGAACGGATAAAGAAGTGGTAGTACACATATACAATGAGGGCTTCCTTGGCGGCTCAGTTGGTAAAGAATCCACCTGCAATGCAGGAGACTGCCTGTGATGCAGGAGACAAAGATTCAATCACTGGATTGGGAAAATCCCGTGGAAAAGCAAATGGCAACCCAGTTCAGTATTCTTACCTGGAGAATTCAATGGACAGAGGAGCCTGATGGGCTATAGTCCATGGGGTCACAAAGAGGCAGATACAACTTACCAAGTAAACCACTGCCTTATACAAAAAAATGTTAATCGGCCATAAAAAGGAATATATGTGAATCAGGTGAACTGAGCTGGATGAACCTAGAGCCTGTTATACGAAATAAAGTTAGAAAGAGAAAAACAAATATTGTATATTAATGCATATATGTGGAATCTAGGAAAACGGTACTAATGAAACTATTTGCAGAGCAGGAATAGAGACGTGGAGAACAGATCTGTGGACACGGGGGTGGGGGGCAGGGAAGGAAAGAGTAGGTTGAATTGAGAAAGCAGCATTGACATATGTACACTATCACGTGTAAAATGGATAACTGGTGGGAAGCCGGCTGTGTAGCTCAGGGAGTCCAGCCCAGTGCTCTGTGCCAGCCTGGAGGGGTGGGATGACAGGGTAGGGGGAGGCTCAGAAGGGAGGGGACATATGTACAGTTGTGGCTGATTCACGATGTTGTATGGCAGAAGCCAGCACAGCATTGTGGAACAGTTATCCTCCAATTAAAAAAACCAAAACAACAACCAGAGAACACTGTCCACTAATAGTGGGGGGCAGAGGTCTGAACAAACTAAGGAATGATGCTATTTAATAAAATATAATACAACCATGAAAAGAAATACATGGACTCCAGCCTAGAGAGACTGCACTGGCAATATAAATGAAATAAAATAGAAATCAATAAATCAATGATATTCCAAAAATCATCAGCTATGAAAAAATTTATCCAAAGAACATTGAAGTTAAAACTCTCATCCCTGACTGCCAGGAGCCAGCGTGAGGAACTCCGCCCATGGCAAAGGTCATGAGGAAGGAGGCTCGACATACACAAAGGCGGGATTGAGCCTCAGGAGTCCCCCTGGATATTCTCGAGCATCTACCTCCAAAAACCAGAGTCTGCCTACTTTACTGCTTTGTGCTCTCACCTCTGACTTTACGGGGGGCTGTCCCCCACCATCATCTCGCTCTCTCTAAAAGGAGTTAACTTACAGCTCCAGTTAATAAAGTTCCTGGGCATTAGGAGTGTTTAAATCCAAACCCCTCAGATGGTTCTCTAACTGGCCTGACAAGTTTACCCAGACTCCTACAGCTATGCATATGATTGTTTACAGTCTCCCAGCCTCAAGACGCACGGGAAGCTTAAGATATTCAAATAGCTTAGAGCTTCTCGGAGAGTTAGAAACTGTCAGAATAAAACTAGTAAAAGATTTCATTGATGAGCCAATGCTTGCTGCCAAGTTTCCACATCCCCTGTTTTGTATCCTTGAATGTGTATTAATTAATATAGTTGGTATGTAGAAAAAATAAGTAGTGGCCTTGGTGTTAGCAACTTTAGACCCTTAAGGTAATAAATTCTTTCCTTTGTTGTAAACCCACGGCACCTCTGCCCTATAGGAATGCAACTTTATCTAACACCTTCAGAGGATGGCGCCAAACCTTAAAATAATTACTCTTAGAGAAAATAAGTCTTACAGTTGACAAACCTTTGTCAAGAGTCATAAAATGTTAATAGGCCTTCTGGCCAGAAGATGATGTAAATCACCTAAACCATTTGTACACGATAAATTTGCAGGAAAGAAACGCTGGTTTCGATAAGGATCAAAGACTGCTGACTTTGCATGATTTCACATCCCCTATTATCCTCTATGTGCAACTTAGGGTATAAAAGCCCCTGTTGAAAATAAAGCTACGGGCCTTGCTCACCGAAGCTTGGTCTCCCCATGTCATTCTTTCTTTCACATTCTGGCTGAGTCTCCATCTGGAGCGTGGAGGTCCTCTGCAACCATTAATTTACCTGGGCTTCTAAGACCCACTCGAGAAGGTGCCTAAGGTGGGGCAACTTCCGCTATTCGAGAGGGCGCCTGCAGCCTCCGTCGTCAGAGCTAACCTGATGTCACAGGTTATATTGATTTTCTGCATAAACCAAGCTACTCAGCCTCTTTTCTCCGCTGAATTTTCCTACTGAGCTATCCTCATTCTATTACTCTTTATATCCCTAATTAATATTTAAATAAATCCAGTGAACTCACCGAAGCTGTCTCCCCTTCGAATTCCCTGGATCAGCCGGGGCTGGACCTCGGCACCTGACCCTCCCATAAAAGAATAAAATAAGTTTAAGACTGAGTTGCTAGTTCTCATTATATGTTCAATTCTAAACATTCGTTTTTATATTTTCTCTTTTAAAACTATAAGACAAAATACACGAACTTTGAGATAGAACATAAATTTGATACAGGAAAAAAATTCAAAATTCTTTGAAGTAATCTGATTAATTCACTCAACAATTAATGTGCCCCAATTATATGCACATTAGGAAGCCCTAGGGTTTCCCCCATGGCTCAGTGGCTAAAGAATCCACCTGCAATGCAGGAGGCACAGTGTTGCCAAAATCTTGACTCCTGTGCACCGATACCAAATAGAAATATGGAGATAGAATTTGGAGGAAATAGAAAACAGTAGCTTTATTATTTTTGCCATGCATAAGGGAAATACAGAAGGCTAGTGCCTCAAGAAATGTGCCACCCTTTCTCAGCAAATAGGGAGAGGTTTTATATCTCTTGAAGGTCTTGAATTTTTTTTTTCTCTTACAAAGTTTCAAAATGGCCACAGCTGGCATCAGACAACTGAGCAACTGGGTCTTGTGTCCCTGAAGTTATCAGCCCATTACCTTCTTTCTGAAACGCACAATGCTACAAGAGAGTATAGGGGGAAAAGAATGCCAGGTGAACAGTATAATCTATATGAAGTCAAAGAAAACTAGTTTTGTGAAGGACAAGTCCAGCTACAAGTGTTTGCTCTTAGTAAAAGCTTCAAAGTTATGACCAACCTAGATAGCATATTAAAAAGTAGAAACATCACTTTGCCAACAAAGGTCCGTCTAGTCAAGGCTATGGTTTTTCCAGTGGTCATGTATGGATGTGAGAGTTGGACTATGAAGAAAGCTGAGCACTGAAGAATTGATGCTTTTGAACTGTGGTGTTGGAGAAGACTCTTGAGAGTCCCTTGGACTGCAAGGAGATCCAACCAGTCCATCCTAAAGGAGACCAGTCCTGGGTGTTCATTGGAAAGACTGAGGCTGAGGGTGAAACTCCAGTACTTTGGCCACCTCATGCGAAGAGTTGACTCATTAGAAAAGACCCTGATGCTGGGAAGATTGGGGGCAGGGGCAGAAGGGGACGACAGAGGATGAGATGGCTGGTTGGCATCACCGACTCAATGCACATGAGTTTGGGTGAACTCCGGGAGTTGGTGATGGACAGGGAGGCCTGGCGTGCTGAGATTCATTGGGGTCGCAAAGAGTCAGACATGACTGAGTGACTGAACTGAACTGAACTTAAAGAATAACCAAGATTGTTTTACTCTTGTAGGCCTGTTTGGCTGGTACATGCCAAAGGCTGTTCACTCATTTCTGTTTTAGCTACAACAACAGGAGATGTGGGTTAGATCCCTGGGTTGGGAAGATCTCCTGGAGAAGGAAATAACAACCCATTCCAGTATCCTTCCCTGAAAAATCCCATGGACAGAGGAGGCAGGCCAGCTACAGTCCAAAGGGATGCAAAGAGTCAGACACAACTGAGCAACTAAGCACAAATTGTGTTAGACTCTTAAGACACATCAGCGAGAAGAACAGACTGCATTCCCTTCCCCAGTGGAGCTTAAATTCTCTAGTAATTATTTGAGACTAATCATCCCTTTGAAGCTGGCTTTAGAAAAGGCAAAGGAACCAGAGATCAAATTGCCAACATCCGCTGGATCATGGAAAAAGCAAGAGACTTCCAGAAAAACATCTATTTCTGCTTTATTGACTGTGCCAAGGCCTTTGACTGTGTGGATCATAATCAACTGTGGAAAATTCTGGAAGAGATGGGAATACCAGACCACCTGACCTGCCTCTTGAGAAACCTATATGCAGGTCAGGAAGCAACAGTTAGAACTGGACATGGAACAACAGACTGGTTCCAAATAGGAAAAGGAGTACGTCAAGGCTGTATATTGTCACCCTGCTTATTTAACTTCTATGCAGAGTACATCATGAGAAACGCTGGGCTGGAAGAAGCACAAGCTGGAATCAAGATTGCTGGGAGAAATATTAATAACCTCACATACGCAGATGACACCACCCTTATGGCAGAAAGTGAAGAGGAACTAAAAAGCCTCTTAATGAAAGTGAAAGAGGAGAGTGAAAAGTTGGCTTAAAGCTCAACATTCAGAAAACTAAGATCGTGGCATCTGGTCCCATCACTTCATGGGAAATAGATGGGGAAACAGTGGAAACAGTGTCAGACTTTATGTTTTGGGGCTCCAAAATCACTGCAGATGATTATTGCAGCCATGAAATTAGAAGATGCTTACTTCTTGGAAGGAAAGTTATGACCAATCTAGATAGCATATTCAAAAGCAGAGACATTACTTTGCCAACAAAGGTCCATCTAGTCAAGGCTATGGTTTTTCCAGTGGTCATGTATGGATGTGAGAGTTGGATGGTGAGGAAAGCTGAGCACCGAAGAATTGATGCTTTTGAACTGTGGTGTTGGAGAAGACCCTTGAGAGTCCCTTGGGCTGCAAGGAGATCCAACCAGTCCATCCTAAAGGAGATCAGTCCTGGGTGTTCATTGGAAGCACTGATGTTGAAGCTGAAACTCCAATACTTTGGCCACTTGATGCAAAGAGCTGACTCATTTGAAAAGATCCTGATGCTGGGAAAGATTGAGGGCAGGAGGAGAAGGGGACGACAGAGGATGAGATGGTTGGATGGCATCACCGACTCAATGGACATGGGTTTGGGTGGACTCTGGGAGTTGGTGATGGACAGGGAGGCCTGGCGTGCTGTGGTTCATGAGGTTGCAAAGAGTCAGACACGACTGAGCAACTGAACTGAACTGAACTGAATCCCTTTAAAGAAATATATATTAAGAACTATTTTAGTATATTGACAGTTCTGTAAGCATAGGGAGGTTTATATCACTGTTTCCTTAGAAACCATAATTCCTCTAAATCCTTGCTATTTTTGTTCGTGATAGCCCAAAACTGCAAATGTTCATCAACAGGTGAATGAGTAAACAAACTGCTGTACATACACAAGGGACTATTCTCCAGGAACAAGAAGAGAATTAACTGATGATACAAGAAATAAAAGAAACAAATCTCCAGTCCTGGTTCAATGCAGGATACAGGAAGCTTGGGGCTGGTGCACTGGGATGACCCAGAGGGATGGTATGGGGAGGGAGGTGGGAGGGGGGTTCAAGATGGGGAACACATGTACACCCATGGCGGATGCATGTTGATGTATGGCAAAACCAATACAATATTGTAAAGTAAAAAAAAATTAAATAAATAAATAATTAAAAAAAAGAAAAGATGAATCTCAAAAACATTATACCAGGCCAGAAGATGCCAGACACAAAAGATATTATTACATGTCATATAATTCCATCATATGAAACTCTACAAAAGATACATCTATAATGACATAAAGCATATCTGTGTGTGGGGATCCACTTGGGGAAAACTGACAGGGAAAAGGAATGAAAGAAATATTTATACTTTGATTATCATGTTGGTTACACATGTAATAAATTTGTCAGAACTTATCAAAATTTATATTTAAAATGAATTCATTTTATAATATGTAAATTGTTCCTCAAAAAAGTTGATATAAAAATCAATGTAATTCACAATACAGAATAAAAGAGAGATTAACAGACTGTTATTAGAATTAACAGAATAAATGAAAAAATCTATAATCATAAAACTAGATGTAGAAAAAGTATTTGACAAAATCAAAACCCATTCATGATTTAAAGAAAAAACAATAAAACTACTTAGCAAATAGAAATAGAAGCCTATGAGTAAACAAGCAAATCAAAAACAACAGCAAAGTCTCCTTGAATAAATGTTGAAAATTTCCCTCTTGAGACTGAGTATGAAGTAACATCTCTTATCATCACTTCTTCTCAATATTGTACTGGAAATTCTAGCCAGTACAATATGGTTAAAATGTGAGTCTGAAATTATTTCAAAATAAACTGTTTACTTAAAAATCAATAAAAGCACTATATAAGAATTCATTGGGTATATGACATTTACATTTAAAATGTATTTGTAAATTGTGTGCTACATATTCTATGTATCAGGTAAATCTATTATAAATTTACATAAGCATACATGCACATCAGGGCCTAAATATGTGCACAATTTAAAGTAGGTATAGAAATACTTACTCTCAGGGTCATAAAGTATCTCACACCAGTCCGTGCACTGATATGCTTGCAGCTCTCCCACTCCACCTACCCCACCGGAGGACCAGTGGTTAAATATTTATCAACACACCACTACCATCAAATAAGTACGCAGTTTCATTTGTTATCTGAACTAAGACTATATCATGAAAGTGTCCTTAAAAAGTTTCCTGGCTTGTAATTGTCTCAGCTTCTCCCCTCCCCATCTTTTTTTCATTTTCACCAAGAACTCCACTGAACAATGTAATCACCATTTTGTTCCACTGCTTTCTGCCATTGTTCAGGCAACTTCATAATTCCATCTTCCCAAACTTTTTATCTTCTTGAGCAAAGAACTGTTCTAGGTACTCTTTACAGTCTTCCAGGGAATATAAACTTTTTCCAGTAGGATAATTTTGTAAATTTTGAAATAAATTGGACATCCAAAGGTGCAATTCGTGTCTGATGAATATGACAGATGAATCAGAACTTTCCAGCCATCAGCTTGACCTTTTTTTATTCAGTTCTAGTTACAAGAATTTTTTTGAGGGCTGAAATATGGGATGCTTGATCACCGTGAACTTGAGACTGTGAACTTGAGATATTATCTAAGTGGAAGGGTGCAGTATGTCGATACAACTTATCTGTACTCAGTCACTCAGTACTGTTTGACTCTGCAACCCTGTGAATTGTAACCCAACAGGCTCCTCTGTCCATGGGATTTTCCAGGCAAGAATACTAGAGAGGGTAGCCACTCCCTTTTCCAGGGGAGCTTCTGAACTCAGGGATCAAACCCAAGTCTCTTTGAGTCTCCAGCATTGGCAGGAGGATTCTTTACCACTGCACTGCCTGGGAAGCCCATGTCAACACAAACGGAGAGAAAAAAAACAACTTTGAAAGAAATGAGGGATGTGAGAAAGTCCAGCAGGTTCTGAAACAAAGTCCCCACAGTGGAGAAAGATCAGAAACTGGAAAGACTGAATCAGGCTGGAAAAAAGATAGGTGATATATCATAGGAGGATAAGACAAGATTATGGAGCCAGTTCAAAAGGAAAAAAATAAAGGGCTTTAAGAAGAAAAGCAGAAATGTAACCCTTGGTTACTGACAGAACAAAATAAAGGAACATTTCCTGAACTCTTAATAACTGAAAAGAAAAACTCATTAGGAATAATGATCTTTCTCATTGAAGGAAGGCAAAATGCAGTTTCCTATTCTTTATTTGTGACTAAGAAACTTGCCTAGGTTTTACATTCCTACAATCATTATTTATGTTATGGTTGATCACTGTCCTTAATCAAAATCCTCTTCTATATAAATATTTACTTGCAATTTGCTTCTTGGTACTTTTTATCTTATGATAAGTAAAAAATAGTTTTGGGGCTCAGTAATTGTGAATATAATTGATTTTATTTCTCACCTGCATTTGTCTCCTCTCTTGCAATTAACATCTTGCAGCCTTGACACTCCTCCAGACACCAGCCAAGAAAAAAACCTCCTGGATTAAATGAGCCTTCATGGCTGCTCTTTTGATCATAAAAACCGAAGTTTAAAGGGTAGGTCATTAATTGAATCTCTTTTCTTTTCAGTTACAAAGTAATGACAAATGCATAGTTATGAAAATCATGTCTAGTACTTTTTCTACTTTATACCAAGAAAGAAGATCAATGCTTCAGCAACTGGCATAAGTGATTTCCAACATTTCCTCCACTCTTTGCACTGTCAGTGGGATTGGGTGTCTAAAAGGTGCTTTACAACAAATGAGATGTTGGCTGTTCAGTTACGTTTCACTTTTCCCTGTGGCTACTTGGCATCTGGTGGGCCCTCCCCATGGTAAGGCTCACTCTTCTCAGTGACTGGAAATGTACAGCTTGTTATTCAGTAACTGCCAGCAAATAAAGAACTCCTCTTGCTTCCCATTCTGCTTCCACTGCCAAATGAATATGCTGCTCTAATATCTAATAGCCTTTACCAGCTGCTGGGTTCTGTTCTCTCCAGCTATGATTACTTGGACTTTCCAGGTTCCATATTGTCCTGCCATTTTCATAGCAGGGGCTCCAGAGACATTACAAAAGAATCTCAAAACTCTGAAACCTCATTAAACCAAAGCAGTTGTATCTTCCATAGCTCCCCAACTGCAATATCTTGGCAAAAACAAACAAAAAAACAGTGTTCCCCACCCCCCAGTAAATTTTGGATCATTCTCTAAGGCCTTTTTTTTTTTTTTTTTTTACTTTACTTCCCAATTCAGATCTTTTAGACAACAGCATACTTCACTTTATACAAATGATTACTTCCTTAATAGTAGGGTGGGAATCAGGTTGTTAAAATTAAAATATGTTAAACCTACTAGGAATAATTATTGCATAAGAGAACTCCACTAGAATTATTTGATATATCAGCTCTTTGCTTCTCAAGTGACCATTCTTAACACATGAGTGTGAAAACAAAATGTTTACATGTCACTTAACCTTAGCTATACAGTGCTCTTGTAGGATGTGTTTCCATTACTATCTTCCATTTCAGGGCATTGATTTGAAAGCTGACCAATCAGAGTCACTAGTGAGTCTTATTATTTGAAAATCCGTTCCGTTTTCCTTTTTGCTTATTTTTGAAGTGAAAGATCAATAAACCTCAGCCCTGGGCTGTTTTTCCCAGAGATACCAGGGGTGAGCAGCAGGGTTGATGGGAATGGAACACACTAGAAGACCAGTGTCCATTCTGATTGCCTAGTGCCTTTCTTTATTGGTCACTAAAGTTTTTTCTATCACCCCTTTTCACAGCAATTCTTTTATTTCCTTTCAATAAGAATATAAGGCATTAGTACCTTCGATCAATTATCTAACAAATTGTTTTCCAAATTGTAGTCCAAAATAAGATACTTCAAATCTTCCTTCAAAATGTATGTGTTGAAATTCACCACTTGAAATTTGCCTTCAGTACATAGGTGTTTCTAACTAACAGTTTACCCAGACATTTGGGGCATACTATTTCTTTTTACTAACCACCACATACATAGCTCAATTATTATCTATAATAATCTTGAGATCACTGAGTCTCATTTAAAATATAGATTTCCCAAGTATTAAAAACACTCTTTAAATACAGATGGTATGAGATAAAATACATGTAAATTCTAAACATCCTAAGATCATACAATTACATGTTTTTTTTCTAGCTAAATTAGATCTAACTTAATTCCTTTATATTAATATAGCTACAATCTTTTGTGTACTAGCCTCTGAAAAGATGGAAAACACTAACATTTTATATTCTGTATTTTTTCTAAGACAATGCTCTCAATTCTTCCAACAAACATTTGCTGTGCACCCACTATATGTCTCACACATACTCTAGGAACTTTGGGTATACCTGTTAATTAAACCAAGATTCCTGATCTGTGGTTCTTATATTCTAGTAGGGAAAGGTAGACAGTAAATAATCAACTTAAATGAAGGATAAGGAAAAAAGAAAGAGTAGAGTAGGACAAGGTGGGGTGGGGGTGTAGGGATGTCACCTAAAACAAGTAAAGAAATTAGCCAAGCAGATTCTGGGGAAAGAAGTATTTGAGCAGAAGAAATGACTGCAGCATAGGCCCAAGGTAGGGCCTACCTGGCAGGTTGGAGGAAAGCAAAGGCCAGTCTGGGGCCAAGAGAGACTGCTGCTGCTGCTGCTGCTGCTGCTGCTGTCACTTCAGTCGTGTCCAACTCTGTGCGACCCCAAGGACAGCAGCCCATCAAGCTCCACTGTTCCTGGGATTCTCCAAGCAAGAATACTGGAGTGGGTTGCCATTTCCTTCTCCAATGCATGCATGCATGCTAAATCGCTTCAGTCCAGGATGAACAATAGGAGAGGAGGTCAGAGGAGATGCTGGGGCAAGTGAGACCATGGACTTACTCTGAGTCAGATGGGGCACCACCACTGACTTTGAGCACAGGAATGCTCTGGTATAATGTACATTTTAAAAAATATTTATTTGTCTGTGCCAGGTCTTGGTTGTAAGATGTGGGATCTTCAATCTTCACTGCAGCATGTGGGAACTTTAGTTGCAGCATGTGGAATCTAGATCCCTGACCAAGGATCAAACCTGGGTCCCCTGCAATGGAGGCTCAGAGTTTTAGCCACTGGACCATTAGGGAAGTCTCTGATATGATATACATTTTTAAAAGATCATATTGTCTGCAGTAAAGAGAGTAGACTATCGGGGACTAAGGGGAACAAGTAGAAAGACCCATTAGAAGTAAGTGCCATAATCCAGGCAAGATATATGAGACTTGGGGTGGATAGTAACATGGAGGGGCTGAAATGGGTGTGTGGGTGAGATAAAATGAGCACTTAAAGCTTACTCCAAGGTTAGTGCCTGAGAAACCGGAATAATGAAACTGTCATCAATTGAGATCAAAACATAGTGAATGGAACTGATTTGAGGGATAAAGATTAGGAATTCAGTTTAGAACACATAGAGTCTGAGATGTCTTTGAGACCTCCAAGTGGATATGTAAGGAGGAAGTTGGATATATACGTCCAGAGTTTGGGAGAAAGGAGGCAGAATATTTCTTGTCACTTCTAATTCTCCATTCAAAATTAATAAAACATTCATCCAGGATATTAGCACATTTCCAATGTGGAGTTTGTGCAGCAGATAAATTTTGCTGGAAGCCTTGAAAACAGATTCTCTGATCCTTGATCTTAACTAAAAACATCCTGAAACATAATTTGACTCGATTTTGATTTGATTCTCTTACCTTGACATTCTGGGTAGTGAATGATGGTAGTGACTTTCTGTTCATAAAAACCATTCATTCATTCATAAACATTTATGCAACTTCTACAACATATGAGGCTCCTATTCTTTCCCAGAGTCCATTATCTTGTTTGAACAGCAAAACTAGCCTAAGGTCTGCAGGGAAATGAATTTGAAATACTTTGTAGAATAAAAATTGGAAAGACAGGCTGGAAAACCCCTGAAGAGCTGATCTGAAGGCAATCCAAAGTGAGGGCAACAGTTCAGAGACTATAAGAGCAGCAAACAAAACCACTATCTGGAGCTATGACAGTTTTTGGTGCCCAGAAAGGATTGCTAAAGAAATATTTCACACAAAATACATGTGTTTTATGTCTTAGAGTTCCTTAAAAACTAAAAATTGCCCTCATATATTCAGAATTTTTAAAAAATGAAGAAAGCATAGGTGAAATCAAGAAACTGACCTAAAAAAATTATGTTCCAGCATTTTAAATTTTGCTTTTTTGCTTTAAATTTCATGAGACATCAATATTTTAAGGGAGAAGAACCCTTGTGAGTAGAGAATGCCGTAGAGAAAAACCATAAAAAGTCCACTAAAAGACTTTCAATTCAACCAATGTATGTTGAGTGTCCTCCATGTGCACAAGTGGTTGGAAATATTAAGAGCAATGAGAAAAAGTCCTTCTCTCTAGGATTCATAACGTAATAGGATAGAGAACTTTACATAAACACATAAATGATGCTAATATGAGGCACTGTTCTACATAAGGAAAGGAGAAATTAAATTATGAGGGTGACATAATTATGATTCTTAGAAGAGTAAGTCCTTCTGTTAGATTTTTAATAAAATATTAATAATAAGACCCAGAAACCAGGATGGAGAGGAATTTTTACTCGGAGAGAACATGAGCATAAATCTGGATGCAGGAATGAAAGGCATGTACAGAACAGTTAATGGTCCAGTGAGTGTGATAATGATCAAGAGTTTGATGAAAATGGTTCAACAAAAGTGAATATTCATGTTGGATGGATAGACATGTAGATTTTTCAGGCTGAATGCAATTAGAGATAGCTTTATAGCTTTGAAATTATTTTTGATAGTTTTGTTGATATATAATTGATACACATAAATTGGACATATTCAAACTGCACAATTATTATATGTGTATTAATATACACCCATGAAATCAATTCTACAATCAAGACAATGAACATATCTATCATTCCCCCAAATTTTCTCATGTCCCTTTCTAATCTCCCTCTCCTACTTTTCCACCTACTAATCCCCAGGGCAACCAATGATTTGCTTTCTGTCAACTATAGATCTGTTTGCATTTCCTAGAATTCTATATCAACAGAATCTTCAAATATGTTCTCTTTTTTGCCTATATCCTTTCACCCAACATTAATACGTTGAGAGTCAACCATGTTGTAGGGTATATCAGTAGTTCGTTTCTTTTTACTGCTGAATACTATTTCTTGATGTGCATATATCACAGCTTATTTTCACTCACCTGTTGATAGACATCTGAGCTGTTTCCACTTGGCTGCTATTACAAATAAAACTGCTATGAACATTCATGAATAAGTCTTTGAATGAATGTGTGTGTGCCTGCATGCTAAGTCACTTCAGTCATGTCCCATTCTCTGCGACCCTATGGACCATAGCCTGCCAGGCTTCTCTGTCCATGGGATTCTCCAGCCAAGAATACTGGATATATACCCTCCTCCAGGGGATCTTCCAAACCCAGGGATTGAACCTGTGTCTCTTACTTCTGCATTGCAGGCTGGTTCTTTACCATTAGTGCCACTTGGGAAGCCCCTTTGAATGAAGTGAAAGTCACTAAGTCATGTCCAACTCTTTGTGACCCCATGGACTGTAGCCTACCAGGCTCCTCTATCCATGGGATTTTCCAGGCAAGAATACTAGAGTGGGTTGTCATTTACTCCTCCAGGGGATCTTCCCAACTTAGGGATTGAACTCAACTCTCCTGCCTTGCAGGCTGATTCTTTACCATCTGAGCCATCAGGGAAGCCCCTTTGAATGAATAAATGATTTCTTTCTGTTGCATAAAATATCTAGGCACGGAATGGCTGGATCATGTGGTAGGCACACATTTAACTTTTTGAGATATTGTCAAATTCTTTTCCAAAACAGTTGTACCATTTTACATTACCACCAGTAGTGCATGGGAGTTTCTATTCCTCCAATCCTTGCCAACATTTGGCATGATCTGGTTTTTTTAAAATTTATTGTCTTACACCAAACAACACAGCCCTTCTCCCCTGGTGGGATAAGTTCAACAGCTAATATTTTCAATAAATTTTAAAAATAGCCAAATGTCTATAAATCCAGAAAAAAAATAGGTAAATGCCAGGGAATACTGCTAAAACGGTTAAGAGGATTGACTTCTAGAATGTAGGCTGAGAGGTAGGAAGAAAAGGGAGAGAAAACTATTGGTATTTATTACATTTTAAAGACTATTAATTTTTGGAACATACCATGTATTATTTTAGGAGATAATACAAACATTTTTAAATGAGTAAACCAAAGAGTCCTCACCCAGAGTTTTTATCACAAGAGTGCAAAGAACCCCATTACCTGTGTTTAATTAAAATTGACTATAACATGAAATTCTTATTAGTTACTTTGTATTATAAATATGCTGTAGACTAATCATCATAACTAATGTATTTTGTAGCCCTTAAATCAAAGCAACATTGTTACAGATAACCTGGAGATGACAGAGAATTCAAAAATTCCTGTTTATCTTGAGGACAGTTCATATAGAAATAAGGTATAAACATTATGAAAGATAGGTACTTTTTATAGTCATTAGCCACACCTTATTAAATGTTTAACTTCTGGAAGATATTGGCGTAAATTAAATTTAAATAACTAACAAAGCTTAGAATTATCTATAATTAAAGACTCACTTTTAATTCATGTATCTTAATGCTTATAGGATCTCATTATTGTAGAATCTCATATACTGTGACTGCTCTGATTACAAAATGGATAAGACCTGAGGAAGCAACATAATATAAAAGTTAGCACCTGATCTTTGGCTTCAAAATGAGTTTAAATTCTGACATCGTCATTTACTATGTGACAACATATGTCAGGTGGCATTTCAAAGTCTCCGTTTCTTCCTTTCTAAAAATAGCATTAATTTATCAATTTATGATACCTACTTCTTAAAACTGTTTTGAGGAGTACATGATGTAAACTCCAAGCATACATTCCTGGCACATAAGTGTTCCATAAAGTTCAGCTATTATCACCCAAGATTCATTACTGTAAAATGCCCCAAGAGCTGAAAGTTTCAAATGATAGAGATTTTAATTGGAAAAAGCTTGGATTTTATGAACATTCATGCCAATTAAAGCAGTTAATTATCAAAATCCTAGAAGGACTTGAAAGATTTTACAATGAGGAGAACTAGATATCAATCTCTTTTTTTTCAAGTCGCTCAGTCATGTCCGACTTTTTGTGATCCCATGGACTATATAGTCCATGACATTCTCCAGGCCAGATTACTGGAGTGGATAGCCTTTCCCTTCTCTAGGGGATCTTCCCAACCAAGGGATGGAACCCAGGTCTCCCGCATTACAGGTGGATTCTTTACCAACTGAGCTATCAGGAATGATTAATTAACTGGCTATATTGACAGCATTAGGCTTCTTTTGAATCATTGTTGTTCTCTTTCCAAATAAATGGTAGGGAATATTCTCTAGTTAAGATGATGGAGCTAATATTAGTTCTGTAGAGATTTTTAAGTTATGGTTTAGAGATGAAGATATAAGATTATAATAAATTCTGTAAGCAATTAAAGGGTACTGATATTCATTTTCTTTTGATTTCTCTTCAAATTCACCAACTCTTTTTTCTGTCATCACCATTGTGTTATAAAGTCCATCCAATGATTTTTTAATTCAGATATTTCCTATTTCAACTTTGTAATTCCCATTTGGTTCTTTGTAATTTTTTAAAATTTTTCTACTGAGAATAATTATCTCTTCACTCATTTCAAGCATATTTTTAATTATGTCATTGAGCATAGTTATAAAAATGACTTGTTTGCTTGTTTGCTATTTTCAACATCAGGGTCAGTGTCCATTGACCAGTTTTTCTTTTGAGAATGGTACAAGAACTTTTGAATCATAGCCTGACATTGGGAATGTTAAGTTATGGAGGCTGAGTTCTGCTATAGCCCTCTGATGAGTGTTGAAAGTTTTGGTCTAGAAGTCAACTAACTTGATTGGACTAAAACTGTAAATTCATTGTCTTAGGAAGTGGCTCAAATCTTACACAGTTTTTAATCCTTAAGTGGGTTGCCTGTAGTTTACCATGCATGTATGTAATTCCGAATCAGTCAGAGGCTTGGGCAAAGCGAATACACAGAATTAGTGTTTCCTCTCTCTCTGATTCTCTCCTTTCTGCAGGTCCACCTTCACTTTCCAATGGCTTTTGGTTGCCCTGAAATCTGTCTTCTAGGCAACAGGACTGCAAATTTTCTGTAAAAAAATTAGTCAGCCTATAAGGCAGTGACTAGAGTCTGTCCTCAATTTACAATCCATAAAATTCAGGAAACTCTCTTTGTATCATTCCTTTTGCTCAAATGCTAACTTTCCTCCTACTTTTTCTCCAGTGCCTTCATGTGGTTGACCTCTGTATTCTTCCCAGAGTTTATAGTTGTTGGTGGGAGGGTCAGTCTCACAGAAGCTTACTCAGCCATACCAGAAGCATATTGACAGCTGATTATACTTAAGTTCTACTCTCTGCTGGATTTGGGCAGGATTAGTGGCACCCCACTCCAGTACTCTTGCCTGGAAAATCCCATGGATGGAGGAGCCTAGTGGGCTGTGGTCCACGGGGTCGCTAGGAGTCGGACATGACTGAGCGACTTCACTTTCACTTTTCACTTTCATGCATTGGAGAAGGCAGCAGGGACGGGGGAGCCTGTTGGGCTGCCGTCTATGGGGTCGCACAGAGTCGGACACGACTGAAGTGACTTAGCAGCAGCAGTAGCGGTAAACCCTGTAAAGATATCTGGACCACTCCCCCTTTTCCGAGAGAAAGGACTCTCCACTCAGATTTCAGAACACTGATCCAGTTGTATCTCCTCATGGGCAGGGTTGCTATTTGTTCAAGAGCCATCCTGACCCTTTAAACCAAGTTGATGCTTAATTCTTCCACGAGTATAAAAACAAAATTATTGTGCTTTTTTTCTCTTCTCATTTTTTCAGAATACTTGAACACTTTTGTTGTTTCATCTTCAGGCACTTAAATGCAGCTAGACTGAGAGTCTGGTTTAAGTGGACAAAAAGACCTCAGACAGATTTAAGCCATGTTCAGGAAATCTAAGAGAACTACGTTAGAGTTTGGGAGACGCGTATTTTTGTTTATTTTTTTTTAAGTATTCAGTTTCCTTTTATAATTTTCCATTAAGAATAGTGACAGAGGGACTTCCATGGTAGTCCAGTGGCTAAGACTTCATCTTCCAATGAAGTGGGTGAAGGTTTGATTCTTGGTTGGGGAGCTAAGATACCACATGCCTTTTGGCCAGAAAACTAGAACAAAAACAACAGAAGCAATATTGTAACAAATCCAATAAAGACTTTAAAACTGGTCCACATTAAAAAAAAAAAAAAAAAACGCCTAAAAGAAGGATAATAGTGACAGTGGTAGAGACAGTCAGAGGGCATGACAAAAAGTAGGACAGTGGAGGGGAAGCAAAGAAGTATCTAGTAGAGAAAATTCTGTCAGGGATGCTCAAAATTTCTTAGAAGCTACAAAGAACTTTTAATCTCTTTACATTAAAAATAACCAAATCACATCCAAGGCCCCACAATAAGCTGCAGAGCAGGGGCTAGAGCCTAGATGTGTTCATTCCAGCCCAGTAAGTTTCCAACCACACCACATGCCAACAAGCAGTCAATAAATCTAGACTCCCCAAATCAAAGAACATTGTTTGATGGAAGGATTATGAGCCTCATCATTAAACTTCAAGCCCTACTGGAAAATCTCTGATTTTTTGTTCAGTTAAAACATTTCCTACTATAGTGCTGAGAAATTTCTTGTTCTAATAAAGTTTTTTGTGTAGTTTGGTAGCTTGAGAATCATTAAGAAACACTTTCCCTGTGTACGAGACAGCAAAAGAGACACTGATGTATAGATCAGTCTTATGGACTCTGTTGGAGAAGGAGAGGATGGGAAGATTTGGGATAATGGCATTGAAACATGTATAATATCATGTATGAAACAAGTTGCCAGTCCAGGTTCGATGCACGATACTGGATGCTTGGGGCTTGTGCACTGGGATGACCCAGAGGAATGGTATGGGGAGGGAGAAGGGAGGAGGGTTCAGGATGGGGAACACATGTATGTCTGTGGCGGATTCATTTTGATATTTGGCAAAACTAATACAGTATTGTAAAGTTTAAAAATAAAATAAAATTTTTAAAAAAAGCAAAAAAAAAAAGAAACACTTTCCCCTTATGCTTTAAATTTTTTACAGTTTAAAAAGATCCTTACCTAATTATGTAAATAATATTTATAAGCCGTAACAAAGTATGTTTTCTGTGCCAACTATGAGGACTTAATAAAATGAATATCCCTCTGGTTACAGGAAAATAGGTCTGCTTTTATGTCAATTTATAATACTATAAACCCTTATTAAAGATATTAAAACTTGGCTGATTGGTAAAGAATAATAAGACATTCTTGACTAAGCCTGAAAGTGCTGAAAAGCTATTCAATAACCTGACCTTATTTAAGAGCAAATCAGTTTTATAAATGCTTTGCAAGTTACTATACAGTCATAAGATTTCCCCTCTTTAAAAATGCTAAGGAGAGCAGACCAAATACAGATAAGAACAAATTGCTCCTAGATCTGTCCATAAAAAGCACCTCTCTAGAGGTGACCACATGATCTCTGACCTTGACTTAATGGCTATTCTCTGACTCCATCAGACCCACATCTAGAACAAGCTGTGTAGGGAAGCAAGACCGTAGTTTTATGGCCAGTCGAACAATTATAGCATCACACTATTCAACCCACAACTGAGTTGAACATACAGAGTATGTTCTCGCCCAGAACCTCCCAGGACTTCTCCGATCCTCTAAATTCTCTATTTCTCATATAAATTCTCTCAGTTTTTCCCACTGAAATGATACATCTTACATTCACTTCCATAAATAATCCATCTATATAAAACTACAATGATTTTTTTAAGGTTTCTTAGTCTCTCTGCATCTAATTCTTTCAAGGAGTCTCTTCCCATCTTCTTTTCTGTTACTTAACAAAACAAGCCACTAAGTTATAGTTCTTGGGATGTGAACCTGTGTCTGATATATCATTTGTAACTAATAGAACTGTTTATAAGGAAGGCCAATGTGTCATAATGAGTGAACAAACTTTTTCTTTTTCAGTTGACTTTTCATTCAGTTGTGCTCCCTTTGTTCTGTCAGAGTATAAGCATTGCTATTCACACAGAAATGCAAAGTCCTGTTGAGTGCAAAGTGTAGATGTCTTAAGTGGGTTCTAAGAATATCAAAGGTGGTGACTCTTGAAGCTGGGTGATGAGTTCATGGCAGCTCATTATCATGCTCTAATTGTATGCTTGTAAATTTCCAAATTAAAAATTAAATTAAAAAAAAATAGAAGTTTCCTCGGTATAGCAAGCCACTCTGGACTCTAACTTTTCAAGGGACATATGAACAGATAATCCTTTAAAGTGTAAGTATTTAGAATTGCTATTCAAAAGCAGAGACATTACTTTGTCAACAAAGGTTCATCTAGTCAAGGCTATGGTTTTCCCTGTGGTCATGTATGGATGTGAGAGTTGGACTGTGAAGAAGGCTGAGTGCCGAAGAATTGATGCTTTTGAACTGTGGTGTTGGAGAAGACTCTTGAGAGTCCCTTGGACTGCAAGGAGATCCAACCAGTCCATTCTGAAGGAGATCAGCCCTGGGATTTCTTTGGAAGGAATGATGCTAAGGCTGAAACTCCAGTACTTTGGCCACTTCATGCGAAGAGTTGACTCACTGGAAAAGACTCTGATGCTGGGAGGGATTGGGGCAAGAGGAGAAGGGGACGACAGAGAATGAGATGGCTGGATGGCATCACTGACTCGATGGATGTGAGTCTCAGTGAACTCCGGGAGTTGGCGATGGACAGGGAGGCCTGGCATGCTGAGATTCATGGGGTCGCAAAGAGTCAGACATGACTGAGCGACTGATCTAATCTGATCTGAGACTGTATTCAGATGCACTTCCTACTTCCAGATATTTGTGATCTGGAGCTCTGTGAAATCTGTGTGAAATTAGCAGAACCAACCTCCCTTTCCAACTTTACTAACTGGTGAGAACAGAGCCTTCATTATCCTATGTCCATGTTACTTGCCCTTCATTGGACATTAAGCTGCTGCAGAGGTGACCATGCACACCACTCCCTCCAATACTGACTGTTTTGTCACCAACCTTGATCCTCCCAGGTTCATTATAAAAAATGTAACTGCTACTTTTTTTAAACACCAAACCTTCCTCAGCGATCAATGCAAAGAAATAGAGGAAAACAACAGAATGGGAAAAACTAGAGATCTCTTGAATGAAATTAGAGATACCAAGGGGACATTTCATGCAAAGATGGGCTCGATAAAGGACAGAAATTTTATGGACCTAACAGAAGCAGAAGATATTACGAAGAGATGGCAAGAATACACAGAAGAACTGTACAAAAAAGATCTTCACGACCCAGATAATCACAATGGTGCGATCACTGACCTAGAGCCAGACATCCTAGAATGTGAAGTCAAGTGGGCCTTAGAAAGCATCACTACAAACAAAGCTAGTGGAGGTGATGGAATTCCAGTTGAGCTCTTTCAAATCCTGAAAGATGATGCTGTGAAAGTGCTACACTCAATATGCCAGCAAATCTGGAAAACTCAGCAGTGGCCACAGGACTGGAAAAGGCCAGATTTCATTCCAATTCCAAAGAAAGGCAATGCCAAAGAATGCTCAAACTACTGCACAGTTGCACTCATCTCACATGCTAGTAAAGTAATGCTCAAAATTCTCCAAGCCAGGCTTCAGCAATATGTGAACCGTGAACTTCCTGATGTTCAAGATGGTTTTAGAAAAGGCAGAGGAACCAGAGATCAAATTGCCAACATCTGCTGGATCATGGAAAAAGAAAGAGACTTCCAGAAAAACATCTATTTCTGCTTTATTGACTATGCCAAAGCCTTTGACTGTGTGGATCACAATAAACTGTGGAAAATTCTTAAAGAGATGGGAATACCAGACCACCTGATCTGCCTCTTGAGAAATTTGTATGCAGGTCAGGAAGCAACGGTTAGAACTGGACATGGAACAAAAGACTGGTTCCAAATAGGAAAAGGAGTACATCAAGGCTGTATATTATCACCCTGCTTATTTAACTTCTATGCAGAGTACATCATGAGAAACGCTGGGCTGGAAGAAACACAAGCTGGAATCAAGATTGCTGGGAGAAATCTCAATAACCTCAGATATGCAGATGACACCACCCTTATGGCAGAAAGTGAAGAGGAACTCAAAAGCCTCTTGATGAAAGTGAAAGTGGAGAGTGAAAAAGTTGGCTTAAAGCTCAACATTCAGAAAATGAGGATCATGGCATCTGGTCCCATCACTTCATGGGAGATAGATGGGGAAACAGTGGAAACAGTGGCAGACTTTATTTTTGGGGGCTCCAAAATCACTGAAGATGGTGACTGCAGCCATGAAATTAAAAGACGCTTACTCGTTGGAAGGAAAGTTATGACCAACCTAGATAGCATATTGAAAAGCAGAGACATTACTTTGCCAACAAAGGTCCATCTAGTCAAGGCTATGGTTTTTCCAGTGGTCATGTATGGTTGTGAGAGTTGGACTGTGAAGAAGGCTGAGCACCGAAGAATTGATGCTTTTGAACTGTGGTGTTGGAGAAGACTCTTGAGAGTCCCTTGGACTGCAAGGAGATCCAACCAGTCCATTCTGAAGGAGATCAGCCCTGGGATTTCCTTGGAGGGAATGAGGCAGAAGCTGAAACTCCAGTATTTTGGCCACCTCATGCGAAGAGTTGACTCATTGGAAAAGACTCTGATGCTGGGAGGGATTGGGCGGAAGAGGAGAAGAGGACGACAGAGAATGAGATGGCTGGATGGCATCACTGACTCGATGGATGTGAGTTTGAGTGAACTCCGGGAGTTGGTGATGGACAGGGAGGCCTGGCGTGCTGCGATTCATGGGGTCATGAAGAGTCGGACATGACTGAGCGACTGAACTGAACTGAACTGAACTGAATTTCTATTTTAAGCTCACAGTGCAGCAGGCATATGGGATCTTAGTTCCCTGTCCAGGGATTGAACTTGCAATCCCTGCATTAGAAGGGTGGAGAGTTAACCACTGGACCACCAGGGAAGTCTCCAAAGTAATACTTCTTAAGAAGACTTTAATGTCACCCTATTTAATGATCCTTATCTGGACTCATCATCACCTAAGAATTCTAGATTTAAGAATTCTAGAATTCTTCCTGCTAAAATTTCTAGAATTAAACTTTTGTGTTAGGGTCCTTTCTGCATAGTAAATCATAAAACTGTAAAGACAATCATTCATCCTTTTAAAGGCTTATAGAGGCTTGTTGATATTTCTTAGGATGCTTCTACTTATTAAATACATTTCATTAATAGAAAATGGCCTCCTTTATTCCTTATGTAAATTTCTCATGCCAGAATTTAGTTTTTTAGGTCTCTAACTCAATCATTTCCATGGGGAATTAGTCATTCCTTTATCTGAGTACTGAAAACATCCCAGGCATTCTCAAGTGGTGAGGATATAATAATAAACAAAACAAATAAGTAGTTCTAAAGGAGCTTATATTTAACAGGGAAACAGACAATAAAAAATAAATAAGCACTATGCTATATGCTGATAAGTGTTCTGAAAATAAACATAGCAGCAAAAGAGGGAGAGGAATGCTGGGAGAGTTAATGCTTTATAAAGACTTGCCAAGAAATACTTCATTGGTAAGTTGATATTTGAATCCATAGGGCTCTGACATGCAAAGTAAGCAAAACAATTTCTGAAGAAAGTATGTTAGAGACAAAAGAAAAAGTAAAGGCTTCACAGCATCAACATACTCAGTGAGTTCAAGGAACAGCAGGGAAATAAATAAGTCTGGGTAATAGGGTGGGGCCAGATCATAGAGGAACTTGTAGGTCTCCTTGTAGAAAAAATCATTTTTTATACTGAACCAAACAGAAGTCACTGAAGGGCTTAAAACAGAGGAGTGATGGGATATGATTTATCTTTTTTACATGGATCCCTCTGGTCTGAAGGTTAAAACTATAAAGAGGCAAGGTTACAATAAGGAGACCAATAAGGAGGCAAAATCATCATCCAGGCAACAGATCAAGGCTGCCTGGCTCTGGATATTAGGGATGAAATTGGTGAGTGGTGCTTGAACTCCAGACATAATTTTTGATATTCAAGAAGTAGATTTATTAATATAGAATGCTTGTGAGAGATGCAAGTGAGCAGGCAAGAGAGCTCTACCCAGATATATTTTTAAGACAGAGGCCACAGGAGTTGCTGATAGATTGTGAGAAATGTCAAGAATGTCTCAGGTTTTTGGTCTGAGAATCTGGTAGAAAATCATTCCATTTGCTGAGAAAGGAGGGCCCATAAGAGGGTAAAACAAAGCAGCACATAGACCACTTTCTGACCCTGAGTTTGATGCTCCTTTTTCCCCAAATGGCAATCAGTTCAGTTCAGCTCAGTTCAGTCGCTCAGTCGTGTCTGACTCTTTGCGACCCCATGAACCGCAGCACGCCAGGCCTCCCTGTCCATCACCAGTTCTCAGAGTCTACCCAAACCCATGTCCATCAAGTCAGTGATGCCATCCAGCCATCTCATCCTCTGGTGTCCCCTTCTCCTCCTGCCCCCAATCCCTCCCAGCATCAGAGTCTTTTCCAATGAGTCAACTCTTCGCATGAGGTGGCCAAAGTATTGGAGTTTCAGCTTCAACATCAGTCCTTTCAATGAACACCCAGGACTGATCTCCTTTAGGATGGACTGGTTGGATCTCCTTGCAGTCCAAGGGACTCTCAAGAGTCTTCTCCAACACCACAGTTCAAAAGCATCAATTCTTCGGCGCTCAGCTTTCTTCACAGTCCAACTCTCGCATCCATACATGACCACTGGAAAAACCATAGCCTTGACTAGACAGACCTTTGTTGGCAAAGTAATGTCTCTGCTTTTCAATATGCTATCTAGGGTGGTCATAACTTCCCTTCCAAGAAGTAAGCATCTTTTAATTTCATGGCTGCAATCACCATCTGCAGTGATTTTGGAGCCCAGAAAAATAAAGTCTGACACTGTTTCCACTGTTTCCCCATCTATTTCCCATGAAGTGATGGGACCAGATGCCAGGATCTTTGTTTTCTAAATGTTGAGCTTTAAGCCAACTTTTAACTCTCCTCCTTCACTTTCATCAAGAGGCTTTTTAGTTCCTCTTCAGTTTCTGCCATAAGGGTGGTGTCATTTGCATATCTGAGGTCACTGATATTTCTCCTGGCAATCTTGATTGATCAAGATTGGAATCTTGATTGATTCCAATCAAGATTGGAATCTTGATTGATTCCAATCAAGATTGGAATCTTGATTGATTCCAATCAAGATTGGAATCTTGATTGATTCCAATCAAGATTGGAATCTTGATTCCAGCTTGTGCTTCCTCCAGCCCAGTGTTTCTCATGATGTACTCTGCATATAAGTTAAATAAGCAGGGTGACAATATACAGCCTTGACGTACTCCTTTTCCTATTTGGAACCAGTCTGTTGTTCCATGTCCAGTTCTAACTGTTGCTTACTGACATGCATACAGGTTTCTCAAGAGACAAGTCAGATGGTATAGTTGAGTAAAATTCACATGTGCAATACGAGGACCAGGAGATGGTATAACCAGGGTGACCACCACACCTTTAACAAACACAAGAATGAGCCTCCAAGAGCACTTTCTTTCCACTCTTTACCATCCCATCTTTCTCTCCCAGAACACAGGAATAGAGAATACAAGTTAAAGAATTTGGCATATCTCTTCTATAAAGTTGTGGACATAAAATTCTCATCTGAGTAAAAAAATATTCACGGGGGTCTTTCTTTCATGTCAGGTAAATACAGACCCTTTCTTCTGCCTCTCCCCTTTTTTGTTTGCTAGTATTATTGCTCTTTCAGAACTCTATGTGTGTCCTTTTGGGAAAGAAAGATTCTAGGAAAGAAGTGTCGTGTTCAGGGTACAGCTTTGTTCCACATGGCTATGTGTGCTCCAGCACATTTTTTGAGTTTGCACTGCTTTTATATTGTAGGCAGAGATTCCTAAAGAAGTTACCCATAACCTAAATATCAGAAGTTCAGAATTTCAAACCCTAGCATCATTAAATTGACTCCCACCCCTAAACTGAAAGCCAGGGAAGTAAATTCTTTTCAGACAGATATTATAAACCATCTCATCTATGGTTTATAATGTCTCATCTCATCTATCGGTCATCACAACATTGTTTTTTTTTTTTTTTTTTAGAAACAATACCCAGCAATTTTGTTTCTAAGGTAATGTTTTTCAGTCTTTATTCCCAGTATGTGTTTATCTTACCTGTTATCCTCTATCCCTCTTGATAGGCTCTGCTTCATTCTGGCTGCCTCTCTGAGAGAGTTGCCCCCCACCAGGATGCAGAGCAGTCAGCTCATTTGATCATGCACTTTGATCCTCCAGCAAAAAATTGTTTTTAAAGTCAGTACAAAACAGTTTTCAAAGGGTTACTGTGTGCAATGCATCATGCTAGATACTGTATAGGATAAAATATATGAAAAGACTTACTCTCTTGAAGACATGATAAACCTCACAATCTTTTCTGAAGATATGCTGAAAATATTTCAGTTCAGTTCAGTTCAGTTGCTCAGTCATGTCTGACTCTTTGCAACCCCATGAACTGCAGCACGCCAAGCCTCCCTGTCCATCACCAACTCCTGGAGTTCACCCAAACTCATGTGCATTGAGTCAGTGATGCCATCCAGCCATCTCATCCTCTGTAGGTCTTCTGAAAATATTTAGTGTTTCTAGAAAATAGAAAGTAAGATCTACAGGAACTAAGAGGCTATAAATTGCCAGCAGCTACTTCTGCAAGCAATGAGACTTCCTCACAGTAAAGTCTCTTCTGAAGCCCAGAGTAGTCTGGTAAGGTACCACCTGAGTTCGGGGAAGAAACAGGAACCTGCCAAACAGAAAGGAAGGGAAGGACCACTGAGGCAGGTCAGCAATAATGAGGGTCTCAAGGAGACAGATGCATGGAGAACATAGAGGAAAGCATGCATCAAATCCCCAACATGGTTCTAGGAGAGAAAGCAGGATGGGGCTACGGGGTAAGGGCGGTCAAGGTCACAAGATGGGCTGAACCTGTAGAGAGTAAGTACAGCAGGAAGGCAGGAAACATGCTTGACAGTAAAATGAGACCCCGCCCCTCCACCCCCGGATTTCTTCCAATTTCCTCCCCCAAAGCTTCTCAGCCCCCAAGCAGGATTGATGTCCCCTTGGTACAATTGGGCTTCGCTGGTGGCTCAGAAGGTAAAAAATTTGCCTGCAGTGCAGGAGACCTGGGTTCGATCCCTGGGTCAAAAAGATCCCCTCGAGAAGGGAATGGCTACCCACTCCGGTATTCTTGCCTGGAGAATTCCATGGACAGAGGAGCCTGGTGGGTTACAGCCCACAAGGTCACAAAGAGTCAGACATGACTGAGCAACTAACACTTTGACTTTGGTACAATCTCATACTCCATACATTTAGTGGAAATACCCACGCTGTACATGTGTTTCTGTGCCTAACATCTCACACACACATTCAATTCAATCAACACTTGTGGAAATGAGCTGAAGGGTGAGTCCAGGAAGGACGTTAGGACAGTACTTAGCGCCTCCTCTCAATGCAGAGAAGCCAGAAGACAATCATACTGGTTTCCTATGACTACTGTAACAAATTACACAAACTTGGTAGCTTAATGTAGTATACATTTATTCTCTTGGAGGTCTCAAGTCCAGAAATCCAAAATCATGTTTGCTGAGCCAAAAAAAAAAGGTTCCATGGGACTACCTTGGTGGTCCAGTGGCTAAGACTCTATCCTCCCAATGCAGGGGGACTAGGTTCGATCCCTGGTCAGGGAACTAGATCCCATATGCCACAGTGGAAAGTTCATGTGGAAGATCCCACATGCCACAACTAAGACCTGGCACAGTAAAATAAATGGAAAAAAAAAATATATATATATAAAATCAAGGTTCCAGGAGGAGCAGATTCTTGGGGGAATCTCTTCCTTGCCCCTTTTAGCTTCTAGGGGCTGCATCACTCCAATTGCTGCATTTGTGGTCACATTGCCTTCTCCCATTCTGTGCAGGTGGGAAATCTCCTCCTGCTTATCTTATAAAAATATTCGTGATTGAATGTTGGGACTATACAGACAATGCAGAATAAATTCCCCATCTACAGATCCTTCATTTAATTATGTTAGAGAAGTTTTTTTGTTTTTGTTTTTGTTTTTGTTTTTGTTTTTGCCAGAAAAGGTAATATTCAGTTTCCAAGGATGAGGACAAGGATGTCTTTGGGAAGGCCATTATTCAATCTACTACAAAATGAACTTGGCTACATAGAGGGATAGAAAGAAGGAAGGGGAAGGAATAAAAGTGGGAGACAGAATATCTTGTATAGTTCTGACTTTGAGGAACATGTGAATGCTCTTTATATTTAAAAATCAAATTAGACAACAGAAATGAGAAAGGGCAAAAAACCCTTAAGCTGAAAGCAAACTGAATGAAATTACCAATATTTCAGATAAATGACATAATGACATATAAGGGAGTGGGAGAGAAAATGCTAACCCAAGTAACATACAAGCTATCACAGTACTTGAACACTCCATCCTCAGAGGGATGGGGTGTCAAAAGGGCACCCAAGGACAAATAACCAAAAACAAGTCTTGAACTATTTTTGTAGGTTTGTTTTTTGTAATGGTTTGGACACAGCAATTCTGAAACCATTTTAGATGCATTATCTGTTCAGTTCAGTCGCTCACTCGTGTCTGACTCTTTGTGACCCCATGGCCTGAAGCCCTCCAGGATTCCCTGTCCATCACCAGCTCCTGGAGTTTGCTCAGACTCATGTCCATCTAGTCTATGATACCATCCAGCCATCTCATCCTCTGTTGTCCCCTTCTCCTTTATAAGAATAAATAAATGAATAAATATATTGATGCTTTTGAGAACTCGAGTTCTCACTGTGTGAGAAGGAGTATGCAAATACGGAATGGGGAAAAGAAAAAAAAACAACAACCCTGTGTGGAGAAATCAGAATTGGTAGTACTGATGTGATTTACAGCTTTTAAAATATGCATGAGTATATGTATATATGTATATTTATGTACGTGTATTTAACGATGTGTGTTTAATATGTGTATACAGAAACATAGTTTCCTAGATCTGCCCACTAGGGACTAGAAGCAGACTCCCCAGTAGCAATGAGCACATCTAGTGCCCAGGCATCGGTCTTTAATACCATTCCTCACTCAAAAACACCAGGACTCTTCAGAGAAATGGCTGAGTCAAGAATGTGGGAATTACAACTAGAAACTAAAAATGTGCAATACAAGAAGAAACTGTAAAATCTTACAGCAGAAAGTAAGGAAGTACTCAACAAGTGACAGAGGCAACTCAAGGCACATGAAGCAAACCCTGTGGCTCATCCTCTGGTTATATCTGTGGTAATTTGGGCACTAAAATCATTAAATGCAATAATGAGTTACAAAGCTTTGAGAAAATTGGAATCCATAATTCATTTATCTAATAACTCAATCAAGAGTAAATCAATAAATGAGAGAGAATGGCAGAATCACGCTTCCAGTAAAATGCTAAGTGCAGACAGAAAATGTAGCACAGCTGGAGCTGACAAATAATCACTTTGCAGTCATCATATTAAAGGTTGGTTCAGATGAACACCATCAATAGTGCCAAATCTAGTGGGAAACTTTTTATTAAATTTGAGTTGTCTCCCCTGGATTGCTTATTAATTACAAGGAAAAAGATAGCAATTATACAGCATAGAATTGAACATCATGACTGGGTTCAAAAATTAACATCATCCCTAAGGACAGATGGGCATCAGAGCCTCAAGATGCAATGCTTTGACAAGAACACATCACTTATGAAGAACCCCAGTCAAGGCATTTTTGAAGTTCAGCTACCCTAGTAAGTTCCACCGTTGGTCCTCAGCTCTCTTCACATTCTCATTCAGAAGATGAAAGTATCTTTTTCTTAATATAAAATAGAGAGTGCCACTGAATTTCACATTTAGCTTTTAGTTGAATCCTGCTCACCCTCACTTATACCTATAGTAAAGATAATAATACATATGTAATCAAAACAGTTATTCTATACTTTTATTTTATTTATTTATTGTATTTATTCTATAACTACTGTTATTAAACTCACTCTAAGGCAGTCAAAGTGATGAAAATTAGTAGAAAATATAAGATCTTGAAGTAAAAATTTTCTGTTTGTATGTTGAAGTTCCTAAAAGGGAAAGTATAGAATAAAAACAAAATGTGCAAAAGATGAATCCTGTGTCTCTATGTCTGTCAAGACCAAAGAAGAGGACTCTGTAAATGAGAAGACCAGGGAGAGTTCATAGCAGTTGTTCATCACAAGATAATCAGAACCTGATTGCAACACAGCTGATGGTTTCCTTTCTTCCAACCACTCTGTTCCTTTAGCTGCTCTTGGTTTTGTTTCTTCTTTGTTGTTTCTCAATCTCTTTAACTCACTCTCTTTCCATTCCTCAGGGCTCTATTTTTTATGCCTTAAGTTGATATTTGCCCCTTGATAATCTCATTCATGCTCCTGACTATGATTTTCATTAATGTGCCAATGACTCCCAAACCAGTATCTCGCAGCCCAGATGGTGCTCTCCAAGGTGCTGAGTCACATATCCAACTTTCTAATGGATATGTCCATTCATGAATGACATAAATTCATGTCCAGTTCCCAAAGCTGCTTCTCATTTTTTTCTAGTTCAGTAAATGCTGTTATCATGCATACAACTTCTCAACCCAATACCTAGGAGTCATCCCCATCACACACCATCCATTTCTACTTAATCCCCAAGTCCCAGTTTTCTTTCCATTCACTATCTCTTAAATTATGTCCACTTTTTTTTATTCCTTAATCACCATCATTTTCACACTTTCCTAGTTCATGTTCCTGCATCTGTTTTTGGTTCCTCCAAACTATTCTCCACATAGAAGTAAGAATAACCACTTAAAGTGTCAACTGATTCAGGGCATTTTCTACTCAAAGCTGTCTGTGGTTTCCCATTGTCCTCAGGAGACAATGCTGAATCACTAAGATATTTCATTTCATGACATCATTTTCCTGGTTCTTTTTTATGCTATGTTTTCAGTTTCTTGGATGTATCTTGCTTTCTTTTATCAGGACATTCAAACATGACATTTTCCATGTTTGTGACCTCCTGTTTCCTCAATCCAAGCTTAGTGAATTTTCATTTGTCCTTCAGATTTCAACTTTACACCATTTCTTTCTTAGGGAGGCTCTTTGTCATGGTGATTTCCCATTTCTTCTCCTTCTTCTTCAGTCCTTTCTCTTTTTTTCCTGCTGTGTCCCAGAACTCTCAGACATACCAAATGCCTCATGGGGGCTCCCTTGCTCTATGGTCTTGGCTGGGATCACAACGGAACCACTCATCAGAGAGCAAAAGGCAAAAGAGAGTTCAGATCAAGAGAGTGAAATTGAGGAGGACATTGCAGGGCCTTCATAAAGAGAGACCTCAGTGTGTCTCACCTCTTTCTTGTGGAAAAGCTTTAGCTTCCTAGTAGTACTAGTAGTTCATGCTCAATCATGTCCAACTCTTTGTGACCCCATGGACTGTAGGCTGCCAGGTTCCTCTGTCCATGGATTCTCCAGGCAAGAATGCTGGAGTGGGTTGCCATGCCTTCCTCCAGAGGACCTTCCTGACCCAGGGTCTGAACCTGTGTCTCCTGCAGATTCTTTACCACTGTACCACCTGGGAAGGGCCAGAGCCTTCCACAAGTTCCAAACAGTAAGTTTAATCAGAAAAGTGACAAAATTTAGAAAAAAAAGGAAAATAGTCAAGCAAGACAAAACACCTTTAGTTTCTCCTCAGGGCTACAGATAACATCCTAAGCCATATCCTTGAGCTGTTTCGCAGATTCCTATCTGCAAGATCCCCACCAGGAAGAAGAAGTTAACTGCTGACCACCAGCACCTATACCTCAGACAGGGTGCAACAAGAAGTTTGATGATGTTGACTCCTGAAATACCACCTGGTTACCTCACTACCAACCAATCAGAAGAGGCCTATGAACTGATCAGGTACGCTGTGACCATCTCCCTCACCTTGCCTTTAAAAACCCTTTCCTGAGGAGTTTGGGATTAGCAGTACACATTATATAAAACAGACAACTAACAAAGACCTACTGTAGAGCTCAAGAAACTATACTCAATATTTTGTAATAATCTTATAGGTTATATAGGGAAAAGAATCTGAAAAAAATAGATATATATGTATGTATTAATATAACTGAATCACTGTGCTGTACACCTGAAACTAACCCAACCTTGCACATCAATTATACTTCAACTTTGTGATGATCTAAATGGGAAGGAAAATTTTTTTAAAAAAGAGGAAATCTATGTATATATAGCTGATTTATCTTGCTGTAGAGTAGAAACTAACATAACATTGTATAGTAACTATACTCCAATAAAAATTAATTTTAAAAACAAACTATACTTCAATTAAAAAAACTTCCCTTGCTCTTTCCCTGTCTTGATACTGGGGTTCTTCCTCTCAGTGGTAGTTCTCACCAGGTGAGGTGTATAAAGTGAAAGTGAAAGTGAAATCGCTCAGTCGTGTCCGACTCTTCAGGACCCCATGGACTGCAGCCCACCAGGCTCCTCCGTCCATGGGATTTTCCAGGCAAGAGTATTGGAGTGTGGTGCCATTGCCCTCTCCAAGGTGTATAAAGGCTCCCTCATAATGCTAGTCCCTGAATGACTCAACATCCACTGCTGGTCATATTAGTCTATTGACACTTCTGTAAACTGCCTTGTCCTTTGAGTGGAATTCTGCTGGGACCCTGACTGATACACTATCCTGGGTTCATTTTTTCATGCTTCCCAAACCTGCTTTATATTCTCTGAGATAACAGTCTCCAGACATGCATGGAAGAACTTGTTCAAAGTTTGCCTTGTACACTTGATTTAAAGTCCCACACAGTCTGTATCAGTCACTATTGTAACTCCAGCACCTAGGACAGTGCCTAGCATGCTTTATTATTAAATATATATTTATTGAATGAAGGAATAATATTGAATGGTGATTATGGAAATGAAAGTGTACCTGGAATATGAAGAGGGTGGATTAAAGAAAACTGCTATGCCCAAATTAGCAAAAATTTCACCTCACATCTGTCAGAATAGCCATCATTAAAAAAACCTACACACAATAAATTCTGGAGAGGGTGTGGAGAAAAGGGAACCCTCTTGCACTGTTGGTGGGAATTGAAACAGCCACTATGGAGAGCAGTATGCAGGTTCCTTAAAAATTTTAAAATAGAACTACCAGAACATCCCTGTTGGTCCAATGGTAAAGAATCTGCCTGCCAAGGTAGGGGACATAGGTTCAACCCCCAGTCCAGGAAGATTCCACATGCTGTGGGACAACTAAGCCTGGGCACCACAACTACTGAAGCCCATGCACCTTGAGCCTGTGCTCTGCAACAGGAGGAGCCACCCCAATAAGAAGCTGGCTTGCAACTAGAGAAAGTCCGCATGCAGCAACACAAATGCAGCAGAGCCAAAAATAAATACATAAAATAACTAAAAAACAGAACTACCATATGTCCCAGAAATCCCACTACTGGGATATACCCAGAGAAATCCATGTTTCAAAAAGATACATGTACCTCAAAGTTCACAGCAGTGCTATTTACAATAGCCAGGACATGGAAGCAACCTAGATGTCCATCAACAGAGGAATGGATAAAGACGATGTGGTACATATATGCAATGGAATACTACTCAGTCATAAAAAGGAACAAAACTGGATCACTTGTGATACATGGATGGACGTAGAGACTGTCATACAAAGTGAAGTAAGTCAGAAAGAGAAAAGTAATATTGTACATTAACACATATATGTGGAATCTAGAAAAAAATAGTATAGATGACCTTATTTGCAAAACAGAAATACAGACACAGACATATAGAATAAATGTATGGACACCAAGAGGGGGGAAAGGGGAAGGTGGGATGAATTAGAGATTGGAATTAACATATATAACTATTGATACTATGTAGAAAAGAGATAATTGATGAGAATCTACTGTATATAGCTCAGGGAACTCTACTCAATGCTTTGTGGTGACCTAAATGGGAAGGAAATCCAAAAAAGAGGGGATATATGTATACATATAGCTAATTCACTTTTCTATACAGCAGAAACTAACTAAATATTGTAAATCAACTATACTCCAATCAGATCAGATGAGATCAGTCGCTCAGTCGTGTCCGACTCTTTGCGACCCTGTGAATCGCAGCACACCAGGCCTCCCTGTCCATCACAACTCCCGGAGTTCACTGAGACTCACGTCCATTGAGTCAGTGATGCCATCCAGCCATCTCATCCTCTGTCGTCCCCTTCTCCTCTGTCGTCCCCTTCTCCTCCTGCCCCCAATCCCTCCCAGCATCAGAGTCTTTTCCAATGAGTCAACTCTTCACATGAGGTGGCCAAACTACTGGAGTTTCAGCTTTAGCATCATTCCCTCCAAAGAAATCCCAGGGCTGATCTCCTTCAGAATGGACTGGTTGGATCTCCTTGCAGTCCAAGGGACTCTCAAGAGTCTTCTCCAACACCACAGTTCAAAAGCATCAATTCTTCGGCGCTCAGCCTTCTTCACAGTCCAACTCTCACATCCATACATGACTACTGGAAAAACTTTTGACTAGATGAACTTTTGTTGGCAAAGTAATGTCTCTGCTTTTCAATATGCTATCTAGGTTGGTCATAATTTTCCTTCCAACAAGTAAGCATCTTTTAATTTCATGGCTGCAGTCATCATCTGTAGTGATTTTGGAGCCCAGAAAAATAAAGTCTGACACTGTTTCCACTGTTTCCCCATCTATTTCCCATGAAGTGGTGGGACCGGATGCCATGATCTTCGTTTTCTGAACGTTGAGCTTTAAGCCAACTTTTTCACTCTCCACTTTCACTTTCATCAAGAGGCTTTTTAGTTCCTCTTCACTTTCTGCCATAAGGGTGGTGTCATCTGCATATCTGAGGTTATTGAGATTTCTCTCGGCAATCTTGATTCCAGCTTGTGTTTCTTCCAGCCCAGCGTTTCTCATGGTGTACTCTGCATAGAAGTTAAATAAACAGGGGAA
This sequence comes from Bos mutus, assembly GCF_027580195.1. Lineage (NCBI taxonomy): Eukaryota > Metazoa > Chordata > Mammalia > Artiodactyla > Bovidae > Bos > Bos mutus. The sequence goes on along the minus strand of NC_091625.1, from coordinate 63,277,112 downwards.
GGCGCCAAGATGGCGGAGGAGTAGGATGGGGAAAACACTTTCTCCCCCACAAATTCATCAAAAGAGCATTTAAACGTCGAGTAAATTCCACAAAACAACTTCTGAATGCCGGCAGAGGACATCAGGCACCCAGAAAAGCAACCCAACTCCTCGAAAGGAGGTAGGAAAAAATATTAAAGACAATACAAGAGACAAAAGAGGGAGGGACGGAGCTCCGTCCCGGGAAGGGAGTCTTAAAAGAGAGAGGTTTCCAAACACCAGGAAACCTTCTCACTGCGAATCCTTGCCGAGCTTTGGAAGCACAGAGGACAACATAACAGGGAGAAAAATAAATAAACAATTAAAACTCACGAGATTGCAAGCCCTACGGTAACTCCTCCAGCGGAGAAGAGCGCAGACGCCTGCATCCGCCATTAGCAAGTAGGGGCTGGCAGGGAGCCTGGCGGGCTGCATCGCTGAGAGTAAGAATCTGGCCTGAATACCTGAGCACTATCTGAGCGAAATAATTTGGGCTAGCAAACCAGACTGTGGGATATCTACCATGCAAAAGCCAGCCCTAACCTAAGACACACGCCAGCCCGCGCCGCGGAACAAAAGACTAAACAGAGGTAGCCGGCTGCAAACCTTCCCCCTCCGGTGACAGGCAGCCAGAGCCAGAAGGGGGCAATCGCAGCCCCAGAGAGACATTATCTATAAAACTGGCTTCTTTGCTAACTAAAACTTATTGGGGGTCTGGACGGTCAACATCTGCCTGAGAAGGTGCGCGGTTTTACACCCAGATAACCAAGTGGCGGGAGGCGATAAGTTGCAGCATTGGTGCTCGCCAAACACCTCATCACCTGAGCTGCTCGGACCTGGGAAGAGCACAAAACGCAGCCCCAACTGAGTCTGCGCCTCTGAGGACTACCTGAGTGCCTGAACCTGAGCGGCTTGGACCTGGGAGGTGCATGCAACCCAGGCCCAGCCTCGGATTGTTCCCGGCGGAACAACCTAGAACCTGAGCAGTGTGGGCAGGGAGGCTACACGCGCGCCGTGAGCGAGGGCAGACCCAGTGTGGCTGAGGCACTGCGGCGCACGTCAGTGTCATTTGTTTGCAGCATCCCTCCCTCCCTCCCCCACAGCAGCGACTGAACAAAGAGAAGAAATACAGCTCCACCCACCAGAACACCGACACAAGCTTCCCTAACCAGGAAACCTTGACAAGCCACCTCTACATACCTACACACAGCGAGGAAACGCACAATAAAGAGAACTCCACAAACTGCCAGAATACAGAAAGGACTCCCAAACTCAGCAATTTAAACAAGATGAAGAGACAGAGGAATACCCAGCAGATAAAGGAACAGAATAAATGCCCACCAAACCAAACAAAAGAGGAAGAGATAGGGAATCTACTGATAAAGAATTCCAAATAATGATAGTGAAATTGATCCAAAATCTTGAAATTAAAATGGAATCACAGATAAATAGTCTGGAGACAAGGATTGAGAAGATGCAAGAAAGGTTTAACAAGGACCTAGAAGAAATAAAAAGAGTCAATATATAATGAATAATGCAATAAATGAAATTAAAAACACTCTGGAGGCAACAAATAGTAGAATAACAGAGGCAGAAGATAGGATTAGTGAATTAGAAGATAGAATGGTAGAAATAAATGAATCAGAGAGGATAAAAGAAAAACGAATTAAAAGAAATGAGGACAATCTCAGAGACCTCCAGGACAATATTAAACGCTACAACATTCAATCATAGGGTTCCAGAAGAAGAAGACAAAAAGAAAGACCATGAGAAAATACTTGAGGAGATAATAGTTGAAAACTTCCTAAAATGGGGAAGGAAATAATCACCAAGTCCAAGAAACCCAGAGAGTCCCAAACAGGATAAACCCAAGGCGAAACACCCCAAGACACATATTAATCAAATTAACAAAGATCAAACACAAAGAACAAATATTAAAAGCAGCAAGGGAAAAACAACAAATAACACACAAGGGAATTCCCATAAGGATAACAGCTGATCTTTCAATAGAAACTCTTCAAGCCAGGAGGAATGGCAAGACATACTTAAAATGATGAAAAAAATAACCTACAGCCCAGATTATTGTACCCAGCAAGGATCTCATTCAAGTATGAAGGAGAAATCAAAAGCTTCTCAGACAAGCAAAAGCTGAGAGAATTCTGCACCACCAAACCAGCTCTCCAACAAATACTAAAGGATATTCTCTAGACAGGAAACACAAAAATGGTGTATAAATTCGAACCCCAAACAATAAAGTAAATGGCAACGGGATCATACTTATTAGTAATTACCTTAAACGTAAATGGGTTGAATGCCCCAACAAAAGACAAAGACTGGCTGAATGGATACAAAAACAAGACCCTACATATGTTGTCTACATGAGACCCACCTCAAAACAGAGGACACATACAGACTGAAAGTGAAGGGCTGGAAAAGATTTTCCATGCAAATTGGGACCAAAAGAAAGCAGGAGTCACAATACTGTATCAGATAAATTAGACTTTAAAACAAAGGCTGTGAAAAAGAGACAAAGAAGGTCACTACATAATGATCAAAGGATCAATCCAAGAAGAAGATATAACAATTATATAATATATATCCACCCAACATGGGAGCACCGCAGTATGTAAGACAAATTCTAACAAGTATGAAAGGAGAAATTAACAATAACACAATAATAGTGGGAGACTTTAATACCCCACTCACACTTATGGATAGATCAACTAAACAGAAAATTAACAAGGAAAAAAAAAAAAAAAACATGTATCTATAAAGTTCACTAAAGCAAAGCACAGTAAAATGAGGTATGGCAATAAAAGGCGTTAAATTTATCAAATTAAAAAAAAATAAATAAATAAAGTGCTGAAAAATTAAAAAAAAAAAAAGGAACAGAAGAAATAACATAAGCAATAAACTGTCTCGAGCAAACAGAAAGCATCTATAAAAATTGCTAGACTGGATGGTGTCGACAATACAAACTATTTTTTTTTTCCATCTCATGTCTTTTTCCCCTCAGTCTTCTGATCATTTCTGTTTTTCTTTATCCTGGCCTGACATTACCATCATTATAATGTCTTCAAAAGTTCAGGAATGTATCTGACAGCTTGGTGTTGAAGTGGGCATTCCAGGAAAAGATAGGTAGGATCTAGCTACTATACTGTTTTAAAGCTACTGCTATTTCACCATAACCCAAAATACCCATATTTGGAAAGAGTTAACTTTTCATCATTATTTTAAGATTGATATTGCCAACACAACAACTGAAATAAAGGCATAAATTTTCAAAAAAAAATAAAATAAAATAAAATTAAGCCTAAAAATAATCATTGGAGTAGGAAGATTGGGGATTGTGGTTGTAATACTATTTGAGTTCTATAATATTTCTTTAGCAACGTTTAAGGAAAACATGAAATAAAATTTTTTCTGATGCGTAAAAAAAAAAAAATAAAATAAAATGATTGCCATGTGTAGAATGTAAGTTATCCAACAGGAATAGAACAGCAAAAAAGGAAACATGTTTTAATGGCTGAATCATTTTTCTGATTAGTTGAAAACATCCCTTTGTTAAAGCTGCTGGGACGGTAGCAAAATGGTACCCTGAACAGCGGTCACTTATTTGATTTTTACCCACCAATATTCTTCAGATTAAAAAAAAAAAAAAAAAAAAAGAAGTTAAATAAACAGGGTGATGATATACAGCCTTGACGTACTCCTTTTCCTATTTGGAATCAGTCTGTTGTTCCATGTCCAGTTCTAACTGTTGCTTCCTGACCTGCATACAAATTTCTCAAGAGGCAGATCAGGTGGTCTGGTATTCCCATCTCTTTCAGAATTTTCCACAGTTGATTGTGATCCACACAGTCAAAGACTTTGGCATAGTCAATAAAGCAGAAACAGATGTTTTTCTGGAACTCTCTTGCTTTTTCCATGATCCAGTGGATGTTGGCAATTTGATCTCTGGTTCCTCTGCCTTAAATCAGCAAAATTTTCTAATCCATGACAGCATATACAAACTACTCAAAGGAAATACTGTATGTAAATAAATTGTAAACAGTGGAGAACTATTTTATATTATTTACATGCTCTTTAATATTGAAATTAGCTCCCCTGGTTTTTCTGTTTAACCTTTTGCTTTTTGTTGAAAGCTGTCACCTGAATTGGAGAGAGCTGAGCTGGATGACGATCTGAAAGCACAGGGAAAGGAAGACATGCCCAGACCCTCATCCTGTCTATAGAGCTGCAAAATGTCCTCAAATTCTAGTCACTATAGTCACTATAATAGTCACTATAGTCACTATAGCCAATAAAGCTATACAAGATACACATTTCTAAAGGAAATTGAATTTTCAGAGAAGAGTGGGATCAGCTTTCGAAAAATTGGCTAATATTTCAAATAAAATATTTAATTTTATCCATTAAATTTAAAAAAAAAACAAAACTAGAGTTAAAGACTCTAGTGCATAATTACCCTCAGGGGAAAGGAATACCAACCCACAACAGAGATACAGTTTGAAGACTCAGAAATGGAAAAATATTGAGATATCAATATTTCAGGAGCTGACTATTTAGGTTTATTGAGCCACATAACAGAACAATCTTTCTGCAGGTCACATTGGCACCTAAATTCAAGTTTGGAAAGGCAATATTTAATACTTTAAGAGATAATGAATTTCAAACCCTTTTATTTTATTTATCTATGTATTGGAAAGTTGTCAGACTTCTTAGAAAAAGAAAGAAAGATTACTGGGATCAGTTGAATTAAGAAATGCTAATAGAAAGACTTCCCTGGCAGTCCAGTGATTGAGACATTGCCTTTCAATGCAGGGGGTGTGGATTTGATCCCTGGTCAGGGAGGTAGGATCCCTCATGCTTTGCAGCCAAGAAACCATACCATAAAACAAGCAATATTGTAACAAATTCAGTAAAGACTTTTAAAATGGTCCACATTAAAAAAAAGAAAAACTTAAAAAAAAAAAAAAAAAGAAATGCTAATATATAATACCCTTCTTTCACATGGGGATCTTCCATCTACTCATTTTTTCTGATCTTTCTTGAGCTGAATAGGAAAGATAGGAGACTGGTCAGAAGCATGAAAGCACTCCAGTCTCCCACTGCTCCAGGGGTCTGCTTACCCACCTCTTTTCTTACACACACTGCTAAGCTTCACCTGCTTAGCAGTCCCACAAATCTCCAGCCATCCTCCAGGAAACCTACACCATTCATCTCACATCCACACTGGCTTGGGTTTGCTCAAACCAGCCTCCCACTCTACCTAGTCCAGGTAGGATTCTCAGGTATCCTCAATCCTCACATCCCTATGGGGCTTCAGTAAATGTTGCTGCAACAAGGATTATGATTCCACATGATGGTGCTGTAAGAAATCTAATAGACCCAGCTCGTCTGCTATTTTACAGATAGGAATGATAGACCCACAGAAGCAAACGGGCATGTCTGTCCCTCAGAGTTGGAGAGTGGTGGACAGAAACTGTTGGTTCTCCAGCTTCTCAGCAAATCACTGAGTTTTGAAGCAGTTCAGTATATGGTTCTGCAAATGGTAACCTCAATGTGGAAAGAGTGGGTGACTTTGGTGCATTTTCAACATAATTCATCAAATAATTTCCTTGATCCAGAAGATGAGGTTTACTTTCTGCCCTTTTTCCCTCAGTTTCTCTCTCTCACCCCACCTCACCCTTCCTGCTTATCTCTCTTTCTCCTCTTATTTTCTCTAGTTTTTTCTTTAAAAGCACAGCATGCTCATTGAAAACAATTAGAAAAATACAAAAAAAGGTACCAAAAAATCAATTCAAATCCCACAACATGGAGACAACAATATAGTTTCATCTCATTATTCTTCTGTGTACATCTAGATTTGTATGTGTATAATCCCAGCCTGAATCTCAGCAGAGTACCCTGGACTCTGCAGGCCCCAGATACCAGCAAAGCAAACTAAAGTAGACAGAACTCTCTGGAAATTCACAGGAAACAGCTTCAGGGAGTCCTAGGCACAGCCAGTGAGGTTAAAAATTATACAAATTGAGGTGATAGACGGCAACATTTGTGACACAGCCATTCATGAGACTTCATTTGCACACGCAAACTAGACTCATGAAGCCTAGAAAGGCAGCCCTCAAGCATATTACAAAATATCATATACTATATACAGTTTTGCCTCCTGCACTTTTAATGTTTAATAAGTGGTATTTCACATCTTCAAACTACTTTAAAAACATATAGAGGCTGTTCACCTATGCCACTTGAGATGAGCATTCACCCAAAGACTACAATGACCACAGAACAGGGTTTCAGACATGGACACTCTCATCTGGGCTCCAAGTGAGGGCCGCAGAGTGACAAGCAGATGCTTCCTATTTCCAAATGAAACTGAACTAGAAATATTGAAGAGTGCGTTCCCATTTATCAGCAAAGACTGATTTCTAAAGGAGCTTAGGAAGATCACGCAATTACTTCTCTGTATTGTTCAATGCTTTCACGGCGCCCATCAGTGTGCCCTCACATGCCTGTATGATGCGTTTGTAATGTTCATCTAAATTCCTCTGCCCTGCATCCCTACAGAATGTGCTGGTCTTGTTAAATAAATGTTACCTTAACATTTGAAAAAATATGTCTACTCTTAAAAATGCTTAACTAAATTATTCTCATTGTTTATTCGCTCAAGTTTTTTATCCCCAATTATAGGTGGCGCTAGTTGTACAGAACCCGCCTGCCAACGCAGGACATGTAAGAGACGTGGGTTGCATCGCTGGGTCAGGAACGTCCTCTGGACTCCCACTCCAGTATTCTTGCCTGGAGAATCCAATGGACAGAGAAGCCTGGCAGGCTACAGTCCTTGGGGTCGCCAAGTCAGTCATGACTGAGACGGCTTAGCACATATTTGTATGGTGTGGAGATCTATCTTAAACACTATTCAGGAGAAAGTGGCAGGAAAAACAAACTAAAAAAATAGAAAATGGAGATAGGGAAGTGTGAACGTCAGGGTCACATTTGTGCGTTTCCTCCTGCTGTGTGATCATGCCGCTGCCAAGTTCACAAATCATATCCACATTGCACTGTAACCGGCTCTCCACACTCTGACTCCCGCAGACTTTTCCCTGGGTTTTTATTTTATCTTGTTTTACTAGACTTTCTTTGTTGGAACAGTTTTAGGTTCACAGCAAAAGTGAGTGGAAGGTACAGAGACTTCCCATATAGCTTCTGCCCCGGTTTATCATCCCCCACCAAAGTGGTACATTCGCTACAACTGATGAACCTACACTGACTCATCATAATCATTCAAAGTCCCTAGTTTACATTAGGGTTCACTCTTGGTGTTGTATATTCTATGAGTTTGGACAAAGGTATAATGACATGGATCCACCATTACAGTATCATACAGTATAGTTTTACTGCACTAAAAACCCTTTGTATTCTGCCAGTTCATTTCCCGCTCCCCACTAACCCCTGTCAACCTCTGACTTTTTTTTAAACTGTCTCCATGGTTCTTTTCCAGAACATCATAAAGCTGGAATAATATAGTTATAAGATTGTCTTTTTTCAACCAGTAGCATGCATTTAAGTTTCCTTCATGTCTTTCCATGGCTTGATAGTTCACTTCTTTTTAGCATTGAATAATACTCCACTGTAATATTGTACAATTGTAATATTGTATTGTATTGCAATGGAGGTACCAGAGTTTATTCATCTACCTACTGAAGGACATCTTGCTTGCTTCCAAGTTTTGATAATTATTAAGAAAGCTGTGATAAACATCCATGTGCAGATTTCTGTCTAGACATAAATGCCTGCAATGCAGGGGACCTGGGTTCGACCCCTGGTTTGGGAAGATCCCTGGAGAAAGGGATGGCTACCCACTCCGGTATTCTTTTTTTTTTTTCACTCCAGTATTCTTAGCTGGAGAATTCCATGGACGGAGGAGCCTGGCGGGTCCATGGGGTCACTAAGAGTTGGATGTGACTGAGCGACTAACACTTTCGGACAAACATCGAGGAAGGTAATTGATGGGTCACATGGTAAGAGTATGTTCAGTTTTATAAGAAACTGCCAAACTGTCCTCCAAAGAGGTTGCATCGCTTTGCATTCCCACCAGCAATGAATACAAGCTCCTGTTAGTCTACATCTTCACCAGCATTTGGTGTCGTCAGTGTTCTGAATCTTGATCCTTCCGATAGAAAGGGCAGTGCTCCTAGTTCATTTTTGTTTTGTTTTGTTTTGGCGGGGAGGTGGGAGGCAGGTTGTCTTTTTTTGATTTCACTCTGTTACTGCCTATCTCAGAGCCTTCATCCATGCATAGCCTCCAGTCAAGGTCTTCTCCCCTCTGTCTCAACTTGCCAAGACAACTTGTTCTCAAGATCTTTCAGGCCCAGCACAAAGACTTAAGGAAGGCTACCTCGAAGAGTCAACTGGAGTTAAGTCCTCCAATTACACACTCTCAGCACTCCTTAGACTTCTCCATGTATCACAATTACACCTGATGCTTATTTCTGCCACCAGCTCCATGGAAGCAGGGACTACTCTTTCTTTTTTCAACAATGGATCCCTAACTGCTGGAAGCAGTGCCTTCACCAAGTACTCAATAACTATTTGTTGAATTAACTAGTGGATAGATAAAATATGTCCACAAATGAGCATTAGTGTCTAGAGGTCCTTCACAAACCATGTAAATTAGCCACACAAGTGAACACTGCTGCACAGAACTTCATTAAATATCTCTTCTGGTAATCTGCATCATAGTCAGGATGTCAAAACTTGACATGTTGTGAAAGTTACTAAATTTGTGAATGGTGTCAGAGACTGAACCTCAGAAAGAAAAATGTCTTTAAAATATTATGAGAAAAAGGGCTTTCCTGGTGGCTCAGTGGTAAAGAATCTGCCTGCTAATGCAGGAGACGTGGGTTCGATCCCTGGCCTGGGAAGATCCCACATGCTGCAGAGCAACTAAACCTGTGTGCTAGAACTATTGAGCCTATGCTCAGGATGCTGGGAACTGCAGCTGCTGAAGCATGTGCTCCCTAGTGCTCATGCTCAGCAACAAGAGAAACTACTCCAGTGAGAAGCCTGCACACTGCAACAGAGAGTAGGGCCCGCTAACTGCAACTAGAGAAAAACCCACACAGCACCGAAGACCCAGCACAGACACAAAGTAAATAAATAAATGAAAAGTTTTTAAAATATTGTAAGAAAAAATAATGTTGTGAAATAAAACCTATTGTACAATGTTAGAAAATGAATGGATTGGTAAAGTCCTTCCAATAGCGATACCCTTAGTAAATGCCTAGAGATGTTGGAAAAATCCTCAGGAAGCACGGATAGGACCAGTAAGAAAAAGAAGGCAAGCATCACTGACTTTCCTGCATCTAAGCCCCCAAATCAGCTGAATCCCAAGCCAGTTTGTATTGTACAGCAAGAACACACAGTTCATAGGGAAAGGAGAACACTGTATCAGAATCAGTCTTGAGTTCAGTTCAGTCGCTCAGTCGTGTCTGACTCTTTGCAACCCCATGAACTGCAGCATTCCAGGCCTCCCTGTCCATCACCAACTCCCGGAGTTCACTCAAACTCACGTCCATTGAGTCGGTGATGCCATCCAGCCATCTCACCCTCTGTCGTCCCCTTTTCCTCCTGCCCCCAATCCGAAGTCATTAAAAGAATCATATCTCCAACTCCTTCACAACTGATTGTAGATGTTAACCACATGGACAAAATGCCTTCATAACAACATCTAGACTAGTATTAGACCAAACAACTGGCACCATAGCGTAGCCAAGTTGACACACAAAATTTAACAATCACATTTAGCAACCACAAACAGCCAACCAACCACAGATCAAAGAATCTCTTCTGAATACATTCAATACTGAAAAATCCACACAAAATTTTTTGGAGCATTTCATCTAAGATATTGTATTTGTCCATTTACTTAAAACTGAGGGACTAAATAACTTTTCAGTTATTTTGCCTATCTCTGATATTAACAGGTTGAAAACTCATTCTAGCAAGTTATTTTGCCTTCCTGCCACTTGGATGGTTCTATTAAAATATACTCATTTTCCTGTTCATGTGTCAAAGTCCAACTCAGCTATTACCTTGTTCAAGGAGTTTTCTGGCATATTCCCAGCTGTAATTATCCTCCTTGTTTCATATGCCAGTTTTTATCATCTTACTTGTAGAGGTGTAGCTAATGTTAAGTCATTGAATATATGTCTGTTCTTTTACTAGATTATAACACATATGGTGAGGGCTAACATGGACGAGCAAAGCACCTGGCCTAGGTTAAGCAGGTACTTAATGAATGTGTACTGTGTCCTTACACCCAGAGGGAGGCAGAATCTAATTTATCTATTTAGACTTCCATGACCCCATCAGTGTCATGCATGAGCTCAGAAAGCCCTTGTTAAAGTGGATTGTGTTATCACATTATAAATGTTCTAAAAGTCAAAGCACAATGTCTTAGATTTATGAACAAGGGCTTTGACTTTCTGATAAATTATTTTTTATGGGCCCTAAAAATGTCATATGTAATTGAGTACTTGACCCATTGTCATAATGGCCATCACGTTGACAATGGTGATAGTAATATCATGTCTGTCTTATCTGACTCATAAAGGCATCTTGTATCTCTTTTATCATACTCCTTTCACCATCCCCAAACATGATTATTTGATTCATAAAAATAAAGTTATTTTTGTGCTTATTTATAGATATAAATCAGCATACATAATTTCCTCTTAATGTCACATATATCAGATCTATATCAGGTTCTATTTTCACCCTTTATTGGGAATGCAGGGCAATGTTGCAGTCTTGGATCATTAGATGAACAGATGTGGAGATACAGTATTGAGAAGCATGACCTGAATTCTGGGAGTACGTGGTTTACCAGTTCAGGGGGTAGGAGAGAAAACAGGGTCAAGATCTTCTTTAAATGAGAAGAGGACCACAATCCTCAGCCACGAAAGGGTTTTGGCTTCAACTCATTAATGGCTGGAAGGCATACCAGTCCTGGTCAGCCATCCATGATCTTCATACAGCAAACTGGAATCTCCAATATTTCAAGCTAGCTACAGGTAGAAGAGTAAATGACTCCAGTTGTGGTTGTTGTTCAGTCACTTAAGTCATGTCCAGCTGTTTTGTGACCTCATGGACTGTAGCCCACCAGGCTCTTTTGATCATGGGATTTCCCCAGCAAGAATATTGGAGCTGGCTGCCATTTCCTCTCCAGGGGATTTTCATGACCCAGTGATCAAACCTGTGTCTCCAGCTTGGCAGGTGGATTTTTTACCACTGAGCCACATGGGAAGCCAAATGACTCCAGACTGACTTATAAATTGATCTGGATGACTACTAATGTGTCCTCCATTTGTGAGCTAGCCAGATTGCCTTTACTTGCTCCATAGATCGATAGATTTTGACTTTTACTTATACTCAGAGAAAAGAGGAAAAATCCAACTGTTAATAACCAAATGTTGTTTCTGTTAGTATATTTGAATTTTACTTTTTTAGGCTGTTACTGTTAGATTCTCTGCTGTGCTTTCTACTTCTATGTAATAACCCTTCACGGTGTCTTTCTAGGCTTAGTTGCTCTCCTGTCTCTCAAACCTCCATCTTCAACTGCCCACAGCAAGCTCCCTCTTGAACTTCCAGCCATCCCCACATATGAAGCTGTTCATTCTCTCAGAAAGTAATCACATCCTCTCTGTTCTCCCCAAGTCACTAATATTAGCACTCATCACTCATCACTAATGTCATCACTCTTCTCTGGGTCATCTGGCTCACCCAGGTTTGACACCTCAGGCATCATCTTTTGTTCCTTCCCCTCTTTTACATCATCATCATAGTGTTCACCAAGTTCATCTCATTCTTTATTTTTGGTTCTTCTCCATTTTATCCTCCTTTTGCTATGCCACTTTGCATATTTCAGATTCTTAGTCATTCCAAATATAAGCATAATAAGTGTCTGAACGATTCCTAAAATGGCAATCTCATCACCTTGTGTTCATGTTTAAAAAACTTCAATGACTTCTCCATGCCAAGATAAAATCTAATAGAATCTAATGTGCTTCTACTTCAGTTCTAGTAGAACTTTGCATAAGACTCAACTTATTTCCTAATAATTCCCTTCAAAAGTCACTTTCTGAGTATTCATAGTCAAGATATGGAAACAATCCAAGTGTCCATCAACAGATGAATGGAAAAAGAACACATGGTGTGTATGTATACATGTATATAATGTATAATATGTATAATGAAATATTACTCAGCCATTAAAAACAATGAAGTTCTGCTATTTATAGCAATGTTGATGGATGAGCCTAGAAAGCATTATGCTCAGTGAATTAAGTGAGAGAAAGACAAATGTTGTATGTTATTACTTATATGTGGAATCTAAAAAATAAAATGAATATATATACAACAAAACATAAACAGACTCACAGACATAGAGGACAAACTAGTGGTTCTCAGTGGGGCAGGGGGAGAGGCAAGATAGGGGTACAGGATTAAGAGATATAAACTACTATGTTTAAAATAGATAAACAACAAGGATATATTGTACAGCCCAGGGAAATGCAGCCACTATTTTGTAATGACGTTTAATGGAGTATAATCTATAAAAATACTGATTCACTATGTTATACATCTGAAACTAATATATTGTAAACCAACTATACTTTGATTAACAAAGGATATTCATTTTTTAAAAATCGATCTTTTCCTTCCAGACATTTCTTTTTTTTCCTTTCAGCTTGAATTTCATCTCCTTCCTAAAGCCTTCTTTGACCCACCCAGCTGGAAAGGACCTCTTCTTCCACAAAATTTCTTCACTTTAGTGTGTTGACTCAGTAATAATTATTTATTATCTTATCTGCTGTGGTTCAGGCTGTTACTATATTTAAATTTCCTCACATGTGTCTTGTTTCTTCAACTGGAATGTAAATGCTGAGTCTGAGGAATAATGGTAACCAGAGACTTAAATTTCCCTGTATCCTCTACATTCTTAGAATGGCATTTGGCACATACCATAGATACTAAATAAGCAATTATTGGTTCAACTTTTTATTATCCTTTTAACTGCTATTAAAAATGCTGGTCTCAGGATCTAAAATACCCTCAGTGTTCGGCAGGGTTTAAATAGCAAAGTAATCCAAGAGAAAACAAGAAGTTAATCTATTTCCCCTTTATGTATTATTGTTTTCAACCATAGAATTTTACTCATACTGTGAATGTTAAGTGTGAAAGCAGACCAGACATTGCGTCACGATTCCTCATTAGCCATTCCCAAGAAGCACAGCATGCTAATGCAGTCCTATTCATCAGACACATTTCCTGGAGAAAAAAAAAAAAAAATCTCCATCATTGGTGTACCTCTGTCTTTTCTTTTGAGACATATGGAATACTGGCCTTTGCACATTTGCAGGGATTTACCATAGTAGATGAGCCCCAAGTCAATTACTTTATTAATGTCATAAACTGGATGAGATGGTTGCTCACAACACAGAGAGCAATGACCAAAACCTTGCTCATTACAACTGCTTTTGAAAAATTTACAATAACAATTATCCATTTGTGTTTCATTCCTCTAGGTGAAGAGAATGGTATGGCCTTTAGTGCTGCTAATCACCTCCGGCTCATGTTCTCATTCATCTCCCAGGGCTGTCATACACTCTGTCAGCATAGAAAAAGCAGTAGAAAGAAAAAGCTCACAAAATCTGAGTTGGAAAGGCCATTTGAGTTTTTGTTATGGACTGAATTATGTCCCCTAGAATTCATAGATGGAAGACCCCCAGTATCTCAGAATGTGACTGTATTCAGAGATGAAAGTGTTGTCATTAGGATGGCCCCAGTCCAATATAACTGGTGTCTTTATAAAATGAGATTAGGACACATGCATGCAGAGGAAAACCACCTGAAGACACAGGAAGACAGCCATCTACAAGCCAAGGAGCAAGGTCTCAGAAGAAACCCACCATTCTGATGCTTTGTTTTTAGACTTCTAGCCTTCAGAACTATAAGACAATACATTTCTGATGTTTAGGCCACTATGCCTGGGTCTATTTGTCTAGGGGTAAAACTTGTGATTAATAAAGCTTTTAAAGTGACTGGGGGAAGGGGCAGTGGGGAGTTACTGATCAATGGGCATAAAGTTTCAGTTAAGCAGGATGAATCATCTCTAGAGACTGCTGTACCACATTGTATATACAGTCAACAATAATGTACCATACACTCAGAGTTTTATTAAAAGGGAAGATTCTCATGCTAAGTGTTAAGGAAATAACACAAATGAACTTACAAAACAGCAATAGAGTCACAGACACAGAGGACAAACTTATGGTTGCCGGGGGTAGGGGGAAAATGAGGGGAAGGGATAGTCAGGGAGTTGGGGATGGACTGGTACACACTGCTATATTTAAAATGGGTGACCAACAAGGACCTACTGTACAGCACATGGAACTCTGCTCAATTTTACGTGGAAGACTGGATGGGAGGGGAGTCTGTGGGAGAAGGGATACATGCATATGTATGACTGAGTTCCTTCGTTGTTCACCTGAAACTACCACAACACTGTTATATCAGCTATATCTCACTACAAAATAAAAAGTTTTTTTAAATTTAAAACTGATAAATCTGCTAAAACACAATTCTTTGTCTTTGGAGGAAATTCTTAAACTTTGTTCCTTGAGATTTTAAATCACAAAGATATCAGTTGTTATATTAGGCAATTTCCCAAATTATTCAAATTATCCAAATTTCCCCAAATTTCCTTCAATGTTCCAAGTACGACAGTAGGTATTGCAAGAGGGCATCAGAGGGCAAACACACTGAAACCATACTCACAGAAAACTAGTCAATCTAATCATACTAGGACCACAGCCTTGTCTAACTCAATGAAACTAAGCCATCAGATCAGATCAGTCGCTCAGTCCTGTCCGACTCTTTGCGACCCCATGAATCGCAGCATGCCAGGCCTCCCTGTCCATCACCAACTCCCGGAGTTCACTCAGACTCACGTCCATCGAGTCAGTGATGCCATCTAGCCATCTCATCCTCTGTCATCCCCTTCTCCTCTTGCCCCCAATCCCTCGCAACATCAGAGTCTTTTCCAATGAGTCAACTCTTCACATGAGGTGGCCAAACTACTGGAGTTTCAGCTTTAGCATCATTCCTTCCAAAGAAATCCCAGGGCTGATCTGCTTCAGAATGGACTGGTTGGATCTCCTTGCAGTCCCAAGGGACTCTCAAGAGTCTTCTCCAACACCACAGTTCAAAAGCATCAATTCTTCGGTGCTCAGCCTTCTTCACAGTCCAACTCTCACATCCATACATGACCACTGGAAAAACCATAGCCTTGACTAGACGAACCTTTGTTGGCAAAGTAACGTCTCTGCTTTTGAATATGCTATCTAGATTGTTCATAACTTTCCTTCCAACGAGTAAGCGTCTTTTAATTTCATGGCTGCAGTCACCATCTGTAGTGATTTTGCAGCCCAGAAAAATAAAGTCTGATACTATTTCCACTGTTTCCCCATCTATTTCCCATGAAGTGATGGGACAGGATGCCATGATCTTCGTTTTCTGAGTGTTGAGCTTTAAGCCAACTTTTTCAATCTCCTCTTTCACTTTCATCAAGAGGCTTTTTAGTTCCTCTTCACTTTCTGCCATAAGGGTGGTGTCATCTGCATATCTGAGGTTATTGAGATTTCTCCCAGCAATCTTGATTCCAGCTTGTGTTTCTTCCAGCCCAGCGTTTCTCATGATGTACTCTGCATAGAAGTTAAATAAACAGGGTGACAATATACAGCCTTGACGTACTCCTTTTCCTATTTGGAACCAGTCTGTTGTTCCATGTCCAGTTCTAACTGTTGCTTCCTGACCTGCACACAAATTTCTCAAGAGGCAGATCAGGTGGTCTGGTATTCCCATCTCTTTCAGAATTTTCCACAGTTTATTGTGATCCACACAGTCAAAGGCTCTGGCATAGTCAATAAAGCAGAAATAGATGTTTTTCTGGAACTCTCTTGCTTTTTCGATGATCCAGCGGATGTTGGCAATTTGATCTCTGGTTCCTCTGCCTTTTCTAAAACCATCTTGAACATCAGGAAGTTCACGGTTCACATATTGCTGAAGCCTGGCTTGGAGAATTTTGAGCATTACTTTACTAGCATGTGAGATGAGTGCAATTGTGTGGTAGTTTGAGCATTCTTTGGCATTGCCTTTCTTTGGGATTGGAATGAAAACTGACCTTTTCCAGTCCTGTGGCCACTGCTGAGTTTTCCAGATTTGCTGGCATATTGAGTGTAGCACTTTCACAGCATCATCTTTCAGGATTTGGAATAGCTCAACTGGAATTCCACCACCTCCACTAGCTTTGTTCGTAGTGATGCTTTCTAAGGCCCACTTGACTTCACTTTCCAGGATGTCTGGCTCTAGGTCAGTGATCACACCATCGTGATTATCTGGGTCGTGAAGATCTTTTCTGTACAGTTCTTCTGTGTATTCTTGCCATCTCTTCTTAATATCTTCTGCTTCTGTTAGGTCCATACCATTTCTGTCCTTTATCGAGCCCATCTTTGCATGAAATGTTCCTTTGGTATCTCTGATTTTCTTGAAGAGATCTCTAGTCTTTCCCATTCTGTTGTTTTCCTCTATTTCTTTGCATTGATCGCTGAAGAAGGCTTTCTTATCTCTTCTTGCTATTCTTTGCAACTCTGCCTTCAGATGTTTATATCTTTCCTTTTCTCCTTTGCTTTTCACTTCTCTTCATTTCACAGCTACTTGTAAGGCCTCCCCAGACAGCCATTTTGCTTTTTTGCATTTCATTTCCATGGGGATGGTTGTGGGACAACCCAAGATGGGCGGGTCATGGTGGAGAGATCTGACAGAATGTGATCCACTGGAGAAGGGAATGGCAAACCACTTCAGTATTCTTGCCTTGAGAACCCCATGAACAGTATGAAAAGGCAAAATGATAGGATTCTGAGAGAAACTCCCCAGGTCAGTAGGTGCCCAATATGCTACTGGAGATCAGTGGAGAAATAACTCCAGAAAGAATGAAGGGATGGAGCCAAAGCAAAAAGAATACTCAGCTGTGAATGTGACTGGTGATAGAAGCAAGGTCTGATGCTGTAAAGAGCAATATTGCATAGGAACCTGGAATGTCAGGTCCATGAATCAAGGCAAATTGGAAGTGGTCAAACAAGAGATGGCAAGAGTGAATGTCAACATTCTAGGAATCAGCAAACTGAAATGGACTGGAATGGGTTAATTTAACTCAGATGACCATTATATCTACTACTGCAGGCAGGAATCCCTCAGAAGAAATGGAGTAGCCATCATGGTCAACAAAAGAGTCCGAAATGCAGTACTTAGATGCAATCTCAAAAACGACAGAATGATCTCTGTTCGTTTCCAAGGCAAACCATTCAGTATCACAGTAATCCAAGTCTATGCCCCAACCAGTAATGTGGAAGAAGCTGAAGTTGAACTGTTCTATGAATACCTACCAGACCTTTTAGAACTAACACCCCAAAAAGATGTCCTTTTCATTATAGGGGACTGGAATGCAAAAGTAGGAAGTCAAGAAACACCTGGAGTAACAGGCAAATTTGGCCTTGGAATACAGAATGAAGCAAGGCAAAGACTAATAGAGTTTTGCCAAGAAAATGCACTGGTCATAACAAACACCCTCTTCCAACAACACAAGAGAAGACTCTATACATGGACATCACCAGATGGTCAACACCGAAATGAAATTGATTATATTCTTTGCAGCCAAAGATGGAGAAGCTCTATACAGTCAGCAAAAACAAGACCAGGAGCTGACTGTGGCTCAGACCATGAATTTCTTATAGCCAAATTCAGACTTAAATTGAAGAAAGTAGGGAAAACCACTAGACCATTCAGGTACGACCTAAATCAAATCCCTTATGATTATACAGTGGAAGTGTGAAATAGATTTAAGGGCCTAGATCTGATAGATAGAGTGCCTGATGAACTATGGAATGAGGTTTGTGACATTGTACAGGAGACAAGGATCAAGACCATCCCCATGGAAACGAAATGCAAAAAAGCAAAATGGCTGTCTGGGGAGGCCTTACAAATAGCTGTGAAATGAAGAGAAGTGAAAAGCAAAGGAGAAAAGGAAAGATATAAACATCCGAATGCAGAGTTGCAAAGAATAGCAAGAAGAGATAAGAAAGCCTTCTTCAGCGATCAATGCAAAGAAATAGAGGAAAACAACAGAATGGGAAAGACTAGAGATCTCTTCAAGAAAATCAGAGATACCAAAGGAACATTTCATGCAAAGATGGGCTCGATAAAGGACAGAAATGGTATGGACCTAACAGAAGCAGAAGATATTAAGAAGAGATGGCAAGAATACACAGAAGAACTGTACAGAAAAGATCTTCACGACCCAGATAATCACGATGGTGTGATCACTGACCTAGAGCCAGACATCCTGGAAAGTGAAGTCAAGTGGGCCTTAGAAAGCATCACTACGAACAAAGCTAGTGGAGGTGGTGGAATTCCAGTTGAGCTATTCCAAATCCTGAAAGATGATGCTGTGAAAGTGCTACACTCAATATGCCAGCAAATCTGGAAAACTCAGCAGTGGCCACAGGACTGGAAAAGGTCAGTTTTCATTCAATCCCAAAAGAAAGGCAATGCCAAAGAATGCTCAAACTACCACACAATTGCACTCATCTCACATGCTAGTAAAGTAATGCTCAAAATTCTCCAAGCCAGGCTTCAGCAACATGTGAACCGTGAACTTCCTGATGTTCAAGATGGTTTTAGAAAAGGCAGAGGAACCAGAGATCAAATTGCCAACATCCGCTGGATCATCGAAAAAGCAAGAGAGTTCCAGAAAAACATCTATTTCTGCTTTATTGACTATGCCAGAGCCTTTGACTGTGTGGATCACAATAAACTGTGGAAAATTCTGAAAGAGATCGGCATACCAGACCACCTGATCTGCCTCTTGAGAAACCCGTATGCAGGTCAGGAAGCAACAGTTAGAACTGGACATGGAACAACAGACTGGTTCCAAATAGGAAAAGGAGTACGTCAAGGCTGTATATTGTCACCCTGTTTATTTAACTTCTATGCAGAGTACATCATGAGAAACGCTGGGCTGGAAGAAACACAAGCTGGAATCAAGATTGCTGGGAGAAATCTCAATAACCTCAGATATGCAGATGACACCACCCTTATGGCAGAAAGTGAAGAGGAACTAAAAAGCCTCTTGATGAAAGTGAAAGAGGAGATTGAAAAAGTTGGCTTAAAGCTCAACACTCAGAAAACGAAGATCATGGCATCCTGTCCCATCACTTCATGGGAAATAGATGGGGAAACAGTGGAAATAGTATCAGACTTTATTTTTCTGGGCTGCAAAATCACTACAGATGGTGACTGCAGCCATGAAATTAAAAGACGCTTACTCGTTGGAAGGAAAGTTATGAACAATCTAGATAGCGTATTCAAAAGCAGAGACGTTACTTTGCCAACAAAGGTTCGTCTAGTCAAGGCTATGGTTTTTCCAGTGGTCATGTATGGATGTGAGAGTTGGACTGTGAAGAAGGCTGAGCACCGAAGAATTGATGCTTTTGAACTGTGGTGTTGGAGAAGACTCTTGAGAGTCCCTTGGACTGCAAGGAGATCCATCCAGTCCATTCTGAAGGAGATCAGCCCTGGGATTTCTTTGGAAGGAATGATGCTAAAGCTGAAACTCCAGTAGTTTGGCCACCTCATGTGAAGAGTTGACTCATTGGAAAAGACTCTGATGCTGGGAGGGATTGGGGGCAAGAGGAGAAGGGGATGACAGAGGATAAGATGGCTGGATGGCATCACTGACTCGATGGACGCAAGTCTCAGTAAACTCCGGGAGTTGGTGATGGACAGGGAGTCCTGGCGTGCTGCAATTCATGGGGTCGCAAAGAGTCGGACATGACTGAGCTACTGATCTGATGTGATCTGATCTGAAGTTTATCACACCAGACTCAGATGTGCAAAGAAAATGTAACTTCTTTTTCTCTATACAATTATATTAATCTTTTAAAAATTTTTATTGGAGTATAGTGAATTTACAATTTTGTGTTAGGTTCAGGTATACAGCAAAGTGACTCATTTATATATATACATGATACACATATATACATTCCTTTTTTTAAGGTTCTTTTCTCATTTAGGACATTACAGGTATTGAGAAGAGTTATCTGTGCTATATAGCAGGTTCTTATTAGTTATCTATTTTATACACAGTGGTATGTATATGTCAACCCCAACTCCCAATTTATCCCCCCCTCCCCCTTATTCCCTGAAATCAGGTTTGCTTTCCATATCCGTGACTCTACTAATGTTTAATAAATAAGTTCATTTGTATGCTTTTTTCAGATTCTAGATATAAGTGATATCATATGATATTTGTCTTTCTGTGTCTGATTTACTTTACCCAGTATGAAAATCTGCAGCCCCATCCATGTTACTGCAAGTGGCATTATTTCCTCCCTTTTTATGGCTGAGTAAAATTCCATTTATATCTATTTATATATATATATATATATATGTATATACACACACACACACTATATATATATATATATATATATATATATATTAAAAATCAGGTACCAGCTCTGAACTGGTACCTCCAAACAAACCCTGGTGTTGGAGAAAACTTACATTGTATCATTTAAATCATCATGACTTGTGTTTTCTCTTATCTGCTGCTGAGCAAATTGCTGAGCAATTCATAATTGATACAGAGTGACACAGAGCACCCTGGCCCAAGTGGGGATTTTCAAAGGAAGACTAAAGTCAAAGAAACTACTTAGGAAGCTATGGTAATAATCCAAGCAGAAGACAAGAATGTGACCTGAAAAGAGAGCGCAAGCATGTAGATGTTTAGAAAGAAGAATTTCTTTAACTTCAATATACTTAAGCATGTCACAAAGGCAATTTGTGTTTTGGCTTAGGTGTCTGGGCCACAGGATATGGGAGGAGGAGATTTGAGTGTGAAGACAAATTTTGTTTAAGAAGCATCAAATCTTAGGTACCTCATCATGTGGAAATATCCAGTGGGCAGAGGAACTTATAAATAAAAACATTTTGATCTAGTAATATCGATTCAGGATTCATTAAAATCACAGCTAAAATCACTAACGTGGAAGAGATACTCTTCCAAGTGTGAGGAACTTGAGGAGTCAAGCATGGAACCCTAGGAAACACCAAGACTGAAAAAGAGCAGAAAAGAAGGAGTGAACAAAGACTGCATAGAAGCACTGAGTCGAAGGCACTAGAATCCTGGCTGAGCCTTGGTCTTCTGTATAAAATTATCAAAAGATAAAACCATCAGAGAAAATCTGAAGCAAAACTCAAAGCTGAATGTTGCCATTTGAGTAAAGGAGAGCTGTTCTGATCAAGCACAGTAATATTGAGGAAAGCAAATTAGTAATCGTATAGATTTCTGTGAGGTTGAATTTGTTTGGGTTTGAGTATGTCACAGAGGTAAGACAGGGCTGACTTATCAGTCTTTGAAGAGTGCTCCCTGGAGTAAGTCCACCTCCCACTGTCTGACTTTTCTCAGTGTCAGTCTGTCCCTGGCGGGTGGGCTTTCACAGGCATATTCAGTGAAATGAGTTGTCACTGACCCATGAGAGATGTTTAAAACCAGTTCTGGAACTTTCTTGTTAACATAGTCAAAGAACTGTCACTGATTATTTTAAAAGTTTAAAACTTTTTCTCATAGTCATGGCCATGGCTACAAAGAATCAGATTGTTCTTAGGTGTAGGGGGACTTTTTTTATTCTTAAAATGGAATGCTATGAATATCAAGTAAGATAAGGACTGACATATATTCATCAGTTTATTTGTTTTCATATATTTAATATATTCATAATATTTATTTATTTCTGGCTGTACTGGGTCTTTTCTGATGCACACAGGCTTTCTCTAGCTGTGGTATGTGTAGGCTACTCATTGCAGTGGCTTCTGCAGTTGTTGCAGATCATGGGCTGTAGGCACATGGGCTTCAGTACTTGCAGCACCTAGGTTCCGTAGTTGTGGCGCATGGACTTAGTTACCCTTTGGCATGTGGGATCTTCCCTGATCAGAGATCAAACTTATGTCTCCTGCATTGGCAGGCAGATTCTTAACCACTGGACTACCAGGGAAGCCCCTATTCATCAGTTTTAACGATTTAACTTCAGGAGCATTTCAGTGGAGTCAATGAGGACTAAAATATCACAATTCTACACTAATCTAGCCATACTTAGAATTTTCTCCCAGTTTAGGAAGTTCAAAAGAAAATGTACAGGACAATACAGTAAATTAAAACTAGCATTTATTAAGGGTTTGTCATATCCTAGAAGTTGTGCTAGTTGCTTGACATACATTAGCTCTTTCAATTCTCACAGCTATGCCTTAAGGCAGCTATTAGGAGCAGTAGCAGTACTCCCATTTTACAGAAGATAAAATGGAGGCTCAGGCTATTAAATAACATTTCCAAGATCATACAGCCAGTGATTGACAGGGAAATAGCTGGAGAGGAGACTCATGTAGACTCAGAGTCTGGGTATGTACCTTTGAACCACGTTGCTGCTAAAAATGAAGCAAGCTATGGGAAGCAGCTGCTCCATCTCTTTCCATGATCCTCTTAAACTATTCTGACACCCTGCAAGGCAGTGCCCAGGAAGATAGATGCAACTCAGAACCTTAGAGTGTAGACCCTAAGGAACACAGCTGCATAAACCCATGGCATTGCTCTCACATGAAAAATGACTGAAGATCAGATATTTCTGTTCACTCATCATAAATTTTTCAAATATTCATTTTCCCTGAGTGTTTCATGTAGGTAGCTATTAAAACCATGCAGCCCTTGGCCAAGTATCAAGCAAATCTTTCTCTGACTGATAGCTACTCACATTCATTTCCTTATAATTACAAAATGATACTTTCTATAAAAGAAATCTATAACAGGTAAGACAGTGTTAAACAATCTTGAGATTGAAATGAGTCACCAGTAAATAAAATGTATATTGGAAATTTGGTAACAGCTTATTATTATTATTTATGCTTTTTAATCCATCCTGGGACAGTAGAGTATTCTTTCTGTGTGCTTATTCATTACAAATACAGCTGAGTAGAAAATGTTTTTCCTTAAACACAGTTGAATTAGAGAAATACAATATATAACATTTTTGAGATCCCAGAACCTTCAGGCTTTGAGAACATTTAGGCTGATGCTGCCCTTAAAAAGATTGACATACCAGCTTTGAAAACAAGTTATTTTGAACCACTGTCTAGTATGACCAGTTACCAAAGGAAAACGCCATGGATTAAGCTGGCTCTTCCCTTGAAGCACCACGGGAATTTCTCATAGTCCCTCTGAAAGTGTCTCCACTGATTATTTCACTTATTGAGCCATTTACCTCCTGACTATGTCTTGGGGTAGTGGTTAGAAATTCAACTACATCCTGGAAGTCTGTCTTCTCATCAATGATGACAGCTTCGAGTATAAAAGACAACTTAAATTTTATAGCAGCATGGGGAAAATGCTTCCTTTGTGCTCCTTATCATGAAGTTCTGCTGTCCACAAGATGCTGTGGAATACACAAGCTGTTTTGCAATACAATTTATTGTAACCAATTCATTCAATCCATCATAGCACTTCACTCTGATTATGTATTTATAGCATGTTGGAGAGAGACTGGAGGAAACCCAAATATGAACATCTATAATGAATTCAATGGGAATTATTCACTGAAATGTTCCATCTTCATAATTAAAAACTACTACTCGATCCCACCAAGTTCTGTTCATAACCTAGTTGAGAATTTTCCCATTTAAATAAATGCACCATCTTCTAATGGATGTCCTGTGGGAATATAATCCTCAGACATGACTGAGTGACTAACATTTTCACATCGTTCAGTAGCCCCAGATGTGTCTTGATCAGACACCCTAAGGTGATCAATTCTACTGAAGAGTATGGAGAATAATTTTTTTTAATCACTAAAAGCAAATCCCTGCATTAAAAACCACCTTACATCTTTGCAAAGAGAACAAATAGCTTGTTCTCCATCTAGATAATAACCAAACAAAAGATCTGCCATTGAGCTAGACAGCCTGACACTGGGCTGTTGGTGGCAGATGGGTCTCCAGCTTTCATGCAGCAGAGTGACAGTCACTCTGGGACAGCTGAGGGAAGATTCTCAAATACTATCATCAAGGAGAAGACAAGCAGTGGACCAGGAGTTTCGGTACTCCTTAACCCAGAGAGAAGCCTTCATGGAGAAGATGAGTCCTAAAAACTGATGGTTTCTTTCTTTTTTAAAATATATTTTATTTTATTTTTTAACTTCACAATATTGTATTGGTTTTGCCATATATCAACATGAATCCGCCACAGGTATACACGTGTTCCCCATCCTGAACCCTCCTCCCTCCTCCTTCCCCACACCATCCCTCTGGGTCATCTCAGTGCACCAGCCCCAAGCATCCAGTATTGTGCATCGAACCTGGACTGGCGACTCTTTTCATATATGATATTATACATGTTTCAATGCCATTCTCCCAAATCATCCCACCCTCTCCCTCTCCCTCTCCCACAGAGTCCAAAAGACTGGTCTATACATCAGTGTCTCTTTCGCTGTCTCGTATACAGGGTTATTGTTACCATCTTTCTAAATTCCATATATATGTGTTAGTATACTGTATTGGTGTTTTTCTTTCTGGCTTACTTCACTCTGTATAATAGGCTCCAATTTCATCCACCTGATTAGAACTGATTCAAATGTATTCTTTTTATGGCTGAGTAATACTCCATTGTGTATATGTATCACAGCTTTCTTATCCATTCAGCTGCTGATGGACATCTAGGTTGCTTCCATGTTCTGGCTATTATAAACAGTGCTGTGATGAACATTGGGGTACATGTGATGATTTCTTATATGATATTATACATGTTTCAATGCCTCCAATTCAATGTCTCAATTAAAATAAATACATTTAAATTAAAAAAAAAAAGATGGGTACAAGTCAGGCTAACTATTGATTAGCAGGGCCAATCCCAAAATGGAATAGAGCTTTCCCTCTTGGTGTGGTTCTCAATGAATTCCAGCAGGAAACTTTAAAAGGATGATCATCCAAGGCAGGGTATTATCCATATGACCTGGTCCCAAAGTTTGATCCTGTTCCCCTTCACGGAATCCAGTGTTTCACCAAAGCTTTCGGTTCCTCTGAGTGAAAAAGGCAACAAGTCAAAAACTCTATTCCTCTTATTTGTCCCTCCACCAGTGAAACCACAATGTGTCTGAGAACCACAATGGCTTGAAGATAATCCCTACAATGAAAGCTAGCCGTATGAAATTGTCCTTGGGGTGCCCTTTTAGAACTCAGAACCCCACAGAGAAAAGAAGCCATCATTTAACGTGTCACAGAGCAGATTGTAAGGAAAAACCGTACAACAAATATTGGGCAGCAACTGAATGGAGACTTGGGATGAAGACTCCATTTGAAGGTCTTGAAAGCTCAGTTGAGGAAGCAATTCTCCCTTAGACAAGAGAGCCTGGAGGCTTTTTTTTTTTCTCCATAAATATTATACATAACAAATTCAGTCATGCAAATAGACAAGTGAAAAAACAAACCAAAAATTTTTTTGATAAGTTTCACAAACAATAAAAAAGGGTAGAAGTCTACTGAGCCTTAAGCTAAGAAGCCAAACCAAAAGTCTTTTGGCAGATTTTAGTTTTAAGCCCCACAGCTGTGACCCATGTAACATTTTAACAGCTGAATGACTTAAAATACACTATTATTTTGTTCAGAATAAAGCCATGCTTGTCATATTCTTTTGTTCTTATTTCTCTATTCTCTAGAAAAAACATATCTTTCCATATTTGTCTTTAAGAGGATGCTATACATAGAATGGAAGATGAATAGATGTACTTCAAATCTGTGCCAAGACTGAGACAAAAAAGGAAATTTGGGTCTCGTTGTATTTGTATTACCCACTCATCTGCTTCATTCCTTAAATTCTGACATAAAATGGAATTGTTTAATGCATGCTTGAAAATTGCTCTCAGATTCCCCATGAAACCAATATCAACATAGAAAGAAGGACCATGAAGCAACACTTGATAAATTGCCTAAGGGAGGTCTGCCATCCACCCCCACCTCCCACTGCTTCTTTAGTGTCAAACACAACAGTGTCTTGGGCTATCATTAACCCCTAGGAATGGTTTAGCAGTCTTCTTTTATTTCTGCTTTAATTAAATCTTTATCTGTTCCTTAGATGGTCCCTGATGAACTTCAAAATTATTCTGTATCGTTTCTGCATGCATCTGTCATGTATTTAAAATTCACTTAGCATGCACCATGAAGGGTTAATTAGGCTACTTTTCCTAATGCTGTATTATTTGTCAGAACTACAGATAATGACATTTCTAGAAGTCTTTGAACTAGGAATTTTTTTATTTGTTTGCATTATATCAGAGGGATGGTATGGGGAGGGAGGAGGGAGGAGGGTTCGGGATGGGGAACACATGTATACCTGTGGCAGATTCATTTTGATATTTGGCAAAACTAATAAAATTATGTAAAGTTTAAAAATAAAATAAAATTAGAAAAAAAATGAAAGCAATTTATTTGGAGGGAAATCTTTACTGTACAATAGAAACATATTGTTTCTTTCTGGTTTCCAGATCTGTTTTAAACCTTAGAAAATGTTAGATGTAGCTTTCCTTTAGCAGTTCGTCTTTGCTGACTCTGATTTGAAGTGATCATAGGTACCAAAATTTCAAAAATGTTTACAATATCCTCCCAGTTTCAACAACTCAAATCTATCATTTCTTGTGAACTGGGAATTCTTTAATGTTCCTCCACTACAGCAAAGCACAGAGGAGTGGATTGTGGGTAGGGATGCTCCTGTTGACTCTCACCAAGCTGTCAACCCATGACACCTAGCTGGAAGGCCTCAGCTCAATCACTACCTTACCTTCATCCTCTTCCAGACTCAGGCTCTCTTCTCTTTCCTGCCCCAGTTCTTTCCTTCTCTCATAAGCCCTCTCCTACCCCTTCCTTTTAGCCCCCTTAAAGTGTGTGACTCTGATTATTCAGTTGGGCTGAGGTTTGCCACAAACCTGTGATGTAGGTGGGAAAAATGGCTTTGCACAAAGGGGATTTGCTTATATCTTGCTGGGACTTTGGATTTTGCTTAAACTTCTCTTAACACTCAAGATAATTAGCCAGTGTTTTGTTGAAATTCAAAGACGCTGTCTAATTTAAGTATAAAACATTCTGAGTGACAATGAAAGTCAATGGCACAATCAGAGTTAGTAATTCACAGATTTCATTACCATAACCATTAATGACAAGGCATAGACTTCCAACCCCCAGGCTTGAAACACAGGGAACTTACTATGTGTCTATAAATAGCAGCTTTAGCATCTTTTCTTTAAAATAAGAACTCATCTTACTGAAATTAAGGTGTTCTATTTTTACTAAATTTCAAAATCTCCATTAGCTGAAGGAGCCTATTGTTGGAGTTCATCATAGGTCTTGTGTTTTAGCAATGAGATCTTGACGGCCTTGTCTGACTCTGCATGGTGACCCCAATCATTACATGGAACTGAGGAAATGAAAATTTCACTCTATTCATAACTGGACAGTCATGATTTTTTAATACTTTCTTCAATGCTTTATACATGAAACCTAGATTTATAAAAGCATATCCTTATAGGAACAAAACTTTTAGACTATATCTATCTGTAGTGTTGCAAAGTATCCCAGACACACAGAGGTTCTCTGACCACACCACTGCCTAAACTATCCAATGAAAATGGTCCATGATGGTCACTGAGTTATCTACTGTTTTAATGGTAAGTTCTGGTTCATTAATCCTGTTCTCCTTGCATATCCCACAGATGTTGTCAGTTTGCCTTTATTGTCATTTTGATTATGTCCACAGAAGTTGGTAATAGGTTTTCACTAGGGTGGAATTCTCTAAATGTGGGTGGAAGTGTTACCAGGATAGAGATATAACCATTGATTTTGGAGACATGGAAATAATTTATGAATTTGATAAGAGTAGTTGTAATGGAATAAAGAGAACAGAAACTCACTTAGAGTACATAAAGGAGAAGATAGGCAGTAGAAATATCGACTTTATTAGAAGTTATGCCATGAATGAGAAAAAAAAAAATGAGAACCATAGTTGGAAGAGGATATGTGGGGGGATGTTTTAAAGATGAGATATCCTGGAGTATATTTGTGTATGAAAATATCCATAAAAATATTTACTTTATCATTTTTATAAGAAAAGGAAGGGAAAGGAGAAGAGAAGGAGAAAATGGGCCAAGGGTGTTTAAATGTGAACTCAAGTCGCTACCGTTATAGAAATAATGTTATAGAAATGAGGAACATTTTCTTTTTTTATTATTTTTTATATTATTTTTTAATTTTACAATATTGTATTGGTTTTGCCGTATATCAACATGAATCTGCCACAGGTATACACGAAACATGTATAATATCATATATGAAACAAGTCGCCAGTCCAGGTTTGATGCACAATAATGGATGCTTGGGGCTGGTGCACTGGGACGATCCAGAGGGATGGTGTGGGGAGGGAGGAGGGAGGAGGGTTCAGGATGGGGAACACATGTATACCTGTGGCAGATTCACGTTGATATATGGCAAAACCAATACAATATTGTAAAGTTAAAAAATAAAAAAAAAGAAACTCTTAAATTGTTGTTCCCATTTCAAAGTAAAATAAAACAATTATTTGTAGTTTTATCTCAGCAAGCAAGCCCTGCTTATTCTGACAAATCAATCTCCCTCATTTAAAATCTTATTCTGAGATTTATATTTTAATTTATTTTTTCACTTTACAATATTGTATTGGTTTTGCCATACATTGACATGAATCCGCCATGGGTGTACATGTGTTCCCCATCCTGAACCCCCCTCCTACCTCCCTCCCCATCCCATCCCTCTGGGTCATCCCAGTGCATCAGCCCTGAGCACCTTGTATCATGCATCGAACCTGGACTTGTGATTCATTTCACATACGATAATTTACATGTTTCAATGCCATTCTCCCATATCATCATCCCACCCTCACCCTCTCCCACAGAGTCCAAAAGACTGTTATTCTGAGATTTAAAATTAGTCATTAATGAGGCATTAATTGAAAAATAGTGTTGAATTCCTACAGCTGTAGGCCCTCAATAATTACACAGGACTAATAAAAACCCCTAACAACATTTGAATTTAATAAAGGAAATAAAACAGACAAAGAGTTAAACACCAATAGAGATAAGAATAAAAAGGATGTCACAAGATGGTTTTGAAAAACTGGTTCAAAAGCATTTGGAGTGTAATTGCTGTGCTTGCTAGAAGCCATCTTAGAGGAGGCATTGGGATTCTATCTGCATATTGAGGGAGGACAGAATTTGACCTAGTGGAAACAATTTAAAGACCATGTATTGGGTAAAGAGACTAACTAGAACTAACACATTACAAGGAGATATATGTACATCATGTTGGTGAATGAAAAATGAGCCAACCAGCCAGAACTGATTGACAGATTAAATCCAACAAAAGAATAGTAAAATGGTTTCCAGAACACAGCCTTGGTCACTTTATTCCACATAACACGTAATAGAGTCTAGGATAATGGAGGGAAGATTTTTGTCCATAATTATTCAGAGTGTTTACAATGGACACAAATCTTGCACATCTAATATATTTGAAGGATGCATTACTAAATGGTTTATTTTTGTTTATGCAATCTAATCACATGGACCACAGTGTTGTCTAACGCAATGAAACTAAGCCATGCTGTGTAGGGCTAGTGGAGAGTTCTGACAATATGTGGTTCACCGGAGAAGGGAATGGCAAACCACTTCAGTATTCTTGCCTTGAGACCCCATGAACAGTATGAAAAGGTAAAAAGATAGGACACTGAAAGATGAACTCCCCAAGTCATTAGGTGCCCAATATGCTACTGGAGATCAATGGAGAAATAATTCCAGAAAGAATGAAGAGACAGAGCCAAAGCAAAAACAACACCCATTGTGGATGTGACTGGTGATAGAAGCAAGGTCCGATGCTGTAAAGAGCAATATTGCATGGGAACCTAGAATGTTAGATCCATGAATCAAGGCAAACTGGAAGTGGTCAAACAGGAGATGACAAGAGTGAATGTCGACATTTTAGGAATCAATAAACAAAATTGGACTGGAATAGGTGAATTTAATTCAGATGACCATTATATCTACTACTGTGGGCAAGAATCCCTTAGAAGAAATGGAGTAGCCATCATAGTCAACAAGAGTCTGAAATGCAGTACTTTAATGCAATCTCAAAAACAACAGAATGATCTCTGTTCATTTCCAAGGCAAACCATTCAATAACATGGTAATCCACGTCTATGCCTTGACCAGTAACACTGAAGACGCTGATGTTGACCTATGAAGACCTACAAGACCTTTTAGAACTAACAACCAAAAAAGATGTCCTTTTCATTATAGGGGACTGGAATGCAAAAGTAGGAAGTCAAGAAACACCTGGAGTAACAGGCAAATTTGGCCCTGGAGTACAGAATGAAGCAGGGCAAAAGGCTAATAGAGTTTTGCCAAGAGAACACACTGATCATAGAAAACACCCTCTTCCAACAACACAAGAGAAGATTCTACACATGGACATCACCAGATGGCCAACACTGAAATAAGATTGATTATATTCTTTGCAGCCAAAGATGGAGAACCTCTATACAGTCAGTGAAAATAAGACTGGGAGCTGACTGGCTCAGATCATGAACTCCTTATTGCCAAATTCAGACTTAACTTGAAGAAAGTAGGGAAAACCACTAGACCATTCAGGTATAACCTAAATCAAATCCCTTATGATTATACAGTGGAAGTGAGAAATAGATCTGATAGAGTGCCTGATGAACTATGGATGGAAGTTCGTGACATTGTACAGGAAACAGGAATCAGGACTGTCCCCATGAAAAAAAATGCCAAAAGGCAAAATGGTTGTCTGAGGGGGCCTTCCAAATAGCTGTGAAAAGAAGAGACATGAAAAGCAAAGGAGAAGGAATGATATACCCATTTGAATGCAGAGTTACAAAGAAGAGCAAGGAGAGAAAAGAAAGCCTTCCTCAGTGATCAGTGCAAAAAAATAGAGGAAAACAATAGAATGGAAAAGACTAGAAATCTTTTCAAGAAGATTAGAGATACCATGGGAACACTTCATGCAAAGATGGGGTCAATAAAGGACAGAAATGGCATGGACCTAACAGAAGCAGAAGATATTAAGAAGTGGTGGCAAGAATACACAGAAGAACTGTACAAAAAAGATCTTCATGAACCAGGTAATCACAATGGTGTGATCACTCACCTAGAGCCAGACATCCTGGAAAGTGAAGTCCAGTGGGCCTTAGGAAGCATCACCATGAACAAAGCTAGTGGAGGTGATGGAATTCCAGTTGAGCTATTTCAAATCCTAAAAGCTGATGCTGTGAAAGTGTTGCACTCAATATGCCAGCAAATTTGGAAAACTCAGCAGTGGCCACAGGACTGGAAAAGGCCAGATTTCATTCCAAGCCCAAAGAAAGGCAATGGCAAAGAATGCTCAAACTATTGCACCATTGCACTCATCTCACATGCTAGCAAAGTAATGCTCAAAATTCTCAAAGCCAGGTTTCAACAATACGTGAACTGTGAACTTCCAGATATTCAAGCTGGTTTTAGAAAAGGCAGAGGAACCAGAGATCAATTGCCAACATCCACTGGATCAGCAGAAAAGCAAGAAAGTTCCAGAAAAATATCTACTTCTGCTTTACTGACTATGCCAAAGCCTTTGACTGTGTAGATCACAAAAACTGTGGAAAATTCTGGAAGAGATGGGAATACCAGACCACCTGACCTGTCTTTTGAGAAATCTGTATGCAGGTCAGGAAACAACAGTTAGAACTGGACATGGAACAATAGCGTGGTTCCAAATAGGAAAAGGAGTATGTCAAGGCTGTATATTGTCATCCTGCTTATTTAACTTCTATGCAGAGTACATCATGAGAAATGCTGGGCTGGATGAAGCATAAGCTGGAATCAAGATTACCGGGAGAAATATCAATAACCTCAAATGTGCAGATGACACCACCCTTATGGCAGAAAGGGAAGAAGAACTAAAGAGCCTCTTGAAGAAAGTGAAAGAGGAAAGTGAAAAAGTTGGTTAAAACACAACATTCAGAAAACTAAGATCATGGCATCCAGCCCCATCACTTCATGGCAAATAGATGGGGAAACAATGACACTTTACTTTTGGGGGCTCCAAAATCACTGCAGATGGTGACTGCAGCCATGAAATTAAAAGAAGCTTACTCCTTGGAAGGAAAGTTATGACCAACCTAGACAGAATAAAAAAAGTAGAGACATCAATTTGCCAACAAAGGTCTGTCTAGTCAAGGCTATGGTTTTTCCAGTAGTCATGTATGGATGTAAGAGTTGGACTATAAAGAAAGCTGACTAGTATACAGGGTTATTGTTACCATCTTTCTAAATTCCATATATATGTGTTAGTATACTGTACTGGTGTTTTTCTTTCTGGCTTACTTCACTCTGTATAATAGGCTCCAGATTCATCCACCTCATTAGAACTGATTCAAATGTATTCTTTTTAATGGCTGAGTAATACTCCACTGTGTACGAGACAGAAAAAGAGACACTGATGTATAGAACAGTCTTTTGGACTCTGTGGGAGAGGGAGAGGGTGAGATGATTTGGGAGAATGGCATTGAAATATGTATAATATCATATATGAAACGAGTTGCCAGTCCAGGTTCGATGCACGATACTGGATGCTTGGGGCTGGTGCACTGGGACGACCCAGAGGGATGGTATTGGGAGGGAGGAGGGAGGAGGGTTCAGGATGGGGAACACGTGTATGCCTGCAGTGGATTCATTTCAATATATGGCAGAACAAATACAATATTGTAAAGTTTAAAAATAAAATAAAATTAAAAAAAAAAAAAAAAAGCTGAGTGCCAAAGAATTGATGTCTTTGAACTGTGGTGTTGGATAACACTCTTGGGAGTCCCTTGGACTGCAAGGAGATCCAATCAGTCCATCCTAAAGGAAATCAGTCCTGGGTGTTCATTGGAAGGACTGAGGCTGAAGCTGAAACTCCAATACTTTGGCCACCTGATGTGAAGAGCTGACTCATCAGAAAAGACCCTGATGCTGGGAACAATTGAAGGCATGAGGAGAAGCGGATGACAGTGGATGAGATGATTGGATGGCATCACCAACTCAATGGACATGAGTTTGTAAACTCTGGGAGTTGGTGATGGATGGGGAGGCCTGGCATGCTGTGGTCCATTGGGTCACAAAGAGTCAGACACAACTGAGCCATGGAACTGAACTGAAGAAGGTGGCTAACTGAGGTGTTGGCTTTTCAGGTGGCGTTAGTGGTAAAAAATCCACCTGCCAACGCAGGAGTTGTAAAAGACTTGAGTCCAATCCCTGGGTTGGGAAGATACCATGGAGTAGGCAACAGCAACCCATTCCAGTATTCTTGCCTGGAAAATTCCATGGGCAGAGGAGCCTGGCGGACTACAGTCCACGGGGCCACAATGAATCAAACACAACTGAGTGACTGAACAACCACCAATTGAATAGCTAAGCTTCAGTTTCCTCTTACTTGAGATGACTCCTATGTGTTGGGACTTTATATTCTTTGATTATTAATAGTTGTTTGAAAAATATTTCATCTATTTCACAGCTCACAATCATTAAAGCTATTAGGAATGCTGTCAAACTTTAGAAAACTTTCATTAAGGTGTTTGTTGCTGGCAGTAGTAGCGCTAATAGTCTGGGTTTGTATGTGCATGTGTTCATATATAACACAGATTAAAAGATATACCATTTTCATGAATTGTAAGATTCATATTGTTAAAATGACCATACCACCCATGGCAATCTACAGATTCAATGCAATATCTATCAAAATACCAAAGGCATTTTTCACAGAACTAGAACAAATAATACTAAAATTGGTATGGAAACACAAAAGACCCTAAATGTCCAAAACAGTCTTGAAAAAGAAGAACAGAGCTGGAGAAATCATGCTCCGTGACTTCAGACAATACTGTAAAGCTATAATAAACAAAACAGCATGGAACTTGCACAAAACCGTATTGCACTGGCACATGATAGACACATAAATCAATGGTACAGAATAAACATCCCAGAAAAGAAGCCACACTTATATAGGCAATTAATCTACGACAAAGAAGGCAAGAATACACAATGAGGAAAAGACAGCCTCTTTTTAAATGGTGTTGGGAAAACTGGAGAGCTACATGCAAAAAAAAATCAAACTCTCACACCATGCACAAAAAGAAATTCAAAATGGATCAAAGACTTAAATGTATGACCTGAAACTATAAAAACTTCTCAAAGAAAATATAAACAGTAAGGTCTTTGACATCAGGCTTAGTAACATTTTTTTCTTGCTCTGTCTCCTAAAATAAGGGAAAGGGAATCAAAAATAAACATATGGGACTACATCAAACTAAAAAGTTTTTGCACAGGGAAAAAACTATCAGCAGAATGGAAGACCTCCTCGGGAATGGAAGAAATTAGCCAATAACATGTATTAAAAGGGATTAATATTCAAAACATACAAAGAATTCATACAACTCAACATCAAAAAAGCCAAACAACCTGATTTAAAAATGGGCAGAGGATCTAAAGAGGCACTTTTCCAAAGAAGATATACTGATGGCTAACAGACACATGAAAAGGTATTCAACATCACTAATCATCAGGGAAATGTAAATCAAAATCACAGTGAACTATCATCTCACACTTGTCAGAGTGGCTATTATCAAAAAGACAGCAAATAATAAGTGCTGGTGAAAATGTGAAGAAAAGGGAGCTCTTATCCATCGTAGGTGGGAATGTAAATTGGTGCATTCACTATTGAAAACAGTATGGAGATTTCCTCAAAATATTAAAAATATAACACTATATGATCCAGCAATTCTACTCTTGGCTATTTATCTGAAGAAAACAAAAATATTAATTAGAAAAAGTATATGCATTCCTACGTTCATAGCAACAGTATTCACAATAGCAAAGTTACAGAGCAATCCAAGGGACCATCAATAGATTAATGGATAAAATAAATATGATACACAAAAAAATGAAATATTATTACTCAATCATAAAAAAGGGTGAAATCTTGTCATTAGGTACAACATCGATGGACACAGAGGGTACTATGCTAAGTGAAATAAGACAGAAAGAGAAAGACAAACACTGTATGATTTTACTCACATGTGAAAGAATCTAAAAAATTAAAACAAAGGAACAAACATAACAAAACAGAAACAGAGTTATAAATGCAGAGAACAAACAGGTGGTTGCCTAAGAGGAAGGGTGAGGAAGGGGGAAAAGATAGGTGAGGGATTTAAAAAAATAAGCTCTAAAACTTGGAAGAGTCTCTCATATTTGCTTTTGTTTCTATACATTTTAAACTTTATTTCTCTTCCACTCTCAACATACAACCAGAGCTGGGCATAGAACATCATGATACAACCTCTAGCATTGTCCCTTTGTAATTTAGTACAAAGAGCAGTAGGCATATTCCTGGAAGCTGTTTCTACCTCAAGACGATAGCTAATCTAGTCAGAAATGACTGAAAATCATATAAAAACATCCCACTAACACCAAACTAAATCAAATTCCCCTAAGATGGATCCCAAAATGTCTGCAGCCACTCTAATACCACTCACTATGAAAGGAAATGTGATAGAGGTAAGTTTATGTGGAGAGAGATTACAGTGTTAAGTAACTAAGGTTAAAATGACAACTATGGCAAATTTCACAAAATCACAGGACCATGTGAACACAAACTAAGACCACCTCTGTGCCTTAAAGGGGGCTCTGGAAGAAAGGGACCCTGAAGCTTAAGCTTAATTAGAGTTATATTAAATCCATCTCTGAGTATCTGCATTTAAGCAGTAAAATGGGGGGGGTCGGAATTTAAAAGCCATGAGGCCCCTGACTTTCTTTATTCAATAGCCAAAGAGTAATTTCCATTTGTTCACTATAGTAACTGACATTTATGGATACAAATTACTAGAACACATGGTCCTTGACAAGATGGTCAGTACATGTACACATGTGAAGCAATTAGAGAGTAATTCCTGATGAATGACTGCTTAGTTGGCCATATTGTGACCTAGTAGTGATTAGAGGGTAGGCTGTCCTACTGCTGCTGCTGCTGCTAAGTCACTTCAGTCGTGTCTGACTTTGTGCGACCCCATAGACAGCAGCCCACCAAGCTCCGCCATCCCTGGGATTCTCCAGGCAAGAACACTGGAGTGGGTTGCCATTTCCTTCACCAATGCATGAAAGTGAAAAGTGAAAGTGAAGTCGCTCAGTCGTGTCAGACTCTTAGCGGTTCCATGGACTGCAGCCTACCAGGCTCCTCCATCCATGGGATTTTCCAGGCAAGAGTACTGGAGTGCCATTGCCTTCTCTGAGGCTGTCCTACAGTTAACTGCTAATCATGAGATGATGGCATATGTCAGGACATATAACTTAAGCTTATTCTGAAACATAAATGTCATCAACCATAGTGGGGCTGGGACTGAGGACAGAGCTCGGTTTTAGATATTAGCTTTTGCAGCTCTGGAAGAAGAGCGGGTGGGAAGTCTATCAAACATGTCCAAATGCATTAAGAATATCACCCATTGTATTCCAGGAGTTACTGTATGCAACTCATTTTCAAAAGGGATAATGGCTCTATTTAATAGTAGTCTGCTGACTGGGCAGCAGAGATTTTCAGTCAACATTCAAATCTATTATATAAGTCTTTAATGTAATAGATTCCTTTGTGTTGACATAAAAAAAGCAATGCTGTCATGGACTATGTAGTCCAGACTATGGAAAACACCCCATTATGTTGAACTGGATGTTATAATGGTATCTGATAAATTGGTGATTCTAACTGTAGGGCTCATCACACTTAGAAACAATCACTTTTTCAAAACTTTTTTTATCTTTCCACTTTGGAACATTTTCGTCCCTTTCATCACTTGGCTCATGTCAAGCGGATTGTCAAAATCATTGTTTACAATACTCATATCCTCAGAGTTGTCTTTATAGATTTTTTTTTCTTAGAGGATTTTGAAATGATACTAGTGTGCAGAGTTAAAATTGAACAACCATCTCCCAAACTTCTGATAATCAAGTTCTAGTTTGACTGTTGTTTCATTCCTTATGTACAATCCTCAATTACTTATTTAAATAATGTAGTAAAAGAAATATATGAGAATAATGCAAAAAGATTCATGTTTACCATTAGAATACTTATTCTTGAAAACAGTAGTTACCATCTTGGATACATTATCTCTCTAATCATACCCTGACAAATGATTATTGCCTGTGACAAGGACCAATATAGTTTCTAGAATCCACTCCCTTCTCTCTGTTTATTTAGCATTACAAAACTAAAGCTAAAATAATTTAAAGTA
This sequence comes from Bos mutus, assembly GCF_027580195.1. Lineage (NCBI taxonomy): Eukaryota > Metazoa > Chordata > Mammalia > Artiodactyla > Bovidae > Bos > Bos mutus. The sequence goes on along the minus strand of NC_091625.1, from coordinate 63,239,536 downwards.
ATCCTAAAAATTTAAAAATATATTTTAGTGCTAGAACTGCTTGGGATTCATTAAATGATGTTAAAAGAAAAGCAAGCTAGAGAAAAAAAAAGTTTAAAAGAAAGAAAAAGAAGGCATTCTTTGGCTAAATGGTTACAAAAAGTATTTACATGTTAATTACCTTTCAGGAAGAACTATTGAAATTATATGATAGAACTATTGTCTTTAAATGTATGATTTGCTCAAATATTGGAGGGATGCAAAAAATAAGAGCTCTTTAATTAATGGGTAAATTGGCCCAATAAAACATTTATGTTCATTTGCATTTAACTAAAATAGACTAATGATAGAAGATGGTCAACTTCAGAAAATTTCTGAATTACTTCATGTTTTCTTTCTTTTTAAGAACTAATATTTATTCAGTCTGAAACAAATGTAATCAAACTCCTGAAGACTATAACTTGGGGCTTAGTTTGTCTTTCTTTTTCTTGTTTTTCTTATTCTATTGCAGTTTACTTTCTAGGAAACACACATAAGCCTCCAGGAGAGGAGATTTTTAGAATACCTGCCTGCTATGTACCTGATAATTGTATTGGTCGTTACTTTTGTTCAGTCACTCAGTCATGTCCGACTCTTTGTGATCACATGGACTGCAGCATGCCAGGCCTCCCTGTCCCTCACCAGCTCCCAGATTTTGCCCAAGTTCATGTTCATTGAATCAGTGATGCCATCCAACCATCTCCTTCTGCCTTCAATTTTTCAAGCATCAGGGTCTTTTCAAATGAGTCATCTCTTTGCATCAGGTAGCCAAAGTATTGGAGCTTCAGCTTCAGCATCAGCCCTTCCAATGAATATTCAGGGTTGATTTCCTTTAAAATTGACTGGTTTGATCTCCTTGCTGTCCAAGGGACTCTCCAGAGTCTTCTCTAGCATCACAGTTCCAAAGCATCAATTCTTTGGCACTCAGCCTTCTTTATGGTCCAACTCTCACAACCATACCTGACTACTGGAAAGACCATAGCCTTGATTATAAGGACTTTTATCGGCAAAGTGATGTCTTTGCTTTTTAACACTGTCTAGGTTTGTCATAGCTTTCCTGCCAAGAAGCAATCATATTCTAATTCCATGGCTGAAGTCACCATCCACATTGATTTTAGAACCCAAGAAGAGGAAATCTGTCACTGCTTCCACCTTTTCACCTTCTATTTGCCATGAAGTGATGGGGCTGGATGCCATGATCTTAGTTTTTTTAATATTGAGTTTTAAACTGCCTTTTTCACTCTTCTCTTTCACCTTCATCAAGAGGCTCTTTACTTCCTCTTTGATTTCTGCCATTAAAGTGGTATCATCTGCATATCTGAAATTTTTATTTTTCCTGGCAATCTTGATTCCACCTTGTAACTCATCCAGCCTGGCATTGTGCATGATGTGCTCTGCATTTAAGTCAAATAAACAGGGTGACAATAAACAGTCTGGTTGTACTTGTTTCTCAATTCTGAACCAGTCAGTTGTTGCATAAAAGGTTCTAACTGTTACTTCTTGACCCGCATACAGGTTTCTCAGGAGACAGATAAGATGGTCTGGTATTCAATCTCTTTAAGAGTTTTCCACAGTTTGTTATGATCCACATCATCAAAGGCTTTAGCATAGTCAATGAAACAGAGATAGAGGCTTTTTTGGAATTCCCTTGTTTTCTCTACGATCCAGCAAACATTGGCAATTTGATCTCTGATTCCTCTACCTTTTCTAAACTCAGCTTTAACATCTAGAAGTTCTCAGTTCACATACTGCTGAAGCCTAGCTTGAAGGATTTTGAATATAACCTTACTAGCATAGGTGATGAGCACAACTGTCTGGTGGTTTGAATATTCTTTAGTACTCCCCTTCTTGGGAATTGGGATGAAGATTGACCTTTTCCAGTCCTGTGGCCACTGCTGAGTTTTCCAAATTCGCTGACATACTGAGTGCAGCACTTTAATATAACCATATAATCCCAGCCAAAACGTCTAAGTAGGCTGTACTTAGGGTCCACATATCATTTACTATTCAAGTGAGGATAATTTTGAAATTAAAAGAGAGTACTATGACTGACTGCAATGCAGGAGACCCGGGTTTGATCCCTAGGTCAGGAGGATCCTCCGGAGAAGGAAATCGCAACCCACTCCAGTATTCTTGCCTGGGATAGAGAAGCCTAGCAGGCTATAGCCCATGGGACTGCAAAGAGTCAGACATGAATGAGTGACTACCACCATTATTGTTAATAACCAGACCATAGAAATGGGTAACTGAGATCAGCATATCTAATGGTGCAGATCTAGCATAGCCTCCTATCTGAAACTCTGATTTGAAAGTTGCCCCCCACAAGCCTCTCTTGAAGAGCTGGTCTAAGAGCTTTGGCCTTGACCCTTGGCCCCAGCTGACTGGACACCCAAACTGGAGGAAACCAATCAAACCTACAGGCTGGGTTGAGCCAATCAGATTATTTTCTTCCTGAATCTGAACAGAGACCACCAGAAAATGATGTACAATAAATTGGAAAGTTATATGTTGACTCATGCTGGATCACCACCACATACCACCCAAAACTACAACAGAGCAACAGAACAGAAAAAAAGTCAGGTTGGAGAAGAAAGTAAAACTAAAAGAGAAAGAGAGATGAGGTACCATGAGACCTCAAGAAACATAACTTTGCAATTCAAACTTCTATGTGGCTCAGTTGAACTTAAAATGCATTCCTCAATTACAAAACTAAACACATTCTTACCACGTGATCCTGCAATTGTGCCTTGGTATTTATCCAAATGAATGAAAACTTATGTCCACACAATAACCTGCACACGATGTTTATACTATCTTTATTCATAACTGCCAAAACTCAAAAGCCACCAGGATGTCCTTCAGTAGGTGAGTGGATAGATAAGCTGCAGTGCATCAAGACAATGGAATATGATTCAGAGTTAAAAAGAAATGAGCTATCAAGCCACGAAAAGACATAGAAGAAACAAATGCATACTACTAGATGAAAGAAGCCAGTCTGAAAAGTCTACGTACTATACGATTGCTACTGTATGACCTTCTGGAAAAGGCAAAACTATAGACACAGTAAAAGAATCAGTGGTTGCCAGGGTTAGGAAAAGGCAAGGCAGAACAGGCACAGGGGATTTTTAGCACAGCAAAACTCTGTGTATGATGCTATAATGGTGAACGCAGGTCACTGTATGTTTGTTCAATCCCACAGAAAGTACACCACCAAGAGTAACCCTAATGTAAATTATGGACTCTGGGTGACTATGATGAGTCAATATAGGTTTATCAATTGCTTTAAAAAAAAAAAAGTCTCACTCTGGTGGAGAATGTCAATAGCTGGGGAGACTGTGCATGTGTGTGGGCAGGGGGTAGAGAACTCTGTGTACTTTCTGCTCAATTTTGCAATGGACCTAAAACTTCACTAAAAACTAAAGCTTACAAATTTAAAAAAGAAAAAGAGAAACATAAAGGTCCAGAATTAACATATTCTGCTAAAAAAGATCATCTCTAAAAGGTGGAATTATGAATGTCCTAAATTCTTCCTCTTTTTATTTGACCATCAGTTCAGTTCAGTTGCTCACTCGGGTCCAATTCTTTGCAACCCCATGCAATGCATCACGCCAGGCTTCCCTGCCCATTACCAACTCCTGGAGTTTTCTCAAACTCCTGTCCAGAGACTTGGTGATGCCATCCAACCAACTCATCCTCTGTCATCCCCTTCTCCTCCTACCTTCATATTCCCCCATAATTAAGTTTATTTCTATTTGCTATCTTTTATTTCCTTCTCAAATATTATGAACTTATCTTTAATGAATCCTCTGTCAGCAGTCCTCAACCTTCTTGGCACCAAGGACCATTTTTCCACAAACCAGAGGGGCGGGGACGGTTTGAAGATGATTCAAGTGCATTACATTTATTATGCACTTTATTTCTATTATTAATATTGTCACATCAGCTCTAGCTCATATCATCAGGCATTAGATCCCAGAGGCTGGGGATACATGATCTAAATAACTCCTATTTATACTGATTATCTTAATTCAGGTTTACTTTATGCCACAACATAATTTCTATTTGGAACGTAGACAAAAAACAATGAGGCTTTACCTTCTTCCTCCAATCAAAGCCAGTCTCATTCATATTGAGGAATAAATGATTCAAAGGGACTCTGTATATATTTACATCATATTGAAGGACAAATCCTTAAAATAAAGAAACTCTGATGTTTCCACATAGATTGATTTTCTTTTTGTAAATTGAAGTAAAATACCAGTAAATGAGAGAAAAGTAAGTTAAATGAAAGAATAAATAAATAAATGTAGTTTAGGCCATTGTTGGACAAAATACTCAGTTGCATTCTTGAGATCAAGAGGATAAATGCTGGATGATAATATAATTAGCTGACTCAAATAGATGACTATTTAGTGATTAAAAGCATGAACTCAGTCTCAGACTGTCTCAGTTAAAATCTTTGCTCCATAGCTCATATGACCCTGAGAGGTTACTTTGTTTCTAAGCTTTGGGGTTTTTATCAACTATAAGAATGAAATAATACTGTAATACCACCTTCACAGAATTATTGTACTACATTAAATAATGCATGCATTGTGATTATTGACACACCTTACGCTTGATGAGCAGTTAAACATCATTAGTGTAAATTAATGTACTGACATCAAACTGCTAAAAAGTCCCAAGAGCTGTGTCCTTGAACTATGTTCTTGTTTATGACTTTCTATCATTTTTCCAATGAATGAATAAAGACAAAGAAGGCATGATTTTGAACACAACTTAAAATATACTTAATTCAATGGCTGGCTGAATAAACATTCAAAGTGTTTTCAAAATCCTTAAATAATATCCAGAACCACAAGAATAAAATTTAAACAAAGATAATTGTAAGATCCTAAACTTTTGTTCAAAAAAAAAAAAAAAACCAAGACACAAATTCAGGCTAGAAGAAAATTTCCTGAATTCAAATGAAAATTAGGGGTTTTAGCTACTCACGCACCACAGTGCCAGTCTAGTCACTCTTACTACTTAACTATTAAGTTTCAAGTGATCAGAGGATCATTAAATATTAGAGTTGAAGAAGTTGGCCAGATTGATAAGGTAATCTGACACAGATATTTTTATTTAAAAAAATTTTGAGGAGGGAGGCTAAAGAGGATTATGTATATATATATAGCTAATTCCCTTTGTCATACAGCAGAAACTAACACGACATTGTAAAGCAATTTTACTCCAATTAAAAAATAAATAAAATTTTAAAATGTTTGAGGAAATAGAAAACATTTTGATTTAAATAAGGAAAATACTTGTGAAGGTATGCAGGAACTCAGTGCACCATAATGAAATATTTTAAAGGAAGAGGATAGTGGTGGTTGGTGGTTTAGTTGCTAAGTCGTGTCCAACTCTTGCGATCCCATGGACAGAGGAGATTGGCAGACTACAGTCCATGGGATTCTCCAGGCAAGAATACTGGAACAAGTTGCCATTTCCTTATCCAGGGGATCTTCCCAACCCAGGAATAGAACCCAGGTCTCCTGCATCATAGGAGGATTCTTTACCAACTGAGCTACAAGGGAAGCCCAAAGGAAGAGGATGAGGTCTCTGTTAATTCAAAGGATGAAAGTAGAGCCAGGGTGTGAAATTCAAAGAAGGCAGGTATTATATTAATATAAGATTCAATTGAAGGATAAAGAATTAGTATTGCCTGCCTGTAGATCAGCCTGAGTGTGTAAGTGGTGAACGAGCTCAGAGATGAGTTGCTCTTTGCAGAGTTGGGGGCTCTGTAGAAAAGACCTGACCTGAGGTAGAAGTCTGGATGAGATTTAGCTGCCCTTATGTTTCTAGGACTCTAGGATTCTAAGATTTAATGATTTGTCCCTGGTGGCTCAGCTGGTAAAGAATCTGCCTGCAATACAGGAGACCTGTTTGATCCCTGGGTTGAGAAGATCCCCTGGAGAAGGGAAAGGCTACCCACTCCAGTATTCTGGCCTGGATGGGTCACAGAGTCAGACATGACTGAGCGACTTTCACTTCCACTAACTTTACTGAACTGGCCTTTTGGGGATGGTTTTTCAAATGTTATGATATTAAAAGAAATACTTTAAAACAAAAAACGGAACTTAAAATGAGTTGAAATTTCAGAAAGACATTATAAAAGTTACGTACAGATATAGCTATCATTTTCTCATATATATAAAAAAACAGAAAAACCTATCACTATGGGCTTTAAAAATTGTATTAAACTAATGCTTTTAACATTAAAGTTCCTTTACAGTGTTAATCAAATAGAAGAGAGACCACCTCAGAAGTTGTTCAACTACATGAGCAAGTATAGTTCTATACTCCCAGGCTTCTCCATCTAAAATGGACACACTTACTGCAATGCATTCCTTTGAATGACAGAACACTTTGTTTGTACCTTTTCACAACCAGTCCTCATTTGTTTATTATTTCATTTGACAGTCCTTGACCTCTTCCCCAGTATCAGCACCACATCACCTGAAGTTAAAAGTCTTTCTCATACTCACACCTCAAACATTCTGTGTACATGCATGCTCAGTTGCTCTGTCGTTCCAACTCTTTGTGACCCCATGGACTGCAGCCTGCCAGGCTCTTCTGTCCATGGAATTTTACAGGCAAGAATATTGGAATGGTTTGCAATTTCCTTCTCCACCTCAAACATTGTGGGTGTGTGTATGTTCAGTCATTCAGTTGTGTTTGACTCTTTGTGGCCCCATGGACTGTAGCCCACCAGGCTCCTCTGTCAATAGAATTTTCCAGGCAAGAATATTGGAATGGGTTGCCATTTCTTACTCCAGGGGATCTTCCCAACTCAGGGATTGAACCTGCGTCTCTTGTGTCCCTTGCATTGGCAGGCAGATTCTTTATAACTGGTTCCACTTGGGAAGCCCAAGCATTGTACTTCAAGTCAAATCCAGACTCCCTTTTGACTGCTTGGAAGCCTCTGCATAACTGGGCTCCTGCACACCTCTCCCTGCTGCCATTCACACACCTACCTGCCCTCACCATTAACATACCTCCCCTCCTCCATTATTCACACAACTTTCCCTCATCATTCACACATCTCCTCCCATCATTCTCACACCACCATTTGCACACTTCCCAATCAAGTACTACAGATACCAATCCAATGCATTTCCACTGGCTAATCCAGGTCTCAACCAGATTAGCATAATTTCCTCCCAATTTCCCTATTCCACCTATCCTTTCCTTTGCCATCAGTCCATTCTCCACAGACAGCCAGGGAAATTTTTTAAATGCAAACTGGATAATTTATATCTTCTGTTTAATATTCTTTAAGGATGTCTTGTTGCTAATAAAACAACAATACTAATACTATGTATAACAGAAAACATTTACTGAGCCAATTGCTGTGTGCCATGTATTAATCTGTTTAATCCTGATTAAAATCTTCTGAGATATACATCATCAGTTCCATTTTACAGATGAAAGCCTAAGACCATAACATGGGCTCACAAACAATTCCATGATCCAGCCTACATCTGTATCTCCAACTTCCTTTCCACAAGTCTTCAACTCATATTTGGCATGCAAAAATACCAGATGCTTTAACCAGAAACACAATAGGAATGGACTTTACCTTACCTTCCAAATCAGATCAGGGGACTTCCCTGCTGGTCCAGTTGTTAAGAATCAGCGTGCCATTGGAGGGAGGTGACACAGGTTCAATTGCTGGTCCAGGAAGATCCCACACGCTGAGGAGCAACTAAGTCCCTCTGCCACCAGCTACTGAGCCCACATCCCACAACTACTGAAGCCTGCGAGCCCTAGAGCCCATACTCTGCAACAAGAGAAGCTACCGCAATAAGAACCCCAAGCACAACAAACAGTAGCCCAAAATGACCACAATGAGAGAAAGCCTGAGAGCAGCCATGAAGACTCAATACAGCCAAAAAAAAATTATTAAAAAAATTGAGCTATCTTTCACCTCCAAAAGCCTCTACACCTCTGCCTGTGCCTTTCCTCCACCTTAATACGCTGCTCCATGATCCTTCCTGTGTTAATCCAAATCACACCTCTAGACGTATGTCCACATCCCCCTACTACAAAGCCTTCTACTAAACACCTGTTAATCTCACTGTTGACAGTAGCCATTTGACAAATGCACACTCTTAAGAGTTATTTAATTGGTTCCTTGACTCAGCTACCACTTCACATGCATAGATTCAAGTCTCAGCAATAATATAAACGTCTCAAGAGCAGGGATCTTCCTCCTTCTCTTGCACAGTCCCCAGCACTATACCTTGCATGTGTGTCTTATAGGTGCATAATACAAGTATCCCGTGTTTGATTTGTCAGCTGGGGTATTCTTCCCATTTCTGTGACCAGGAAGGAATTAGGAAATACCTGGCATGATTTCCCAAATATTTGGCTATCCAGCATTAATCAGGGTATTTATATCTAGTACCTAAAAGACCTAGCAGTCTACTAATTATGGACTACAGCTGGATAAAATCTTTTGAACATTTTTCCCCCTTGGAATTATCTTCACACAAATTCTGTCATCAGAGAAGGTCAAAAAATACTCAGCACAACTCCCCAAAGTTGTGTTTTCATCATGTTTGACATACCATCACACACTCACCAGCTACACCTCTGATAGCTTAGCTCTGCAGTGTCTGTTTCTATGGTAATTTTAAGCTTATATAACACCAGTGCCTCATAGATTTTATGAAACATTTCTTAAGTTTGTGAAAATTACATACACTTCAACTTCAAAATGATTCAATTCATTGAGTAGACATTGAGAAGGCAATAATTATGAAATCAAACTATGTAACAATATAAAAAGGTTTTATAAAATTAAGAGAGGGAACAAGCATGAATTTGGATCTGTCCTGAGATTGTAACTATGGACCATGTGAGAAGATGCTGTTGCTGGCCTTCTCAATAGCCATCATACTTTCCAATAAGACCATGATGCTGTGCAGACATCTATCTTGGACACATCACCATGTGTTCAGGGAAGTCTGGTCCAAGCTATTCCCAGTCCAGGGGATGGGTCGCAATTAGGTGAAGCCTGACTTTCTCAGTCCAGGGAACCATGTGAAGTACCAATGCCTGGGTTCATCCCTTTCTTCCTCCTGCTTTCACACCCCCTCCCTCCAATTTCAATAGCTCTGGAGTAGAGCTCTGCTTCTGGTATTTTTAAAGGTCTGCAGGTGATTCCAATGCACAGCTAAGATTTAGAATTTCTGGTCTGAGCCAGTGGTTCTCAAGCTTGAGTGAGCCAAGAGGAGTGTTTATTAAGTGATAGGGTGTTGGGCCCACCCCGAGTTTTGGTTTAGGAAGCCAGAGAATGTCATTCCTATTATGTTCCCAGATGATTCTCATGAAGCCAGTCTGGATGGAGCCCCACTTTGGGAACTCTTAGCTCTGTAGAAACTTGTTTTGTAATCTGCTACCAGTCTGCAGATGGCATCAATGCACAGAAGAGGACTGAGCCAAGGACTTCTAAGAAGACAGCAGTAACCTAAAGTGACCCCTGCAGTCTGCCCTACCCAGACACTTATAAAGGTTAAAGAAATCTTATTTTTAAGCTTTAGTGATAAGGCATTGGTTGATTGCTGTTGAAAACATTCTTCTGATGCCTTTCTAAGATAAAAGCAGTTGTGTTTCAAATGAGAAAAATGTAACTATGTCTTTCCCAGTATGCTTTTTATGCAGTAAAAAGCACAAAAATAATTTATTTGATTAAATCACTAATATAAAACAGAAGAGAAAGATATGACTATTCTACCTACTTATTCCATTCCATACATAATAAGTTTACCACTTTTTGTGGTGTGTTTTTATTTTCCAAAATATGTTCTATTGAATGTCTCATTCAGAGGCAAGATAACAAATTTGAGGGCTTTCTGTTCAATTTTCAGAACAAAAGGGCTATAGAAATGCCTCCAGGTGAAAGAGTTCTTCAGAAAGATATATTGGCCAACTATCAAGAGGTATATAGTCACTTGCTACATTAAAAGGCAAATAGAAGAGTTAGAACTAAGTTGTCTTAAAGAACTAAATAGACATTTCTCCAAAGAAGACATACAGATGGCTAACAAACACATGAAAAGATGCTCAACATCACTCATTATCAGAGAAATGCAAATCAAAACCACTATGAGGTACCATTTCACACCAGTCAGAATGGCTGTGATCCAAAAGTCTACAAGTAATAAATGCTGGAGAGGGTGTGGAGAAAAGGGAACCCTCTTACACTGTTGGTGGGAATGCAAACTAGTACAGCCACTATGGAGAACAGTGTGGAGATTCCTTAAAAAACTGGAAATAGAACTGCCTTATGACCCAGCAATCCCACTGCTGGGCATACACACTGAGGAAACCAGAAGGGAAAGAGACACGTGTACCCCAATGTTCACCGCAGCACTGTTTATAATAGCCAGGACATGGAAGCAACCTAGATGTCCATCAGCAGATGAATGGATAAGAAAGCAGTGGTACATATACACAATGGAGTATTACTCAGCCATTAAAAAGAATACATTTGAATCAGTTCTAATGAGGTGGATGAAACTGGAACCTATTATACAGAGTGAAGTAAGCCAGAAGGAAAAACACCAATACAGTATACTAATGCATATATATGGAATTTAGAAAAATGGTAACAATAACCCTGTGTACGAGACAGCAAAAGAGACACTGATGTATAGAACAGTCTTATGGACTCTGTGTGAGAGGGAGAGGGTGGGAAGATTTGGGAGAATGGCATTGAAACATGTAAAATATCATGTATGAAACGAGATGCCAGTCCAGGTTCGATGCACGATACTGGATGCTTGGGGCTAGTGCACTGGGACGACCCAGAGGGATGGTATGGGGAGGGAGGAGGGAGGAGGGTTCAGGATGGGGAACACATGTATACCTGTGGCAGATTCATTTTGATATTTGGCAAAACTAATAAAATTATGTAAAGTTTAAAAATAAAATAAAATTTAAAAAAAAAGAACTAAGTTGCCTTGAACCTGCTACTGTCTTTGCTTTAACTCTGTTCAATGATTTCCGTGCATGGTCCTTGCCCCCTCCCATCCATGTGCTAATGCAAACACCTATGTTTGGGTATGAGGGAATACCTAAAGCCTACTGCCACCACCACTTTTCTTATCATGGTGCAGAGAGAGGTTGTAGAAAACATCATCAGTTAGTAACTGAACACCCATTCCCAATCTTCTGGAGTGCCTCACTCTACAGACTGGAAAGGTCAAACACTCACTTTCCAGTCTCCATTCTATCTACTCCTGGCTATGTGACACAGATCTGGCTAATGTAACATAAGCAAAGGTCTCCTAAGGAGCCTCTAGGATAATTTCACCTTCCTGATAAAGAGACTCAAAAAATACCTAGGGACTTCCCTGGCAGCCCAGTGGTTAAGATCCTACTTCCAACGGAGGGGGCATGAGTGTAGTCCCTGGTGGGAGAAGTAAGATCCCATATGCCACACAGCACACCAAAAAAAAAAAAAAAAAGGATCTCTAAGTAAAGGAAGAGAAAAGGGGAGAAGGAATTTGCATAATATTTTAAGTTATGTAGGAGGAACAATGTTGTTAAGTAGAAATAAGTTTGATTAAAATAACTCAGTGAAAACACAGAATTAATGCAGTCAATTAAAAGCTGAAGGTAAGAGACAATGAGAAAATGTGCCATGATCTAATTACTGCCCAGACAGCTGGTGATACTTTAATTATTCTAAGGCAAATTTCCTCATTTTTGAATGGGTAGCACCCCAAATTTAATTGATATATATCTTATAGCCATTTAGAAACAAGTGAAATCAATGGGATTTGTAGGATACATTTTATACTATGCCCTTTGAAACGTTCTCCAAGAAATTATATATTTAATGCTAGATATTTCATAGATGTTTACTGAATTATTGGCTATGGATGAGTTGACTTTCTTCCAATACCCACTTCAAAAAATGTCCAGACTAAAAAAAAAAAAATGTCCAGGCTAAAATTATAGCAATTAGGCTCTAAGGAATAGAACTTTGTTGTTTGCATTATTAATTTTTCACAGTGTTTGAGCTAAGCAAAACTATTAATACTATCCTGTGCATGGGAATCACCTGGGTTCACTTCTATTAGGAAATGGCATCCCTATTAAAATCTCCAAATCTAGAAAGAGAATGTCAGTCCTACTTTCCAGCCCACCTGAAAATGTTTGTTTCTGAGAATCTAAGGAATAAGACTCTTAATCTAACCAGTAATATGAACTGTCTGCACTCTAGGAACTTATAAAGTAACCATAAACTCATGCCCACTGCCTCCCAGAGAGTATCCATTAAGAGAAGCACTGTTTTAGAATTCCCTAAATTTCCCTGGTGGCTCAGATGGTAGAGAATCTTCCTGGCTCGATGGACACGAGTTTGAGCAAATTCAGAGAGATAGTAAAGGACAGGGAAGCCTGGGATGCTGCAGTTCACGGGGTCACAAACAGTCAGACACAACTTAGCAACTGAACAACAACAAAAAAATGTAAGAGACCCAGATTTGATCCCTGGGTCAGGAAGATCCCCTGGAGAAGAGAATGGTTACCCACTCCAGTATTCTTGCCTGGAGAATTCCATGGACAGAGGAGTCCACGGGGTCACAAAGAATCCGACATTACTGAGCAACTAACACTTAACAAATTCTGGATAAGTGGCATACAAATTGTAAACTTTGATTTGTCCTGATCAAGTTGAAATTCTAAAGACTGTGTAGCTTGACCTCATTGTCTGGTCCCTGTGGAACATCTCTGACTGACTGGACTGTGCTTCATAACTGTGTAAGCCATATTCACTGAGAGACGATGCTGAGAGGAACAATCTCAGAATATCAGCTGTTGTCTTACCAAGAAAGCATGACTGATAGTGTGGTTCATTAAATTTCACAGAACGGTCTCTATGAAAATGCAGAAAACATCCCCACAGGGATACACATCAAGAATAGTCATCCGTCTTTTGAACAACTGTGTTTTCATTACATGCACAAAAAAATGTATATTTTTATGTTTCTCTGTCTGCGTTGGCAGTAGAAGACTCAAAGGCAACTCTGTGGCGCAAGTATAGCCAGGATAGCAGGCCTCAGCATGCATTCTGTGTGCTAATCTCAGCACTTCTTTGTGAACTCATGGACTGCAGTCCACCAGGCTTGTCTGTCAATGGGAATTCTCCAGCAAGAATACTAGAGTGGGTTGCCATTCCCTTCTCCAGGAGATCTTCCCTGCCCAGGGATCAAACCTGGGTCTCCTGCATTGCTGGCAGATTCTTTATCATCTGAGCCACCAGGGAAGCCCAACCTCATCCTTGATTTAATCTTATTTTTCCAGTCCTATTTCTTTTTTTCCCCTCATTTACGCACTCTGCTTTTCCTTCTCTTTTTGTCTCATTTTTCCATACTAGTAAATTGTTGCATAATCCCTTGGAATAAAAGACAGTGCAAAATTGCTAATACCTGAGGCTTTATTTGGAATTTGTCCATGTGAAATCACATGCCTATAAACACACACCAAAACCATCCTTGTTTTGAGGACAAAAGGTGGACCTCTGACCCATTCAAACTTATTAACTTAGTTCCCAAGCAAAGGCACACATATATGCTCCAGCACAAGATTCAAGAGAGACATTATGTCAAGCATCCAGGGTATTAGACTAAGCCAAGGGACAGAGCCGTATTGAAGGTTAATGTGCTCAATAGACTAAGGACTCAGGGCAGCTCAGACAGAGGGATTTATAGCTCAGGCAAGAGAGAAAATTTTGGCAAGAATCCTAGGCTTCAGTGTCAGAATCAAGCTGTGAGTCCAGGAAGCAGATGGGATCAAACAGTATATGGAGCTAACGTGATTTTCCCAGTTAATGGCTCATGGTTTGTTAATAGCAAAAATCAGGCCCCAAGGGTGAAGGTGAGAGTAATTCCCTGAGTAGAACACAGGTAAAAGGCTGGAAAGAAAGATAGAAATCAAATCCAGTGAATAGACCACAAAGAAGTATAAAGGCAAGATGCTTTAACAAACATACATTTAAAGAAAATGGAGTTTTTGCTTCCAGAGGATATTTATATCAAATCCTCATATTTCCCCAGAAATTTTCCCTTGTATCTTTTGTGTCAGTAAATGTAACTGGTTATGTAGAGTCAGGGCCTCCTCTTTCCTGAAGAAATACTAAGTCATAATTGCCAATTGTTGTTTTGACATTCTTCCTGCAGATCATCTCATTAGTTCCAGGTCACTGCACCCCTAAGAAGCGTACATGGGGCTGAGGGTTAGGAGTGACCAACTGACCAAGAGGTGGGCAGAAGTCTGCCCCTGGGGAGGCTGTATTTTAAGTTCCAACCTTTGGAGAGACTCAGGAGAATTCTCTGGGGTTTCTTTTTTTTTTTTCCAGTTCAATTCAGTTGCTCAGTCATGTCCAACTCTTTGCAACCCCATGGACTACAGCATTCCAGGCCTCCCTGTCCATCACTGACTCCCAGAGCTTGCTCAAACTCATGTCCATCGAGTCAGTGATGCCATCCAACCATCTCATCCTCTGTCAGCCCCTTCTCCTCCCGCCTTCAACCTTTCCCAGCATCAGGGTCTTTTCAAATGAGTCAGTTCTTCACATCAGGTGGCCAAAGTATTGGAACTCCAGCTTCAGCATCAGTCCTTCAAGTGAATATTCAGGACTGATTTCCTTTCGGATTTAATGGTTTGATCTCCTTGCAGTCCAAGGGACTCTCAGTCTTCTCCAACACCACAGTTCAAAAGCATCAATTCTTCAACACTCAACTTTCTTTTATGGTCCAGCTCTCATATCCATACATGACTACTGGAAAAACCATACCTTTGACTAGACAGACTTTTGTCAGCAAAGGAATGTCTCTACTTTTCAATATGCTGTCTAGGTTGGTCATAACTTTTCTTTTTTTTTTTTTAATTTAATTTTATTTTTAAACTTTACATAATTGTATTAGTTTTGCCAAATATCAAAATGAATCCACCACAGGTATACCTGTGTTCCCCATTGGTCATAACTTTTCTTTCAAAGAGCAAGCATCTTTTAATTTCATGTCTGCAATCACCATCTGCAGTGATTTTGGAGCCCAAGAAAATAAAGTCTATTTCCATTGTTACCCCATTTACTTGCCATGAAGTGATGGGACTGGACACCACGCGTGATCTTCATTTCGTGAATGTTGAGTTTTGAGCCAGCTTTTTCACCTTTCACCTTAATCAAGAGGCTCTTTATTTCCTCTTCACTTTCTGCCACAAGGATGGTGTCATCTGCATATCTGAGATTATTGATATTTCTCCCAGCAATTTGATTTCAGCATGTGCTTTTTTTATACACTTTTAATTTTACGTAGGAGTACAGTTGATTAACAATGCTGTGTCATTTTCAGGTGTACAGGTGTATAGCAAAGTGATTCATTTATATATATGCATATATTTTTTTTCAAATTCTCTTCCCATTTACGTTATTACAGAGTATTGAGCAGAGGTCCCAGTGCTACATGGTAGGTCATTGTTGGTTATCTATTTTAAATATAGTAGTGTCAATCTCAAACTCTAATTATTTCTCCTCCCCATTCTGCCCCCATGGTAACCATAAATTCATTCTCTAGACCTGTGAGTCTATTTCTATTTTGTAAATAAGTTATTTTGTATAATTTCTTTTTAGAGTCCACCTATAAGTAATAACATATGGTATTTGTCTTTGACTTACTTCACTCAGTATGACAATCTCTAGGTCCATTCATGTTGATGTCAATGGCATTATTTCATTCTTTTTTTTTAATTTGAACTTTTTATTTTCTATTGGGGTATAGCTGATTAACAATTTTGTGACAGTTTTAGGTGAACAGTGAAGGGACTCAGCCATACATATACATGTATCCATTCTCTCCCTAACTCCCTCCCATCCAGGCTGCCATATAACATTGAGCAGAGTTCCATGTGTTATACAGTAGGTCCCCACTGGTTATCCATTTTAAATACAACAGTGTGTACATGTCCATCCCAACCTTCCTAACTATCCTTTCCACCCAGCAACCATGAGTTTGTTCTCTAAGTCTGTGAGTATCTTTCTGTTTTGTAAGTAAGTTCATTTGTATCATTTCTTCTTAGATTCCACACATAAGGGATGTCATACAATAATTCTTCTCTGTCTGACTTAGCTCACTCAGTATGACAATCTCTAGGTCTATCCATGTAGCTGCCAATGGCATTATTTCATTCTCTTTAATGGCTGGGTATTAGAATTGGAATTTCTGAGAGTGATAATCACACTCCTACAGGTTCTGGACAAAATGAGAAACAAACAGGGTATCAGTGTTAGTCACTCAGTCGTGTCCAACTCTTTGCAACCCCATGGACTGTAGTCCACCAGGCTCCTCTGTCTATGGAATTCTCCAGGCAAGAATACTGAAGTGGGTTGCCATTTCCTCCTCCAAAACAGAGTATCAAATAGGCATCAAAAATCACATTTTGGTGGTACTATTATGCTGAAGAGCTTTGAGTTGCAGCCTAATGGCTTTGACTTTTGGCCTAAATTAGACTTCCCTCTTTCCCCTCAAAACGAATCTAATCACTCTGAGGCTGACCCCTGAGAAAGGGCAGTCCTCCCTGCATGAGGGCAGAGCCTGGGTCTGGCTCCCTCACAGAGCAGGGAGTGAAAGCGGGCAGGACACCTATGGGCCTTCCCAGGACAGAGCCTTCCCCACCTGGTATTCCCGGCATCTTCTCTGCAGAGAAGCTTGAGCCAAAATAGTAATAGTTTAGTTGTAAAGCAAAGTCAAGGACCTTTAGTATCTCCTCGATAATAAATAGATACTATCTATCTATAAATAGATAATATCCTAAGCCATATCCTTGAATTGTTTTGCAAATACTAAAGTCCCCACCAGGTGGAAGAAGCTAACTGTTGACCACCAGTGGGTAGATCCCAGACCAGCTGGAACCAGAAGTTTGATGATGTTAATTTACAAAACACACATGTTACCTCACCACCAACCAATCAGAAGGAAAGCTCATCAGACACCCCACCAGTCTCTCCCTCACCTTGCTTTTATAAAAAAATTTTAGTTATTTTTCATTGAAGTATAGTTGATTTATAATGTTGTGCCAACTTCTGTTGTCCAGCAAAGTGACTCAGTTATGCACATAATATATTCTTTCTTTTTTATATTGTTTTCCATTATGGTTTATCGCAGGATACTGAATATAGTTCCTTGTGCTATCCATTAGGACCCTGTTGTTTATCCACCCTAAATGTAGTAGTTTGCATCTACCAACCCCAAATTCCCTCACTTTGCCTTTAAAGTGAAAGTGTTAGTCATTCAGTCATGTCTGACTCTTTGCAACCCCATGGACTGTAGCCCACCAGGTTTCTTTGTCCAGGAGATTTCCCAGCCACGGACACTGGAGTGGGTTGCCATTCTCTTCTCTAGGGGATCTTCCTGATCCAGGGGTCAAACTTGGGTCTCCTGCATTGCAAGCAGATTATTTACCATCTGAGCCACCAGGGAAGCCCTTGTCTTTAAAACCCTTCCCCAAAAGCCATCAGATAGTTCGGGTCTTTGGAGGATGAGCTACCCATTTTCCTTGCTTAACCCTATGCTGGATGCCTTGTGACTAACTCTGTACTTTTCATCATCAGAACCCAGTGTCAGTTGTTTGGCTTTGCTACTCATTGGGCCAGCAGACCCAAGTTTGGTTGGGTAACAGGATAGAGTCTGTCTCAGAAAGGAGTGGCTAAGAGGGTATAAGGTGGGACAAAAAATACTCCCCAATATTTCCTACAGGACATCAGTTTCTGACATATGGGTCAAGAGGAGCATGAGAAAAGGGAGAAACTTGTCCCTCCCTCATATTTTCTGTTTGCTCTCGAGTCATCTGACTCACTAACCCAGCTGTTGTCAGCCAGGAGTGAGGAGGCTCCTAGCAGGAGGAGAAGAAGATTATCAGGGCCAACTTGCCTCCCCATTCCACTAGTACTGTTCCTTTGTTTATTCTTCTTGAAATGAAGAAGATGTTTCCAATTTCTGTCTTCAGAAACCTCTAAAATGGGTTAGAACTTTAAAATTGACTCCACGTTTTACCTGAAGCTAAAGAATTACTCTCCATTCTATTTCTCATCTTTAGATTATACTTCACCATGCTGACCAAATAGCACAATGGATGTTTTAATAAATCTAAATAACAAGAAAACTCAACAGTGTAAAATATGCCTCAAATTTGAACACTACAAACCTTTCCATGAATGCATTTCTAGATGAAAATTAAAGTACAAAATTACAGACCCTTGTGAGTTAAAGATCAAAGAATAAAATGCCTAAATTCTTCCCTCCAAAATGTCTTATTGAGCTCACTTTCAGTCACGAGTCTATCTTGGTAACACTGCTTTGGTAGAAGTGGTGTTCCTTCAGCAGCAGAACTGGGACTTCCTCCTGGAATGCATTGAGTTCCCACAGCAGCATCTGGAGGTGGTTACCATCAAGAAGAGACTGGGTTAGAAGGGTCATCAGAGGAAACACTAGAAGAGACTCTTGAAGCTCAGGGAGTATGAAGCATCTCTGCCAGGCATCCAAAGTCCAGAATCCGTGATCCAAACTAGCTCAGAAGAAATCTCACCTCCGGGGGTTGGTAACAACCCCTGTAGGGGTGGACCATGGCAGGCAGAAGGTGTATAGGAATCCCACCAAGGCCTTCTCCTTTGGAGAGTGGCATTTATGACATTCTGGTTTTCTTGCAAATTTTAGAAAATGACCTTGTGGTGACACTCCCAGCCATAAGGTCTTACTTTAGGCTGTCTGCTTCCCCATCTCCTATGTTTAGAAAGTCTTACTTTCCATTTTCCTTTGAAGCCCTGTCTTCCTGGTATGCTGTACTAACCATGGACACTGACTAGGAATCTGAGTGATAGAGATACTTCAAATCAGAGTATCCTGCACTATAGCAACCTTGCCTTCTCCACAATATCTCTAGCTTCTTTCTCAAGATGCGTTCTTTGAGCCCAAGTGGATGCTGCCAGTACCTCTTGCTTTTGAATGCTATAGGGCTACGAAACCTGCCTTTTAGGGTAGGTTGCTCCCTTCTCCCCAGACCTTGAATCACCCATGCCAGTCTCTTAAGCTGAAGCACCTCCTGATGCTTTTAGAGATTATGCCTCCAAGGGGTCAGTGGGAACCAGTAGGTTTTCTGACATGCATTGTTCAGAAGTTTAAGATCCTTAGCTTTTGAATTGACCATAATTCCATGACATCAATTCCATCTCATCTTTCTTGGGAGCAGCCAGAAATATTTCTAGGGCTCTGTTTTCCTCTGATGTGTAGACTCAGCTGATTTTTAACATTCTAAACTTCTTCCTATATTGGTCTCTTTCCTTCATGGCATGTAAGTTTGACATTACTTTCTGGATTTTAGTATCTTATCTTATAGTTTCCTTTTGTTTGGAGATATAAACATTTATTTGTGTTACACATTTATTGAGGTTCTTTCCATTAGATCCCCTGTATGGGGATCTTCTGCCCATACTGGGAGAAATCAAGATGTGCTATTTGGACCTCCTTCAAAGATTCCTTCCTTGACATATACAAAATAATGTACATAAAAACTTCTTCCACTTAATAAGCCATATTACAAATGCAAATGGAACAAGATGTTAAATTCGACTTTTCCTGGTTATGAGGAATTTTGCCAGAGACTACAAAGGTCTATAAAACACAATGGCTGTCAAGGATTCCATAAAAGGAGGGCAAGTTAAGAGAGTGGGACCCCAACTCCACCAGCATTAACGCTTACCTACCTCTAGCCTAGGGGGGATGACTTCGGAGATGCCAGGGAGGGATACTATTCTGGGAAGTTGTTAGTGGACCACACAGCATCTCACTTATCCACAGAGCATGCAAAAAAGACCACTCCTCATTATTTTAGGCTAGGTGAGACAGACTTTGGAAGAACCATTGAGAGAATGCATTGCATATTCCCTGACATTTGAGGGGGGATGAAGAATGACTCT
Source organism: Bos mutus (assembly GCF_027580195.1). NCBI lineage: Eukaryota > Metazoa > Chordata > Mammalia > Artiodactyla > Bovidae > Bos > Bos mutus. The sequence continues at coordinate 63,219,492 of NC_091625.1, read as the reverse complement.
TACCAGTAGGAAGCTAAAGGAGAGTCTGTATCTGGAACGACTCACCTTGAACTAAGGAGCAAAAGATCATCTATGAGAAGGAGGCTCACTTCCTCTGAGGATGGGGAGAGGGTGCCTGACATCTCACGGCCAAAGGGACCAAGGGGTGGGATGTGGGGGAGGAAGTCAAGTATCTTTATTTATTTTAAAAGGTACCTCCTTCTGCCTGAAAGGATGAAGGAATCGAACAAAGATCACTTGTTTGGGACAGTCTGTAAGAAATCCACTGGCTAAGCTATGAAAAGTTTAAGGTTAGAATTAGGAATTTTTGACACGAGCTTTAAAATCTTTGCATCTTAACAATAAATGTATCCAAAAATGAAGGTAACTTAAATTACTATTACTTTCAATAATAAGCATGCAAATTCATTTAAATCCCTTCTGTTTGAATTATCACCCCTCACTGTATCAAGTAGAAGTGGCCAAGAATGGCCTACTAATACCAATAAGATTCTTTATTGTTTTTGGATCTTTTGCTTTTAACTATTGGTTAAATGGCACAGAGTAACTTTTTGCTTGAGTTATCTGGACAGCTATCACACCCTACTGTGCAAGAGAAGCCTACACTACCAGAATTACTTTACCTAAAGATACTGTGTTTTTTTTCTATTATGGAAATTATTCCTGTACCTATATCCAGGATACTAGGGTTTGTTTGGTTTGTTGGGGGTTTTTGCATAGTATGCAATATACTCTGTGTTTATTTTCTGTATTACTGAATCATATCCCTACGCTCTTGACTTGCTAATCCAGAACTGAAAATTAGAGATAGAATCACTATAGACTATTTTTTGTCACATTTATTAATGTGTCACATTTATTAATACTTCTATCACATGTACTATCTAAATCTAACAGATACATTCCCAATAGAAGTTTCAATATTGAATGAGCTATAAAACCATGTAATAACATCTACAAGTTCATTTGGAAATAAATGGCTAGATTGGAGTTTCAACCTGGGTTAATAATTGGTGTAGGCATATTGACCTTTGTACTTGTTCATGTGGATTGTTATTTGCTATGTCACTGGAAAGCCTGATTCAGCATCACACAAGGGTATCTGGAGAGAGAGGTGTGAGGACCAGAACTACAGGGTGATAACACGTTCTCATTCTCACTTTGTTTTTATAATAATATTAAGTCTAAAATATGTCTTAACAAACTTATGGCTCCCAAAGAGGGGAGAGGGATACATTAGGAGCTTAGGATTGATAGATACACACTACTATATATAAAAATAAATAATGACTTACTGTATAGCACAGTGAACTACATTCAATATCTTGTAATAACCTATAAAGAAAATGACTCTGAAAAAGAATATGTATATACATATATATGTATGCAATGGCACCCCACTCCAGTACTCTTGCCTGGAAAATCCCATGGACGGAGGAGCCTGGTAGGCTGCAGTCCATGGGGTCGCTAAGAGTCGGACACGACTGAGTGACTTCACTTTCATCTTTCACTTTCATGCATTGGAGAAGGAAATGGCAACCCACTCCAGTGTTCTTGCCTGGAAAATCCCAGGGATGGGGGAGCCTGGTGGGCTGCTGTCTATGGGGTCGCACAGAGTCGGACACAACTGAAGTGACTTGGCAGCAGCAGCAGCAGCATAACTGAATTACTTTGCTGTCCACCTGAAAGTAACACACCACTGTAAATTAACCATACTTCAATTTTTTAATGTTTAAAAAAATATGTTTTAAGCTATTCCAGCTCCTTCTTTAAATGCTAATCAATTAATTATTTGTTCTACAGACAAAGTATTCTAAACAAAAGCATCATTTTCTTATTCCTTTTCAGGCTTTGTATTCATAATAACTTCATTGAGTTTATTCTCTACCATGACCCAAGAATATAACTTATCTTTACAATAAGAAACAGTCACCACTATCACTACTACTCTCACCTCACTTCCTCTTTATCATTTTATTGGCAAAATCTATCAGCCTTCCATGGTTGGATTGAACTTGTAGCTGTGGTTCCTAGAAGCCAACCATGATCAAGATATATATATATGATTAATAACCCAGAGCTAGCTTGAGATCATATGGTGGATGGTTACCAAGATGCCTGTGAACAAGCTGTGTAATTCAAGAGATTAGTCCCTCCAGCTTTATCCTTGCCCCTAGATTCAGTTCAAAATAACAAAGAACAGGGGGCTTCCCTGGCGGTCCAGTGGTTAAGACTCTGCACTTCCACTACAGGTCGTACGGGTTCCATCTTTGGTTGGGGAACTAAGATCTCTCATTGTGACCAAAAAATAAAAATAAAAAAGAACAGAATGGGAACAATACATGCAAAGCATGTCTGCCATTCTAGTAAAATTCCAGTCTCCTGCCTCTGATGAAACACATAGTAAAAAGGGGAAAATCACTTCACTATCCAGTTAGGAAATTAAAAACTGGAAGACAAGGACACTACCAGGTGAAGACGAAGACAAGGGACCATCAACCAGAAGCTCAACCCAGAGATAAACGAGGCCATGGAAAGTATGCAAAAGATAGTTGAGAGACCCATGAGTCAGGAGGTGAAGCAAAGATGAGAGAATCTGAGCTGTCAGCTACCAAAGCAAGTCACCAGTGTAAAGAAGCAATTGCAGTGCTAAGAAAGGCAAGCTGGGTTTCTGGGATTCAGACAAGCAAACATCTTGACTTCATGAATTTAGAGAGTGAGGCAATGGCTGTAATAGCTGATAGATCCAGAAGCAAGGAGAGTGCCTACTGGTCATCTTTTATACTTTTCATACAGACTGTGGAGCAGAAAAAGAGCCAAAAGGTGGGTGCAGCAATGTCAGCAAAAGGAGCACAGAGTTCTGTGGTTCAGCATGTTCACATTACAACTGGGTGAGGGAGAAGAGCTAAAATTGTGGGGGAAGGAGGCAGAATCTGAAGCTTCATTTATCACAATATTTATACAACAGAAACCTCTTATCCAGATAACAGGAACAGATCAACAAGTTGGTCAGTAAACTGAGAAAGAGAGTTAGACCAAAAGGTTATTTTGAAAAATGATATGTAATAAAACTTGTATACCATACATAATTCCTTTTGACTAAAAACATAAGAACACATTTATTCAATAAGATTTGGTTTAGAATCAAACTTTTCATTAGCATATGGATTCAGAGATTGGAAGTCTCCATTGTCTTTTTATAATTGATAATATATTATCTATGATGTCCAGCTTTACTGTCTTTTAAGTGAACCAAGAATTTAAAGGCACTTCCATATTTTTATGACCCTCCCACCCCCTACTTTTGTAATTGTTTTATAAAAGTAAATTTATTTCCCACACCTAATTTTACAGTGATAATATTTTGGCAACGCAATTTTTAGGGGTTTTTTGGACAGTTTATTTTTCAACTAATTTTTATACAAAGCATTCAACAACAATCTTCTCTATGGTACTTTGGTCATTGGATATGTAATATCTAATTAAACTATGAAAGTGTAATAAGAAAACAACTAACACAATGAGGTGTGAAATCAAGCACAACTTACTTTGGATAAGCAACTCAGCAAGAGCACAATCAATTGGGTGAGTTAATTTAATGACCCATTGGTTGAGACTATAATTCCATAATATAATTTCTAAGTTTAAAATGTGGGGTTTTTTTCACATTTGACAATGATAGCTTCTTAAAAGCTCAGAAAGGAACGTCCCTGGTGGTCCAGTGGTTGGGAACCTACCTTCCAATGCAAGCGGCCAGCATTTAGTTCCTGGTTGCAGAACTCAGATCCCACCAGGATGCACTGGCTGCAGTCAGAAACTTTAAAGAAAAGGAAAAAAAGGCTTAGAAAGATAGAAAGAGCTTGCAAATCAACATGGAGGATTAGGTTATTCCTGGGAAAGTATTTCTGATATTTATTGGGTTACATGACACCAGTTTTTGTTGTTGTTGTTGTTAAACTTTTTATTTTGTATTGAAGTATAACCAATTAACAATGTTGTGATAGTGTTATATGACCACAATGTTGACAAACACTGAGAGTACGTTTAGAGTGATGGAAAGATTAGGCAAGACATCACAAACAAGTTTTACTTATCTAAAGGATGGAGAATCAAGTCAGTAAACAGATGCAATCATGAATATTTTCCTGACCCAATAAAGCTATAATCACATAGAACCCCAGCTCTCACCACTTGAGCAATGCAGTGAGTGAAACTCAATTGCCTTCCTCCAAATTGAGCTTAGCTATAAGCTTTATTTACTTATTTATGGACACATGGCTGAAGCAGTTCTGCTAATGGATTAGTCTAGATGTGTGCTGGGGATAACTTCATCTGAGCCAGGTGCGACTCATTAAAACAAAATATGTCAAAGATATGTTACAGCACAGTGTATGGAGGCACAGGCACATCCCTTCGCTCTCTAGGTTAACATAGCCTGGAGCAGTGTTAACTTCATTGAGCGCAGAGCTGCTGGAAATAAAGATCAGTTAGACAGCTATCTCTGATGGGCATGATAATGGTTCTTACACCAGTCAAATGTTTATTGTGTGTAACTGTTCATTAGGGGAAAGAAGAGTTTCATAGTCAAATCACTTGGAAAACACTAGGTTAAACTAAGTTCAACAGTTTTCTTTGCAGCAAGGCTTTAATATTAGTCCTTAAGGGGAGGCTGTAGCTAGCAATGTTCTAATTTCAACTCAAGGGTTTTCTGTTTCAGTTTATTCACTTCCCAACATCTTATAGAACTGACAGGATTCTACAGAGCATCATTTGGAAAATGCTACAACTGGTATCCTGTGTTTTGTGTCTGTGTTGGCTCTGACTCTGGGAACAGAACTTCTTTAATTTCTTTTTGGGGTTTACATTTCATCTTCATGTGTGATCTTTTAAACCTTTGTCTCAAGACCTGCCTGCACCATTTTCATAACCAAAGGAACATCACAAATAGAGTCAAATATTATTTCTGGGACTTCTCTGATGTTCCAGGTTAAGATTCCACACTTCCAATGCAGCAGGCTATCCCTAGTCAGGGAACTAAGATCTCACATGCCATGCAGCACATAACAAAACATAGAAAAACAAAAAACAGAGTCAAATATTATTTCTGTCTTTGGTTATTTTTAAAGCAGGTAAAAACTTATAAACATGGAGCAGTTAAATTATAATACATGGTAGTAATAGTATTGGTGAGCTTCCCTGGTGGCTCAGACAGTAAAGAATCAGCCTGCAATGTGGGAGATGTGGGTTTGATCCCTGGGTTGGCAAGATTCCCCTGAAGGTGGGCATGGCAACCCACTCCAGTATTGTTGCCTAGAGAATCCCCATGGATGGAGGAGCCTGGCAGGCTATAGTCCATGGGGTTGCAAAGAGTCGGACTCGACTGAGTGACTAAGTACAATAGTATTGATAGTAACAACAAAACCTATGCATTACTGGATTCTTGCTATGTCTCATATCCTGTGCAAGCTTCTTATAAATGTGATTGCATATGAGTTCCCAAGAACTAGTAGATATTATCATTCCAATTTTTACATGAAGCTCAGCAATGTTAAATCCCCTGTCCAAAGGCACACAACTAGTACGTGGCAGAGATGGAACTGAAATCCAAGACTTTTATCTCGAAAACACAATCTTTTTCTTGTCACCTCACCCATATGCCACCTTGTATATGAATGTTAGTACTGTAATAATTAAGGAAGAGGGAACAGACAAGAGATAGATCCTCTAAGAGAAGCTCAGGAAGGATTATGACTGAGGCTAACAGTGAAAAGTATGTTGCTTTTACATAAATAAAGAAAGGAAGAAAATCATTCCAAGTAAAGAGAACAATGCAAGCAAATTGTATTTGGGACTGAAATAGTTAAAAAATGCATCAATGCATTACCTAACAATGATTTTCTTTATAACCTGTGTTTATCACTCAGTTGTGTCTGACTCTGCAACCCATGAACTGTAGCCTGCCAGGCTCCTCTGTCTATGGAATTCTCCAGGCAAGAATACTGGTGTGGGTACTCATTCCCTTCTCCAGGAGATCTTCCCAACCCAGGGATCAAACCCAGGTCTTCCACATTGCAGGTAGACTGTTTACTGTCTGAGCTACCAGGGAACCTAATTATAAACAATTAGGTCAAAATATATTGCAATGCACTGAAGGCTACAAAAATAAGACTGAAGAGATTATAAAAGTCTGCCATGATTACACACCCTTGTCCTAGGGGAGACAGGTGCACACAAAGAATGACCAATGGCCTCCAGACAGGCTTGCTTCTGGCTGGCCAGCCTGGCTTGAGAGCCCTGGGAAAGGCTCTACATTCAGGAGAACATGGTAAGAGAGCCCAGAGCAGCCCCCTCTAAGAATCTGGGAAAGATGGTGCAGAGAATGGCTGGCTGATTCTCCTCCAAGGTGGGAGAAAGTGTTTTAACTATTTGCATTCTTTTTTCTTTCCATTCTCTCTTGCATTCCTGGAGAGAGAGCACAGAACAAAGAAAGTAGTAAAGTAAATGCTTTTTGTAAAATTATCTTTCTCTGCTAGATAGAATCACTTTGGGGATGACAAGTGTGTCCAGGAATTCAGTGAACATTCAAATAGCAGTGTTCATACAAACGTGGTCACTGAGTCATTGGTGAATGTGTCCCATTTAGTGGCACTGGATGGTGTGAACAAAATATTGATATAAAAACTGGCCTACGAGAGTTTTCCAAACATGTTATGATAAGAATTACCTAAAAGTCAAAACGTTTCCCAGGTCATTCTCCAGAGCATTGTAATACAGTGGTTCCTGTAATACACCTAGAATTTTGTGTTAATAGCTTCTCTGGGTGATTGCATCGTCAGAGAAGTTTGGGGAGCACTGCTCTAATCCTGATTGCTCAAAGTGTGGTCCCCCTGGGCACTGGTGTCATTCAAGAGTTTGTTAGAAATGCAGAATCTCAGGGTCTACCCCACATCTGCTAAATCAGAATCTGCATGTTAAAAAGATATTCAGGTGATTCTTACATACCTAAGAGTAGAGAGGAACTGCGTTCTCCAACTTTAATATGCAAATAAATCACCTGGGATTTTGTAAATAACTCCTAATTCAGTAGGTCTGCACTCTGACCTACTGTGTAGTCAAGATTCACCAAGTATCATACTATATTACTTCTGTGCAGAATCTAAAAAAAAAAGATAAAGAAAGAAATGAGTTTGTTTACAGCACGGAAACAGACTCACAGACTTAGAGAATGAATTTAAGGTTACTAGGGGAAGAATGTGAGGGTGGGATAGACTGGGAGTTTGGGATTGACATGACACACTGCTGTATTCAAAATAGATAACCATCAAGGACCTACTCTATAGCACAGGGAACTCTGCTCAGTATTCTGTAATAATCTAAATGGGGAAAGAATTTGAAAAAGAATAGATACGTGTATCTGTATAACTGAATCACTTTGCTGTAGACCTGAAACTATCACAATATTGTTAATCAACTATACCCCAATATAAAATAACATTTTCAAAAAAAAATTCAGCACTTCTAGATCTAATAATGTTGCTGGTCTGTGGACTATACTTTGGGGAGTAAGGATCTAGACTAAAGATCAGCATGAGGATAAATAGTATTAAGCAGACAAATGATGACTTGACTGCACATAGGTTAACAAGGAACCAGTCTCAAGGTTAAATGTGCTAGATTAGTCAAATGAGTGACTAGAATTTTGTGTTAATAGCGTCTCTGGGTGATTGCATCATCAGAGAAATTTGGGGACCACTGCTCTAATCCTGATTGCTTAAAGTGTGGTCCCCCTGGGCACTGGTGTCATTCAAGAACTTGTTAGAAATGCAGAATCTCAGGGTCTACCCTGAGATTGATACATTCTGGTAACTTCAGTCATGCCCCCCTCCCACCATTTCTCCGTGATATTGCATGGTTAACTTCCCTGCATTATTTATCCTTCTGGTAACAAAGCTTCTGACCATGAAGTAGGTCACTAGAACGGGTCCTCCTTGCTCACAGCAGTGTTACCATACTGCATAATATGTCCAAAGAATCTATTAACTTATTGCTATCATGCTGGGGTCCAGCCCTGGTGGATCCAGGGAATTCGAAGGGGAGACAGTGTCAGCAATCAGGAGACAATAACTTAATTAAGTGTTAATTAGAGATATAAAAAGTGGTTAAATAGGGATAGCTCAGTGAAAAAATTCAGTGGAGAAAAGAGGCTGAATAACTTGGTTTACGTGGAAAACCAATAAAACTCCAAGACAAGGAGTTTGCACCACCCACATAGGCCGCAGGCGTCCTCCCGTTCTCCAGAAGGGGAGGAAACACTAAGGCCTCCCCGGTCAGATCTTAGAAGCCCAGGCAAAATTAGTAGGCTTGGCAAGCCTCCACTCTCCAGATGGGAATTCAGCCAGAAGGTGAGAGAAAGAAAGACATGGGGAGACCAAGCTTCAGTGAGCAAGGCCCATAGCTTTATTTTCAACAGGGGCTTTTATACCCTAAGTTGCACATAGAGGATAATAGGGGGTGTGAAGTCATGCAAAATCAGCAGTCTTTGATCCTTATTGAGACCAGGCTTTCTTTTCTGCAAACTTATCATATACAAATAGTTTAGGTGATTTACATCATCTTCTGGCCAAAAGGCCTGTTAACATTTTATGACTCTGATAAAGGTTTGTCAACCATAAGACTTAATTTCTCTAAGAGTAATTATTTTAAAGTTTGGCACCATCCTCCGAAGGTGTTAGATAAAGTTGCATTTCTATAGGGCAAAGGTGCAGTGGGTTTACAACAAAGGAAAGAATTTATTACCTTAAGTGTCTAAAGTTGTTAACACCAAGCCCACTACTTATTTTTTCTACATACCAACTATATTAATTAATACACTTCCAAGGATACACTACAGGGGATATGGAAACTTGGCAGCAAGCATTGGCTCAACAATGAAATCTTCTACTAGTTCTATTCTGACAATTTCTAACTCCGAGAGGCTCTATACTTTTTGAATATCTTAAGCTTCCCGTGCCTCTCGCGGTTGGGAGACTGTAAACAATCATATGCATAGCTGTAGGAGTCCGGGTAAGCCTGTCAGGCAAGTTAGAGAGCCATCTGAGGGGTTTGGATTGAAACACTCCTATTATGCCCAGGAGGCTAATTAGCTAGAGCTCTAAGTTGATTTCCTTCAGAGAAAAGGTGGTCGGGGGTAGCCCCCCATCAATGTCGGAGGAGTTGGTGAAAGTCATGAAGCAGTAAAACAGACAGACTCTGGTTTTGGGGTAGGCGCTCAGGCAGGCCCAGAGTGGCACCCCTCGAGTTCTGGCTCGCCTTGCCCACCAGAACTCTCCCACATAACCTTGTTATGGGTGGGGACCCCGTGCTGGCTCCCAGCACTATCATACTATTTGGTTACATTAATTTGGTAAAAGATAGTATGGTTAGTCTCACGTAAGTGACTACATGAGTTTCTGAACTTTCAAATTATTTAATTTGTTTGGTAAGGATATACTTGTTCTGCCAAATCTTCAAACTAAGTCTTCACTTGAGGCAATACCAGATGCAAAAAAAAACTGTATTCTTTCTAAAACCTATCTTGTAATGTTAGCTGGTTTTAACAAATGATATTATTTATTTTTCAGAAAGTGTTATATACATAAAATAATACATTACAGTTATCAGAGAATAAGAACTGAAAATATTTGTGTTCTAAAATCCACATTTTAGTACTAAGTGATTCATTCTGAAAACTAGTCATTTTACCCAAGAATCAATAATCTGTGTTTAATTAAAAAATAAAGTACCCAAAATAAAATTATAGTGTAGATACATGAAAAATAAAAATAAAACAAACAGTATTTCTCACTTTGGGGATTTGAAAAGGGCAGGGACATACATGTTGCAAATGAAAAACCTGCCATATGAATAAAAATGATATCAACACCTATATAAATATAATCGCTACTGGGTAAGAAATGAACCCAGTAAAGAATGGCAGGCTTTCAGCATTTCATTACTTCGATGGCCATTATCTAACATCTGACACTTCTACTCGGAGATAGACAGATAAACACATAGATAGATAGATAGAAATATTTTTTGAAAATAACACATTTGTGCACCTTAACAGATATGCATTGGTTGGTATAAAATATTTCCAGTATAATTCAAAATTTTATAATCAAAATTTCAATCAGAAACAATTTTATCAGGTGGAATATCATAACTCTTTTTTCAAATTTGGTAGCAATTAAATATCTGGCAATCTACCAAATGGGGCTTCCTGGTGGCTCAGCAGTAAAGAATCCACCTGCCAATGCAGGAGACAAGGGTTCAATCCCTGGTCAGGAAGATCCCCTGGAGAAGGAAATGGCAACCAACTCCAGTATTCTTGCCTGGGAAATCCCATAGACAGAGGAGCCTGGTGGGCTACAGTCCTTGGGAACAAAAGAGTCGGACACAATTTAGTGACTAAACAATGACAACAAATCCACCGAATGTGTTATTATTTTTCAGTGACTTAGTTCTAAAACTCCAGGTGAGCCTTATTCCACGATTTCTCTCTTTTAATGATGATTTTAGTTGTGGCATGCATAAACCATTAAGAAAGTGAAAGATGATTCAAGTTTATATAAGGATCCTGCATTAGTTTATAAGGGCAGCCATAATAAAAATATCACAGGCTCAGTGGCTTAAACAATGGAAATTTAAGTTCTGTAAGCTGAAAGTCTAAGATCTAGGTGCTGACTGAGTTGGTTACCCATAAGGTCTCTCTTCTTTGCTTACAGATGGCTGTCCTCTTGCTATGTCCTCACGTGGCCTTCTTCTGTGCACAAGCACTCCTGATATATTGCCTCTACTTTTAAGGATACCAAGCAAACTGGACTAGGACTCCATTCTTATAGCTTCATTTCATCTTAATTTTCTCTTAAAGGTCCTCAGTTCAGTTCAGTCACTCAGTCATATCTGACTCTTTACAACCCCATGAATCATAGCACGCCAGGCCTCCCTGTCCATCACCAAGTCCGGAGTTTACACAAACTCATGTCCATCGAGTCAGTGATGTCATCCAGCCATCTCATCCTCTGTTGTCCCCTTAAAGGTCCTATGTCCTAATAAAGTCACATTTGGGAATGGCTTTAACTTATGAGTTTTCAAGGGGAACACAATTCAGTCTATTATGGACCTAGTTCCAATATCATTTGTTAAGTGTATTGATAGTATTTAACATTAACAAGTATTTACCATCATTTTCATCATTGTCATCAAGTATTTTACAAATGTATATTAACTTCTGTGCCAAGCAAGGTGTTAATCAAGAAAATATTCCATATTTATATGGATTCATGCTGATGAGGGGCTTTCAGATATCTTTTCTTATTCAGTCCTCACAATTACCCACTCTAATATTAAGAAGTCAAAATTATTATCCTCATGTTAAAAGTGCAGAACAGACAGGGAGAAGTTGACATGTTTAAGATGGAGATATAGTAAGTAGTGAGTCCAGGACTGGAACTCAAGTTTTTGTCTCCTTGTCCATCATTTTTTTTTCCAAAGTATTACTCAATTAAATTTAAAATGGCCCCTGCTTTGGAAAAATTCCAGTCACAGTAGTAAGGTAAACAATCTTGGGTTGGTTGTGAAGTGTTGGAAGAATGAAAAAGTTTGAATTGGACTCCATGGTCATAAGCAGGTTCCTGTGGCTGACCATCTTCAGATTATAGTCCTGGGGAGAAAATATAGTCTTGTGGAGAGAAGTGAAGAACAGTGTTGGGTTTGTGGTAGGTACTCAAACAATACATATTGAATGAATAAGTACTGAGTAAATTCAAGAAGGTCCAGTAATGCCCACAGTAAGTTCTCAATATTGTTGAATGAGTGAATAATTAAATGGTAGTTATTTATTTCCAAGGATATGTGATACTTAAAAGAAACAGAAAACATTTCAGAAACTACCTTGCCAGCCACACCTTTCCAGGCTCAGTTCAACAAGCTTCCTAAGATTCTCTAGCCCCTCCTCATGTCACCAGAGTCCCTCCTGTATATCCCTAACACACCATTTGCATGGTCTCCCTAACTTAATTCCTGAGCTTAAATCTCAGCCTCTCCCTATTAGACTGTGAACTCTCAAAGAGTCATCCATGCTTATCTACCACACTGCCTTGCACTTAATAGGCACATATTAAACATGTGGAATTGAATCAAAGTGTGTTTATAACCCCTATTCATAGTAGCCAAGACACAGAAGCAACATAAATGACCATTGACAGAGGAATCAATAAGGAAGATATGGTGTGTGTGTATACACAGTAGAATACTACTCAGCCATACAAAGTGAAATATTGCCATTTGCAGCAACATAGGTGGACCTAGAGATTGTCATTCAGAGTGAAGCAAGTCAGACAGAGAAAGATAAATACCGTATGGTGTCACTTACATGTGGAATCTAAAATATGACACAAATGACCTTACTTATGAAACAAACACAGGCTCACAGACATAGAGAATTGACTTGTGGTTACCAAGGGGAAGCGGAAGTGGGGGAAGAAAGGATTGGGAGTTTGAGACTAACAGATACAAACTATTATATATAGAGAAAGAATAAACAATAAGACCCTAGTATAAGGAATTGGAAGCAACCCAGATGTCCATTAACAGATTAACAGATAAAAAAGCTGTGGTACATATATACAATGGAATACTACTCAGCCATAAAAATGAACACATTTGAGTTAGTCCTAATGAGGTAGATGAACTTAGAGCCTATTATACAGAGTGAAGTAAGTCAGAAAGAGAAAAACAAATATGATATGCTAACACGTACACATGGAATCTAGGAAGATAGCACCGCAGAACCTAATTGCTGAGCAGCAGTGAAGACTTATGGACACAGCTTAGAGAATAGACTTATGGACACAGCTGTGGGGGAGCAAGGAGACGGTGGGATGTACAGAGAAGGTAACATGGAAACATACATTACCATATGTAAAATAGATATCCAATGGAATTTGCTGTATGACTCATGGAACTCAAACTGGGGCTCGGTAACAATCTAGAGAGGTGGGATGGGGAGAGAGATGGGAGGGATTTTCAAGTGAGAGGGGACATAGGTAAACCTATGTCTGATTGATATTAATGTTTGGTAGAAACCAACACAATACTGTAAAGCAATTATCTTTCAATTAAAAATAAATAAAAACAAACAAAAAATTTTCAAAAAAAATAAGATCCTAGCATAGGGAGCTATATTCAGTATCCTGTAATAACCCATAATGGAAAAGAATATGAAAGAGAGTACACATATCTGAATTATTTTGCTGTGTACAAAAAACTAATACAATGTGGTAAATCAACTAAACTTCAATTAAAAAATAAATACATAAAAATAAAAACTTTGTTAACACGTGCTTATAACCCACACTCAAAAGTAGGAGCTCCCTCTGAGATGCCTGGGAAGTTAAGGCTTTCTCTCACACTTGTATCCTCTGGTCTTACCAGCTCTAGTAGACGTATATTGAATGTTTTTTAAGTTCAGACAAGACATCTGGAGTGGAGAAGTAATTCTTTCCAGCTTCTGTTTTGGAGCTAAAAGGCAATTAGACTTTCCTAAGCACTAAGTGAAACAAATCTTTATTGGTGTCAGAATTTTTCAAGAAATTTCCACCCAACTACACAAGTCCTTTTCTGAAATATTCTCACAAAGACTGCATAAATTGCCTACGTTTTTTCAGCACTAAGGAATGGACAAACTTTTTTTCCACTCAAAGTTTCACAGAAACTGTATTTTTCTATTTCAGATGTTCAGTTATATCAAAAACACTGGGAGGTTTTGGGGGGAGAATGTTGAGATAATGAGGTGATTAGAGCTTCAGTTACATGTGCAACAGCAAATGTAAACAAGAATTCGCAAAAAGATCCCTCAATCTAGAGGGAAGTTTTCCTACCCAAACACCTTGCCAAACAGGAGCCAGGCTTTGTCAGGGATAAATTAGAAATGATCAGGAAAGCTTTAGGGGGCAGGTGCTGATTGAAATGGAAATTTCACACAACAAAATTGATTATACCTGAAAAATTTAAGATGCTAAGAAGAATATGAAAGACAAGTAAGACTAGGTTTCTGAGTTTTCTATTGAATGTTTCTCTTTACGTGTTTTTTGTAGAGTAGGGCTCCTCAAACTGGAGAAAATTACCTCACAGAAGCTCCATGGGGCAAGGGCCTCAGAGGCTATCCATTTAAGACAGGCAAGTGCCGTGAAGTGAGCCAGGTCAGTTTCACCACCTAAGCCAATACATCACTTTCCACCATCAAGGAAGGCAAAAAGCTACCTCAGACTTCTCAGGCACCAAAGTTTGGAGGACACTAATATCAAACATCCCACACCTGACCAATTCCCATGCTCATGTTGTTTGTGAATCTGTCTTCCCCTTTCCTTTATTTGGTTGGGAGGTAAGTGAGAAAAGAGTTGAATCAAACCAGACAAGAAGCAGAATAAAACATTTATCCAAAATCTTACATTGAAAACCTAGATTTGGTGTGACTTTTTTTTTTTACTGGAATTTGATCACAACATATTTCAGCAATATAATGCCTTTTAAAATCTAAATAAAATGGATAAACAGGTTCCTAGGTTATAGAACAGAGAACTATATGTGATATCCTATGATAAACCAGGTTTCTCTGGTGGTTCAGATGGTAAAGAATCTGCTTGCAATGAGGGATACCTGGGTTTGATCCCTGGGTCGGGAAGATCCCTGGAGAAGATCCCTGGAGAAGATCCCTGGAGTTCTACCCACTCCAGTATTCTTGCCTGGAGAACTCCATGGACAGAGGAGCCTGGCGGGCTACAGTCCATGGAGTCGCAAAGAGTGGGAAATGACTGAGCAATTAACACTTTCACTTTTTCATGCTAAATGATAATGGAAAAGAATGTTAAAAAAAGAATGTATATATATAAAACTGAATCATGAAACACTTTCCTGTATCACAGAAATTAACACAACATTGTAAATCAACTATATATCAGTTTAAAAAATAAAATAAAAATCTAAGTAGATTTTCACTGAACTAGAATACAAAGAAATTTTAGTGACTAAAATCCTTTCACACTATTATTATAGTATATTTTTAGAGAGATTTGTGATAATAAGTTGCTACTTGAGATGGAAGTTTTAAGAAGATGTAGATGCACAGAGTCATGAACAGAATTATTTTTGGAACATTGCCATCCCTAGCAACTTCAGTTGGGGAAAATCAATGGTATATGGTTGTAGTCATCACACTATCCAAAAAAGAAAATGTGTAATGTTTGGTTCATATGTGTGCAGTGATGCTAAACATCTCTTCTTTCTTTCATAATACGTGTTAAAGCAATGGTTCTCAGTAGGACCAGTCACAGAAGGTGATCTGTGGGAGAAGCTGGAGGTGGAGATTTGATGTAGCTGGGGAGGTTTATACACTAAACACTCCCTACCCATATGTGCCAGAATCAGAGGCAAAGGTATCTGTAATTTTAAAAACTTCCTAGATGATTCCATTATCCTCCAACTCTTATTAGAACAAACAAGCAAACACACACACACAAAACACTCCCACTGTTTTAAGTAAACAGTTCTGCTTTTACGACAAGTCAAAGGAGAAAACATAACCTATTGCACAGTCATATAATTCAGTGTTTTAGAGCTGGAAAAAGCCTTGAGATCACAATGTCCTGTTTCCTCATTTTACAGATAAAGAAACTGGGCATTAGAGAGGTTTGATTACTTAGAGGAGATACGTGTGTGTGTGTGTGTGTACGTGTATATGTGCCCTCAGCCACTCAGTCGTGTCCAACTTTTTTGCAACCCCATGGACTGTAGCCCACCAGGCTCCTCTGTCCATGGGATTTTCCAGGCAAGAATACTGGAGTGCATTGCCATTTCCTTCCTACTCCAGGGAATCTTCCCAACCCAGGGATGGAACCAGTTGTCTCCTGCATTGGCGGGCAGATTCTTTATCACTGCACCACCCGGGAGGTCTCTTAGAGAGCATATGGTTAAACAATTAAAAGAAGTTTTCTCTAACAAATAGAAAGCACACAAATATTGAGTGTTTACTCTGTGTAGATATTCCAACTGTATATATTATTTCTAATCCTCACATTGACTCCAGGAGACAAATATCATCTTTTCTATTTTACAGATTGGGTAGAAAAAGACAGACATGGAGAGGTGAAGTGATCTTCCCAACATCACATCAATAGTATTAGTAGAGTTGGGATTTGAACTCTAACCCCGAGTCTGCACACCTAGGACACTAGGCTGCACTCTTTTGCTGAGCTGTCTACCAGTTTCTGCAAGTGCAACAGTGGGGGAAACTCTCTTTTCATGGAACTAACGTAAATAACTTTTTGAAGAGATCTCTAGTCTTTCCCATTCTATTGTTTTCCTCTATTTCTTTGCACTGATCACTGAGGAAGACTTTCTTATCTCTGCTTCTATTCTTTGGAACTCTGCATTCAAATGGGTATATCTTTCCTTTTCTCCTTTGCCTTTCCCTTCTCTTCTTTTCACAGCTATTTGTAAGGTCTCTTCAGACAACTATTTTGCCTTTTCGCATTGTGTTTTCTCAGGGATGGTCTTCATCCCGGCCTCTTGTGCAATGTCACGAACCTCCATCCATAGTTCTTCAGGCACTCTGTCTATCAGATCTAATCCCTTGAATCTATTTGTCACTTCCACTGTATAATCGTAAGGCATTTGATTTAGGTCATACCTGAATGGTCTAGTGGCTTTCCCTACTTTATTCAATTTAAGTATGAATTTGGCAATAAGGAGTAAGTTCATGATGTGAGCCACAGTCAGCTCCCGGTCTTGTTTTTGCTGACTGTATAGAGCTTCTCCATTTTTGACTGCAAAGAATATAACCAATCTGATTTAGGTATTGACCATCAGGTGATGTCCCTGTATAGAGTCTTCTCTTGTGTTGTTGGAAGAGAGTGTTTGCTATGATCAGTGCATTCTCTTAGCAAAACAATATTACCCTTTGCCCTTCTTCATTCTGTACCCCAAGGCCAAATTTGCATGTTACTCCAGGTAGTTCTTGACTTCCTACTTTTGCATTCCAGTCCGCTATAATGAAAAGGACATCTTTAGGGGGTGTTAGTTCTTAAAATTCTTGTAGGTCTTCACCAGTTCAGTTCAGTTCAGTCACTCAGTCGTGTCCTACTCTTTGCGAACACATGAATCGCAGCACGCCAGGCCTCCCTGTCCATCACCAACTCCCAGAGTTCACTGAGACTCACGTCCATCGAGTCAGTGATGCCATCCAGCCATCTCATCCTCTGTCATCCCCTTCTCCTCCTGCCCCCAAACCCTCCCAGCATCAGAGTCTTTTCCAATGAGTCAACTCTTCGCATGAGGTGGCCAAAGTACTGGAGTTTCAGCTTTAGCATCATTCCTTCCAAAGAAATCCCAGGGCTGATCTCCTTCAGAATGGACTGCTTGGATCTCCTTGCAGTCCAAGGGACTCTCAAGAGTCTTCTCCAACACCACAGTTCAAAAGCATCAATTCTTTGGCGCTCAGCCTTCTTCATAGTCCAACTCTCACATCCATACATGACCACAGGAAAAACCATAGCCTTGACTAGATGAACCTTTGTTGGCAAAGCAATGTCTCTGCTTTTCAATACGCTATCTAGGTTGGTCATAACTTTCCTTCCAAGGAGTAAGCGTCTTTTAATTTCATGGCTGCAGTTACCATCTGCAGTGATTTTGGAGCCCCCAAAAATAAAGTCTGACACTGTTTCCACTGTTTCCCCATCTTTTTCCCATGAAGTGATGGGACCAGATGCCATGATCTTAGTTTTCTGAATGTTGAGCTTTAAGCCAACTTTTTCACTCTCCACTTTCACTTTCATCAAGAGGCTTTTGAGTTCCTCTTCACTTTCTGCCATAAGGGTGGTGTCATCTGCATATCTGAGGTTATTGAGATTTCTCCCAGCAATCTTGATTCCAGCTTGGGCTTCTTCCAGTCCAGTGTTTCTCATGATGTACTCTGCATAGAAGTTAAATAAGCAGGGTGACAATATACAGCCTTGACATACTCCTTTTCCTATTTGGAACCAGTCTGTTGTTCCATGTCCAGTTCTAACTGTTGCTTCCTGACCTGCATACAGATTTCTCAAGAGGCAGGTCAGGTGGTCTGGTATTCCCATCTCTTTCAGAATTTTCCACAGTTTATTGTGATCCACACAGTCAAAGGCTTTGGCATAGTCAATAAAGCAGAAATAGATGTTTTTCTGGAACTCTCTTGTTTTTTCCATGATCCAGCAGATGTTGGCAATTTGATCTCTGGTTCCTCTGCCTTTTCTAAAACCAGCTTGAACGTCAGGAAGTTCATGGTTCATGTATTGCTGAAGCCTGGCTTGGAGAATTTTGAGCATTACGTTAGTAGCATGTGAGATGAGTGCAATTGTGAGGTAGTTTGAGCATTCTTTGACATTGCCTTTCTTTGGGATTGGAATGAAAACTGACCTTTTCCAGTCCTGTGGCCACTGCTGAGTAGGTCTTCACAGAACTGTTCAGCTTCTTCAGCATTACTGGTCAGGGCATAGACTTAGGTTACTGTGATATTGAATGGTTTGCCTTGGAAATGAACAGAGATCATTCTCTAATTTTTGAAACTGCATCCAAGTACTGCATTTTGTACTCTTTTGTTGACTTTGATGGCTATTCCATTTCTTCTAAGGGATTCTTGTCCCCAGTAGTAGATATAATGGTCATCTGAGTTAAATTCACCCATTCAAGTCCATTTTAGTTGACTGATTCCTAAAATGTTGACATTCACTCTTGTCATCTCTTGTTTGACCACTTCCAATTTGCCTTGATTCATGGACCTAACATTCCAGGTTCCTGGAAGATGCACAAGCTGGATTCAAGATTGCTAAGAGAAATATCAATAACCTCAGATATGCAGATAACACCACCCTTATGGCAGAAAGTGAAGAGTAACTAAAAAGCCTCTTGATAAAAGTGAAAGAGGAGAGTGAAAAAGTTGGCTTAAAGCTCAACATTCGGAAAACGAAGATCATGGCATCTGGTCCCATCACTTCATGGGAAATAGAGAAACAGTGGAAACAGTGCCTGACTTTATTTTTGGGGGCTCCAAAATCACTGCAGATGGTGATTGCAGCCATGAAATTAAAAGACACTTACTCCTTGGAAGGAAAGGTCCTTACTACTTGGCTAACAAAGGTCCGCCTAGTCAAGGCTATGGTTTTTCCAGTGGTCATGTAGGGATGTGAGAGTTGGACTCTGAAGAAAGCTGAGTGACGAAGAATTGATGCTTTTGAACTGTAGTGTTGGAGAAGACTCTTGAGAGTCCTTTGGACTGCAGGGAGATCCAACCAGTCCATCCTAAAGGAAATCAGTCCCGGGTGTTCATTGGAAGGAATGATGCTGAAGCTGAAACTCAAATACTTTGGCCACCTCCTGCTAAGAGTTGACTCATTGGAAAAGACCTGATGCTGGGAGGAATTAGGGGCAGGAGGAGAAGAGGATGACAGAGGATGAGATGGCTGGATGGCATCACCAACTCTATGGACATGAGTTTGAGTGAACTCCGGGAGCTGGTGATGGACAGGGAGGCCTGGCTTGCTGTGATTCATGGGGTCACAAAGAGTTGGACATGACTGAGCTACTGAACTGACTGATGCAACGGTGCTTTTTACAGCATCAGATTTGACTTCTTTCATGCAAAGATGGGCACAATAAATGACAGAAATGGTATGGACCTAACAGAGGCAGAAGATATTAAGAAGAGGTAGCAAGAATACACAGAAGAACTACACAAAAAAGATCTTCATGACCCAGATAACCACGATGGTGTGATCACTCACCTGGAGCCAGACCCTGGAATGCAAAGTCAAGTGGACCATGGGAAGCATCACTAGGAACAAAGCTAGTGGAGGTGATGGAATTCCAGATGAGCTATTTCAATTCCTAAAAGATGATGCTGTGAAAGTGCTGCACTCAATATGCCAGCAAATTTGGAAAACTCAGCAGTGGCCACAGGACTGGAAAAGGCCAATTTTCGTTCCAATCCCAAAGAAAAGCAATGCCAACAAATATTCAAACTACCATACAATTGAACTTATCTCACATGTTAGCAAAGTAATGCTTAAAATTCTCCAATTCAGGCTTGAACAGTACATGAACCGTGAACCTCCAGATGTTCAACCTGGATATAGAAAAGGCAGAGGAACCAGATATCTAACTGTCAACATCCATTGGATCATCAAAAAAGCAGAGAGTTCCAGAAAAACATCTACTTCTGCTTTATTGACTATGCCAAAGCCTTTGACTGTGTGGATCACAACAAACTGTGGAAAATTCTTAATGATATGGGAATACCATACCACCTGATCTGGCTCCTGAGAAATCTGTATGCAGGTCAGGAAGCAACAGTTAGAACTGGACATGGAACAACAGATTGGTTCCAAATAGGAAAAGGAGTACAGCAAGGCTGTATATTGTCACCCTGATTATTTAACTTATATGCAGAGTACATCATGCAAAATGCCAGGCTGGATGAAGTACAAGCAGAATCAAGATTGCAGGGAGAAATATCAATAACCTCAGATATGCAGATGACACCAGACATGGCAGAAAGTGAAGAGGAACTAAAGAGCCTCTTGATGAAAGTGAGAGGAGAGTGAAAAAGCTGGTTTAAAATTCAACATTCAAAATACAAACATCATGGCATCCAGTCTCATCACTTCATGGCAAATAGATGGGGAAACAATGGAAACAATGAGAGACTTATTTTAGGGGGGCTCCAAAATCATTGCAGATGGTGACTGCAGCCATGAAATTAAAAGATGCTTGCTCCCTGGAAGAAAAGCTATGACCAAACTAGACAGAATATTATAAAGCAGAGACATTATTTTGCCAACAAAGGTCCATCTAATCAAGGCTATGGTTTTTCCAGTAGTCATGTATGGATGTGAGAGTTGGACTATAAAGAAAGCTGAGCACCGAAGAATTGATGCTTTTGAACTGTGGTGTTGGAGAAGACTCTTGAGAGTCCCTTGGACTTCAAGGAGATCTAACCAGTCCATCCTAAAGGCAATCAGTCCTGAATATTCACTGGAAGATTGATGCTGAAGCTGAAACTCCAAATACTTTGGCCACGTGATTCACATCAGGTCATTAGTCATCTTCACAGAACTGACTCATTTGAAAAGACCCTGATGCTAGGAAAGATTGAAGGATGGAGGAGAAGGGGAAGATCGATGATGAGATAGTTGGATGGCATCACTGACTCAATGGACATGAGTTTGAATAAACTCCGCAGTTGGTGATGGACAGGGAGGCCTAGCTTGCTGCAGTCCATGGGGTCACAAAGGGTCGGCAATGACTCAGCAATTGAACTGAACCAAACAAAAATAATTAAAAGCTAAACCAACTATGAAATGTACACTTTCAAATTCTGATAAGTATCATAAAGGAAAGGAATAGCATTAGAAGAAGGAATATCTTTATTTATCTTTTAACCTTTTATTTTATACTAGCTGATAAACAATGTGATAGTTTCAACTGGAAGACAAAGGGATTCAGCCATACATATACATGTATCCATTCTCCCCCAAACTCCCTCCCATCCAGGCTGCCACATATCATTGAGCAGAGGGGAACACCTTAATTTATGAGGTAAAGAAAGAGAATTGGTATCTAAGCTGAGGCCAAGAAGGGGACATTCATGTGAAGAGAGTCTAGGGCACAGGAAACAGTACATGCTGATGCCCCAAGAAAGAAGAGTTCAGCCTCTCAAGGGAAAAAAGGCCACTGTGACTCGAACATGGGTAATATTGAGGAATATACTAGCTAGATGGGAGAGGTAGATGAGAGGTACCAGATTGTGCAGAGACTTGTAGGCTATTTATTTTCAGTGGGTGGAGGGAGAGGAAGTGGTAAGCAGAGAGTCCACGTGCTTCTCCCTGGATGTGTAGACCGCTTGTATATTCCCCCTCATTTTTCTCCTGTTTGTTGTCATCTTTTGACAGGCTTCCCAGGTGGCACTAGTGGTAAACAACCTGCCTGCTCACGCAAGAGACATAAGAGAATGGGTTTGATCCCTGAGTTAAGAAGATCCGCTGGAGGAGGGTATAGCAATCCACTCCAGTATTCTTGCCTGGAGAAGCCCATGGACGAAGGAGCCTGGCAGACTATGGCCCACAGGATCTCAAAGAGTTGGATATGACTGAGTGAGCACACACACACTCATTAACTCTTTTTCATTACCCCCTCCTTCTTTATATATGGTCTCCCTTTCCATGAAACTACAGTGATTAGTCACACAATGACTTCAACATTCACAAGACTACCCACGTAGGACTCTAGATTTTTTAATGCCACCATCTCTAATATATGCTGCCCTATTCCACCCCAGGCACCCACACTGCAGTTATATCCTAGGCCTTTTGTTTTATCAGCAGAAATGCCTCCACCTTCAAAATCTCAATTTCAAGCATTTCATTCTCCAGTCACCACTTGCAACCCTTCTAGCTCACTTGTTCAATGTTCTACTGATAAAATTCTGGAACCTTATTAAGACCTCCATTTATTAAGACTCCACCCCACCAGTTTTCACGATCAGTCCATCTTCTTTGTCCCTCTGTCCCTAAATGTAAGTACCAGTAGAAAATGAGATCCCTGGTTGATTTCAATAGTTGACATGGGTAACCAAACAGCTGTCCTTTGATGGAGAAAACCACTGAAAACTTGACTGACTTCACACAACATTCATGGCCACAAACCCCAATTGCCCCCCAAACACCAGCAACCTGACTGAATTGCCCCATTTCTTTGCCAGTCTCCGAAATGATTATTTTAAATCTTTTCCTTCCTCCTCAAGTCTCTCCCATTCCCCTCATTTGGTTACCTCACTTCATGTTTCATGGAGCAAATACAAGCCTTCCCACAGGAAGTCACTCATCATCAAATTTATAAACCTCCTTGCATCAGCACCAACTTTCTACTCTTTCCTTCTTCTTGAAATGGAAAATGTGTCTTTCCTCCTACTCGAGTTCAAACCTTGCTTTGGTGGGTCCTGTCTCTGTGGCCTTCTCAAGGTCTTCACTCTGTCATCAACCCCTCTCTCTCCGATACCATCAGGTCTCTATTTCTACCCAGCTGTGTCCATCAGCCTAAAAATACACCCCAGTATTTATTTTTAAAAGAAAAGAAGCAAACCTTCATCACTGATCCAAGTTTGCATTTCATCTCCATTTCTCTACTTCTCCTCACAGCAGAACCTCTCAAAAGCATCCATTTCCTCAGCAACTGTTCACTTCTCCATCTCCTACATTCTATCTTCTGACCTGTCAAACCTATAGATTTTCTGTCAGAGTTATCAGCATTACCATGCTGTCAAATCTAGTGGCCAGTTCTCTACTCTTTCTCCCAGTAGCATCTGACAAGCTTAAGCACTCCTGACCGGAGATACTAGGGATGTTGTGAGTCAACAAGCACAGTGGTTTATATTTCCAGGGTAAAAGGTAGTTCATTTGGGCTCTTGAGTATGAACTGTGTCTTCTCAACCTAAAGCATTTCCCTTTCCTCCTACATTTCCCTGGGTCCTATCTAGTTATACCTATTCTTCAGCCCTTCCTTCATACTATAGTATAAAAAACAAATGTAACAGACAGTATTGCTTCTCACAGTTTTTAATAGGAATGGAAACCTCAGTCAAAAATATAGAAACATGAAAAAATAAAATTTAGTCATCCACCAGCTAGAAGAACTATTAATATAAGAGACAGTGCCAAGGTATACATTCCAGCAGGCCTTTGTGTGGCCACCAAACCTACAAATTGCCCTATTGTATATAAGACTTCAGAAGGAAAAGAATGTCTCGTAACATTAATGACCAAAATACTGGTATTTTGGTCAGCTCTTTGGTCATCTGATGTGAACAGCCAACTTATTGGAAAAGTCACTGATGCTGGGAAAGATTGAGGGCAGAAGAAGAGGATGTCAGAGGATGAGATGGCTAGATGGCATCACTAATGCAATGGACATGAAATTGGACAAACTTTGGGAGATGGTGAGGGACAGAGAGCCCTGGCATGCTGCAGTCCATCAGGTCACAAAGAGTCAGACACTACTGGGTGACTGAACAACAACATTAATGATCTACAAGCAATGGTGCTGGTCTAGTTAAGTACCATGCAGTGACTCTGTCTGACGAAGGAAATGGTTACCCACTCCAGTATTCTTGCCTGAGAATTCCCTGGACAGAGGAGCCAGGTAGGCTACAGTCCATGGGGTCAAAACGAATTGGACACGACTCAGCAACTAACACTTTCACTTTTTCAGTGACTCTGTGTATGAAAAGTTACTATTGTCTTCCAAAGATGACCTGCCTTCTTCTTCCATGATCCTGGAATCTGCCTTGCAAACACCAGTGGCTACAAATAGGTATATAATCTACAGTGTACATTCAATGCATGATTTGAAAAGCACATCATTATTTCAAAAAGTTTAAAAAGAGAAAAACCAAAATAACTTTGTGTGAGTAAATCTCCACAACACATTGACTGTTAAAGGGGAATAAAGCTGATTATCACTCACACAGTCTCTAATGTGTGAATGTATGAATTCTAATTCCTACAGTAAACAACACTTCTTCAAACTGGCTTCTGACGATTGACTTAGTTAGAAGAATTCATCTAAACACCAAAGACATAAAACGGCTCTTCACTGAATGGATAGCATTTTAGCCTCAGTCAAAATAATTAATTGAGATCTTACAGATACAAAACCACAAGGACAGACACCCTGGATATTCAGCCATAAAGACTCTGATTAAAATATGAATTTCTTATTGTGACTGGTTTCTTATTTATGACAATATATTGGAACACTTGAAGATCAGGGAGCATTTCAGTCTGGAGCATTTGTTGAGGTGTCTCTTTTCAAGTGACTAAAATTTATCACAATAAATACAAAATTGATTTTTTAGTTTGCATTTTCAAAAGAAATAATTGAAGTCATTTTTATGCTACTTGCATGTAAATTCAACTCTTTTAACCTGAAGCCAGCAACTTTAGAAATATAATTAATTTTCAAGCTCAAAGTAGGAAGATGATAAAAGCAAGCACTCTGCATGATTTGTTAGCATAGCTAATCCTTACCTCTCTAGACACTTGTTTTCTAGTTTATGAATTTAGAACATTTTCAGTTGCTTTCCTAACTTGTTTTCTGCTTCCTTTGAGGCTCTGCATTATTAGAAACAAGTTCAGAGTAATCAAGGGTAACTAAGGAGGTAGAAGGTAAGTTTGGTCAATTTTCCTGTGTTTTCTGGTAATAATTTCATTGGGATTAATGATTGGCTGGTGGCTTTTCATTCACATGTATCCATATTTTTCCCATATCAGCATTGATCCTTGGCCAAAAATGAGTGATAAATGACTATAGCCAAGAAGAGCTTGGCTCTTATAAGTTAAATATACATTCACCAGGTGACCCAGCAACCCAGCAACTAGGCATTTGCCCAAGAAAAATGAACAACATAGGTCCACACAAACACCTGTAGATACATGTTTACAGTAGCTCCAGCAATTATCACTAAAAACTGGCAAAAATGCAAATGCCCACCAACAGGTAGATGGATAAATAAGTTGTCTATAGAATACAACAGCATTAAAAAGGAAGGAACTGCTGATATATGTAACATCGTGGATGAGACTTGAACACTACATATTGTATGGTTCTATTCAAATGACATTTCTCTTATTTCAAAGATTTTTTTTTTTTTATGTGGACCATTTTAAAAAGTCTTTATTGAATTTGTTACAATATTGCTTCTGTTGTATGCTTTGGTTTTTTGGTTGCGAGGCATGAGGGATCTTAGCTCCCTGACCAGGGATTGAACCTACAACCCTGCATTGGAAGGCAAAGTCTCAACCACTGGACCACCAGGGAAGTCTCTAAATAACATTTTGAAAGAGACAAAACTACAATACAGACCAAAATAGATCAGTGGTTTAAAGCGCTGAGAGTGGCTAAAGTAGAAGGACTAGAAAGGGACATCCCCTTTTGTGGGGATGGAAAATACTATGCCTTGATGTCCATGGTGCTTACACAACACAGGATACATTTGTCAAAATTCATCAGAACTACACACGTGAAAAGGGTGAATTTTTTTTAAAGAGTGTGTATACTGTGTATGAATTACATATCAGTCAATTCACTTTATTTCTAAAACTTCATAAGGAAGAGTCTACAGATGGTGGAAAAGACAAGCCCAGTGAAAGCCCAATTCATGAGAACCAAGTAGATATATTTAGGCTTATTTTTTATTAAAGTATAGTTGATACATAACATTATATAAATTACAGGTATACAATAGTGATTCATAATTTTTAAAGGATATACTCCATTTATAGATATTATAAAATATATGCTATATTCCCCATGTTGTACAATATATCCTTGTAGCCTATTTCATACATAACAGTTTGTTCTTCTTAATCCCTACCCATGCATTGCCTCTCCCATTCCCCTCCCCGCACTGGTGATAATTAGTTTGTTCTCTGTACCTGTGAATCTGCTTCTTTCCTATTATATTCATTAGCTTATATATTTTTTAGATTCCACATGTAAGTGATATTATACAGTATTTGTCTTTCTCTGTATGACTTATTGCCAACATCCGTTGGCTCATAGAAAAAGCAAGAGAATTCCAGAAAAACATCTACTTCTGCTTTATATGCCAAAGCCTTTGACTGTATAGATCACAACAAACTGTGGGGAATTCTTAAAGATATGGGAATACCAAACCGCCTGACCTGCTTCCTGAGAAATCTGTATGCAGATCAAGAAGCAAGAGTTAGAACCGGACATGGAACAATGGACTGGTTTGAAATTGGGAAAGGAATATATCAAGGCTGTATATTGTCACCCTGCTTGTTTAACTCATATGCAGAGTACATCATATGAAATGCCGGGCTGGATGAAGCACAAGCACAATCAAGATTGCCAGGAGAAATACCAAGAACCTCAGATATGCAGATGACAGCATCGTTATGGCAGAAAGTGAAGAGGAACTCAAAAGCCTCTTGATGAAAGTGAAAGAAAGGAGTGGAAAAAGCTGGTTTAAAGCTCAACATTCAAAATACAAAGATCATAGCATCCAGTCCCATCATTTCATGGCAAATAGATGGGGAAACAATGGAAACAGTAAGAGACTTTATTTTCTTGGGCTCCGAAATTACTGAAGATGGTGAATGCAGGCATGAAAGTAAAATAAACTTGCTCCTTGGAAGAAAAGCTATGACCAACCTAGACAGCGTATTAAAAAGCAGGGACATTACTTGGCCAACAAAGGTCCATCTAGTCAAAGCTATGGCTTTTCCAGTAGTCATGTATGGATGTGAGAGTTGGACCATAAAGAAAGCTGAGTGCTGAAGAATTGATGGCTTTTGAACTGCAGTGTTGGAGAAGACTTTTAGAGTTCTGGACAGCAAAGAGATCCAACCAGTCCATCCTAAATGATATCAGTTCTGAATATTCATTGGAAGGACTGATGCTGAAACTGAAGCTCCAACACTTTGGCCACCTGATGCAAAGAACTGACTCCTTGGAAAAGACCCTGATGCTGGGAAGGATTGAAGGCAGGAGGAGAAGGTTGGCAGAGGATGAGAGGTTGAATGGCATCACTGACTCGATGGACATGAGTTTGAGCAAGCTCCAGATGTTGGTGATGGGCAGGGAAACCTGGCAAGCTGCAATGTATAGGGTCACAAAGAGTCAGACACAACTGAGCAACTGAACTGAGATTATTTATTACCAAGTACATCTTTTTAAAAAACTAGTAGAAGAACTTACAAGATAATGTAGTGTAATAACCTCCCCTCATGTGATTCCTCATGGGTTTAATTATGAGTCAAATGGAATGTAGGAATAATCACATACAAAGTCACATTTTCTGAGTTAGTTCTAATTGTGTCACTTCAATACACAGGAAATTATTTTTGAAGTTTTCAAGAGTAAAAGGGATTAAAGTTCCTTATGTAGTCAGTGAAATCTAATAAAATTATAAAGAGTCAAAATAGTCTTTAGCATCAGGGAGAATTACTCTGTGGAAACAAAGAGTACTTTTTTATAGGTTATTCTCTATGACGTATGTGATTTTATCACAATGATGCAGTCAACTTATTACTTATTGTAAGAACTACAATATACTTATCACTTGTAAAAAAGATCAAAATGATTATTTTGGGCAGATGAGTCCCAATATTTAACTGGGTTATAGATGAGGCTCCACGCTAAGCAATGATTGAGTTATGCAGACTTTGCTCTTGCTTCCCTGATGTGAACTGTCTTGGTTTGCCGGCATGCTGCAGGGTGGAGGTTCAGGCTGATGACTGAACACAGAATTTCAGCTCTCAAGGTACTGCCCAGGGATATCATTTTACAGTTACTGCCAAGCAATACCTTCCACAAAATTAGGCAAGGAAGACAGTATATAAGAATTGCCTCAGCACAGGGTTTTTCAAATCTTTGAACTAGACTCACAGTAAGAAATAAACTTTCCATCATGCATTTGACAGAAATCATGACATGTTTCTCAAGACACTGATTTTTCCTTTGCACTCTTCTATTTTTCTCCTTTTAAAATGTTGGTTTCCCCTCAGTGAATTAATTGTATTATCCAACTACCTTAAAATTTGATGTCCTCAAGGACATGAAACTTACCATTTACCTAAAGATTATATAATCCAAATTACTGCAGATCACTAAGGAGTATTTCACCTTGGCAGCATTCATGGTAAGCACCCCTCCCATTCCCATGAACCTGAACTGCTTTGACTGAGTTGCACTTTGGCTGAATACCATAAGCCCATATGAAAATGATTCCTACCATTAATTATTGAGAATGTTGTCAATTTGTTCATTATGCTACAGAGTATTTCCTCTATGAGGGTCAAGGGTAGGAAAAAAGTCTTTATGGCTTCAATGTCAGGAATAATAGTGATTATCCTAGGTGACTGGCTTATTCTCCCCTCCTCATATTTCCAGTTAGAAATCTTATTTTCTACTCACAGACTGTCTCTGTAACACATACGTAGGATTTTGTGGCTAGAATTTGGGCACTTAACCTCATTCCTAATTCCCTTTTACTTTCCTATCCTTTCTATTTTCCTTTGCCTCATATTTTTTACTGGTCTTATATTTCTTTTAGTCTATTATGTACATCTTCATATGCCACTTTATGGGTTTCCCAGGTGGCACAGTGGTAAAGAATCTGCTTGCTAATGCAGGAGATGCGAGAGACATGGGTTCTATACCTGGATTGGGATGACCCCCTGGAGGAGTAAATGGCAACCCACACCAGTAGTCTTGCCTGAAAAATCCCATAGACAGAGGAGCCTGGTGGGCTACAGTCCATAGGGTCGCAAAGAATCAAACACAACAGAGCACACACACACACATGCCACTTTAAAACTTTGTGAAGCAAAACAAGGAAAAAAGGAGAAAGCAAAGCAGAAAGGAAGACATAAAGATTAGCTTCCATAAATGACAACAAGACTCAGATGTTTAAGCCTTCATTTCACACATTCTCAAACTGAAATTAACAAGAAGGTACAAATTCAGAACACTTTGCCCTATCTGTATCAGAAACAATAATTAAAAGAGAAATCATTTTGCTGATATTTCAAAGTTAATAAAAAAATGGTTTCAAAGTTTTATCTAAAACTAAAGTATCCCAAATACAATGATAAACACTGCCAGGACCAGTCAGAAGTAACTTCAAACAAAGACTGCCTTCTGTAATGGTATACGACTTGCCATAATACTAGAGACTGCAGTATTTTCTTTGCAGTCAAACAGAACAGCATTGAAACTCTACATGGCAGGTACCTAAATTGAAAGAAGTTTCTTCTTAGAGAAGTAAATAACATGGATTTTACCAGCAACCACGGTGACTGTGGCTTCCAATACATTTCTAAATAATAATATAAGGCAGGATATTAGAGGACAGATAAAATCAACTACGAAAATGCATATTTGGCTCCATTTATTTAAGACCTCCCTGAAGTAGTTCAAAACCAAGGAAATTACTTGGCAATATCAACAATGAAGTAGAATTAATTTTCTGATAATGTTATAGAAAATCAAATCAAACTTAGCCTTGCTTTAAGCACCTAGCCTGAAAGGTGGACTTATTAAATCTATATTATAATAGTTGAGCAGTGAAATATTAATATCCATCCCACAATTTTTATGGTAATTTAAAGTAATTTTTATGATCTGTTTGTACTGTATTTGTAACTTTAAGGATACTGGTATATAAGTGAGGAACGATAATACTACAGGCAGCCCTCAGTTCTCAATTTCAGTGGAGAATTGGTTCCATGACTCCTCAACATACCAAACGCGAAAGCTGCTCAAGTTCCTCAGACAAAATGGCATATTATTTGCATACAACCTAAGAACATCCTCCTATATTCTTTAAATCATCTTCTGATCACTATAATACCATGATATATAAATAGTTGTGAATACTATGTAAATAATAGCCAGTACAGGACAAATTCAAGTTTTATTTTGGGGGGCTTTCTTAAGTTTCTTTTAAAATTTCAATCCATGGTTGATTGAATCCCTGGATGAATAATCCTGGAGGCAGAGGACTGTCTACATTTTCTTTAATGGCCC
This sequence comes from Bos mutus, assembly GCF_027580195.1. Classification (NCBI taxonomy): domain Eukaryota; kingdom Metazoa; phylum Chordata; class Mammalia; order Artiodactyla; family Bovidae; genus Bos; species Bos mutus. Next base: position 63,188,814 of record NC_091625.1, on the reverse strand, counting down.
ACCAATCCTGATGCTTCCTTGATTTCCCTTATCCGTCCCACTCTACCCAGCTCTGATTACATCTATATGGTGACATCCACACAGAGATGAAAGGACTGGCAGTTGGGAACAAAAGTAATCTTAAGAAGAAATTTAAGGATGAAAATATTTCTAAATACATTTATTTTAAGTATAAATTTCAATAAACAGTAATAGGAAAAAATGGCTGATGGTAGGACCATAATTATGCTACACAATAACAGATTAATTACTTGAGTACTTTCTTTCAGTGTATAATGAACAGTCTCCATGTGGCTAAGTTTTATGTTGTGTCAAGAAATTAACTTTGAGCCATCATGCGATAGTTAAACAATAACTTTGTGGGAGAAAAGATAAAACAAGAAGAGATGGCTTCTACTTTCTAATAGCACTCACTTTTGGGAATTGTATCTCTAAGCTCCTCTGGTTTCCTTGAAGATCTTCCAGTCTCCTCTGATTTTCTCCCCCTCTGTCTCCATTGGCTTTGATCCTTTTTCAGCCTCCTTAGTTCAACCTCTAAAAGACTTAGCACTAAGTCTTGGGTGTCTTCTCTGCATAACCCATCCTCCACCCTGAATCATCTCAGTCACAGACTTCTGCACATCATCTACATGCTAATGGCTCCCAAAGGTATATTCTAGACTCAGTCATTCCTTTGCCCTTTGACTTGCATGTTTGTGTGTGTTCTAGTCACTCAGTCATGTCCGACTCTTTGCAACTCCATGGATTGTAGCCCACCAGGCTCCTCTGTCCATGGAGTTCTCCAGGCAAGAATACTGGAGTGGGTTGCCATTCCCTTCTCCCAACCCAGGGATCAAACCCGGGTCTCCTGAATTGCAGGCAGACTCTTTACCCTCTGAGCCATCAGGGAAGCTGATTTGACTTGCATAGCCCCCCATTCAGCAAATATTGAGTTACTGAGTGCCTGTGATATACAAGGCATTAACCAGGGTCTGAGAATAGGTGGTGAGTGGAACAAAGTCTCTGTTTTCATGAAGCTTATCTCCTAGTGAAGAAACAGGCCATAAATACAATACACAAGTAAAATATGTATGTGTTCGAAGCAATAACTGCTAAGGAGGAAAATTAATCAGGATCCAGGGGAAGAGAATTAAAGTTAAAGGTAGAAACCCTTCTGGGTAGAGAGGCCAGGGAAGAAGCTCTGAAGAACTGAAATTTGATCAGAGAGCTGAATGGAGTAGGAATAAGAGACAGGCAAAGGTTCTATGGAAAGAGATTTTTGAGGCAGAAGGTAGAGTGAGTGCAAAGGCCCTGAGGCAGGAATGACATGGTGAGTTTCCACAAACAGTAAGAAGACAACTGTGCCTGAAGTAGTGAGTGAGAGGAAGAAAGGGAAAAAATGGGATCAGAGAGGCAAGCAGAAGACAAAACAAGACCTTGACAGCTATTATAAAAACTTGAGATTTTATTCTAACCAAAATGGGAAGCCAGTGGAGGGTTTCAAGCAAGAGAATGATATGGCCTGATCTAGTGGTCTGCTTAATGTCTCTACTTAAATGTCTTACAAGCATCTCAAACTTAACACATTTACAACAGTATTCATCATCTTCCCACCACCAAAAGAAAATAAAATTATCCTACATCTTTTCTGTTTTCCCCTCAATTTAGTAAATGGTATCACCAATACCCAATTATTCAACCAAAATCTTAGATTCATCTCTCTCCTTTATCTCACACATACACTCCGTACAAAGGAAAAGAAAAAAGATGGGACTTCCCTGGAAGCCCAGTGCTTAAGACTTCACTTTGCAATGCAGGGGGTATGGGTTCAATCCCTGGTCAGGGAGCTAAGATCTCACATGCCTCATGGCCAAAAAAACAAAACATAAAACAGAAGCAAATTGTAACAAATTCAATAAAGACTTTAAAGATGGTCCACATCAAAAAAAGAAAAAGAAAGAAAGAAAACCCTATAATTTCTATCTGCTTCTCTGTACCCACCAACTTTGACCATAACCATCTCACCTCAATTACAACCCAGGGACCAGATTTTTTACAATTTTGATTTTCCATCAATGGCTTCCCCATACACTTAAAGTCAAATCCATCCCCCTTGCTGTGAGCTAAGAGGCCTTGCAGGACTGGGTCCATGGCTAGCCTTTTGACATTTCATGCCACTTTTTCCAAACTTCCTGAGCTCCAACCACACTGACCTTTATCATTTCCAAGTACATACCTGAGTCCCTTGGACTGCAAGGAGATCCAACCAGTCCATTCTGAAGGAGATCAGCCCTGGGATTTCTTTGGAGGGAATGATGCTGAAGCTGAAATTCCAGTACTTTGGCCACCTCATGCGAAGAGTTGACTCGTTGGAAAAGACTCTGGTGCTGGGAGGGATTGAGGGCAGGAGGATAAGGAGACGCCAGAGGATGAGATGGCTGGATGGCATCACTGACTCGATGGACTTGAGTCTGAGTGAACTCTGGGAGTTTGTGATGGACAGGGAGGCCTGGTGTGTTGCGATTCATGGGGTTGCAAAGAGTCGGACATGACTGAGCGACTAAACTGAACTGAACTGAACTGAGTAGGGTATTTCCTTACTGTTGTCCACTATTCATTCACAGCTGCTCTCTCTCCCTTCAGCCCTAGCTGACATGTCCCCTCCTCAGACAAGACTTCCCTCCCTACCCAGTGTAGAGCTGTACTCCCTGTGGTAACCCATCACAGCATCCTCTCCTTGTATTTCACCACACCATGAGTTTCCAAAAAGCAGGAATCATGTCAGTCTTATTCACAGCTATGCACATAGTCCCAGAACTGGACTGGGGTACAGCAGGTACTCAGTACACTTATGTTGACTGAAGGATCGGTTTGTACTGATATCTCCTTGTGTCATGTGGAAATGTCTGCAAACATACAACACTACCTCTATTAAAAAAAAAAAGAGAGAGACCTTTTTCTAAAATGACAGTGGTTTTAAAAAAAAAGGAAAATTTAAGGAATTAAATTATATTACCCATTTGATTTTTAAACAAACTTGGTCATATACTTCCATAGGAAAAAATTTTTATTCTAAGAAATAATAATGAAAAGTAGAATTAATATCATGGCAAGTCTTGGAAAACCATGCATTCCATTCATCAAATATTATTTGAATTAAAGATGTAACAGTTTTTAATCTCTTCTGTGTCCTGGATACCGTCCTTGGTTCATTCTGATCTTACCTCACTTAATCCTCACAACCACCCTAAATCTTAGAAACCATGGTGTCTAATTAATGGATGAAAATACTGAATATCAGAATCCTTCAGTGACCTGCCTAAGACTATACTAATTAGGACAGAAATGGTATTCATACTCAGCTGCCTGTTATGTTGTAGGGACCATCTGAAAATAGATATTTTTCTGATCACAATACTAAAAATAAACTGATAGATGCCAATGCCCTTGAACTAAACCTTAAAATATTGGACCAAGAACTGTCTTTCCTTGGACTTGCATCATGGAAGAAGGAGAAATATATTCTTTGGGTCTGTGCCAAGTGCAGTGTGCAACTCATAAGACATCAACAGCAGCTGATTAAAGAATTTCTTAGAGTTATATGTTTCTCTATCCCAAGGTAAACACTTTTCATAAAAACTTATAATCCTATTTTATCCTTCCTTGTGTGGGTTATCTTGATTATTAGTTTATTTAATAGTAGCATAGAGCTTTTTAGTGATAGTTATTACTTATCCTGAGCATCTTTTGTAAGATTTTCAATGGAAAATATACTTATCTCTTCAAATTAGTCTATCTATTGGCACTGAGCATATGATAAACAAAATCTACTATTTTCCTGAAGCTGAGTTTCTGTGCCCTGATCCATTTCAGTGAGCTCACATATATATATATATAGAGTATGTGCATCTGGCTGGTATTTCCACACTCTGATAAAAAGATAAATCATCAATAAACAGTAATGAATTAAGAATTCCATCTTTTCATCCCCTCCCAGTTCAGGAAACATAGTGAACAGTTAAATATAATTTTTTGAATGAATGAATAAATGTATAAATGAGCAAATAAGTGAAAGTGAGTAGAAGGAAGAGGTATGTGTATATTATTTTGGGCACATCTCTCTACATGAGTGATCTTAATTACGTGACCAAAGATTGAAATTGTACCCCCTACAGTAGAAGGGCAGAGTCTTAACCACTGGACTTGCAAAAATGTCCTTTTATATGTACTTTGCTTTAATAATCAAACACTTCTGTTCATCTGAAGGCTACTGATTTTTTAGGAAGTTGCTCCTTTTTCCAATTCTTGACATTTTATCATTTAATGCTTAAACCAGTTTTTATTTTATAACTTCACACCTGTTGTAACAGCTCAATTTGTTTATTATATAAAGTAAGAAAACACATATATGTAAAAGGAAGAAAAATAAAATGATTAATAATGCTCCTTTCCTTGGCTACATCCCCAAGTAATCAATGAATTAAAAGACAGCACATACAGAAGAAGAAGAAGGTGACAGAGGATGAGATGGTTGCATAGAATCACCAACTTGATGGAAATGAGTTTGAGAAAACTCCCGAGATAGTAAATGACAGGGAAGCCTGGCGTGCTGCAGTCCATGGGGTCCCAAAGAGTCGAACATTACTTAGCGACTGAACAGCAACAATACAGAGAATTAAAAAAAAAAAAAATGGCAGATGTATAGAACAGTCTTTTGGACTCTGTGGGAGAAGGCAAGGGTGGGATGATTTGAGAGAATAGCACTGAAACATGTATATTATCATATGTGAAACAGATCGCCAGTCCAGGTTCGATGCATGAGACAGGGTGCTCAGGGCTGGTGCATAGGGATGACCCTGAGGGATGGGATGGGGAGGGAGGTGGGAGGGGGGTTCAGGATGGGGAACACATGTACACCCATGGCTGATTCATGTCAATGTATGGGAAAAAAACACTACAATATTGTAATTAGCCTCCAAATAAAATAAATAAATTTTTTAAAAAAAAAAAGAATGGCAAGTTATTTCTTATCTCAAAGTACAATGCTAAACATACTATAAATGATTAAAATGCCCATTTTATTTTCTCTTTTGAACTCTTACTTGTTTTTAGTACTATTTGCTAACGCTTATTGAAAATAATATTTGCAGTGATCTATTTAGCATATACCATGTGTTGAGACAGGTTTTTTGCAAACATTGTACTATGTGATCTTCATAAGGACCTCTAAAATAGGTAACACTGTCAAGCCTTTTTTTAAGGATGAGTAAGTGGGACTTTCCTTGTGGTCTAAGGGTTAAGAATCTGCCTTCCAATGCAGGAGACAAGGGTTGGGTTCCTGGTCCAGGAACTAAGATCCATATGCCTTAGGACAATTAAGCCCTTGAGCTGCAACTAAAGAAAGCCTGAGTTGCAACAAAGACCTAGTGCAGCCAAAAAATGTAAAAAATTTTTAAATAAAGATGAAGAAGCAAAAGCTTAGGAAAGCTAAATAATGTTACACAAGTAGCAACTCTGATGTGGAGCAGAGCTTGGCTCCTAGCCTAGGCTAGTCTGACTCCAAAGGCTACACTGTGTCCACACAGGACTTGGTTGCCTATATTGGGTAGAAATACATGATATTTCCAATAGTCAACCATTTTAGACATAGAAAAATGGAAATCCTATATGGTTCTGATATAAATAAGATTAGCAATCTCAGGCATCAAGCCCTGTGATAAATAGGCATCAAAGTATCAGATTAAAGAGTTAAAAGCAGATGTCAGAGGTAAGTCAGCTATACTTCAATTAAAAAAATTTAATTTAAGAATAAAACCCCCAAAATAAAAAAAAGTTTCTTAAAAAGGCAGGACTTGCCTGGTGATACAGTAGATAAGAATCCTCCTGCCAATGCAGGGGACACTGGTTCAGTCCCTGGTCCAGGAAGATCCCATACTGCAAAGCAACTAAGCCCATGGGTCACTATGATTGAGCCTGTGTTCTAGAGCCCAAGAACCGCAACTACTGAGCCCATGTGCCGAAAGTACTGAAGCCTGCTTCCAAACTGATTAGCAGTGAGACCCTGAGAAAATCATCTTCACTGTAGCTTTATTTTCTTGTTGTTGAAAAAAAAAAAAAAAAAAAGCATTGCCTTGCTCTGCACAGTTCATAGGGATTTGTGAGGAGCAATTGGAGTGTATACAACTGTAAAGGATATAAAACATAAAGTGATTATTGTAAACAATATTCCACACATGAAAAATCCAACAAACCACATTCCCAAGTTTCAAATGTGGAAGAGCAGCATTATAAACTAGAGTGTGTGTGTGGTTAGTCACTCAGTCATGTCCAACTTTTCGGAACCCCATGGACTGTAGTCCACCAGCCTCTTCTATTCATGAGAGTCTCCAGACAAGAATACTGGAGTGCATAGCCATTTCCTTCTCCAGGGCATCTTCCTGACCCAGGGATCAAACTAGGGTCTCCTGCATTGCAGGTGGATTCTTTACCATCTGAGCCACCAGGGAAGCCCATAAACTAGAATAGAGGCCCTAAAGAGCCCTCCACAATGATGTTAACTCAGCTTTTTATGACAATGTCAAGGCCAAAGCCAATCCTTCAGAGCCCTATGAGTGATTAGTGATTCTGCCTTGACCTAAGAACCAACAGCCTGCCCTAAATGTTAAACAGATGTTTCAAAATGTGTACACATAAGTTTGGCCTGATTTACAAAAATTCATCACCGTTCTTGGGAAAAAATAAACTTCAAAGCTGCTTAAGAAATAATTATTGCTGTACTATCTGAAAACTCTAATTGAAATTTCAAGAAGCCCAAAGGCTTCTGAGCAGCCCACATAAATTTAAGAGAAATTTGTGATATAAATATCATAAATATGATTATGAATATAAAAGAAATATTAAATTCACTGGCAAACTATCAAACTCCAAGAACATATGCCTAAGATGTCTTCATCAAGGTCTTATAAAAACTCTGAGCTGCTCTTGAATATTAATGTTCTTTCCTACACACCTTTACTAGAAATGGCAGTTCATTTCCAGTCTCAGCATGAAGAGATTCTCTCCTTTGGAAATGTTTTTCCAGTGTGATTCATAGTCTAGGTTTGTCATCCCTTGCTATCTTTTTTAGCATCTGGGGTTATAAGAGTGAATATATTTTCTAAACTGAAAAGCAATGGACAAATGGAAGGACGCTTTATGACCACTTCCTGAGACAGACATAAAAAACCTCTTCTTTCTGCGTCCCTCATCACAGCAAGAATTTTAAGGAAAACTTAATTAACACATCACTTTAACAAAGATTTATATCTTCCCTTGCTGCTGCCAAAGAAAGAAGATGCCTTCAACAACTAGTATTAGGCTTATAAAACTAAAGCATTTGTATAGCATGTTGATTTAATGTTTAATCTGGTTCAAAACTGGCCTATCACTCTTCTCAGTAAATAAGATAAGCCTCAAGGCTCCTGCATATTTTTTTTTCATTCTCAGTCTTACTTAGCCTATCTTTTTCCCCATGGTTTTTCAGAATCATTTCCATTCTATGAAAATCTCCAGAACCATGCTTGGCTTCTACCTTAACCAATGACCTGATCTCTTTCAGTTCCTTCCATGGAAATTTCTCTCCAAATCCCACCCACTTTTCTGTGAGTATTTTTCTGAGGGAACCCTCTAATGAAGGTAAAAATCACTTCTTTTCCAAGGTGGATTCTTCCACCTGGGATCCCATTCTTTCCCATACACCGGTCTTCTCATTGCCCTTCATTTCACGTGTGCCCTCCCCATGGAACAGAAGTCTCCCTTGTCTCTCAGGAAGAAATAAATATAAACCAGAAGCAAACAAACAAAATATTCATTTCCACTGCATTCCTCCTTTACATTACCCTTCCATGTTATGTCTTCTTTGACACTAGGCCCTTAAAAGAGTTGTCTATACCTATTTCCTGAAATCTTAGTTATGTGCTCTCAACCCTGTAATCTGGTCTCTATTTACAACTTCTCATGAATCTTTTAAAACTCGTCTTTAAAAAAAAAAAAAAAAAAAAAACTCTTCTTTCAAAGGACTGGCCACCACAAGCCCTACTAGTCATACTTTCTAGAATTCTTAGAGCCATCTTTTTTATATATTAGGGTATAGTTGTTTTATAATGTTGTGTTAGTGTCTAGTCTACCATGCAATGAATCAGCATATGAATACATATATCCCTCCCTCTTGGAAGTCCCTCCCATCATCCCATACTACCTATCAAGGAACAAAACTGAGTCATTTGTAGAGCTGTGGATGGATGTAGAGTCTGTCATACAGAGTGGAGCGGGTCAGAAAGAGAAAAATATTGACTCGATGGACGTCAGTCTGGGTGAATGCCGGGAGCAGGAGCTCCACCCATGACAAAGGTCATGAGGAAGGAGGCTCGGCATACGCAAAGGCGGGATCGAGCCTCAGGAGTCCCCCTGGAAATTCTCGAGCATCTACCCCCAAAACCAGAGTCTGCCTACTTTCTGCTTTGTGCTCTCACCTATACCTCTGACTTTATGGGGGGCTGTCCCCCACTACCTCTCTCTGAAAAAAGAATTAACTTACAGCTTCAGTTAATAATTCCTGGGTGTGACAGCGTTTCAACCTACAAACTCCTTTGGAAGTCCTCTAGCCTGCCTGAATAGGTTTTTCCGGCCACATGTGATTGTGAGAGGCATGAGATGTTCTAAACTGTCTAAATACAGATTCTGTTGAGCAGTTAAAAGATTGATTAGAAATTGTATTGGTGAAGGGTTTTTCACTTTTTGGGCCAATGTTTGCTGCTAAGTCTCCATATCCCTTACCTGCTGTGTCCCTGGCAGTGTATTGATTAATATAATTGGTGTAAGTAGTAGCTTTAATGTTTGTAACCTGGGACCCTTGAGTTAATTCTTTTTCTTATTATAGTCCACCACACCTTTGCTCTGTAGGAATGCAACTTTATCTAATGCTTTTGGAGGGTGGCGCTTGACTAATCACCTTTAGAGAAAAATAAGTTTTCTGAAGAAAGGGTCTTAAAATGTTAACAGGCCTCCAGGCCAGAAGATGATGCAAATCACCTAAACTTTTGCATATGATAAGTTTGCAGGAAGAAAGCCTGGCTTACTGCATGACTCTACCCCTTCCCCCATTATCCTCTATGCATAACTTAAGGTATAAAAACTACTTTGGAAAATAAAGTGCGGGCCTTGTTCACCGAAACTTGGTCTCCCCATGTCGTTCGTTCTTTCTCTTTCTGGCTGAATTTTTCCTCTGAGGTGGGGAAGCTCGTCAAGCCTACTAATTTTCCCCGGGCTTCTAAGATCTGACCGGGGAGGCCTTAGTGTCTCCTCTCCTTCGGGAGAACAGGAGGACGCCTGCGGCCTTCGTAGGTGATGTAAATTCCCTGCTTTGGAATTTTATTCAGCCTCTTTTCTTCACTGAATTTCTTCGCTGAGCTATCCTTATTTCACCACTCTTTATATCCTTAATTAACATTTTATTAAGCAGTTGTTTCCTGATCCTCGCCGACGCCATCCCCGCTTCGAATTCCCTGGATCCACCGGGGCTGGACCCCGGCAGGTGAACTCCGGGAGTTGGTGATGGACAGGGAGGCCTGGTGTGCTGCAATTCATGGGGTCGCAAAGAGTCAGACACGACTGAGTGACTGAACTGAACTGAACACATGTATACAGAATCTAGAAAGGTGATACAGATGAACCTATTCGCAGGGCAGGAAAAAAGACACAGATGTAGAGAATGGATGTGCAGAATAGGGGACCAGATTTAGGAACAGGGTGGGGTGGGGGGGTGGGAAGAGGAGTGGAATGAATTGGGAGGGATCGATGTGGCTATACGACCATGTGTAAAATGAATACTTAGTGGGAACCTTCTGTATAGCACAAGGAGCTCAGCTGAGTGCTCTGTGATGATCTCAGAGCCATCTTTATTTCTTCCCTCTTCTTCTCACACTCTAATGAATCAGTATATTTTGTTAATTCTTTATCCATGCTGCCTCTTATATCCACAGTTTCATGTTTATCCTTATAGGAATAGCTGAGGCCTAATTTTAGTCCTTCACTCTGTCTAACAGGTCCCCCTAAGCCTACCTCCAACCCCATCATCTTCTTAAGAGGAAGTGCAATTGGTCCCGTAATCAGACCCAAACTCTCCTTCAGCCTCGCCACCTCCTAATCCCTCCTACTCTACATTGGTACTCTCACTTCTTCCTAGCCTTCCTGCCTTATGCTTTTGCTTACACTCTACCCCTAGACTGGAAACTCCTTTCAAATCTGACTGTGGAAATACACATAGATTTTCTGGTTACCTCCTCCATGAAGCCCTGGTTAAAATGCTTAAAAACTAATATGACCAAAAAAAAAAAAAAAAAGAACACTAAGATATAAGTAACAGCATAATGCTAGTTTATATATGTATTTGTATATGAGTTATAAATATACTGGATAGAAATTGGCCATGACATTAACAGTTTTAAAGTATGATGATCTGGAGATATGCTACAGAACTTTGGGCAGCTTGTTTTCTTTTGTATATTCTAAATTGTTCAAAATACCTAATCTTTATTGCTTGTTTCTTATATACTAAGCTCTTTCCATGCATTAATTTATGGTAAATATTGGGTTGGCCAAAAAGTTCATTTGTGTTTTCAAACTTCTGGCCAATCCAATATTACTATAATCCTCCTATTACTGACTCAGCCTCTTGTGGGGACACTGCTCCTTTCTCCTGGCTCCTGGTGTGCACAAGGGCTTGTTTGTGCCCTTCTAGAGTCTGTTTCCCAAGTTCTGTGGAAGTTCTGTAATCAAATCCCACTGGCTTCCAAAGTCAAATTCTGTGCAGGTTCTCGTCTGCTTGGCAGCTCTATGGTGGGGCTAATGGCAACCTCCACCAAGAGGGCATATGCTACATGCTGCATGACCCAGGTCTGCAGCAGCCAGAGCCCCTGTCTCTGCAGCAGGCAACTGCTGACATGTGCCTCCTCAGGAGACACTCAAACATTCAAAGCAGGTCTGGCTCAGTCTCTGTGGGGCCTCTGGGTCCTGGTGCACCAAAGGTTTTGCTTGAGGACTCTGATGGTGGTCAATACCAAAATCAGATTGATTATATTCTTTGCAGACAAAGATGGAGAAGCTCTACACAGTCAGCAAAAACAAGACCAGGAGCTTTGGCTCAGATCATGAACACCTTATTGCAAAATTCAGACTTAAACTGAAGAAAGTAGGGAAAACCACTAGACCATACAGGTATGACCTAAATCAAATGTCTTATGAGTCTACAGTGGAAGTGAGAAATAGATTTAAGGGATTAGATGTGTTAGAGAGAGTGCCTAAAGAACTATGGACAGAGGTTCGTGACACTGTATAGGAGACAATGATCAAAACCATTCCCAAGAAAAAGAAATGCAAAAGGCAAAATGGCTGTTTGAGGAGGCCTTACAAATAGCTAAGACCAAAAGCTATAGGCAAAGGAGAAAAGGAAAGATATACCCATTTGAATGCAGAGTTCCAAAGAATAGCAAGGAGAGATAAGAAAGCCTTCCTAAGTGATCAATGCAAAAAAAAAAAAAAAATAGAGGAAAACAATAGAATGGGAAAGACTAGAAATCTTATTTAGAAAATTAGAGATACAAGGGAACATTTCAGGCAAAGATTGGCACAATTAAGGACAGAAACAGTATGGACTTAACAGAAGCAGAAGATATTAAGAAGAGGTGGCAAGAATACATGGAAGAATTATACAAGGCCAGATAACCAGATATGGGTTATGACCCAGATAACCACAGTGGTGTGATCATCAACCTAGAGACAGACATCCTGGAGTCAGAAGTCAAGTGGGCCTTAGGAAGTGTCACTATGAACAAAGCTAGTGCAGTTGATGGAATTCCAGATGAGCTATTTCAAATCCTGAAAGATGATGCTGTGAAAGTGCTGCACTCATTATGCCAGCAAATTTGGAAAACTCAGCAGTGGCCACAGGACTAGAAAAGGTCAGTTTTCATTTCAACCCCAAAGAAAGGCAGTGCCAAAGAATGTTCAAACTATGGCACAATTGCACTCATCTCACACACTAGCAAAGTAATGCTCAAAATTCTCCAAATGAGATTTCAACAGTACATGAACCGAGGACTTCCAGATGTACAAGCTGGATTTAGAAAAGGCAGAGAACCAGAGATCAAATTGGCAATATCTGCTGGATCATAGAAAAAGCAACAGAGTTCCAGACAAACATCTACTTCTGCTTTATTGACTATGCTAAAGCTTTTTACTGTGTAGATCACAACAAACTCTGGAAAATTGTTCAACAGATGGGAATACCAGACCACCTTACCTGCCTCCTGAGAAATCTGTATGCAGGTCAAGAAGCAACAGTTAGAACCAGACATGGGACAACAGACTGTCGAAACTGGGAAAGGAATATGTCAAGGCTGTATATTGTCACTCTGTTTATTTAACTTATATGCAGAGTACATCATACAAAATGCCAGGCTGGATGAAGCACAAGCTGGAATCAAGATTGCAGGGAGAAATATCAATAACCTCAGATATGCAGATGACAACACCCTTATGGCAGAAAGCCAAGAATTACAGAGCCTCCTGAAGAAAGTGAAAGAGGAGAGTTACAAAGCTGGCTTAAAACTCAACACTCAAAAAATGAAGATCATGGCATCCGGTCCCATCACTTCATGGCAAATAGATGGGGAAACAATGACACTTTACTTTTGGGGGCTCCAAAATCACTGCAGATGGTGACTGCAGCCATGAAATTAAAAGACACCTGCTCCTTGGAAGAAAAGCTATGACCAACCTAGACAGCATATTAAAAAGCAGAGACATTACTTTGCCAACAAAGGTTCCTTCTAGTCAAAACTATGGTTTTTCCAGTAGTCATGTATAGATGTGAGAGTTGGACCATAAAGAAAGCTGAGTGCCGAAGAATTGATGCTTTTGAACTGTGGTGTTGGTGAAGACTCTTGCAAGTCCCTTGGACTGCAAGCAGATCAAACCAGTCCATCCTAAAGGAAATCAGTCCTGAATATTCATTGGAAGGACTGATGCCAAAGCTGAAACTCCAATACTTTGGCCACCTCGTGCAAAGAACTGACTCACTTGAAAAGACCCTGAAGCTGGGAAAGATTGAAGGCAGGGGGAGGAGGGGACGACAGAGGATGAGATGGTTGAATGGCATTACCAACTCAATGGACATGAGTTTGAGCATCTCCAGGAGCTGGTGATGGACAGGGAAGCCTGGTGTGCTGCAACCCATAGGGTCGCAAAGAGTCGGACATGACTGAATGACTGAACTGAACTCCTATTAATGACATCACTGGGATTGAAGCCACTTACCAAGTCATAGGGCCAACAAGTGTGGTCTGGCTTGAGCCTGCCCTGGTAATAAGTATTTATATAGTTAGAAAAATATGTTTTGAATGAATTTTTTTCCTTCTGTCTCTACCTTCTGCCCCGCTCCACCCTGCAACACCACCAAATTTCAACTCATCTATTTCCTTTAGAAACATTTTCTCAGCCAGGTGTTAAGGAGAAAAGCAATCTGATTAAGAAATTTTGTGCAGACTTGTAAATTAACAATTGCCATCCTGAAGTAATTGCATCTTAAAAAGGATTGTTGTTAATATAAGTGAATCCCTAATTAATGGAATTGCCACTGCTATGACTGAGAGAGCCTACTAGTGACATTGTCTAAAGAGCCAGAGGAGTATCTTAGGAAAAAGGATTTTCTCCATATTCCTTAAAGCACAAAGTCTGTCTTATGCACAAAGTCGCCGGGCTTTGGTTCAGAGCACCAATAATCCCCACCTTGAGGCCTGAATATATCCTATTCAATTATACTATTTTGGTGCTTCAGAGGCCATTAAAATCCAGGCTAAGAACCAAAGGTCTCAGGTGTGCCCAAGGCTGATCTAGTTGAAATGTTCAGCTTAGCCTGGCAAGAGCACCACAGTGCAACAAATCCATAACTGAAGCAATAGGTGTGCTTATATTATGGCATTTATTTTAGTTGTGTGTAACTTTCACCAAAAAAAACTTTCCAGGATATGTGTCTAGGCTAACCTCTTTTCCATCTCTCATATTTCAGAAGGTGAGCTTTATGGCTGAGATTTTTACTTGTACTATGTTGCATACTGATGATTTTATTTGTTGTTGTTGTTGTTGGAGTTTAGTTGCTTTACAATGCTCTGTTAGTTTCTGCTGTACAACAAAGTGAATCAGTTATATATATACATATATCCCCTCCCTCCCTCTTGGACCTCCCTCCCTGCCATCCACCCCCAGCCCACTCCATCCCACCCGTCTAGGTCATCACAGAGCACAAGCTGACCTTCCTGTGCTATACAGTAGCTTCTCACTAGCTATCTATTTTACACACTCTTAGAAGTGAAAAAGGAGAAATTACAACTGACACCACAGAAATACAAAGGATCATAAAAGGCTACTACAAGCAACTATAAGCAAATAAAATGGATAACCTGGAAGAAATGGACAAATTCTTGGAAAGGAACAACTTTCCAAGACTGAGCCAGGAAGAATTAGAAAATATAAACAGATCAACTACAAGTAGTGAAATTGAAACTGTAATTTAAAATCTTCCAACAAACAAAAGTCCAGGACTAGGTGGCTTCACAGTCAAATTCTATCAAACATTTAGAGAAGCTCTAGTACCTATCCTCTTCAATTTTCTTGAAGAGATCTCTAGTCTTTCCCATTCTATTGTTTTCCTCTATTTCTTTGCATTGATCGCTGAGGAAGACTTTCTTATCTCTCCTTGCTATTCTTTGGAACTCTGCATTCAGATGGGTATATCTTTCCTTTTCTCCTTTGCCTTTCACTTCTTTTCTTTTCTCAGCTATTCGTAAGGCCTACTCAGACAACCCTTTTGCCTTTTTTGCATTTCTTTTTCTTAGGAATGGTTTTGATCATTGTCTCCTGTGCAATGTTATGAACCTCTGTCATAGTTTTTTAGGCACCCTGTCTATAAGATCTAATCCCTTTAATCTGTTTGTCACTTCCACTATATAGGGGATTCCCTGGTGGCTCAGATGGTAAAGCATCTGCCTGCAATGCTGGAGACCCGGGTTTGATCCCTGGGTCAGAAAGATCCCCTGGAGAAGGAAATGGCAACTCACTCCAGTACCCTTGTCTGGAAAATCCCATAGATGGAGAAGCCTGGTAGGCTACAGTCCATGGGGTTGCAAAGAGTTGGACACAACTGAGCGACTTCACTTTGTTTCCTTCCACTGTATAATCATAAGGCATTTGATTAGATCATACCTGAATGGCATAGTGGTTTTCCATACATATTTAAGTCTGAATTTTGCAAAAAGGAGTTCATGATTTGAGCCACAGTCAGCTTCCCGTCTTGTTTTTGCTGACTATATACAGCGTCTCCACCTTTGTCTGCAAAGAATATAATCAATCTTATTTAGGTATTGACCATCTGGTGATGTCCATGTGTATTGTGTTGTTGGAAGAGGGTGTTTGCTATGACCATGCTTTGTCTTGGCAAAATTCTGTTAGCCTTTGCCTTACTTCATTTTGTACTCCAAGGCCAAATTTGCCTGTTACTCCAGGTGTTTCTGGACTTCCTATTTTTGCATTCCCGTCCCCTATGATGAAAAGGGGTGTCTTTTAGGGGTGTTAGTTCTAGAAGATCTTATAGGTCTTCATAGAACCATTCAACTTCAATTTCTTCAGAATTGCTGGTTGGGGCATAGACTTGGATTACTGTGATACTGAGTGGTTTGCCTTGGAAACGAACTGAGATCATTCTGTCATTTTTGAGATTGCACCCAATTACTGCATTTCTGACTCTTTTGTTGACTAATAATCCTTATCAAATTATTCCAAAAAACTGCAAGGGGGAGGGAGAATCACTCCAAAATTCATTCAAGAGGCTACCATCACCCTGATACCAAGATCAAACAAAGATATTACAAAAAAATTAAATTACAGACCAATGTTACTAATGAACATAGGCACAAAAACCCTCAACAAAATATTTGGAATCATAATCTGGCAACACATTAAAAGGAACAAAGAGATTTTGAATCAAGGATTCTGTTTGATATTTGCTACCTTAAAAGAATCCTTGAGATTCCTATGACATATTCTCTCTGCATTGGTAGGAATCTGAAAGTCTGTCAAATATTGATCATGGTCAAGTTCCTAAGGGAAATCCAATGAACTGAGTGCACTGGTGTCAATCACAGGACAAGCTGTTTGCTCCTTGAGGAAATGACTGGGGCTGACACAATGCTGTAAGGTAATTTCTAGAAGAAAAGTGTTTAATGAGATGAAGGATTGAAAATGATGCAAAGGAGTCTCATTCAGTAGAAGGATAACCAGTAAGAACTTTTTGGATGGGTGGGTGGATAGATGGATCATCAATGGGTAGATTTTTAAAAGGATCTTTGAAGGAAACAACAATCATAGAATATAATCTGGGGGTAGGGGAAATGAAATTGTAGAAAAATGAAATAAGTAGCATTTCTTATTCCCTCTGAAAGTTTTGGAGATGGTTTCATTGTTTTAGTGTATTCACAGAGTTAAGCAAAAAGGCAAGTGCTTTACTATGGCAGTCAGTCTTCTTCAAGGCAGGACTAACCTCAGTGGGAAGAGAGAATGACTAGAGGAGGCAAAGCCAAGAGAGGATCTCAGTCATTCCAAGTTTCCATATATCCAGTGGAGTCCAGAAGGTGCCAGAAAACCTTTAACGGAGAAGTAAATGTAACCCACAGTCTTAAATACCTACCAGAGGAAGGAGCACCACACCAGGGGGCGGGGGCAGATGAGTGAAGACGTTGATTGCACTGAGGTTGCCCAGAAATTTTGAATATCCAGTACAGGTTCTGTCCTGGCTTCCTGCTTGAAATTTATATTATTCAATGGTTTCTGTTATTTAAAACATTGAAAGACATTTGCAGTGAGAGTAGCTGTGGCAGAGACGTGAACTATGCATCAAGTATCCTTGGCTCCCCCACATCTCCCACCCTCCTGCTGTTAGAAGGGGCCACAGCACTAGGTCTAGACCATAGGCTGCAAGCAGAAGTGCCTTTCATCACTGCCAGGAAGAAGCACTGAAGAGTCATCCTGTGATCCTCTGATGCTCCTCCCCTGATGCGTGGACCGAGAGGTCTACAGGTTGCAGATGCTACAGATACCAGACAGCAGATTCTCCATCAGCCTCACCTCTGGGGAGATCCCCTGAAGAAGACAATGGCAACCCACTTCTATCCGCGCCAGTATTCTTGCCTGGAGAATTCTATGGGCAGAGGAGCCTAGCGGGCTACAATCCATGGGGTCATGAAGATTTGGACACAGCTGAGTGACTGACACTGAACAATCTGGGCTCAAATTTCAATTCTTTTCCATACAAGCTGGGTGGCCTTAGGCATAGGGCTTAACATTTCTGGGCTTCAGCTACCTCAACTGGAAAATAAATATAATAATAGTACCTACCTCAGTGATTTGTTTAGAGAGAGTAAGGACTCATTAAATGCTATCTATGATTAATAATCTTTACAGTAATAAAAAGGCCACATAATACATTCCTTTTATTTCTCTCTCCATCTTTTTTTTTTTGAAAGAAATGAAGGTAAAGCTGAATATTTAATATATAACTCATAAGTATTATAATTTACACTATCACTTGTGTGTCTTTTGCCTTGTTATGGCTTACATCTCTATACTCAGAATCAACCCTCTGCTTAAAAAAAAAAAATCTATCAAAACCACACTTTAAAAATAGAATTATTTTAACTGGCCTTGGTTTTTCTTTTTTAAAAGGAGTATATCTTTCCAGAAGAAAATAAGAATGAGTGATAGTGATTGACTATGACATTTAATGACTATTTCCAGAAGATTGCAATATATAAAAGATTTCACTAAGAAGGAAGAAGGCAGTTTCAAATAAAGCTTTGACTCTGAAATGAAACTCCTAAACATTCATAAAATTTGGTTTTCTAACTTAATATCACAACTCGTACATAACATTTATCAAACATTTTAGTGTGAATAAAGCAATCTGAAGTGAAAAAAATAAGGGTGATACCCAAGGTTATATATTACCTAGATGATACCCTAAACATTATTTCAATTCTTATTGTCATGGTCGTCCCAATGCCTATGTAACTTTGTTTTCACACACAAAGAGTTTGAAAATTTTGCTTCCATAATTGTAGAAAGTTGAGAAATCAAATCAAGACTATGTTTCCTGAGGAAACTCTGAATGTAAAATGTGACTGACGAACCCTGAAGCACCCATTTAAGGTGAGTATAACATAGAAGACTCAGCTGTACCCTCCACCCACAGTGTCTCTCTATTTCTTGCCATCTGGTGAGCCCCCTTACACCAGCTGAAGCCTTTTGCTTCTTCCTACTGCCTATACCCAGAAGGAGGTGGTCACTCCTTTCACCGTGTCCCCTCTATAAGTGTGATATCACTTTTCTCTCCATATTTGTCTGCATCTCTCTCTCCCAATCATGAAAACAGGGTTTGTGTCTTATACACTCAGGAGTCCCCCAAACCTAGGAAGTCTCTCAAATGATAAATGAACATTATAGAAATTGTTGTCCAAATAGTCAAATATCTAGATAAGCACTTAGGCTGTATAAGCAATGGTATGGATTCATTTTGTTTAAGCACATATTTTAATAAAACACTCAGGACCTTCTGTTCTAATGAATTACGTGTGCTGCTCCTCCACTAAATTGTGAGGTGCTAGAGGACAGGAATTTTGTGTCATTTACCCTTGGGAGTCCTTGCATCATCTACAAAAGGCTTTAAAGGCAGTGAGTGCTACTTGCTGAAATTAATTTAAATCCTTACAACAGGCATAAGTGCTGGGTGACTCATTCAGCAACAGTGAAGTTAGGTCCTCATTGTGTCATATGATTCTAACATTTATTACTGATACAGCCAGTATGTTTTCATTAATTGGCCCAGTCCTTCATTACACTATGACTCGAAAGCTAAGTACAAGAGGTGTTCAATTAAGCCCAGTTCAGTTCAGTTCAGTTGCTCAGTCATCTCCAACTCTTTGCCACCCCATGAATCGCAGCACACCAGGCCTCCCTGTCTATCACCAACTTCCGGAGTCCACCCAAACCCATGTTCATCGAGTGGGTGATGCCATCTAACCATCTCATCCTCTATCACCCCCTTCTCCTCCCGCCCTCAATCTTTCCCAGCATCAGGGTCTTTTCAAATAAGTCAGCTCTTCACATAAGGTGGCCAAAGTATTGGAGTTTCAGCTTCAACATCAGTCCTTCCAATGAACACCCAGGACTGATCTCCTTTAGAATGGACTGGGTGAATCTCCTCACAGTCCAAGGGACTCTCAAGAGTCTTCTCCAGCACCACAGTACAAAAGCATCAATTCTTCAGCACTCAGCTTTCTTTATAGTCCAACTCTCACATCCTACATGATCACTGGAAAAACCATAGCCTTGACTAGACGGACATTTGTTGGCAAAGTAATGTCTCTGCTTTTTAATATGCTGTCTAGGTTGGTCATAACTTTCATTCCAATGAATAAGCATCTTTTAATTTCATGGCTGCAATCACCATCTGCAGTGACTTTGGAGCCCAGAAAAATAAAGTCAGCCATTGTTTCCACTGTGTCCCCACCTATTTGCCATGAAGTTGAAAGGTTGTTGCTGAATGAAAGACGCCAGGATTCTTGGCCTCCAGAGGAGAAGAATTCAATCCATGGCCAGAGACGAGGCTTGATCGCTCAGAGCTTTTGTGTAATAAAGTTTTATTAAAGTATAAAGGAGATAGAGAAAGCTTCTGACATAGGCATCAGAAGGGAGCAGAAAGAGTACCCCTGCTAGTCTTCAGCTGGATGTTATATAGTCACTAGCAGTCTGTTAATGAAAGAAAGGAATGTCTTAAAGTTAAGAGTGGCACCAGGCCCTCACCCATAAGATGAATTTTGGGATAATCTTGACACCAGACAATTCATCCCAGGCCATAAAATGATTAACTTGAATCTTGTAGAAGGGCATATTACCATACAAATAGTTTCGTTGACATAGATTAGGGGAACAATATCTGAGTATAATATACTGGTTTTTCAAGTAGGTTCTGAGCAATTATGTGGAACAGAGTTTGGGGTAAATGCATAGTACATTAACATAGCTTAAGACAAACATTTCCATAAGAAAAATGTATTGGTTAACTCAAGGTTTGAGAATAGTTAACTTCAGGTGAAACCAGGTGTCATTATGGCAACACAGCATATTAAGACAGGTCTCCTTTTAAATTTGTATAGAGAAGAAAATAATATCGCTAGTTTGTTTCCTCTTGCAGATTAAGAGAGATAAAAATGTCTGACACTTGCAGGCTATTTCCTCCGTTTGGAGACCCCTGGCCTTCCTGCCTGTTACCCTCTCAAAGTGATGGGACCTGATGCCACGATCTTAGTTTTCTGAATGTTGAGCTTTAAGACAACTTTTTCACTCTCCTCTTTCACTTTCATGAAGAGGCTCTTTAGTTCTTCTTCACTTTCTGCCATAAGGGTGGTGTCATCTGCATATCTGAGGTTATTGAGATTTCTCCCAGCAATCTTAATTCCAGCTTATGCTTCATCCAGCCCAGAGTTTCTCATGATGTACTCTGCATAGAAGTTAAATAAACAGGGTGACAATATACAGCCTTGACGTACTCCTTTTCCTATTTGGAACCAGTCTGTTGTTCCATGTCCAGTTCTAACTGTTGCTTCCTGACCTGCATACGGGTTTCTCAAGAGGCAGATCAGGTGGTCTGGTATGCACATCTCTTTCAGAATTTTCCACAGTTTATTGTGATCCACATAGTCAAAGGCTTTGGCATAGTCAATAAAGCAGAAATAGATGTTTTTCTGGAACTCTCTGGCTTTTTCAATGATCCAGCAGATGCTGGAAATTTGATCTCTGGTTCCTCTGCCTTTTCTAAAACCAGCTTGAATATCTGAAAGTTCACGGTTCACGTATTGCTGAAGCCTGGCTGGGAGTATTTTAAGCATTACTTTACTAGCATGTGAGATGAGTGCAATTGTGAGGTAGTTTGAGCATTCTTTGGCATTGCCTATCTTTGGGATTGGAATGAAAACTGACCTTTTCCAGTCCTGTGGCCACTGCTGAGTTTTCCAAATTTGCTGGCATATTGAGTGCAGCACTTTCACAGTATCACCTTTCAGGATTTGAAATAGCTCAACTGGAATTCCATCACCTCCACTAGCTTTGTTCACAGTGATACTTTCTAAGGCCCACTGGACTTCACATTCCAGGATGTCTGGCTCTAGGTGAGTGATCACACCTTCATGATTATCTTGGTCATGAAGATCTTTTTTGTATAGTTCTTCTGTGTATTCTTGCCACCTTTTCTTAATCTCTTCTACTCTGTTAGGTCCATATCATTCCTGTCCTTTATTGTGCCCATCTTTGCATGAAATGTTCCCTTGGTATCTCTAATTTTCTTTAAGAGATCTCTAGTCTTTCCCATTCTGTTGTTTTCCTCTATTTCTTTGAATTGATCACTGAGGAAGGCTTTCTTATCTCTCCTTGCTATTCTTTGGAACCCTGTATTCAAATGGGTATATCTTTCCTTTTCTCCTTTGCTTTTCACTTCCCTTCTTTTCACAGCTATTTGGAAGGCCTCCTCAGACAGCCATTTTGCTTTTTCGCATTTCTTTTTCTTGGGGATGGTCTTTTTTTTTTTTTTTTCTTAACTATTATTTTTACTTTTCCTTTTTTTAAATTTATTTTAATTGGAGGCTAATTACTTTACAATATTGTATTGGTTTTGCCATACATCAACATGAATCTGCCACAGGTGTACACGTGTTCCCAATCCTGAACCCCCCCTCCCATCTCCCTCCCCATACCATCCCTCTGGGTCATCCCAGTGCACCAGCCCCAAGCATCCTGTATCCTGCATCTAACCTGGACTGGCGATTCCTTTCTTATATGATATTATGCATGTTTCAATGCCATTCTCCCAAATCATCCCACCCTCTCCCTCTCCCATGGAGTCTAAAAGACTGTTCTATACATCTGTGTCTCTTTTGATGTCTCACCTACAGGGTTATCATTACCATTTTTCTAAATTTCATATATATGTGTTAATATACTGTATTGGTGTTTTTCTTTCTGGCTTACTTCACTCTGTATAATTGGCTCCAGTTTCATCCACCTCATTAGAACTGATTCAAATGTATTCTTTTTGATGGCTGAGTAATACTCCATTGTGTATACGTACCACCGCTTTCTTATCCATTCATCTGCTGATGGACATCTGGTTGCTTCCATGTCCTGGCTATTATAAACAGTGCTGTGATGAACATTGGGGTACACATGTCTATTTCACTTCTGGTTTCCTCAGTGTTTATGCCCAGCAGTGGGATTGCTGGGTCATAAGGCAGTTCTATTTCCAGTTTTTTAAGGAATCTCCACACTGTTCTCCATAGTGGCTGTACTAGATTGCATTCCCACCAACAATGTAAGAGGGTTCCCTTTTCTCCACACCCTCTCCGGCATTTATTGCTTGCAGACTTTTGGATCGCAGCCATTCTGACTGGCGTGAAATGGTACCTCATAGTGGTTTTGATTTGCATTTCTCTGATAATGAGTGATGTTGAGCATCTTTTCATGTGTTTGTCAGCCATCTGTATGTCTTCTTTGGAGAAATGTCTATTTAGTTTATTGGCCCATTTTTTTATTGGGTCGTTTATTTTTCTGAATTGAGCTGCAGGAGTTGCTTGTATATTTTTGAGATTAGTTGTTTGTCTGTTGCTTCATTTGCTATTATTTTCTCCCATTCTGAAGGCTGTCTTTTCACCTTGCTTATAGTTTCCCTTGTTGCGCAGAAGCCTTTAATTTTAATTAGGTCCCATTTGTTTATTTTTGCTTTTATTTCCAATATTCTGGGTGGTGGGTCATAGAGGATCCTGCTGTGATGTATGTCAGAGAGTGTTTTGCCTATGTTCTCCTCTAGGAGTTTTATAATTTCTGGTCTTACATTTAGATCTTTAATCCATTTTGAGTTTATTTTTGTGTATGGTGTTAGAAAGTGTTCTAGTTTCATTCTTTTACAAGTGGTTGACCAGTTTTCCCAGACCACTTGTTAAAGAGATTGTCTTTTCTCCATTGTATATCCTTGCCTCCTTTGTCAAAGATAAGGTGTCCATATGTGTGTGGATTTATCTCTGGGCTTTCTATTTGGTTCCATTGATCTATATTTCTGTCTTTGTGCCAGTACCATACTGTCTTGATGACTGTGGCTTTGTAGTAGAGCCTGAAGTCAGGCAGGTTGATTCCTCCAGTTCTATTCTTCTTTCTCAAGATTGCTTTGGCTGTTCGAGGTTTTTTGTATTTCCATACAAATTGTGACATTATTTGTTCTAGCTCTGTGAAGAATACCGTGGGTAGCTTAATAGGGATTGCATTGAATCTATAGATTGCTTTGGGTAGTATACTCATTTTCACTATATTGATTCTTCTGATCCATGAACATGGTATATTTCTCCATCTATTAGTGTCCTCTTTGATTTCATTCATCAGTGTTTTATAATTTTATATATATAGGTCTTTAGTTTCTTTAGGTAGATATATTCCTAAGTATTTTATTCTTTTCATTGCAATGGTGAATGGAATTGTTTCCTTAATTTCTCTGTTTTCTCATTATTAGTGTATAGGAATGCAAGGGATTTCTGTGTGTTGATTTTATATCCTGCAACTTTACTATATTCATTGATTAGCTCTGGTAATTTTCTGGTGGAGTCTTTAGGGTTTTCTATGTAGAGGATCATGTCATCTGCAAACAGTGAGAGTTTTACTTCTTCTTTTCCAATTTGGATTCCTTTTATTTCTTTTTCTGCTCTGATTGCTGTGGCCAAAACTTCCAGAACTATGTTGAATAGTAATGGTGAAAGTGGGCACCCTTGTCTTGTTCCTGACTTTAGGGGAAATGCTTTCAATTTTTCACCATTGAGGATAATGTTTGCTGTGGGTTTGTCATATATAGCTTTTATTACGTTGAGGTATGTTCCTTGAGAAATTTGTATGCAGGTCAGGAAGCAACAGTTAGAACTGGACATGGAACAACAGACTGGTTCCAAGTAGGAAAAGGAGTTCGTCAAGGCTGTATATTGTCACCCTGTTTATTTAACTTATATGCAGAGTACATCGTGAGAAATGCTGGACTGGAAGAAACACAAACTGGAATCAAGATTGCCGGGAGAAATATCAATAACCTCAGATATGCAGATGACACCACCCTTATGGCAGAAAGTGAAGAGGAACTAAAAAGCCTCTTGATGAAAGTGAAAGTGGAGAGTGAAAAACTTGTCTTAAAGCTCAACATTCAGAAAACAAAGATCATGGCATTCGGTCCCACCACTTTATGGGAAATGGATGGGGAAACAGTGGAAACAGTGTCAGACTTTATTTTTCTGGGCTCCAAAATCACTACAGATGGTGACTGCAGCCATGAAATTAAAAGACGCTTACTCCTTGGAAGGAAAGTTATGACCAACCTAGATAGCATATTCGAAAGCAGAGACATTACTTTGCCAACAAAGGTTCATCTAGTCAAGGCTATGGTTTTTCCTGTGGTCATGTATGGATGTGAGAGTTGGACTGTGAAGAAGGCTGAGCGCCAAAGAATTGATGCTTTTGAACCGTGGTGTTGGAGAAGACTCTTGAGAGTCCCTTGGACTGCAAGGAGATCCAACCAGTCCATTCTGAAGGAGATCAGCCCTGGGGTTTCTTTGGAAGGATGCTAAAGCTGAAACTCCAGTACTTTGGCCACTTCATGCAAAGAGTTGACTCATTGGAAAAGATTCTGATGCTGGGAGGGATTTGGGGCAGGAGGAGAAGGGGACGACAGAGGATGAGATGGCTGGATGGCATCACTGACTCGATGGACGTGAGTCTGAGTGAACTCCGGAGTTGGTGATGGACAGGGAGGCCAGGCGTGCTGCAATTCATGGGGTTGCAAAGAGTCGGATATGACTGAGCGACTGATCTGATCTGATCTGATGTTCCTTCTATTCCTGCTTTCTGGAGAGTTTTATCATAAATGGATGTTGCATTTTGTCAAAGGCTTTCTCTGCCTCTATTGAGATAATGATATGGCATTTATTTTTCAGTTTGTTAATGTGGTGAATTACATTGATTGATTTGCGGATATTGAAGAATCCTTGCATCCCTGGATAAAGCCCACTTTGTCATGATGTATGATCTTTTTAATGTGTTGTTGGATTCTGATTGCTAGAATTTTGTTAAGGATTTTTACATCTATGTTCATCAGTGATATTGGCCTGTAGGTTTCTTTTTTCGTGGCATCTTTGTCAGGTTTTGGTATTAGGGTAATGGTGGCCTCATAGAATGAGTTTGGAAGTTTACCTTCCTCTGCAATTTTCTGGAAGAGTTTGAGTAGGATAGGTGTTAGCTCTTCTCTAAATTTTTGGTAGAATTCAGTTGTGAAGCCATCTGGACCTGGGCTTTTGTTTGCTGGAAGATTTCTGATTACAGTTTCCATTTTTGTGCTTGTGATTGGGTCTGTTAAGATTTTCTATTTCTTCCTGGTTCAGTTTTGGAAAGTTGTACTTTTCTAAGAACTTGTCCATTTCTTCCATGTTGTCCATTTTATTGGCATATAATTGCTGATAGTAGTCTCTTATGATCCTTTGTATTTCCGTGTTGTTTGTTGTGATCTCTCCATTTTCATTTCTAACTTTATTGATTTGATTTTTCTCCCTTTGTTTCTTGATGAGTCTAGCTAATGGTTTGTCAATTTTATTTATCCTTTCAAAGAACAAACTTTTGGCTTTGTTGATTTTTGCTATGGTCTCTTTTGTTTCTTTTGCATTTATTTCTGCCCTAATTTTAATATTTCTTTCCTTCTACTAACCCTGGGGTTCTTCATTTCTTCCTTTTCTAGTTGCTGTAGGTGTAGAGTTAGGTTATTTATTTGACTTTTTTCTTGTTTCTTGAGGTGTGCCTGTATTGCTATGAACTTTCCCCGTAGGACTGCTTTTACAGTGTCCCACAGGTTTTGGGTTGTTGTGTTTTCATTTTCATTTGTTTCTATGCATATTTTGATTTCTTTTTTGATTTCTTCTGTGATTTGTTGGTTATTCAGAAGCTTGTTGTTCAGCCTCCATATATTGGAATTTTTAATAGTTTTTCTCCTGTAATTGACATCTAATCTTACTGCATTGTGGTCAAAAAAGATGCTTGGAATGATTTCAATTTTTTTGAATTCACCAAGGCTAGATTTATGGCCCAGGATGTGATCTATCCTGGAGAAGGTTCCGTGTGCACTTGAGAAAAAGATGAGATTCATTGTTTTGGGGTGAAATGTCCTATAGATATCAATTAGGTCTAACTGGTCTATTGTATCATTTAAAGTTTGTGCTTCTTTGTTAATTTTCTGTTTAGTTGATCTATCCATAGGTGTGAATGGGGTATTAAAGTCTCCCACTATTATTGTGTTATTGCTAATTTCCCTTTTCATACTTGTTAGCATTTGTCTTACATATTGCAGTGCTCCTATGTTGGGTTCATATATATTTATAATTGTTATATCTTCTTCTTGGATTGATCCTTGGATCATTATGTAGTGTTCTTCTTTGTCTCTTTTTACAGCCTTTGTTTTAAAGTCTATTTTATCTGATATGAGTATTGCTACTCCTGCTTTCTTTTGGTCTCTATTTGCATGGAATATCTTTTTCCAGCCCTTCACTTTCAGTCTGTATGTGTCCTTGTTTTGAGGTGGGTCTCTTGTAGACAACATATATAGGGGTCTTGTTTTTGTATCCATTCAGCCAGTCTTTGTCTTTTGGTTGGGGCATTCAACCCATTTACGTTTAAGGTAATTATTGATAAGTATGTTCCCGTTGCCATTTACTTTACTGTTTTGGGTTCGAGTTTATACACCGTTTTTGTGTCTCCTATCTAGAGAATATCCTTTAGCATTTGTTGGAGAGCTGGTTTGGTGGTGCTGAATTCTCTCAGCTTTTGCTTGTCTGTAAAGCTTTTGACTTCTCCTTCATAATTGAATGAGATCCTTGCTGGGTACGGTAATCTGGGCTGTAGGTTATTTTCTTTCATCACTTTAAGTATGTCTTGCCATTCCCTCCTGGCCTGAAGAGTTTCTATTGAAAGATCAGCTGTTATCCTTATGGGAATCCCCTTGTGTGTTAGTTGTTGTTTTTCCCTTGCTGCTTTTAATATTTGTTCTTTGTGCTTGATCTTTGTTAATTTGATTAATATGTGTCTTGGGGTGTTTCACCTTGGGTTTATCCTGTTTGGGACTCTCTGGGTTTCTTGGACTTGGATGATTATTTCCTTACCCATTTTAGGGAAGTTTTCAACTATTATCTCTTCAAGTATTTTCTCATGGTCTTTCTTTTTGTCTTCTTCTTCTGGGACTCCTATGATTCAAATGTTGGAGCATTTAATATTGTCCTGGAGGTCTCTGAGATTGTCCTCATTTCTTTTAATTCGTTTTTCTTTTTTCCTCTCTGATTCATTTATTTCTACCATTCTATCTTCTACTTCACTAATCCTATCTTCTGCCTCCATTATTCTACTATTATTTGCCTCCAGAGTGTTTTTGATCTCATTTATTGCATTATTCACTATATATTGACTCTTTTTTATTTCTTCTAGGTCCTTGTTAAACCTTTCTTGCATCTTCTCAATCCTTGTCTCCAGGCTATTTATCTGTGATTCCATTTTTATTTCAAGATTGTGGATCATTTTCACTATCATTATTCAGAATTCTTTATCAGGTAGATTCCCTATCTCTTCCTCTTTCGTTTGGTTTGGTGGGCATTTATCCTGTTCCTTTACCTGCTGGGTATTCTTCTGTCTCTTTATCTTGTTTATATTGCTGCATTTGGGGTGGTCTTTCTATATTCTGGCAGTTTGTGGAGTTCTCTTTATTGTGGGGTTTCCTCGCTGTGGGTGGGGTTGTATTGGTGGCTTGTCAAGGTTCTTGGTTAGGGAAGCTTCTGTCGGTGTTCTGGTGGGTGGAGCTGTATTTCTTCTCTCTGGAGTGCAATGAAGTGCCCAGTAATAAGTTATGAGATGTCAATGGTTTTGGAGTAACTTTGGGCAGCCTGTATATTGAAGCTCAGGGCTGTGTTCCTGTGTTGCTGGAGAATTTGCGTGGTGTGTCTTGTTCTGGAACTTGTTGGCCCTTGGGTGGTGCTTGGTTTCAGTGTAGTTATGGAGGCGTTTGATGAGCTCCTATTGATTAATGTTCCGTGGAGTCAGGAGTTCTCTGATGGTCTCAGGATTTGGACTTAAGCCTCCTGCTTCTGGTTTTCAGTCTTATTTTTACAGTAGTCTCAAGACTTCTCCTTCTATACAGCATTATTGATAAAACATCTCTTTTCAAAGACAATGGGCTGCTTTTCTGGGCGCCTGATGTCCTCTGCCAGCATTCAGAACTTGTTTTGTGGAATTTACTCAGTGTTTAAATGTTCTTTTGATGAATTTATTGGGGAGAAAGTAGTCTCCCCATCCTATTCCTCCACCATCTTAGGACCGCCTCCTTGGGGATGGTCTTGATCCCTGTCTCTTGTACAATGTCATGAACCTCCATCCATAGTTGATCATAGTTCCATCCATAGTTCATCAGGCACTCTGTCTATCAGATCTAGTCCCTTAAATCTATTTCTCACTTCCACTGTATAGTCATAAGGGATTTGATTTAGGTCATACCTGAATGGACTAGTGGTTTTCAATTAAGCCCAACACATCATCAAAGTGTCATCAAAACTGCAACAACCTGTCTAGAAAGCCAGTTAACTATAATCCTACAGACTGTGTTGAAACTATGTAAACATCCTGTTTAAATTCCCATTACAAGCACAGTCTCCCTTTTCAAGGAACATTTTTGACAACTAAATGGCAAAGCAGAAAGATCTTGAGTTATACAAACAGAGGAATGTGGTTCACAATGACTGAAAAGATTGTTTTATGTTTTCAGAAGATATGGGCTTATTCAACTCTTATGAGGCCAGGAATCACATGGTATGGTCTTAGCAGGGCAATGAGGAAATACAGAGCAACAGACTACTGTCATTTCAAAACGATCTCGAGTTCTTTACTTGCATTTACTGCATGCTGTTAGGGGTATGTGTAAACCAAAGTAAAACTCCATTAAAACCCCTCCTTTTTATCCACCCCTTCTTCTCCTAATACTTCCTTCACAAACCACAGTAGTCCTTGCTTTAAATGCTTTGGAGAATATTTCTTGTTCATCTGAGAATCAACAACTCTAGCTGGAGAAATCCCATAACTATGCCACAGCTCTCTCCCATCACAAAGTTGAAGTCTAAGCATCTGGGAGCACACCTTCCACCCTGACCATCTTCATCGCCACCACCATCACTAACACTCTGCAGCATCTGAATCTCTGGGAAGTATCATTTGTCTGCTGCTCCCAAGGTTTCTCTTGTGATCATTGGAATAAACATCTCCCCTGTCATCTGCATTGCTTTAAAGCTGAGAGAAAGGTGGAGATTCCTTGTCAATAATTTTCATGTCCTCTCTTTTATTTAAGGCTAGATTTAGTACAATAAGTTGGAAGTTCCAAATATGTGGAGAGCAGAGAAAACTGGTTTGACATTCAAAGAGGGAAAACAAGATGCTCATCTGCAATCTACAATCAACAGTGACCAGGGTTTATTTGATCAAAATGTTCAAATGAGGAAGTTATTAAAAAATAGCCAGACTCAATATTAAAATTTTGACAGAAAAATAAACATGTATGTGAGCTATGTTCCCTGTATCTCTTGAGCATGGATGTTGAGACCTTGTTCAGATATTCCAGCAGAGGACCAGAGTCATTCAAATATCTTTAACCAAAGAATTCTCTCTCTCTCTCTCTCCCACTGTCTTTTTGCCTCTCTCTCTTTTTCATAATAAGGATTTACAAAACATTTGCCATTTTCTAGGCACTATTCTTGGCACATTATGTATATTAAATAATCTAATTTTCACAACAACACTATGAGAAACTACTAGTAACATCCCCATTTTTCCATGACAAAATTGAGGCATCAACAAATAGAGCAACTGATCCAAGTGGAACAGCCAGGACTCAAGCCTAGGCAATCTAGTTCCAGAATTCAAGCTTTTAGGCATTACAATATCCTGCCTCCTAATTAATGGTACAGCCTTGGGAAGGATGCACATGGACCAGGAACATAAATATTTAAGGGGCAGGAAGATGAGGAAAAGGCCAGACTTGCCACAGAAGCCAAAGGAAGCACAATTTCAAGGAGGAAATTCCAAACTATGTCAATGTTCAGAAAAGTCAAGTCAGTGAAGGCCTGGAAAAGTGTGCATTGGATTTGGTGATCAAGGACACACTGATGACCTAAACCAGGCCAATTCTCGAGGGTAGAGGAGCATTAGCCAGTGTCCAATGTGCTGCAGTGTAGGGAGGTTTTAGCCACATGGGAAAGGAATAAAGGAGAAATGATGTGTCTTCTTGACATAGAAAGTTACCGTGGCCAAGACACAACCTCCCTCCTCTTCCTTTTTCTTCTCTTCTCCATTCTTAAACCATTTCTAAGGAAGAAAGGGGGCTTCCTGGGTGGCTCAGTGCTAAAGAATCCTCCTCCAGAGCAGGAGATGCAGGTTCAGTCCCTGGATAGGGAAGATCTCCCAAAAGATGAGGATGTGTAGACGATGGTGTGGACATGATAAACCAGACACCAGGAGAGAGAACATGAGTGAAATTCTTAGATCTCATGACCAGACTGCGACCCAGGCACTGTTCCAATGTTTTAGGAACCACTGGGTCTTGTAAAGATCACCAGCAGGGTGTGATACAAGTTCCACTTAACCCAACCAAAAAACAAAAATTGAGAAAAGTAATTATCTCTGGGATCTTTTGCATATATAAATTCTACGGTTCTGTAAATATTAATCTAAGTATGTGTGTGTGTGCTAAGTCACTGCAGTGGTAACTGATTCTGCAATCCCATGGACTGTAGCCCACCAGGCCCCTCAGTCCATGGGATTCTCCAGGCAAGAATGCTAGAGTGGGTTACTATGCCATCCTCCAGGGGATCTTCCCAACCCAGGGATTGAACTTGAACTTGTGGTTCTTATGTCGCCTGTATTGGCAGGTGGGTTCTTTACCACTAGCATCACCTGGAAACCCTAACCCAAGTATGAACTAAGTTGCTTCAGTCGTGTCCAACTCTTTGCGACCCTATGGACTATAGCCCGCCAGGCTCCTCTGTCCATGAGGGTTCTCCAGGCAAGAATACTAGAGTGGGTTGCCATTTTCTCCTCCAGGGGATCTTCCCAAAATAGGGATTGAACCCAGGTCTCATAGGTCTCTGGCATTGGCAGGCAAGTTCTTTACCACTAGTACTACCTGGGAAGTCCCTAAGTATAGCAGTGGCCAAAATAGCACCATGTTTCCCATTACACCAACATTGTACTCCCCTACTTCAACATCAATTTCCATAGTCATGTGGATATGAGATAAACTCACTATGGAAGCTCTCTACACCAAAGGTGCTCCATAGTTACGTGGATATAAGGTAGACTCACTAGGCAGCTGTTAAGAGAGAGGAAAACATCAAGTTCAGCATCTGTGGCATTCTTTCTGGCTCATCCTGACACAGTTTGGCAGAAAGAAAGCTTAAACTGTAGCATATAATTATTGATAATGTCAGCCTGTAGAACTATAAGCTTAGCAGTTTTATTTAGACCATTATGTGCTACAAATAAACAGTAATAGAAACTTCAAGTAAAAGCATTATTTGTATCTGTATTATATCTAACAATGTAACATAAGAAAAGCTTTGTCAATTGCAGAACGTTTAAGTGACTCTGCCCTTGAAATAGCAATACACAGAACTCCATCAGCATGCCTCAGATACAGGCAGAGTTCACCAAGAGTTACAAAGCAGAAAGAAAAACTGGAGTAGGGGAGGGAGGTCCCTATTCTCTGATTTTATGGGAACACTGAAAACATTTGAATGGCAACAACACAGAATAAAGAAAATGAAAGAAACCCTTCTGCTCCCTGTTTAAATGACCTTTCTAAATTTCTGAGCGTTAAAACAAATAAGCTGCTCACCACAGCAAAGTGTTTAAACGTTTAGTTTTTCTGTCTTTAAATTAGAAAGATGTCAGGGCAGAGCTATAAATGAAGTGATACATTTCAATTAAGCTTGATTTCCCAGATTAACTAGATTTTTTTGTACATAAAGTCACTCTGTGTGATTCAAATGCATAATTACTTAGTGTCTGGACTGAGATGCTAACTCTGGGTTAGAACCTGAGTTTATAAACCCAACACTAAAAGTCCAAACCTAACACAAAACCCAGTCGGTCTTCCTTTAGCTTCCATCAGCTGATGTGTCCTCAACAAAGAAAGAGAAGTGGGGCCGGACAGATTAACACGACCAATGCAATTATTCCAAGTGCAATTCAGTGGGCGTTCTCTGTGGGTGGTGGATTAGATGCCATGGAGATCTCTGTATATAAAAATCAGATTAAGGACTTCTCTGGTGATCCAGTGGCTGAGACTGTGCTCCCAACACAGGGGGCCCAGGTTCAATCCATGGTCAGGGAACTAGATCCTACATTCTGCAGCTAAGAGTACATCTGCCATAACAAAGATCAAATATCCTGCATGCCACAACTAAGACCAAGTGCAGCCAAAATAATCAAATAATTAATTATTTTAAAAAGCAGATCATGGTAATTTTAAATCATATTATCCCATATCCAAAATACAGAGTGTCCTTACTGATGATGATTATAAATCCAAGCTCTTGAAGATCAGTTTCTCAGACTAGAAAATTTTTTCCTTAACAAGAAAAATATCTTTATTTTGATATTTTATTGTATCTTCTCCCCTCGCACATATAATTATTGGCCTATCCTAAAGCATCTTGGAGTGCCAACTTGATAATACCTTTGAGGATCCATTCTTACTTACAAATGCTATTAATCTACTTGTTAGTACATCTATCAGTTCAGTTCAGTTCAGTTCAGTTGCTCAGTTGTGTCTGACTCTTTTCAACCCCGTGGACTGCAGCACACCAGGCTTCCCTGGCCATCAACAACTCCTGGAGTCCACTCAAACTCATGTCCATTGAGTCAGTGATGCCAACCAATCATCTCATCCTCTGTCATCTCTTTCTCCTCCTGCCTTCAATCTTTCCCAGCATCAGGGTCTTTTCAAGTGAGTCAATTCTTCACATCAGGTAGCCAAAGTATCGAAGTTTCAGCTTCAGCATCAGTCCTTCCAATGAACACCCAGGACTTATTTCCTTTAGGAGGGACTGTTTGGCTCTCCTTGCTGTCCAAGGGACTCTCAAGAGTCTTCTCCAACACCACAGCTCAAAAGCATCAATTCTTTGGGATTCATCTTTCTTTATAGTCCAACTCTCACATCCATACATGACCACTGGAAAAACCATAGTTTTGACTAGACAGACCTTTGTCAACAAAGTATGTCTCTGCTTTTTAATATGCTGTCTAGGTTGGTCATAACTTTTTTTCCAAAGAGCAAGTGTCTTTTAACTTCATGGCTGCAGTCACCATCTGCAGTGATTTTGGAGCCCCCCTCAAATAAAGTCTCTCACTTTCCATTGTTTCCCCATCTATTTGCCATGAAGTGATAGGACCAGATGCCATGATCTTAGTTTTCTGAATGTTGAGTTTTAAGCCAGCTTTTTAACTCTCCTCTTTCACTTTCATCAAGAGGCTCTTTAGTTCTTCTTCGCTTTCTGCCATAAGGGTGGTGTCATCTGCGTATCTAAGGTCATTGATATTTCTCCCTGCTATCTTGATTCCAGCTTGTGCTTCATCCAGGCTGGCATTTTGCATGATGTATTCTGCATATAAGTTAAATAAGCAGGGTGACAATAAACAGGCTTGACGTACTCCTTTCCTGATTTGGAACCAGTCTGTTGTTTCATGTCCAGTTCTAATTGTTGCTTCTTGACCTGCAGACAGATTTCTCAGGAGGAAGGTAAGGTGGTCTGGTATTCCCATCTCTTTAAAAATTTTCCAGTTTGTTGTGATCCACACAGTCAAAGATTTGGCATAGTCAATAAAGCAGAAGTAGATGTTTTCTGGAACTCTCTTGCTTTTTCAATAATCCAACAGATGGCAATTTGATCTCTGGTTCCTCTCCCTTTTCTAAATACAGCTTGAACATCTGGAAATTCATGGTTCACATACTGTTGAAGCCTCACTTGGAGAATTTTGAGCATTACTTTGCTAGCGTGTGAGATGAGTGCAATTGTGCCATAGTTTGAACACTCTTTGGCATTGCCTTTCTTTGGGATTGGAATGAAAACTGACCTTTTCCAGTCCTGTGGCCGCTGCTGAGTTTTCCAAATTTGCTGGCATATTGAGTGTAGCATTTTCACAGCATCATCTAGGATTTGAAATAGTTCAACTGGAATTCCATCACCTCCACTAGCTTTGTTCATAGTGATGCTTCCTAAGGCCCACTTGACTTTGCATTCCAGGATGTCTGGCTGTAGGTGAGTGATCACATCATCAGGGCTACCTGGATCATCAAGATCTTTTTTTTATACTTCTTCTGTGTATTCTTGCCACCTCTTCTTAATATCTTCTGCTTCTGTTAGGTCCATAACATTTCTGTCCTTTATTGTGCCCATCTTTGCATGAAATGTTCCTTTGGTATCTCTAATTTTCTTGAAAAGATCTCCAGTCTTTCCCATTCTATTGTTTTCCTCTGTTTCACTGTATTGATCACTTAGGAAGACTTTCTTATCTCTTCTTGCTATTCTTTGGAACTTTGCATTCAAATGGTTATATCTTCCCTTTTCTTCTTTGCCTTTAGCTTCCTTCTTTTCTCAGCTATTTGTAAGGCCTCCTTAGACAAACTTTTTGCATTTCTTTTCCTTGGGGATGGTCTTAATCACTGCCTCCTGTACAATGTTACAAACCTCTGTCCATAGCTCTTCAGCCACTGTGTTTATCAGATCTAATCCTTTGAATCTATTGTCACTTCCACTGAATAATCATAGGGGACTTGATTTACTGAGCATGGCCCTGCCCATCAGAACAAGACCCAGTTTCCCCCACAGTCGGTCTATCCCATCAGGAAGCTTCCATAAGCCTCTTATCTTATCTATCAGAGGGCAGAGAGAATGAAAACCACAATCACAGAAAACTAATCAAACTGATCACATGGACCACAGCCTTGTCTAACTCAATGAAACTATGAGCCATGCTGTGTAGGGCCACCCAAGTCAGATAGGTCATGGTGGATAGTTCTGACAAAATGTGGTCCACTGGAGAAGGGAATGTCAATCTACTTCAGTATTCTTGCCTTGAGAACCCCATGAACAGTATGAAAAGTACATCTATGATACCTGTCTAATAGAGTCTGGTCTTGGGAATGTCAATGGGTTTGTGGGAAGAATAATGCATATGACCCCACCAAGTCTCATCCATACACAAACAAGCTTCAGTTGAGATATATTTTGATTCAGAACACCTCAGACATGTTCACAATGAATAACTAGGACAGATCCTTGCCTCACTAAAACCACACTACAAATTAGATCACCACAATTTGGGCGAAGTTAAAATAGACTCTAGTAATTATCTTGAGTATCTCTCTCCCAATATGAAATGTGCCAATGGGTCATCCTATAGACATCCAAGGGATCTGGGTTCTATTTTAAGCTTCAGTGGTATACAACTGAAATTTATTCTAAAAAAGAACATTAGCTAGGTATACATCTGCAATTTTGTCCAAATGTAAAATGTAAAATTAATTCTATAACCTTACGCAAGTGATACTATTTGTTGTTTTTGTTGTTTAGTCATTAAGTCATGCTCGACTCTTTTGCAACCCCATGGACTACAGCATGCCAGGCCCCTCTGTCCATGGCATTTCCCAGGCAAGAATACTGGAGTGGGCTGCCATTTCCTCCTCCAGGGGATTTTCCTGACCCAGGGATCAAACCTGAGTCTCCTGTGTTGCAGGAAGATTCTTTATGGTTGAGCCATGAGAGAAGCCTGAGTGATACTATCATGGTATCACTACTGTAGAATTTGCACAGCATCCATTATTTGGCCAGTCTCATTCCATATTTTGTTGTAGTTTATTAAAGGATATCATACTAATTCATTAATTTATCCTGTTACAGTGAGTTTCTGCAAGAATGATGGAGGTAAGATTAACTCTATAAAAACATATTGAGACTGTACAGAACATCTTCCAGCCCTATTAGAACATTATCAGTTATATAAATACATTTAATGACAGTCTCACCAGAAAAAAAGGTAATCAATCTAAATATTCATATTTTGAAAACCAAACCATGTCACTATTTATCTAGCCCTATTCAAGACAGACACAAGCAACCCCAACACTATGAAAAAATTCTCAACAGTGAGAAATTCTTCATGGAATGTCTTTTGTTATTCAGTCACTAAGTTGTGTCCAACTCTTTGCGACCACATGGACTGCAGTACACCAGGCTTCCCTGTCCTTCACTATCTCCCAGAGTTTGCTCAAACTTATGTTCATTGAGTCAGTGATGCCATCCAACCATCTCATCCTCTGTCATTCCCTTTTCTTCCTGCCTCAATCTTTCCGAGCATCACAGTCTTCTTCAGTGTGTTGGTTCTTTGCATCAGGTGGCCAAATATTGGAGCTTCAGCTCCAGCATCAGTTCTTCCAATGAATATTCAGAGTTGATTTCCATTAGGGTTGACTGATTTGATCTCCTTGCTGTCCAAGGGACTCTCAAGAGTCTTCTCCAGCACCTGTGGTAACATGTTATGCTTCCTTGGGGCTTAATAGAAACATCTCAGCAAGCCATTCCTAAAAGTAGCACATCAAGATTTCTTAGGAATATAAGGGAAAAAATACCTCAAACACTACAACCCCAAAATATAGTGATCTGAATAAGACAGAAGTTTCTTACTCTCTCACAAAGCAGGCTGGATGTGACCCATTCAGGTCTGGTGGATCCCCTCTACCATCCTCTACCAGGGCTTCAGGGTTCCCCCATTCCCCAATCAAACTAGTCAATTCTAAAGGAAATCAACCTTGAATATTCACTGGAAGGACTGATGCTGAAGCTCCAATACTTTGGCCACCTGATGCAAGCAGCAGACTCATCGGAAAAGACTGTGATGCTGGGTAAGGTTGAAGGCAGGAGGAGAAGGGACTGACAAAGGATGAGATGGTTGGATGGCATCACCAGTTCAATGGACATGAGTTTGCACAAACTAGGGACATAGTGGAGGACAAGAAAGACTGACGTGCTGCAGTCCATGGGGTTGCAGAGTTGGACACGACTCAGTGACTGAACCACAACAACATTACCCTATCAGAATCAGGACGAAAAAGATGTCTAGGACATGTGAATTGACCTTGAAAAAGATGACATGGAAATCCTATATCTCTTTTGCCCATAGCCAACTAGTCAGTAATTTGCTGCAAGGGAGGTAAAGAAGTGTCATTCCTAGCTGGGTGGGAGGATTTTCTTCCTAAAAAGGACAGAAAGGCTACTAGGAAGAAGTTATTAGTTTCTATCATAGACCAACTCTGGCCATCCAAATACTCATACATATGGAACACATTCCCACCCTATATTTCCTCCAACTCAAAGTCCTGGGTCTCTGAGTGGTACATGTCCTTTCCATCAGGACTTTTCAGGGACCTGCAAACTAACACATTACTCTCTCTCCCTCCCCTTCTCTCAGTTCAACTCACACACACACATACATATGGGCTCACATACAAAAGTAGAGACAGAACAGGATAGCTGCCATAACATCTCCTATTCATAAAAGGATTGCACATGCACAGCAATGAATGGTCCTCAACTATGAACCCTCCTGGGAGTACTTATGGAGATCCCCTCATCCTGGAAGGACAGGTGCTGTGTTGGTTGCCAGGAGGCACCACCTTGTCAGTCACTCTGTGGCCACTGGTACTGCTCTCTAGGTAGTTTTCTCTCATTTACCATCATGGTGGCCCCATAACCAGAGAAGGAGATGTTGGCAAATAGTCCACCTTTCTGATGGTACATGTTTGGGAGGGAGGGAAGGGCTACAAAAATAAGCTTTTGTAGGCCAGACCTGTGACTTCTTTGGCAGAACAATTCCCTCAAAGTTGTGATAGGCTCTTATGGGCTTGCTCCTGCCAAGTTCCAAGTGCAATAACCATTCCTAAAGTTCTCTTTAGAGCACAGATCTTAAGAGGAGTGACTCTTGTTTTATTTACTACCCCCTATATTTTCTCAGTTTCATGACTGCTACCCTAAGGCCACTTGAAACAGTCAGCTTGGGAGGGAAAGAGAAGCCTTTAATAAGATCCTTGCCTCTGAGTTGCTTCCTGGTCTGAATGTGGTGTCTTACCATATTTGTGAGAAAAGTTCTAAAATACAGATTTATCTTTAGAACTTTGCTACAGAAGAGCTGACTTTTCCAACCTGGCAAATCCCCAAATTTAACTTGCACAGCATAGGCAAAAGCAAATTTATGTTTCTTCCCAGCTCTGCTTCCAAACTGGGCAAATTTTGTCTGCTTTCATCTCTCTTTTGTAAAAACCAGCAGGAAAAAGCCAGGAAACATCAAACACTTGAGTTTTTCCATGTCGTTACCCTAGACCAACAGATTCAGTAAGCATGTCATCTGTCTTTCAAGTTACTAGAGATGAAATTTTACCAAATAGTTTTCAACAGCCTACAGTCAGCAGCATGAGAACCTGCACTTTCTGTTGGTCTGCAAACCACTGCCAGACAACTGGGCATCATTTTAGTTATTTTTACGTTGAAGCTCACTTCTGGGTACCATTTTCTGTATTAGCTAGCTGCTATAACAAAAAGCCCCCAAACATTGGCTTATAATAAGAATGAAGTTCACTACTTTCCCAAAAGGCAGTCTAGAGATTGCAGGGTGGCCCTACACTGGTGATACATGGTTTCATAACTGTTTAAACTGTCACCATTTCCTAGCTAGCAGACAAGGAAGAAGAGACAACTCAAAGCAAATGGGTGCTCTATAGGGAGACAATTTCAAAAGTACTCATATATCTACTCTCATCTCATTGGCTTAAACTTATTTACATTGCCATATCTTGATTCACATGTGTTCTCTAGCTGGTGAAATACCTGCTCCTTGAAAACTGGCTGGAGGAGGATACTATTACTAAAAATAACAGAGAGACTGGCTAGTGAAGAGCAATCAGCAGTCTTTGCCACCATGGATTTTAGAATCCTAGCTTAACGTTACTCCATCATTTTGATTCCCCCTTTCAACCTGGGCTCCTAAGAGTCTGCAAAGCATAGTACACAATGTAGCATCTCAATTGCAGACACAAAGACCCATCTTTGATGAGTTTACATAGATAACAATCCCCACACACTACACATTCCTAGTTCAGCCTCACGTTTACCATAATTTTTCACATCCCATAAAAAGGAGAAAAGAAAGAAACAGACTAGCATACCAGTCTCTTGCTTCCATTTTGAAATGTTCATAATTGAAGACTTCTTTCTTATCTCCTCTTCATGATGAAATTCTTGGAATTCTGTGTCATATAGCACCCACCCACTAGCTATAGTACAGTCTCCCAGTGAATCAGGGTTTCACCAACCTTTTCAGCCCTGATGTTATCCTTCTCAAGTTCCACAAACACAAAATTTATGACTCAGGGAAATATGATTTAATGGTTTAATCAAAACAGTCATAGATGGGCTACACAGTATTCTAAGAAAAAATGGAAAAAAAGTCCCCTATTGATTACAACACATCACCCTTTAAGACAAGAGTTCAGTATACCATTTGAGCCTTTTTAATGCTTCTTCAACACACTTTGCTTCTAGTACCATAATTTCACGCTTATCTTCTGATCAGTACTAAGCTCACTTCCCAGATACTTTGGTACCAGAATTGCATACCATGGGGTAAGTGATTCACAAAATATCTATTATGCAGCATAAACTGGATATAATGTTATGTGTGAGATGTATGTGAATGTAATAGTAATGAGGCTGTCATCAAGAGAATCTTATTCCTATAGAATGGGACAAACAATAGAAATGGTGACCCAATCAAGACGTTTTTCCTAAGAGGCTCCACTTATAAGTGAATTGTCTCCCAAATGACAACCTCATTGGCCTTCCTTCAAATGCCTTTAAATGCATTTCTAATTCTCATCAGTAGATCTCCTGTAAGCTGTAAATCTAGGGCAATGGTGAGGTGATCTTGCCACTTGTTTTAAAAAACTCTTAATGGACACCCCTCCAACACTAATTAAAGAAATATAACTGTTCTCGACTTTTTATTGTGTTTAATGAAGTTCTGTTTACAGGGAGAAAACACACATATACACACCCCAAGAGCCAGAAAACAAAATCCTGAAACATAATTCTTTTTATCATTTTGGTTGATTACTACATAACATTCCTCATCAATACCATAATAGATACTTTAAACCCATCATAACAACCTTTGCCACCAATGCCAAAAGTAACCCTAGAATCCAACTCTAGCCCAAGCTCTAAGAAATTGTCATCAATTAGAATTGGTCCTCAGATTGAAATCTATTCAACACCCTGACATCTAATCACACGC
The DNA here is from genome assembly GCF_027580195.1 of Bos mutus. NCBI lineage: Eukaryota > Metazoa > Chordata > Mammalia > Artiodactyla > Bovidae > Bos > Bos mutus. The sequence continues at coordinate 63,148,197 of NC_091625.1, read as the reverse complement.
CCTCGCCCCCACCACACACACACGTATGCATACATTCACTGATGCCTAAGGTGACACAACCAACTAGCGACAGATCTGAGACTAGGGTCCAGCACTCCTATTTCCTGAGACTAACGTTCTTTTTTCTACAATGTATTTTGATGGCTAGTTGATAAACTAATGATATTTTTAACAGTTTGGGATGACTTTATTTGCCAAAGGGAAAATCATCTAAAGAAAAATAAAAATCAATCCATAGCTCCCTAGATGGCAGTTTAAAGGAGCTTTCAAAAGTCCTTCTAAATGTTAAGAAGGTAAGAAAAAATACTGTTAATTAAATTCAATAGCTAATGTTTACTATACATATTTTATCATTATTAGGCTAAACTTAGTAGAGGCTAAACAGAGTAGAGATGTATGTAGGTGTGCTTTCTGCATTTTATAGTATATTCATGCTCTCTTGTATCATCATTTGTGAAATGCTAATGCTATTTCTCCACCTTTTATAAGGAATGTAATTGGCTGTACTCTTACAAATTAGGAGAAATAGATGAGGTCTCCTTTATCTTAGAGTATGGGTGTGGGCTACTCCTGGACTTTTTTGCACTCTAGTTTTCTCTTTGTTGAGTTGAAGGGGTCTTCTTTATGCTCTCTGAAAATACTCAAGCCCTATTATTCAAAGCATAATTTGAGGGACTTCCCTGATGATCCAGCGGTTAAGACTCTGCACTGCAAATGTAGGGGATGTGGGTTCGATCTCTGGTCTGGGAAATAAGATCCCACTCACCACACAGCAAAAAAAAAAAAAAAAAGGCATAATTTTGTTGTTTTAAAATTATTATAGGATATTTCTGGACTTTCTATCTTGTTCCATTGGTCTATATTTCTGTTTTTGTGCTGGTACCATATAGTTTTGATGACCGCAGCTTTGTAGTATAATCTGAAGTTAGGAAGGTTGATTCTTCCAGCTTCATTCTTCTTCCTCAAGACTGTTTTGGCTTGTCTTGAGAATGGAGAAGGAAATGGCACCCCACTCCAGTACTCTTGCCTGGAAAATCCCATGGACGGAGGAGCCTGGTGGGCTGCAGACCATGGGGTCACAAGGAGTTGAACACGACTGAGTGACTTCACTTTCACATTTCCCTTTCATGCATTGGAGAAGGAAATGGCAACCCACTCCAGTGTTCTTGCCTGGAGAATCCCAGGGATGGGGGAGTCTGGTGGGCCACCATCTATGGGGTCACACAGAGTCAGACACGACTGAAGCGACTTAGCAGCAGCAGTCTTGAGAAAGCCCAGAAATAAACAAGAAAACCCAGAAACAAACCCATGTACCTATGGGTACCTTATTTTTGACAAAGGAGGCAAGACTATACAATGGGGCAAAGACAGCCTCTTCAGTAAATGGTGCTGGGAAAACTGGACAGCTACATGTAAAAGAATGAAATTAGAACACTTTCTAACACCATACACAAAGATAAACTCAAAATGGATTAAAGAGCTAAATGTAAGACCAGAAACTATAAAACTCTTAGAAGAAAACATAGGCAGAACACTCAATGACATGAATCAAAGCAAGATCCTTTAGGATCCACCTCATGGAGTAATGGAAATAAAAACAAAAGTAAACAAGTGGGACCTGCTTAAACTTAAAAGCTTTTGCACAGCAAAGAACGCTATCAGTTCAGTTCAGTCGCTCAGTCGTGTCCGACTCTTTGTGACCTCATGAATTGCAGCACGCCAGGACTCCCTGTCCATCACTAACTTCCAGAGTTCACTCAAACTCATGTCCATCGAGTCGGTGATACCATCCAGCCATCTCATCCTCTGTCGTCCCCTTCTCTTCCTGCCCCCAATCCCGCCCAGAATCAGAGTCTTTTCCAATGAGTCAACTCTTCGCATGAGGTGGCCAAAGTACTGGAGTTTCAGCTTCAGCATCATTCCTTCCAATGAACACCCAGGACTGATCTCCTTTAGAATGGACTGGTTGGATCTCCTTGTAGTACAAGGGACTCTCAAGAGTCTTCTCCAACACCACAGTTCAAAAGCACCAATTCTTTGGCACTCAGCTTTCTTCACAGTCCAACTCTCACATCCATACAAGACCACTGGAAAAACCATAGCCTCGACTAGATGGAACTTTGTTGGCAAAGTAATGTCTGTGCTTTTGAATATGCCATCTAGGTTGGTCATAACTTTCCTTCCAAGGAGTAAGCGTCTTTTAATTTCATGGCTGCAGTCACCATCTGCAGTGATTTGGAGCCCAGAAAAAGAAAGTCTGACACTGTTTCCACTGTTTCCCCATCTATTTGCCATGAAGTGATGGGACCAGATGCCATGATCTTTGTTTTCTGAATGTTGAGCTTTAAGCCAACTTTTTCACTCTCCACTTTCACTTTTATCAAGAGGCTTTTGAGTTCCTCTTCACTTTCTGCCATAAGGGTGCTATCATCTGCATATCTGAGGTTACTATATTTCTCCCAGCAATCTTGATTCCAGCTTGTGCTTCTTCCAGCCCAGCGTTTCTCATGATGTACTACAGATGGTGACTGCAGCCATGAAATTAAAAGATGCTTACTCCTTGGAAGGAAAGTTATGACCAACCTAGATGGCATATTCAAAAGCACAGACATTACTTTGCCAACAAAGTTCCATCTAGTCGAAGCTATGGTTTTTCCTGTGGTCATGTATGGATGTGAGAGTTGGACTGTGAAGAAAGCTGAGCACCAAAGAATTGATGCTTTTGAACTGTGGTGTTGGAAAAGACTCTTGAGAGTCCCGTGGACTGCAAGGAGATCCAACCAGTCCATCCTAAAGGAGATCAGTCCTGGGTATTCATTGGAAGGACTGATGCTGAAGCTGAAACTCCAGTACTTTGGCCACCTCATGCGAAGAGTTGACTCATTGGAAAAGACCCTGATGCTGGGAGGGATTGGGGGCAGGAGGAAAAGGGGACGACAGAGGATGAGATGGCTGGATGGCATCTCTGACTCAATGGACGTGAGTCTAGGTGAACTCCGGGAGTTGGTGATGGACAGGGAGGCCTGGTGTGCTGTGATTCACAGGGTCGCAAAGAGTCGGACACGACTGAGCAACTGAACTGAACTGAACTGAAGGAGGAGGGAGGGTATAGGGAAAAGAAGGATTTTCTTGGTGCAAACCGGAAGATGCAAACTAGTATATATAGGATGGGTAAACACAGGGTCCTACTGTATAGCACAGGGAACTAAATTCAATATCTTGTGATAAATCAGAATGGAAAAGAATATGAAAAAGAATATGTATAACAACTGAGTCACTTTGTTGTACAGCAGAAATTAGCACAATATGGTAAATCAACTATATTTCAATAAAATTCTTTTTTAAAAAGTCAGCATGATTTACTCAAGCTACTTCATTTGAGTGCTATTTGGCTATCTGAACTTCAATTCTTAGAACTCTGAATGTAGGTACATTCCAAGGAATACACATCTTTAAAGGAAATATGCATTAGTCTTACTTTATCATATATATATCACAAGTAAATATAAACAAATTTTCTCCATATGAAAATAAAATGCAATATATTTATCAATCAGTTGAGAAAAATGGTATTTATTCATTTTTTATTATCTATAGATAGGCTCAGTAGAGAATGCTTGTGCTTTATTAAAGGAACTGAATTGATTTTAGTAGGGCTGGAAAATAAAGTGCTAGGAAGTGACGAGTAAAGAGAAGCCTGGACTAATTAGCAGAGGCAATGTGGTAAAGGATCTTGTAAGCATTAGGATGGAGTCATAAGGCAGAGGAAGCCATCAGAGTTGTCATCTTCGTACATGATCAGATTTACATTGTAAGAAGCTCCCTCTAGAGGCAATGCAGGGAACAGATGATTAAAGGGCAGGAAGAAGCAAGAAGAGGCTTGAGTATTCTTTGTTGTTGTTTGATGGCTAACTTGTCAACTGCTAACTTTGCGACCTTATGTACTGTAGATTGTCAGGCTCCTCTGTCCATAGGATTTCCAGGCAAGAATACTGGAGTGGCTTGCTATTTCCTCCTCCAGGTGATCTTCCCAACCCAGGGACTGAACCCATGTCTCCTGCATTGGCAGGTGGATTCTTTACCACTGAGCCACCAGGCAAGCCCTTTGAGTATTCATAGGTGACAGATAATGTTGAGTTGAAATACCAGTATTTGTTGTGGGAATAAAGAGAAGTGGAAAGACTCAAGATTGTAAGAGTTGAAATCTCCCAGACTTGATAATTTGTTGGCAGAGGAATGCATGGCAGAATCACAAACTGGGGGATAAAAAAGAACAGGCTTGGAGTAAGAGACAGAGTTCAGATTGGGACATACAGAGACTGAGCCAGTTAGACATATGGGTGTTGGGGGCCAGCGTGAGGCACTCTGCCCATGGCAAAGGTCATGAGGAAGGAGGCTCGACATACGCAAAGGCGGGATCGAGCCTCAGGAGTCCCCCTGGAAATCCTTGAGCATCTACCCCCATAACCAGAGTCTGCCTACTTTACTACTTTGTGCTCTCACCTACACCTCTGACTTTATGGGGGGCTGTCCCCCACCCTCTCTTTCAGAGAAGGAGTTAACTTAGAGCTCCAGTTAATAAAAACTCCTGGGTGTGACAAGAGTGTTTTAACCTACAAACTCCTCTGAAGGTTCTCTAGCCTGCCTGACAGGCTTGTCCGGCCACATGTGATTGCTCACAGCCTCCCAACCATGAGAGGCACGAGATGCTTTAAACCCTCTAAAAACAGGTTCTTTAGAGAAGTTAGAAAACTATTAGTATAAGTATAGTGGGCTGATTAGAAGTTGTATTGGTGAAGGGTTTTTCATTTGTTGAGCCAATATTTACTGCTAAGTCTCCACATCCCCTGCCCTTGTACACATTAATGAATATATAGAAGAAATAAGTATTAACCTTTGATATAAATCACATTAGATCTTAGGCCAAGTAAATTCTTTCCTTAACTAAAACCCACTACACCCTCACCCTACAGGAATGTAACTTTATTTGAGTGGCATCTGTTTTAAGAATAATCACCCCTGGAGAAATAAGTGTTGACTGACCGCTGTCACAAGGAGAGGGTCATAAATTGTCAGCAGGCCCCCCTGGCCAGAAGATGATGAAACACCCTTAAGACCTCTGTATACATTTGTATGAAGCACCTGACTTTTAATAAAGTCAGGACTGCTCACCCCACGTGACTTTTGTATAACATCTCAGTGTATAAAAACAGACTCTGGAAAATAAAGAATGGGGATCAGTTCCTCAAAAGACTGGTCTCCCCATGTCTCTCTCTCTCTCTCAAACTCTGGCTGAGTCTCCATCTGGAGCGTGGAACCCACCATGCTTACTAATTTTGCCTGGGCTTCTAAAATCCGACCAGGGAGGCCTCAGTGTCTCCTCTCCTTCGGGAGAACGGAAGGATGCCTGCAGCCTACGTAAGTGGTGCAAGCTTCTTGTCTTGAAGTTTTATTGGTCTCCTGTGTAAACCAAGCTACTCAGCCTCTTTTCTCCACTGAATTTTCCTACTGAGCTATCCTCATTCTATTACTCTTTATATCTCTAATTAATATCTAATTGAAGCTATTGTATCCTGATCCTCACCGAAGCTGTCTCCCCTTCGAATACCCTGGATCAGCAGGGGCTGGACCCCAGCATATGGGTTTATGGCTCTAGAGAAAGGTCAAGGCCAGAAATCAAAGTGGGAGGATCTCTGGCATAAACACAGTAGTTGAAGCTATGGAAAGAAGTGTAGTGAAAGTTGGGCAAGTGTGTAGTGTGAAGGGTGAGAAGGATCCAAGAAAGGAGCACCAAGATCATAGGGATGGGTCAGAAGAAGCAGCTTACAAAGGAGAGTGAGAAAGAGGGCTTGAGAGTTAAAGGAAGCCTGGAATAGGAATGGGCCATGGAAAACAAGGGAAACAAGCACTCCAAAACAAGAAGAGCTTCAGTGGTTTAAAAGATTGTCAGGTGGAAAGTAAAAAAGGACTAAGGCACGTGGGCTTAGTGTTAGTCAGTGTTTGTGTCAATGAGAGGTTTTTTCCTGCCTCGGTAACTTAAGGAAGAGTTCACTTAACTCAAGAGTTAAGGCTTGAGTAGTGATGAGGCTTGAAATTAGAGAAGAAATTTGAACAGGAAAGAGTGAACAGACTACAGTAGGTGGAGAAGAGCATCTCTGTGCTCAAGGGGGGTTGTTGTTGTTTACCATAAGAAAGCTTTGAACAATTTTTAAATGATAGGAAAAGCCTGTACACAAAAGAAATATTTTAAGAATTTAGGAGAGAGACAGTATGCTGGAGCTGAGAAACAATGTAAAGTGGGAGAGGGGCTAAATTTAAAAAAAAAAAAATGAAAGGGTGGAGGTATTATGGGTTGAACTATGTCCTGTGCTGTGCTGAGCGTAATTGCTCAGTTGTGTGCAACTCCATGCGCTGCAGTCCATCAGGATCCTCTGTCCTTGGGGATTCTCCAGACAAGAATACTAGAGTGGGTTGCCATGCCCTCCTCCAGAGGATCTTCCCCACCCAGGGATCGAACCCAGGTCTCCTGCATTGCAGGCAGATTCTTTACCATCTGAGCCACCAGAGGAGCCCAAACAATGTTACTATCTTTGCATAAATCAGATTTTTTTAATTATAACCCTCACAGAACTGTAACATTACAAAGATCATGTATTTCTACTAAAAAAGGAGACATAAAGGGAAAAAAGGGAAAATAAGTATTAACAAAACTCAGCTTCCCAGAAAAAAAAACCTCATAATCTATATTACACAATTTGTTGTTTCTTAAATTATCTCTGCATATTGGTTCTCAAAATTTATAATTTATATGGCCATGATGCACTCATATATGATAAGCAGATATTTCAGATTAAATTCAATCCTCCAAATTCAGTCCATTTTTTGCACTCAGAAACACCATTCAGGGCCCCCCTGGTGGACTAATAGTTAAGAATCTGCCTACCAATGCTGGGGACATGAGTTCCATCCCTGGTCAGTGAAGATCTCACCATATCTCGGAGCAACAAAGTTCACTGGCTGGGGGCTTAGTTGAGCCCCCATGCCCAGAGCCCGTGCTCTGCAGCAAGACAAGCCACCACAATGAAAAGTCTGCATACCTCAATGAAGAGTAACCGCTGCTCTGCAACTAGAGAAAGCCAGTGCATAGCAATGAAGACCCAGCACAGCCAAAATAAACATAAACAATAAATAAATAATTCTTAAAAAAAAAAAAATCAGACTTTAACAATAGAAAACAATTACATACTCCTAAAGCATATCACGGAGAAGGCAATGGCAACCCACTCCAGTACTCTTGCCTGGAAAATCCCATGGACAGAGGAACCTGGTGGGCTGCAGTCCATGGGGTCGCTAGGAGCCAGACACGATTGAGCAACTTAACTTTCACTTTTCACTTTCATGCATTGGAGAAGGAAATGACAACCCACTCCAGTGTTCTTGCCTGGAGAATCCCAGGGATGGGTCAGCCTCGTGGGCTGCCATCTGGGTCGCACAGAGTTGGACACGACTGAAGTGACTTAGCAGCAGCAGCAGCAAAGCATAGCAAAGCAAAGAAAGGGCTTTCCTGGTCAAAGTATTTTGCTTGAGATCATTCAGTTCAATAACATTTGTTAGAAAAACAAAACAGAATTTTTTAAATTATAAAGTAATTATAAATATATATTATTTATATAATATATAATTTATTTATAATTTATATATAAATTAATTTTTAAATTTAATTTTTAAAATTGGCCATTTATTTTACATATATTTGGACTTCTACTTTTTTCCTTTGTAGATAATTGTGAGCAAGAATTGGTGCCGAAAGTAAATTGAGACTTTTGAAGTAAGATAACCTATAACTCCGTTCTCAACACACCACAGTTATGCTGATTCAATATTTCCTTGAAATAACTCTTCTGCCTTCTGATATATGGTCATCAGAGTTAAGCTCTTAATGTGGCAGCATCTAGATCATTGTTAGTCTCTCAATTTTGGCCCATGTTCTGACCAATGGGAATCTCATGGATCACACAGTACTTCACAAACCACCAGCCTGTAAAATTACCAAAAAGTAACACAGCAATATTTCTGATTCAGTCACCTTCTAGAGAATTCAGATAACTCAGATCCTAGACCCTCTCTTCCAAGAAGAGAAACCCCTCTCTCAAAAAAGAAAAAAGTCCTGAAAGAAGTCTTTCTCCTCACACCCATGTCTCTCCTGGCTCCTGGGAATGCAATCTTTCTCAATGTATTTGAGAAACAAGATGCTTCCAATGCCTATTAAATCCAAGCTCACTAAGGATGCCAACCTGATACCAAAATGAGAGCTCGGGACTTCTTTAATGGGTGCTTTTTCTGGTCCATGTTAGATCTCAAAGCAGCATCGTTATGTGTCCTGTTGTGTTTTAAATAAAAGCTCTCATGACATACCTTAACTTATTCCCCTCTCTAGTACAGTTCCCTCTTGACACATGTCCAAAGACAACTGAGCTGGAAGCCAGAAGATGATCACATCTTGGTGCAACCGTGTGCATATCCTACCCCACTCCCACCTAGGTTATAATTTGTGGAGCATCGTTTCATAAAGGAATGAGCTATATGAAGAGAAAGCCCCAGAGATCTGCAGAGGGGCCCAATCAAATCTTTGAATGAATTCTTATCTATCCATGAACATAATGAAACTCTATGAGGCTGATAAAGAGCCTCCAGAAAACAAAAGACTGAACAATTACCAGAGCTCACACAAGCCTGGGAATAGTTTATATTACCAGAGTGCAGAGACTTTTTAACTAATAGGCCACTGGATAGCATCCTTGGAAGGGCATTGCCTTAGTAAATTAGCCCCTAAAGGATATGTTAAATCTGCCCTAACAAATTTTAAAATTAGCTCCCAGAAGAATCAGTCTCTTCCAAGACAAATATACTACATCTGATGTTATAGACTTAGCCTTTCTCAGGACAGAGAAGGAAGGCTCCAGTGTGAGCAGAAGGCTGGAGGGACAAAAACCATTCACACACAAAAAAAACAATCACACCTACACAAATACAAAACAGGTTTGCTACTAAAGGCATTTAATTCTATTAGCCATGCATTCTCAAATGTCTTTAAATCCAGCCTTATGGTTCATCCATCTCATATATGAAAGAAAACAATTATGTAAGTTCTTTAAGAAAGACATCAGTTCCTATCGAGTTCAGTATATAACAATCTGTGTCCACTTCGTGCTTAATGAAAGTTGACAAGAATGCTTGATTCAGATCGTCCATGCATTTGAATTATTGTTCTGCATGGGAAATGAATTTCACTTATGCCAGCACCTGAAGGAACACACGATCAGCACATATAAAAATGCTTGCCACAGAGAGTAAACCTTAGTTTTTCTTTCTCTGCAAAACACAAACAGGCAAACAAATCCCCAAGGTTATTATAAAATGTTACAGAAAGTTAATAGGCTAAGTAGATTTTTGCAAAGCTAATGACTTTCAAAGTTCTCAGCAAGATTAATTTACTTAATGAAAAGACCAGCATTCTCTTCCCTCATATATTGTATTTTCCTTCTCGAGTGTCAGAGTTTAAAAATACAGTCTTTGGTATCAGATAATAAGCTTCATTCTTCCTGTCTCTGAGCCACTCCAAAATTATGTTACATGCCATTTTAGGTCACTGGAGTCTCAAAATCTATGGTGTTTTTAATATAAGTTCAATTCAGTTCAGTCGCTCAGTCGTGTCTGACTCTTTGCGACCCCATGAATCACAGCACACCAGGACTCCCTGTCCATCACCAACTCCCGGAGTTCACTCAGACTCACGTCCATCGAGTCAGTGATGCCATCCAGCCATCTCATCTTCTGTCGTCCCCTTCTCCTCCTGCCCCCAATCTCTCCCACCATCAGAGTCTTTTCTAATGAGTCAACTCTTCACATGAGATGGCCAAACTACTGGAGTTTCAGCTTTAGCATCATTCCTTCCAAAAAAATCCCAAGGCTAATCTCCTTCAGAATGGACTGGTTGGATCTCCTTGCAGTCCAAGGGACTCTCAAGAGTCTTCTCCACCACAGTTCAAAAGCATCAATTCTTCGACGCTCAGCCTTCTTCACAGTCCAACTCTCACATTCATACATGACCACAGGAAAAACCATAGCCTTGACTAGACCTAGAACCTTTGTTGGCAAAGTAATGTCTCTGTTTTTCAATATGCTATCTAGGTTGGTCATAACTTTCCTTCCAAGGAGTAAGCATCTTTTAATTTCATGGCTGCAGTCACCATCTGCAGTGATTTGGAGCCCAAAAAAATAAAGTCTGACACTGTTTCCACTGTTTGGAAACAGTGGTCCCATCTATTTGCCATGAAGTGATGGGACCAGATGCCATGATCTTCGTTTTCTGAATGTTGAGCTTTAAGCCCACTTTTTCACTCTCCACTTTCACTTTCATCAAGAGGCTTTTTAGTTCCTCTTCACTTTCTGCCATAAGGGTGGTGTCACCTACATATCTGAGGTTATTGATATTTCTCCTGGCAATCTTGATTCCAGCTTGTGTTTAAGTTTAATACAATAATTCCTCCATTGAGCAAATAAATATTAATACTTTTACCAAACATGATTAATATAAACACTGCAAATAGGAAGCATTGTATAATCGTAATAAGATCAGAAATTTCCTCAAATTCCAATAACAACTTAGAATTTTTAAAATATAGAACATATTATTATAAGTTTTAGTCTGTGGGTCATACTGCTTATAAAACAAAAACCTCAAAAACTGTTAGCAAATAGGTCTCAAAGTTTTCTACCTCAACTCCATTCACATGTACAACCAATTCGTTTTTCCCATCATAGGCATTCATTCAAAAAATTACACTAAATTCCTTCTACAAGCAAAGTGCATACAGGAGTAAATACCACTGACATGGTCCCTATCCTCATAGAGATTAAAGTCTCCTAGTGGTGGAGATAGTAATCAAGTTATATAAACATAAATAGGAATGACAAAAGATTTTAAAATGACATTAAGATATATGAACCCTAATGTTGGCTGCAGCACTAATTATAATAGCCAAGACATGGAAGCAACCTAAATGTCCATTGACACATGACTGGGTAAAGAAGATGTGCATGTATGCATATATATATTGGGCTTCCCTGGTGGTTCAGGTAGTAAAGAATCCACCAATAATGCGGAAGACCTGGGTTTGATACTTGGGTTGGGAAGACCCCCTGGAGAAGGCAACAGCCACCCACTCCAGTATTCTAGCCTGGAGAATTTCATGGATTTAGGAGCCTGTAAGGTTTGCGAAGAGTTGACTCATTGGAAGAGACTCTGATGCTGGGAGGGATTGGGGGCAGGAGGAGAAGGGGATGGCAGAGGATGAGATGGCTGGATGGCATCACTAACTTGATGGACGTGAGTCTGAGTGAACTCCGGGAGTTGGTGATGGACAGAGAGTCCTGGCATGCTGCGATTCATGGGGTCGCAAAGAGTCAGACACGACTGAGCGACTGAACTGAACTGAACTGAACTGAAGGTTACAGTCCATGAGGTCACAAAGAGTCAGACACGACTGAGTGACTTTCACTTTCATTCATATATATATATATATATATATATATATGAGTGTGAGTACATATATATATGTATATTGCAGTAGAATATTACTCAGCCATAAAAAGAACAAAATAATGCCATTTGTAGCAACATGGATGAACCTAGACATTATCACCCTAAGTGAAATGTCAGATAGAGAAAGACAAATATATAATATCACTCATATGTGGAATCTAAACACATAAATTAACTTCTTTATAAAACATAAATAGACTCACAGACATAGAAAACAAACTTATGCTTACCAAAGGGGAAAGAGAGGGAGGGAGTGATAAATTGGGAATTTGAGATTAAAATACACACACTTCTATATATATAATAGAAAAATAACAAGGATTTAACAAGGATTTCCCTGTGCTGTACAGGATATTATAAAATATTCAATATTTTATAATAACTTGTAAGGGAAAAGAATCTGAAAAGGAATATGTGTGTGTCTGTGTGTGTGTGTAACTAAATCACTGTGCTGTACACCTGAAACTGCATGATACTGTAAATAAATAATACTTTAATTAAATTTTTTAATAATTTTTAAGGACATACGAGATTTGGTATCTAGGTTTATAATTTATGATATAGGAAACTCTCTCCTTAAAAACTGCCTCACGGAGATGAAAGTTGGTGTCTCTCTCTCATAGTAGTGCCACAGACTCCTTGTCTTACTGGCCCATCATTCCTTCAGTCAATTTAGTCGCTCAGTCATGTCCGACTCTTTGCAACCCTGTGAATCCCAGCACGCCAGGCCTCCTGTCCATCACCAACTCCCGGAGTTCACTCAGACTCACGTCCATCGAGTCAATGATGCCATCCAGCCATCTCATCCTCTGTCGTCCCCTTCTCCTCCTGCCCCCAATCCCTCCCAGTATCAGAGTCTTTTCCAATGAGTCAACTCTTCGCATGAGGTGGCCAAACTACTGGAGCTTCAGCTTTAGCATCATTCCTTCCAAAGAAATCCCAGGGCTGATCTCCTTCAAAATGGACTGGTTGGATCTCCTTGCAGTCCAAGGGACTCTCAAGAGTCTTCTCCAACACCACAGTTCAAAAGCATCAATTCTTCGGCGCTCAGCCTTCTTCACAGTCCAACTCTCACATCCATACATGACCACTGGAAAAACCATAGCCTCGACTAGATGGACCTTTGTTGGCAAAGTAATGTCTCTGTTTTTCAATATGCTATCTAGGTTGGTCATAACTTTCCTTCCAAGGAGTAAGCGTCTTTTAATTTCATGGCTACAGTCACCATCTGCAGTGATTTTGGAGCCCCAAAAAACAAAGTCTGACACTGTTTCCACTGTTTCCCCATCTATTTGCCATGAAGTGATGGGACCGGATGCCATGATCTTCGTTTTCTGAATGTTGAGCTTTAAGCCCACTTTTTCACTCTCCACTTTCACTTTCATCAAGAGGCTTTTTAGTTCCTCTTCACTTTCTGCCATAAGGGTGGTATCATCTGCATATCTGAGGTTACTGATATTTCTCCCAGCAATCTTAATTCCAGCTTGTGCTTCTTCCAGCCCAGCGTTTCTCATGATGTACTCTGCATAGAAGTTAAATGAGCAGGGTGATAATATACAGCCTTGATGTACTCCTTTTCCTATTTGGAACCAGTCTGTTGTTCCATGTCCAGTTCTAACTGTTGCTTCCTGACCTGCAAATAGGTTTCTCAAAAGGCAGGTCAGGTGGTCTGGTATTCCCATCTCTTTCAGAATTTTCCACAGTTGATTGTGATCCACACAGTCAAAGCCTTTGGCATAGTCAATAAAGCAGAAATAGATGTTTTTCTGGAACTCTCTGGCTTTTTCCATGATCCAGCGGATGTTGGCAATTTGATCTCCGGTTCCTCTGCCTTTTCTAAAACCAGCTTGAACATCAGGAAGTTCACGGTTCACATATTGCTGAAGCCTGGCTGGGAGAATTTTGAGCATTACTTTACTAGCGTATGAGATGAGTGCAATTGTGCGGTAGTTTGAGCATTCTTTGGCATTGCCTTTCTTTGGGATTGGAATGAAAACTGACCTTTTCCAGCCCTGTGGTCACTGCTGAGTTTTCCAAATTTGCTGGCATATTGAGTGCAGCCCTTTCACAGCATCATCTTTCAGGATTTGAAATAGCTCAACTGGAATTCCATCACCTCCACTAGCTTTGTTCATAGTGATGCTTTCTAAGGCCCACTTGACTTCACATTCCAGGATGTCTGGCTCTAGGTGAGTGATCACACCATCATGATTATCTTGGTCATGAAGATCTTTTTTGTACAGTTCTTCTCCATTCCTTAGGAAGTTCCTTTTGACAGTCTAGTCACCATGCATTGTGTCTACATTCTAACTTCAAAAAGTAGAGGAAAAAAAGAAAGGGGAAGCAAGCAATTTCCTTCTAAAGGACAGAACCCAGAAGCTGCCTACATCACTGCTGCTCAGGTCTTGTCATCAGGATTTAGTTGTTCAGCCACATCTGTCTTCAAGAGAGTCTGTGAAATATAGTCTCAAGCTGGGCAGTCACATGCCAAACTTGGGGTTCTATTATTTTAAAAAGGAGAGAGCAGAGACAGAGGACCTTTCCCAGACTCTGCCTTATCTAGCCCATGCTTTAAACAGATGCATTCAGATGAATAATGTAGTTATCATTTGTTGTAGAAAATCAGATCACAAGCATAAATGGCCTCTCTCACATGAATTAATTAAATGATTAACTGAGTATTAATTAAGAGGGCTTTTGTTCTTAATTTGTTATTATTTCAAGAAAGTTGGAGATTGTGTCTCCTAACCATTTACCAATGTGGAGAAAATATTCAAACTTGGTTGCTAAGTAACCATTCTTATTTGACACATAGTTAAAATCTAACTGAACTAAGTAATCTTCAATAATAGGAGAGAAACTGCTAAAGTAAATTTACAGTACCCTAAATTCATTCCAAGTAATAATTGTAAGTGTTTCTTAACAAACCAGTCATTTAAGAAGTAAAATAACAGTTAATAAATACAAATTAATGAAAGAATAAATAGAAATCAGCTTTTTGCTTGAATATAATTCTGTTGTTATTTCTGCCCATTCTCATAGACTTAGCTATCTTTTATGATAAGCCCCACTAGAAAATAAACACGTAAGAAGCATGGATCCATCAGCCTTTACATTTCAAATTACAACTAAAAAAGATGTGAAAACATGAGAGAATTAGAAGAGCAGATATCTAGATTCTCCATGATCAGGAACAGAGGAATATCCTTCCTAGCCTTCTGGTCTCCAATTATTCAACAAACATCTGTTGAGCACCTTCCCTGAGTTACATGCTGTGCTAAGTGGTGTCATGAGAGAAAGCAGACATACTTTATGCTGGCAAAATCTCATAGTCAAGAAAGATAAGAACAGGGGCTCCTTCACCTCCATGAACTCAGTCAGAACATTTTGAGCCTTCTGCCACGGTTTCCTCATTGTGTTTACTTGCCCCCCACCTCCTGCCACCCCTTGTGTAAGAAATTGTTTATAAGATTCTTTTCTGGGGAATCGGATCAGAGAAACAGAAAAACTTAAAGATACCACTCCCAATTCCCTGATGAAATGGCCCAGACTTTCAAGTCTCCTACAATAAAAGGCATTATTAACATGGCTGCCCACATGCATGCAGCCTCCAGTCAGATGTAAAGAACTCCTCTAAACATGAGGAGACATGGACTTCCCTATGGTAGTTAAGACTTTGCCTTCCAATGCAGGGGGTGTGGGTTTGATCACTGGTCTGGGAGCTAAGATCTCACATGTCTTGAGGCCAAAAAACCAAAACATAAAATAGAAACAACATTGTAACAAACTCATAAAGACTTTAAAAATGGTCAACATCAAAAAAATCTTTAATAAATAGATAAACATGATGAAACATTCAGAGATCGTCAGACATCTGAGAGATGTGTGTGTGTGTGGTGACAGGGCAGGTGTAAGAGAGTCAGAGAGAATTATCCCATCACAACTGAGGGGACAGAAATACAGGACTTATACTATTTTATAAAATTGTTAACATACCTCCTGTTTGGAGATCCACTGAGTATATGTGCTACAACAGGGGTCAGCAAATGATGGCCCATCATTTGGGCCCAAATCAAGCCTACTCACTCACAGTTTTTGTAAATAAAATTTTATAGAAACACATCCACGCCCCTCATTCACTCATTGCCTATGGTGGCATTCATACTACAGCAGGAAAGTGGAGTGGTCAAGAGGTAGACCTTATGGTCCACAGAAGCCTTAATTATCTACTGTTTGTCCTTTCATAGGAAAAGTTTGTAGACCTCTCTTCTACAAAACAGATCATTTGAATGACCTCTTCAACCAATCATACAATTTTTTTTTGTGCCAGCTCTATGAAGGGAGAAATAAAGGTGATTAAGACATGGATTCCATTTTCAAGCAACCTAAGATTTAGTAAGAAGAACTAACATGTGTGTGTGTGTGTGTGTGCACACATGCATGCAGGCACGCATGTGTGCACTTAGTCTTTCAGTTGTGTCCGACTCTTTGCAATCCCATGGACTGTATATATCTATGTGTGTGTGTATATATATATATATATAATCATATTAGCAAGTAGACAGTGAAAAGTGCTGTACAGGGTAAGATAATATGCTAAGTTATTAGGAGATACATTAATATTTGTGTAGTACAGAGACTCACAGAAGATCCTAAAGCAGATGATTTTTGAATTGGAACTTAAATATTAGCTGCATCCTTGAAATTTTACCTTCTTTTATATCTTTAAAGTGCTTTACATATTTACTGGAAACCACGGGTTTTTAATTCA
Source organism: Bos mutus (assembly GCF_027580195.1). Classification (NCBI taxonomy): domain Eukaryota; kingdom Metazoa; phylum Chordata; class Mammalia; order Artiodactyla; family Bovidae; genus Bos; species Bos mutus. Next base: position 63,131,821 of record NC_091625.1, on the reverse strand, counting down.
GATGTTTAAAAAATAATAATAATCTTGTCCTTTTAAAATATCACTTTCTATACAAACTGTTATAATTGTATTTAGCTTTGTCTTATTTAATTCTTGTTGTCAAGGATCTTGAAAACTATGTCTAAAGAAATTAATAGTGAATTCACATAATGTTCTCTAACATACTCTGATTTGGGTAGGAAGCATTTATGAAAGTCTGTACAGCAGAGAAGAAGAAATGGTTAGGTCAAAGTAATTACAGCCAAGCTGCTCTCTAATCACAAGGTAACTTGGCTGTTTGGCATGAATCTAATTTCACAAAACATACCATTCATTATTGCTGGTATAAAAGAATGTTTAAAAGAATTTTTTTCAAAGAACACTATAGTTCTATAGCAACAGAAGCCCAACTTTTATTTTCTTTTTTTTTCTTCTTTATTTTATTTTTTAATTTTACAATATTGTGTTGGTTTTGCCATATATCAACATGAATCTGCCACAGGTATACACGAAACATATATAATATCATATATGAAACGAGTCACCAGTCCAGGTTCGATGCACGATACTGGATGCTTGGGGCTGGTGCACTGGGATGACCTAGAAGGATGGTACGGGGAGGGAGGAAGGAGGAGGGTTCAGGACGGGGAACACGTGTATACCTGTGGCAGATTCATGTTGATATATGGCAAAACCAACTTTTATTTTCAATTGTTCAGTTTTTAAATTGTATTCAAAATAGATATGCACATCTCTTCTGAGCTCCATATACATGAGTAAGCCAACGATGCTCACCCACATCTATCTGGACTGATGGTTTCCTACTTTCCTTTAAAGTATCATTACTGGAAACTTCACAACTGAGGGGAAATCTCTTCTTTGGTGGGGAGGCAGCTCTTATCTCAAGAGTCTCCTTTCAGCCTCCTTGCTACCACCTTGTTGGCAATGACAACCATTAATAACCAACAAGCACAGAAGAGGAAAAGTTCTAAAGCCCTTACCAACGTTTTAGTAAAGACTTTGTGGTAAGAAGGCAGTAAAACCAGAATATCACATGAAACTGAATCTATAAGAGCTCATCAGGACTCTGAGTCTCAGTGCTGCCCTCCTGTCCTTCTAGAGAGAAGATGGGGACACCATTCCCACATTTAACTCCTTGAGCTTTCTCCCACACCTGATTTCCCCCAACCGTTTTAAGAGATTCAATTATTTCACCATGACCCACAGCAGTTAACTCACCACTATGTTCAAGGTTGATACAAGGAACAATTTTTTAATTAAAATACCATTTGAAGACATTTTTTAACATACAACATGTTAATATTTGTCACTACTGCTGTGGTGTGACCCTGGAAAAGACGTTATTAAACAATCTCAAAATTTAAGTTGTCATTTCAGAAACAAGATTATAATTAGGTGTTCAGTATCCATCATGAAATTAGCATGAAGTCAGTCATATACATGATCAACTGTATGGAATGAAGAGAAGGTGCTAATGCGAGGTGGTGCCTGCCACATTTCCTTTCTACATCACATGATTGAGCCTCTCAGGACAGCTTTCTCTCCTCTAATGTTTCCTTATGGAAATTCAGAACTTAGCCTGGAAACTGTAGGCCATTTCCATTTCTAATAAAAAATTTCAAATGATAAAAAGAAAATATTATTCCCTTTTCCTCTACAGTTACAGAGAAGTAGATTTAGTTTTGTGACATAAAACTGAACTTATAATTGTAATTTCTAACACATAAGTCTTGTAAAACATCTGAACTTCAAAGATAATTGCTATGCCCTATAAAAGTAACCTCTAACATCTAAAAAAAAAAAAAAAAACCTATATGTTATTGATTATCTAAAAAGCCTGCTTTCCAGGTGCTACTATTTAAACAAACTCTTCCTTATTTGCCCAGGCATTTCCTGGTTTGAGCACTAAAAAGTCCCTCTTCCCAGGAAAACTCTCAGTCCCGGGTAAACCCAGACATTAGTCAGACTAATTGACATCCTTGTGTTCTGGAAAGTATAAATACATGCAAATTTTCTTTGTAAAGCCAGAAAAGAATGATTGGCATTTAGCTCTTCACCTCAAAGTAGGAAGATTTTAAAACCTGACTGCGATATTCCTTGCTTAAACAAAGGGGTTAAGAATCTGTGTCTCACTTAACAATTCAAGCAACTGCAAACTATGAACTTCCTTGATAACTGTAAATAAGTCAATATGCCCTGAATCCTAGAATATCAGAATATATTTTTGTGCACACCAAGTACTCACAACAAAATGAAACACATTTAATAAGTCTATCACATAACAAAATAGTTTTATGATTCATTTCATTTATGATTCATTTCAAACAGCTTATCAGTAGTAATTCTAGTGTTCTCTGAAGAATTGAATGGACTCAGCACTATTGAAACACTGCCTTAGAATGAGCCCTATGGTCCTGGATTAGAATCAAGGATGTATGTTTTAGCTTAATATAAATACAAATGGAAAGATACAATAACAATTATAGACACACACACATATTTATATTATACACATATTATATATACATATGGGTTAGTATACATAAATATATTACCTCACTTTTTTGGCAGAGATGGCCAAGAATAATGACACCCCAGGGGCTGTTACCACATTCAGTTCCTGATCTTGGACCCAGAAGCCAACATGAAAGAGCTTCCAGTGGCCAGAGCTGGAACAACCCAAGCAACAAAATAAATAATATAGCATGAGATTGCAATTTAGAATAAAATATAAACACAAGATTCCACTAAAATTTTAAGGAATAAAAATGACAGAATAAGAAAGTAGACATAAGCAAAAATATACTTCAAAAACATTTTCTGGAAAAAGGAAAGTAGTCAGAATGTTCTGGTAATCAATTAATTGAGATGGAGAAAACCATAAACCAAACTGCTCACAGGAGGGATAGAGATGAAAAGAGGGATGATTTCCCTCATCAAATGCTGATGATGGCTCAATCCTTAGAGATGCAAGATACAGAACGGAGGGGTAGAACTGAGAGATAAGTCTAAAACAGAGGCTTTGGTTAAAAGTGTGTATGTGGAGGGAGGAGGGTTCAGGATGGGGAACACGTGTATACCTGTGGCGGATTCATGTTAATGTATGGCAAAACCAATACAAATTGTAAAGTAATTAACCTCCAATTAAAATAAATAAATTTATATATTTTTAAAAAATGTGTATGTGGAACATTCATTTATTCCATTGCTTTCCACACCCTAAATATGAAATCCTGGGAACTAGATGTCCATTCCCTAGAGGGCACCTTCTCTAGGAAAACTGAGAAGTCCAAGAGAAAACATAATCTCTGAGACAGTAGATTATAGACCTAGAGAGTTGACTATACTCAAGTATAATCAATAGAAATGGCATCCAAAAGACAGGAATTCAATATTGGTTCATTCAATTAACAGGAGTTTCAGAGGTGAAAAAGAATAACTGGGAGATGTAAATTATTAGAGAAATAATACTAGCGAAATTCCCAGAGGTAACAAGTACAAGTTGTCAGACTGCAAATTCCCACTGACTATCCAATATACTGAATTAAAAAAAAAATAGACCTGTAACACATTATTTGAAATTTTGCACACCAAACTTGAATAAAACAAATGAGAAAATATAGGTTATCTACCCAAAATAATAATGATATGGCATTTCTCATTCATAATCCTATATGCTACAGGACATTAGACCAAACCTTCAAAAATATGAGGGAAAAATTATTTTCAGCAATTAATTCTCTGCAGAATTATCAGCCAAGTGTGAGATAAAAGATACGTTTGTAAAGGCATGAATTCAAATAAGTTCTCCTTCAGCTCTATTCAGTTCAGTCACTCAGTTATGTCCAACTCTGCGACTCCATGGACTGCAGTACCCCGTGACTGTTAGTGACCGTCCATCACCAACTCCCAGAGCTTGCTCAAACTCACGTCCATTTAGTCAGTAATACCATCTAACCATCTCATCCTCTGTCGTCCCCTTCTCCTCCTGCCTTCAATCTTTCCCAGCATCAGGGCCTTTTCCAATGAGTCAGTTATTCGCATCAGGTGGCCAAAGTATTGGAGTAAATGTATTAATTCAAATAAATTCTCCTTAGGTGCACCTTTTCTAAGGATTCTGTTTGGCAAGACGCTCCAAAAAAATAAGAGGACTAACCAAGAAAAAGAAATGGAATAAGACCCAAATTGTTGGTTTCAACCTAAAGGAAGTGGTGAATCAGAGTTCCCAAAGGGCAGATATGGAGAACAATCAGGCCAACAATCAAGAGCAAAGAAGACAGGACACCAAGAGGACTCCAAAGCCCCCAAGGAAAAAAGGAGAGGGCAACAAATGGGATACAAATACAGCAGAACATTTAGAAACATTAAACATAACTGAATGGAAGTTGGGGAAAAGAAAAAAGAGCACTTTGAAAAAATTTAACTCTACAATAAATGAATACATTCTTACAAGCATTGACTTTTAGTCACTTAGAGTAGGACTATATCCATAGTGGGAATACTGGAGAAGAGGAGGTAGATATCCTAAAAGATATAAACCCTCATCAATTAAAACAGGAAGTCAGTAGGTAATCTCTCAACTTGATTAATAAGAATATAATAGTATAAGCATATCACTGTAAGTAAAAACAACCACTGAAAATAAAGCAAATAAAGACAATAAAAATGATAACTTCCTAAAAGTAATTTTTAAAAATCAGAGAAATAATAGTAGAGAATGTCCTGAAAATGAGTGCTGGACACGTTCATACTGACAACACCCTCAAAGTGTACATCACCTGGCAATATATATGTGCCAGCTTATAGTATTGTATAATGTTGCATCATTAAGGATTAAAGAGAAGATTCATGGATACCAAAAAGTGTGTGCTGATTCCAGCTAATTTTCTAACCTACATTTTCTTTTCTTTTTCTTTTACTCAATAGGTAATTTTCTTGAGCATCTAGCAATGCCAGGCATCATTCTAGATGCTGAGTCTAGAGCAGTGATCAAACACCAAATTCTTGCTTTGTGGAGCTCATTGCATGTACAGAGGACAGACAATATAACTACTAAATATAGAAAGTGTCAGGCATGGTGAGTTTCAGTATGAATAAGCATGGGAGCATAGTAGTTTCATAGTAAATTTTGAATTAATTATATATTTTAATAGTTTCATACCTTCATCAACCTGATATTTCCCAAATGTGAGATTCTTGCTATGCTTAAAGCTACTTAAAAGTTGAAAGAAGAGGCCAATAATCACCACCTATATATCCTTTTCCTAAATTCAACTGTTAAAAACATTATGCATTTGCTTGCTTTTACTTTCTCCAGTGAGGGAAGGAGTGAAAAAGACAGAAACAGAAAGATCTACATTATTTAACTTTTTTCTGAGCCATTGGAAACTATGTTATAAGCATCATGATCCCTACTTCATTCAGCACGTATCTCCTAAGAATAAGAATATTCTCTTAGCTAACCACAATACCATTATTTCACCTAAGAAAATCAATGATGTATGTTTGTTGCTCCTGGGATGGAACTGCTTCTGAGACATTTTAATGAAGATAGCAAGGAAAATATATACACAATTAGTTTATACCACTATCTTCAATTCAAATCTACATCCCAGGGTTCTACCTTAACTTTTCCCAACCCATATTTGCAGCTCCCTTCTCCCACAATGAAAATCATTATTTCCCCCCTACATCTATATATTCACTCATTAGCTGTGTCCTACTACACAAAATAGTTTGAAAATTATACCACCAATATCACTAAAAACAAAAAAATCTAATAAGAGCTCAAAGGTGTTTGTAATTGTTTTAGCCTTGAAATACTTTCTTCTAAGTGTACATGATCAAAGTACTGTATTCAAAAATCACTTGATTAATTTCTTCTTTGGTGTATTAGGGAGGATATCAACTTTACACAAAGTAAGGACGCTTGTGTCTGTATTTAGTTTCAATGTTTGCTTTTTATTTCACCTGTTTTGTTTGCTTTTTTTGAATATATAAAATATTTACATGAATATTACATCACAAAAGTCAAAACCATTTACAAGTTTATTCAGGGAACTCCAGTTCCCACATGTCTACCTTCCTCAATTCTCACCTGCCTGCTTATATAACCACTTCCATTGGTTTCTAGCTTGTCATTCCTGTATTTCTATTTGAAAAACCAAGTTGTGTGTGTGTGTGTTCTTATTTCTCCTTCTTTATTACACAAAGATAGTGCACTATATACCCTCTTTTGCACCTTGCTTTCTTTAACAATATATCCTGGAAATGATTCCATATAGTTTCATAAAGATCTTCTTTGTCATTTCATGATGACAAATTATTCCATTTTGTAGCTCTTAGAGTGGATATTTAGGCTGTTTGCAACATTTTACTAATACAAATCATTTTGCCATGAGTAGCTTGGGGCATTTTGTATTCTATATTTAAGATGTACCTTCAGAGGCTTAAAAATATTTTGAGAATTTGCCACATAGGATGGTTAAATGCTAGAGATATCGTTAAGACAGTGTGGTAGTTGTCTGTCCAAAATCCATTTTCTTCTCTCTACTCACAGAATCTTGGTTGAATTATAGACCTCAGTGTGCCAACTAGAATACTATATTCTCCACCCACTCTTAGGCAGACTCAACAGAGAGGAGGTCCTTTGCCCTTCTCTCATCTGCCCTTTTTTCTTTTTTACTTTTTATTTTATATTAGAGTATAGCTGATTAACAATATTGTGATAGTTTCAGGTGACCAGCAAAGGGACTCAGTCATACATATATATGCATCCATTCTCCCCCAAACTCCCCTCCCATCCAGACTGCATATAACATTAAGCAGATTTCCCTGTGCTATACAGTAGGCTCTTATTGGTTATCCATTTTAAGTATATTAATAGCAGTGTGTACCCTGCACTCTTTTTGTGTAAAATCTGAACAAAATGTCTGGAAGTCCAGATGCCATTTTGGACTATGTACTTAGTCGCTCAGTCATGTCTCTTTGCAACCCTTTAGACTGTAGCCTGCCAGGCTTCTCTGTCCATGAATACTCGAATGGGTTGCTATTTCCTCTCCAGGGGATCTTCCCAACCCAGGGATTGAACCCAAGTCTCCTGTGTCTCCTGCATTGCAGGTAGATTCTTTACCTGATGATCCATCAGGGAAATACCTTTGGATTGTGAAGTAACTTCAAAATCTGCAATCTACATACAAAGGATGGCATAGCAGATAAATAAGAGACTGAGTTTTGGCCCAAAACTGCCTGCCTCTAGATTTCCTTACATGAAAGAACAATAAACTTCTCTATCATTGGAGCTATTTGTTTGGATTTTTCTGATAATAAGCCAAATAAAATAGTAGTGATATAGAAACCAGTACCTGATAGCAGAGTGACTTTAGGAACTTGAGTCAAAATATGCCAAGGCTTAGCAGAGGCAAGCCAGCTGGAAAACTGATGATCTTTATAATGGGAGAGCAAAACAGGCAAATGTTTGCCTCTGCTTTGGCAGAATGTCCACATGCTGATGGACTCCAGTGTTAGGGGAAATGGTTGGGATATTCATAATGATCCATGTGTTGGCTCTTTCCTGTCACTTTCAGTAAAACCTAATAGGGAGAAATAACTCAGATCAGAGCTATCAAGTCTGCAACCTGACATTAAAGGAAACCCTGTCTTAGTCAGGGAACTGTTCCCTGCCTGTGTTCTGTAATCTAAGTTTAATTAGAGACCCACAGTTTGAGGCCTCCGAGGTACAGGAGCAACCAGTGCTTCTGTACTTTCAACCCAAAACAGTAATAAGATGTGTCTGTAAAAGTGCAGCCTTAACAAGATTTTAGATGGAAAGTGCATCTGCTGCGAAAGACAAGATCGAGGGTGCACCCTCCCACTGGACCCATTATTCCAAGTGTCCTCCAGACATCAGCCTTGAAGTTGAAAGACAGCACTGGAGAGAACACCAAAGCCACAACTAAAAGATGAAACTCTCAGGCTTTAGAATTATGTCTCAATGAGAGAACTAGAATAGTACATCCTTTTGAGAAAGGATGTATTGCCACTGCTGCAGCCCTGGACCGTGACCATGAAAACTGTCTCTGCCTCCTTGACTTCTGTCTTCCACAGGAAAACCAGCTGCTCTTGATGCTCAAGTGTTATATCAGAAATGCTAAAGCAGTTATATCAGAAATGCTGCAAGGGAGGAAATGTGTTATTGGCTTTCTTCCTCCTCAGACCAAGAGGCGATCAGGAGTTCTGACTACCATCGGATGGACTAACGACAAGTTCATTCAGTCAGGACATTCTTCTAGCTGGGTCTTGCTGACCATACAATGTCAACTCATAATCCCTAATTCCTTTTGAGCCAAAAAACTTGAATGCTGGTCTTTGACTCTTTCCAAGGGAAGGGGAAAAAAATATGCAAAAAACTACATCTCTGCCAAGATTAAAGCCTACTTTGCCTCTTTCAAACAAGTCCCCTAGGTGACATCATCATAAGATTAAATCGAAAAGATATCTCTTACAGACTTCATGAAGAAGCGAAACTTGAAATATGGGTTGAAATACATTAACTCTGACTTACTTCAAGCAGAATAAGCAGCATGCACAAAGGATTAGGGGAGAAAAGGCTCAGGGTCAGTCTAAAGAATAGACGTATTTGGTTGAAGCTTCAGGTACAAGTGAAAAGATATATTTGGACATGGCCTTGAGTGCAAAGCTAAGACATTTGAAAGTTGTCCTGTAGGTAACAAGTGAAATGCTATGCAGGTAACACAGAAACATTTTCTATGTAGGTAACATAGAAAACAATGGGGGATTTTACAAACACTGTTTTTCTACAAGCTACATAGCAATGCCCACCGTTCAAGGAGTCAGCAAGGACCAAAGAAAAACAGCACAAGTTCAACTGAAAGAGTGAATAAGCAAAATAAAGTGAATCCACATTAAACAAGCAAGTCCCTTTAGTGCTCCCCAGCCCAGGAAGCAATAGCAGAGGGGAAATGAGGTCAACTCTGCGTATTTGGAAAAACTATTCCACCTGTACTTCTACAGAATGAGACTAACCAATTTGGGAACTTCAGTAGCCTATGACACATTATCTTTGCCAATTGAAATTTTGTAAGTCTTGCCTTTTTTCTCTCCATCATAATTTGATAGTAGGTCAGCATTATTTGATAGAGATCAGCATTGTTACTGAAACTAGGAGCATAAAGGGTGAGATTTATAACTCACCCATCTAGATTAAAATCTGTCTAAAGGCATGACATGGCACTGCAGGCGGTCCTGAGGAAGGAGCAGATGCGTGTCCACTCCCTGGAGAAGGTGGTGGAGCAGAAGACTAAAGAGAATGATGAGCTGACCAGGATCTGTGACGACCTCATTTCCAAGATGAAGAGAATCTGACGCGGCAGCCCTGACCATGCCGTCTTCCCTTTGTGTGTGTGTGTGTGTGTGTGTGTCTGTCTAGGTTTTTCTTCTCTATTGACGTCTTTTTTCAATTCGTTTTTAAACTAGGTTGCTTTAGGAAAAAACTAAATAAAGTTTCTCTTAAATCTAAAAAAAAAAAAAAAAAAACCATTTACAAATATGTCAGAACTGCCTAAATAAAGAGACAGAAGTTCTTCTAGGCTTTCTAAGCAATCTTGATTTTTTTGCATCAATTTCTATAGTACACTCTCTACAAGCCTTAACTGAGCTAGGATACAGGATGCAAAACGTTGTCTTTCTTTGGTCTCATTTATATCAATCAATTGTGTTACCTCCCTCTGGCAGTATCTAAGGATTTCTCTGCATTCTAGACAATGTGGTCCTGAAATGTGGTGTAATCTCAAGTTACTTGGTGAACACCCACTGTCCTCACATCAGTGCAGTCATCTCAGCCTCTGAACTGTCAGCTCCAGATTATAAATTTTCTCTATCTGCTCATGAAGCTGGCCCTCGGAAGACAGATCAGGCCTTGCTTTGAAAGGGGAATGATTAGCAGCAAAGATGGATTCTAGTGTAAAAGAGTATTTAAAAAATTATGAAACCAAAATACATATTATCAATGCCTCTCTACACAACAGAATAAATTATCCAAACTGAATGCAGCAGCAATATAGCTATTTGAGTTTGCCTTTCTCTCTCTCTCTCATTCTCTCTGTTTATCTTTTACCTCTCTCCTGTTTGGTACAGTACATTCTTTTAAATTACATGTTGCCAAGGGCAAACAGTTTTTGCTGGTACTTTCCTATCTCTGGAGGGAAACAAGGGTGAGTGTCATTTGAAGGTAGACAGCATCTTATTTGTACTGTTGGAAACCTTGCATCCTGCAGGCTTGATAAAAACTCAAAAAATAAGAATCCTACTTCTACTTTCAGTGGTACCATCAAGATCAGTGTCCTTGGTTATAATGAGAATAAAAAATTTAACTCCATAAATGCAGAATTTGTGATCTCATAAACAAAAAAAAAATCCTTCTGAACTCAGGCACTTGACTAGCTAGATGTAAGCTTATAAAGTGACAGCTCTGATGATCTTTTTCTCTCCATAAAATCATACTTTCTACTCCTAAAATGAATGCATACCCATCAATCAGAAGTTAATTACATATTTTCTTGCCAAAGTTTTTTTTTTTTAATTAATAACATTCTCTAAATTATGGAATGTTCCTCAGTGGACTAACACACTGTGGAATGTGGAGATAAAGATGATTGTCTGTCACAGAAACCTAAAGCTCTTACTGGGTTACCAGATAATGTGGGTTGATTTGTGTCCCCCCAAAAGATACACTGAAGTCCCAGGCTCTTGTTCCTGTGAATGTGATTTCATTCAATAGAAACATTTGTTAAGATATAATTCAGTTAAGATGAGGTCATTATGGTGGGCTGTAGCCTAAAATGACTGGAGTCCTTACAAGAAGAGGAAAGTGTCATGTGGAGACAGACACACAGGGGCAACACCATGTGATGACACAGGCAGAGACCACAGTGATGCAGCTACAAGCCAAGGAACGTGAGGGACTGTGGCCACCATGAGCAGCTAGGAAAAGGCAAGGGAAAGTTCTGCCCAAAGGTTCAGATGAAGCAGTACTCTGCTAACACCTTGATTTTTGAACTTTTAGCCTCAAGAACGGTGAGGGATACATTTCTACTGTTCTAAGTCATCCAGTTTGTGGTACTTTGTTACAATATTATAGGAAGCTCGTACTCAGGGCAATGAGCTAGTTGGGAGCAATGACATCCCCTTTTCCCAGCTGGAGGGACTGCACCTGAACTTGACATCTCAGAGAACAGAGACACCATATAGCTTGTAGGTGCTGGGCAGTTGACATTTCCCAACATGCATTAAACAGGTACTTGTCTCCTGTTTTACCAGGTGCTCTTACTCTCCCCTCATTAAAAGGTTGAGCAAAGGGAGGAGGAGTTCTGCTGCTGGAGCACAGCCCCATGATGAGTGCCACCGTGCCCAGGTCAAGCACGGAATGCTGAAGACACAAGAGGTGAGTGTAAGCCACCGACCTGCTCATGAGTGCCAGCCTGCACCAAGTGACAAGCTGGAACTTGCCCCAGGCCCTTTGCAGGGCACATCATGAATTCAAAACAATGTGACATTCCATTTACATATCAAATAATAAATGGAGAGTGTGGAAGTATAAAACCCATATGCTAGAGTCACGGTACTTGGCTTCGGAATCGACTCCTCTCTACTAGCATTGTAGCCTTCGGCAATGTATTAACCTCCTTGGCCTTAGTCTCCTTAGCTATGAAATGAAGATAAAGATAGGAAGGTTTCTTCTGGGTGTCCCTGAAAAGAGTAAGTGAAAACAAAATCCATGTAAAGTGGTGAACACAATTAGATGCAAGTGTTCATTGCAGTGGTTGATATTTCTTTTACCTGCCCTGAGCACTAAGTGACTGAGAATTTATTTCTCATGACTGATGACGAATCTCCAGCCTCCCACTGTGCCAACCCTCTGTCTTCCTGCAAGTATCACACTGACAAATTTCACTGGCTCAGCATTTTCCCTTGCATGCAGTTGTTCTGGGGCTTCATGTCCTTAAAGAGAGCCATGTTTACTGTTTCCATTATTTTTCCAAAATCAGTAGGCAAAACATTTACTTAAATTTTTGTACTGAAAAACAGCACAATCTGAAGGACTCTGAGCTCCCTTGAATGAATGATGATTGTGAGTATCAGGTAAGTACTGTCACCACCAGTCATTCAGTTGCTTTCTCACTCAACTGAGAACAAAGAGCCACCATACCCCAAGATGTGCTTGCTTTTAATCATATATGTAACTTGCATTCTTCTAACCAAATTCCCATCAAAATGTCTATAATACAGCAAAAACTAACGTTTAAAAACTAAAATATCATGATATTAGATCATTTTGGTTCCTTGTTTATTGGGAATGATGAGTCCCACCAGCACTGGGTTATTCACAGAGAAAAGGATTGCATATAACACCCTGTATCCTACAACTGCGCTGTAATTGCTCTTATTCCTGGAGGATTTTTTTCTTTTCTCTTTTTTGGCTGATTGTTTTGGATTTTCTATATAGACAGTTGCATTATTTACAAAGACAGTTTTATTTCTTCCTTCCCAAATAATGTATCCTTTATTTTCTTTCCTTGTCTTATTGCATTAGGAAAGACTTCTGGTACAACTTTGAAAAGGAGTGGAGAGAGGAGATATTTTTGCATTGTTTCTGATCTGAATGGAAAAACTGCTCTACAGGTACAGTGGGAGGGACTTCCCAGGTGGCGCTAGTGGTAAAGAACCCTCCTGCCAATGCAGGAGTCCTAAGAGACGTGGGTTTGATCCCTGGGTCGGGAAGATCCCCTGGAGGAGGGCATGGCAACCTACTCCAGTATTCTTGCCTGGAGAATCCCAGGGACAGAGGAGCCTGGCGGGCTATAGCTCATAGGTTTACAAAGAGTCAGACACAACTGAAGCGATTTAGCACAGTGTAAGGAGAAGGTCTTCCATTTAGTTCCTCTGATTCACTTCAAATGGCCAGTCATTTTCTTCAACACACCCCTTTTTTACATTCTTACTCTTCTCCCCTTCCTTCACTTCCTCTTTGCTTCCCAACTGTGCCCAAGCCAAATCTGTTTCTTTTTCTTCCCAACTTTCAAAGTAGGTCATGCCCATCTGGTTTCTCTTATGGATCTCTAGATGTGGCTGGAGGAAGGGGGGATGGAGTGAGGGGAAAGGCCCCATTAGAGTCAGGCTGGGTTATCTATAAGACAAACTGAACTTCCACATTGCCAAAGCAGACCTTTTTTTTGACATACCCCCTGTTTTACTATTGTGCTACAAAACAAATTAAAGCCTCTGTCTCTTTTCCGGCACCTTTTAAGGTGCTTTCCAAGGCCCTTCTTAGTTATTTTTACTTTGGTATATTTCAAGCCTGAGAAATGGCAGGAGGTAAGGGAAGGGAGAACGCAACCCTGCTATATGTATATCATGTTTATTATCACTAAGATTAAATTCATAAGAATCTTAATTATATGTTAACTAAAAAAATTTTACTTGAATTATAAAATAATTACTTTAATCGCTGAACAAATTATAAATGTGTGTTATTCCAAGGAAGTGTTTCAAAAATTAAAATAATGGGACTATATATTCTGCTATTCTGGACACGAGGACTACTCTGATATGTCCTATCAAATAACTGATTGTATCACTTTGACACTTACTAAAGAACTTTATTCCTTGATGTCACTGATTTTTTTTAAATTTCTGCTTTGCAATTGAAAAAGTGAAAAAGGAAACAAAGTGTTAAAAAACTGTAGTGAAAGGAAGCTAGAAAACTCTATATGTTTCCTATGTCACTGTTGTTGACAACGAGACTGGCTTTGTGTGCCACTGCAATGGACCAAACTGTCCCACTAAAATCCATGTCAAAGCCCTAACCCTCACGTGACTGTACTGGAGAAAGGGCCTCTAAGAAGACATATAAGGTTAAAGAAAATCATAAAGGGAAGCCCTGATCCCATGGAACTGGTATCCTTATAAAAGGGGAGAGACACCAGAGATCTCTCTCTCTCTCCACCATGTGAGGACACAAAGGAGCATGGCTGTCAGCAAGCTAGGACGAAAGCTCTCACCAGAAACCAAACCCTGCTGGAACACTGATCTTGGACTTCCCAGAGCTGTGAGGCATAATTTTTTTGTTTGTTTAAGCCACCCAGTCTATGTTATTTTGTTACTGCAGCCTGAGACAACTTAGACAATCACTGAATAGATGCCAGGAAAAGGAGGGTTACATAGTATGAACAGCTTGAGAAAACCTGTTCTAAGACAAAATTACCTTCATGAAAATATATTGTATCTGAGTCTCCAGCAATATTTTGGTTTTCTTTTTAACACATTAGGGAATCATCTGGAGAAGTTTCAAAAAACAGATTCCTCAGCCACAGCCTCCAAGATTTTGATTCAGTAGATCCAGACACATAACACGCATGGAATTCTCATGCTGCCTCAGTCACCTGTGAATGCAAGAATTCACTGGAACTAGAGTAGGTCTGGGGCCCTGTCAGACATGCATGCTTTGTGATCCAAACTTAAAGAAAAACAGTTATGTCTCCTTCAGCTTTTACTTCCCTTTCAGAATCCCCCTCTTCAATACAAGGTTATTCGTCTTCTATCTCCGAGGATCCTAAATTCCACCACATCTGGCTTTGTACTGATCTTTAAGGAAGAGGCTAATGACAAAAGGACCTGGGTTCAGGAGAACTGGGATCTCATCCAGGGCCTGCCTCTGACCAGATGTGTGACTTTGGAGAAGGTCATATACAACTTTCTTTTCTCAGTCATGTCATCATCCATACAAAAAGAGGTATGCTACAAATATGTCTAAGGTGTCCAATTTTGTCTAAAATTCTCTGAGATCTAGTAAATAAATTTATAACAAACATGCCCATACCTGGAGGAAGAGAAACACAACCATTTATTAGCAACGGCCTTCAGTAAGTCAAGTCATCTAACTTCTCTAGGCCTCACTGTGCTGTGCTTAATCACTCAGTCACGTCTGAGTCTTTGCAGCTCCATGGACTGTAGCCTGCCAGGCTCCTCTGTCCATGGGGATCCTCCAGGCAAGAACACTGGAGTGGGTTGCCATGCCCTCCTCCAGGGCATCTTCCCGACCTAGGGATTGAACCCAGGTCTCCCGCATTGCAGGCAGATTCTTTACTGTCTAAGCCACCAGGGAAGCCCTACCAGGCCTCATTACTGATGTCAAATTGTCTGATTTTTAAACCCCAGTTTTGCCACCTACTGGCTACAAAGATTTGGGAATATTACTTAACCTCTTTGAACCAGTTAACCAAACTAAAAGATGAGGATAATAATGGCTCTTTCATCATAAGGTCATTGCAAAGATTAAATGAGTTAATATACTTAGCATGTTTAGAGAAGTGCTGCAAATAGTAAGAGCACAATCAATGTCAGCTATTATTATCATCCTTGTCATAATAAAATGAGAATAACCACCTGCTTTGATTTCTTGCCATGATTCACAAGGACCAATTGAGGTATTGTATATCAAAGTGATTTTTAAATTTAAAAGTGCTATTTAAAGTGAAGAAATGATCCAAATGTTCAGTTACTGGTTACTGAATTTTTAAGATATGTGCCATATACAACAACTATGGGGAAGACTATGGAGGTTCCTTAAAAAAAAAAAAAAAATAGAACTACCATAAGATCCAGCAGTCCCAATCCTGGGCACACATCCAGAAAAAACTGTAATTCAAAATGAAGTGTGCACCCCAATTTTCACTGCAGCACTATTTACAACTGTCAAGACATAGAAACAGTTTAAATGTCTATCAACAGATGAATGGATAAAGAAGATGTGGTACATATACACAAAGAATACTACTTAGCTGTAAAAAATTAAATAATGCCATTTGCAGCAATATGGATGGAGATAGAGACCATCATAATAAATGAAGTAAGCCAAAGAAAGACAAACATCATATGATACTATATGTGGAATCTAAAAAAGTGATACAAATGAACTTATTTATAAAACAGAAACAGACACACAGCTTTCAAAAACAATCTTGTGGTAACCAAGGGGGAAACATGAAGAGAAGGCATCAATTAGGAGGTTGGGATTAACATACACACACTATTATGTGTAAAACAGATAATCAACAAGGACCTACTTATAGCACAGGGAACTCGACTCAATATTCTCTCAGTGACTGATATATAACTCAATCATATTGCTGTACACCTGAAACTAACACAACACTAAATCAACTATACTCCAATATAAAATAAAAAATTAAATTTAAGATAAATATGTGCCATATTCATACAATGGAACATAATTCAGCAATTGAAAGAAACTAGCACACACATTGGAGAAGGCAATGGCAACCCACTCCAGTGTTCTTGCCTGGAGAATCCCAGGGATGGCGGAGCCTGGTGGGCTGCCGTCTATGGGGTCGCACAGAGTCGGACACGACTGAAGCGACTTAGCAGCAGCAGCAGCACTCCAGTACTCTTGCCTGGAAAATCCCATGGACGGAGGAGCCTGGAAGGCTGCCGTCTATGGGGTCGCTAAGAGTCAGACAAGACTGAGCAACTTCACTTTCACTTCTCACTTTCATGCATTGGAAAAGGAAATGGCAACCCACTCCAGTGTTCTTGCCTGGAGAATCCCAAGGACGGGGGAGCCTGGTGGGCTGCCGTCTATGGGGTCGCACAGAGTCAGACACGACTGAAGTGACTTAGCAGCAGCAGTGTTACATGTATACTGATGAAACCAAAGACATTTTTCCAAGTAAAAGAAGCCACACACAAAATATTGCATATTTATTCTATGTACTGATCTGCAAATTTATAGAGGCAAAGCAGATCAGTGGCTAGGATAGGTGTGGGAGGAGGGAAATTGACTGTAAACGGGCATGCGGGAAGTTTGGGAGTCACTGGAGATGTTCTACAACTGGACTGTGGTGATGGCTGCACAACTCTATTAAGCTACTAAAACCATTGAATTGTATGTTCACAGTGATTGCAAGCTATGTTATATAAATTAAACCTCAATCAAGCTATTAAACTAATAAATACAAAGTGAAGGCATTACTGCCACTTAATATGTTATATTGTAAACCCTGTTTCTTTCTTAAAAATTGATTTGACATTGCTCAGTTTTGAAAACAAAGTGCTTTGAAAGCTGTCATTCTCTACACAAAGTAATAATGTTACTTATAAAAATAAAAATAATAAAAACATTTTAAGGCACTCTGTTGTGGCCCATCCCCCCCCACAACCATTCCCACAGTCAAATACTCCCACAAGAGTCCCTGTTTCATGAGCCCGAGTTCCACAGTCCACTCACTCCCATAACTAAGCTTTCCTCAGAACTCCATCAGCCCATCTTGGGGATCACACTCCAATAGAATGAAAAAAAAAAAAAAAAAAACAGCTTTAGAGTTAGTCATGGGTTCAAACCTCAGTTCAGCACATACCACTTGTATGACCCTAAGCAAAGTATTTACCCCAAGCACCTCCTTTTCCCAAGGGCAGGAAGACAGGAACCAAAGTAGAGAGATCAGTCCTACACTGAAAAAGCCCACTCATTCTCTCCACATCTTTCCAAATTCAGCTGAGTCCTAACTCCTCCATGCGGGCTTCTCCTAACTCCTCCTTCAGCTCTTCTATGAAGTCATCCATGGAAGTTCCTTCACCAACCTTAACTCTGAGCTCCTTGAGGATAGGCACCAGGTCCTCTATATATGTTTCAAACTTTTAGGTGGGAGATGTGCAAGCTATATTCATTAAAAATCAACTATGGTATTTCTGCTCATCACTGAGTGAGCTGCTTCTCATGATCATTTTTGATAAGAAGGGTACTGACCATTAGGTCCCTGTCTATATCCCAGGAGCCTGAGGTTTTATCCTTGTTAGGTTTGCCCTAACCTACCTAGTCTGCCTTTATTATTTCTTCACGGGAACAGATATTAAGATGTGCCAACATGTTAAAAATCAGAGACGTCACTTTGCTGACAAAGGTCCATATAGTCAAAGCTTTGGTTTTCCCAGTAGTCATGTATGGATGTGAGAGTTGGACCATAAAGAAGGCTGAGTGCTGAAGAATTGATACTTTCAAACTGTAGTGCTGGAGAAGACTTTTAGAGTTCCTTGGACTGCCAGGAGATCAAACCAGTCAATCCTAAAAGAAATCAACCCTGGATATTCATTGGAAGGACTGATGCTGAAGCTGAAGCTCCAGTACTTTGGCCACCTGATGTGAAGAGCCGCCTCATTGGAAAAGACTTCGATGCTGGGAAAGATTGAAGGCAGGAGAAAGGAACGACAGAGGATGAGACAGTTGGATGGCATCACCGACTCGATGGACATGAGTTTGAGCAAACTCTGGGAGATGGTGAAGGACAGGGAAGCCTGACATGCTGCAATCTGTGAGGTCGCAGAGTCAGCTACAACTTAGCAACTGAACAACAACAACACATGGAGAAAGAGCCAGTATGTTGCCAGAGAATGGAGCTTTTTCATAGTGCGAGGACAGCTGTTCCTATGAAGTCTGGATTCTGATGACAGAGCCTAATCAGTTAAGTTCATCAACCTAGATTTACTATTTTGCCCCCCCCATCCTAAGTTTGGTGAACATCATTAGCCAATAGACTCAATAAATAAAGATTGTTAAAGAGAAAAGCATTCAAAAGCATGGCTGGAGACTTGTCAGTTGAATACTTTGTTGACTATATTTGTCACTCAGGCTCATTTACAGAGCCTTTCCCTGGAATCCCTCCCACTAAGAGAAAGTCATTTGACATCAGACTCAACCACGTGATTTGCTTTAGCAAATGGAATGTGAGCAGAAATGATTAACCTTATAAGTAAGCAAAAGCTTTAAGAACCATTGTGATGTTCTGCCATTACCCTTCCCTCTGCCTAAGAATAGTCTGGCTCCATCGGTCTGTGTCTCAGGACAAACATGTGGAGTGAACCCACTAGTCCACAGTTTATATGTACTGTGGGCAAGATACAATCCTTTGCTGTAATAAGCCACTGAAATTTCAAAGTTATGCTTTGTTCACAGTGGAACTTCCTGAGAACTGACTAACACAGAAAGTTAACTGTACACATCTCATACTCTCTCTCTGGTTTTTGTCACACCATAAATCTAGAAAGAGTTAGATGGTTGAATAGCATCACCAATTCAATGGACATGAGTTTGAGCAAATTCCAGGAGATAGTGAAGATCAGGGAAGCCTGGCATGCTGCCATCTATGGGGTTGTGAAGAGCTGGACATGACTTAGCAACTAAAAAACAACAACAAATCTTGAAGGAACTGGAAGCTCATTTTTTTTAAGTCAACAGCAAAAGAGAGAAGAACTATGTCATATAGCTGTTGGAATTGTCTGGTGGGCCAACGTATGGAATCATCTAGGATTCTGTGAGCTTACTTAATGTGAGCACCTCCCCACCACAACCTGTTCCCTTCTCACTTCATTCCTACTTCCACAGTGGAGGTAGGAAATTACAGATAAATGTCTACCAGGGTCTTAACTTTTCTCTTTACAGGTGAGATGAACAAGTCATACACAGTCCCTACCTTTAAAAGCTTCTAGGGAGCTTCTGGTAGGAAAATGTGCATATTTGCTTCCTCAGATATTAAAGTAAGGTTTCAGCATCCATGTGGAAAGCTAATAAATGTGACTGGGATGTGTCTAGGAGTCAATGCATTGTTCATCATTCTTCCCACTCCCCACTGCTTCAACCACCTTCCTCCAATACATGCACAGCTACCACCCCCACCTCCAGCTATCACTCAAGCTGGATTAGATTCCCCTCTGAGTTCCCACAGATCTCTGGACTTCCCTATTTGCCCAACTATTACTAAGGACTGGATTTACTTGTTTGTGAATCAGTGAATTAAACTACATTCTTTATCGTATCCCCAGAAGTTGGCTCAGGGGGTACAATGCTTGGAACAGGGTACTCATTCATCAACATTTTTGAATGAATAAATTTGATCAGTTAATTCCTTCATAATGACTTTTGAGCTCTCACTACAAGTTGATCAATTTGTTATGCCATGGGCTCAGGGCTCCAACTCAATCCTCATAGATGCTTTTTAAACTTAACTTACAAGGAGTTCTCTGTGTGAAATCAGTACGTGATTCACATACACCTACAATGTTAAAGCACTCACAGAGCCTCGTGGAAATTCAAATGGGCAATCCACAAATTGAATTATCAGCTCCTAATTAGGCAGATGTTAACTTTCATTAAAACTGGTAAAATATATTCCAGAAGTTAATTAATAGCTTTGAAAATAACCATGAGCTTCACAAAGCTGAAATCTGCCAAAGCAGGGGTGTTCTGAGGTATGTGCAGCAGAGTTTCCAAGTGTATGATATGTTTCCATAGTTGCCTACACTGCAATAATCAAAGAATAGATAAATTAATTTATCTAAAAAATTAAAAAATGGAATGAACTCAAATTGCCTTTATCTCCTGAAAGGCCTCCAGAGTTGCCAGAGTAAGAAAGACCATGCCCTTACTTACTCCAGGGGTATCTAAAAAACTTTGTTTCTATGAGTTCCTTTTTATAGATGAGGAATGATTCTTATTCTGTTTATTTTTACATAACACCTCTATCATCAACCGTATTTCAAAATGATGATTTGGATTTGCTGAAGCCACTGTGGAAAACAGCATGGAGGTTTCTCAAAAAACTTAAACAGACCTACCATTTGACCCAGCAATTCCACTCCTGGATATACATCCAAACAAAAACAAAACACCTAGAGCAGGACATCCTGGAGTACAAAGTCAAGTGGACCTTAGGAAGCATGACTACAAACAAAGCTAGTGGAGGTGACAGAATTCCAGGAAGCTATTTCAAATCCTAAAAGATGATGCTGTGAAAGTGCTACACTCAATATGCCAGCAGATTTGGAAAACTCAGTAGTGGCCACAGGACTGGAAAAGGTCAGTTTTCATTCCAATCCCAAAGAAAGCCAGTGCCAAAGAATGTTCAAACTACTGCACAATGACATGCATCTTACACGCTAGCAAAGTAATGCTCAAAATTCTCCAAGCTAGGCTTCAACAGTACAAGAACTGAGAACTTCCACATGTTCAAGCTGGATTCAGAAAAGGCAGAGGAACCAGAGACAAAACTGTCAACATCCATTGGATCATTGAAAAAGCAAGAGAATTCCAGAAAAACATCTACTTCTGCTTTATTGACTATGCCAAAGTCTTTGACTATGTAGATCACAACAAACTGTGGAAAATTCTTCAAGAGATGGGAATACCAGACCACCTGACCTGCCTCCTGAGAAATTTGTGTGCAGGTCAAGAAGCAACATTTAGACTTGAACACGGAACAACAGAGTGGTTCCAAATTGGGAAAGGAGTATGTCAAAGCTGTATATTGTCATCCTGCTTATTTAGTTTATATGCAGAGTTCAGTTCAATACTGTTCAGTCACTCAATGATGTCCAACTCTTTGCAACCCCATGGACTACAGCACATCAGGCTACCCTGTCCATCACCAACTCCCAGAGCTTGCTCAAACTCATGTCCATAAAGCCGGTGATGGACTCAGTGATGATGCAGTTGGTGATGATGCATCCAACCATCTCATCCTCTGTCATCCCCTTCTTCTCCTGCCTTCAGTCTTTCCCAGCATCAGATACATCATGCGAAATGCTAGGCTGGATGATGCACAAACTGGAATCAAGATTGCTGTGATAAATATCAATAACCTTGGATATGCAGATGACACCACCCATACGGCAGAAAGCAAAGAGGAACTAAAGAGCCTTTTCATGAAAGTGAAAGAGGAGAGTTAAAAAGCTAGCTTAAATCTCAACACTCAAAAAACAAAGATCATGGCATCCAGGCCCATCTCTTTATGTCAAATAGATGGGGAAAAAGTGGAAAAAGTGACAGACTTCATTTTCTTGGGCTCCAAAATCACTGCAGATGGTGACTGCAGCCATGAAATAAAAAGACGCATGCTCCTTGGAAGAAAAGCTATGACCAACCTAGACAGCATATTAAGAAGCAGAAACATTACTTTGTTGGCAAAGTAATGTCCATCTAGTCAAAGCTATGGTTTTCCCAGTAGTCATGTATGGATGTGAGAGTTGGACTATAAAGAAAGCTGAGCACCAAAGAACTGATGCTTTTGAACTGTGGTGTTGGAGAAGACTCTTGAGAGTCCCTTGGACAACAAGGAGATCAAACCAGTCAATCCTAAAGGAAATCAGTCCTGAATATTCATTGGAAGGACTGATGATGAAGCTGAAACTTCAATACTTTGGCCACCTAATGCGAAGAACTGACTCATTGGAAAAGACCCTGATGCTGGGAAAGCCTGAAGGCAAAGGGGACAATAGAGGATGAGATGGTTGGATGGTATCACCAACTCAACGGACATGAGTTTGACCAAGCTCAGGGAGTTGGTCATGGACAGGGAAGCCTGGCATGCTACAGCTCATGGGATTGAAAAGAGTTGGATACGACTGAGCACCTGAACTAAACTGAACTGCACTGAATTAAAAAAGATACATACACTCCAATGTTTACAGTAGCATTACTTATAACTTCCCAGTTATGAAAGCAATCTATGTGTTCATCAACAGATGAATGGATAAAAAAGATGTGGCACATATATACAATGGAACACTACTCAGCCATAAAATACAGTGAAATTTTGCCACTTGCAGCAACATGGATGGACTTGGAGGCCATTGTGCTGAGTGAAATAAGTCAGTCAGAGAAAGACAAATACCGTATATATCACTGATATGTGGAATCTATAAAACACAACAAACCAGTAAATAATACAGAAAGAGGCAAACTCACAGATAAAGAGAACTACTGTTTACCAGTGGGGAGAGGTTACCAGTGGGGAGGGACCATACAGTAGAGGAGGGGAGGGGAGGAGTTATTATGGGATTATATAAAATAATGTATGTGAAATTTTTGAAAATTGTAAAGCACTACAGAATTTAAAGAATCTAATATTGTATGATATCACTTATATGTGGAATCTAAAAAATACAACAAACTAGTGAATACAACAACAACAAAAAAGAAGCAGGCTCAGTGACGTAGACAACAAACCGGTGGTTAGGGGCAGAGGGGGTAGTGGCAACGTAGGGCTGGAGGGGTGGGAAGCACAAACTACTGGGTATAACATGGGCGCAGGGATATAGTGGACAACATGGGAAATATTGCCAATAATTTGTAATAACTGCAAATGGAAGGCAACCTTTAAGAATTAAATAATTTTAAAATTTTAATAATACAAAATATAAATAAAATCAAATTTTTAAAAGAATCTTTCATTCAATTAAAAATGAAAAAATTAATTTTAAAATGATAACTTATAAATACCATCTTCTTTGGCAGAAAAAAAAATCCTTCCATCCAATCCTCCTATTAGGCTTTAGTCCACATAAGCCCTTTCTCTTAGTTTAACAGGATTGACAAAAACAAATCACAATTCAAGACTTCAGTTTGTCAACTTTCCTTTCCCCTGCTCAGTGAAATTCTCCTACCTACCCATCACCCAGTCCCTGCTGATCCTGAGAGGCACTCCAGAAGGCAGGAAGAAGGGTACACATGCTTGCTTTCTGAGTTGAAGAAGAGGATTTCATTTGTTTTAGAAATGCCAAGCTATTGGGGGGCGGAAATCGCCTTCTCCGTTTAGCCACGAGGCTACACACAAGAAAGATAAGCAGTAAGGCAAGTATTTCGGGAAACACAAGGGTTGTCTGCAGAAGTTCCAATATCCTTTCAACGTGAAGATTATAACAAGCTGTCCACAAATCACATTGTCTATGTAAAATTGTCTCTTTCATTTCGTTGCTTCCTTGTCTCCTCTGCCATCTGCGAGGGTTGTGGTTCAAATAATTTGATTTTACCCCTGAAATATGGAATCAACTTATATAAAGCCTCATGGGTTCAGAGCCACCAAGGTTCCAGACAGGAGATAACCAACTAGCCCTAGGGAAGCTTCCTTCAGCAGCAGCACCAGGATTCCATAATGTCCCTCCCAAGTAAATTTCTCTGGCCTTGCGGCAGGTGGGTACTCCTGGAACATTATGAAGATCACGAAAGCTCCTGCCAACCCGAAAAGTCAGCTCCAACCCACTCCCTTCTCCTTTTCTTCTCTGCCTTCCCCCATCTCTCTGCCCCTTCCACTTTTCCCCATCCCAATTTGCCTCCACTACTTCCCCACCCTCTTCTTCCCATCCCTCTCCTTAAAGCATCCTGTAGATGTTGACCGAAATTTTCCCCTTGAGGACATCTGTGTAATAATTCACCTCCAGAGGGTTTGCCTCTGGAGAGAGACAATGTCCGCAGAAAGACAATGTCCGAATCTGCCAACTCCTTTCTTTTCCTCTGTCTCCCAACCCAGTCTGGCCACAGGAGGGGAGAACGGGGTCTGCTTCTCCTGGGCACCCACTAGCCACCGCCAGCAAAGGGCTTAAGAGGCCGGACCCTCGTCCACTTCCCCCACCCCCATAGGCCAAGTTTATAGTGTGGCCAGCGCTGCCCTCTAGCGTTGGCAAGTGGGAGCCCTGGGGCGCCATCAGCTCCAGAATTTCTCTTTTACAGCCTAAGCAAGACCTGAAGAACCTCGGGGCTCCGAGCCCCTGGTTCTCCTCCACCACCACTCTCCGCATTGCACCCCGGCCCACCTTTTCACCCCACCCACCCCGTTCTCGGTTCAAGGGTGTCCTGGAGGGCTGTAACCTACCGGTCGATTTAACAGACTGCCCCCTGTTCCTGCTCCTCCTCCTGGTCCTCCCCGCTCTCGCTCTCGCTCTCGCCGCCTCTCCCAGTCCCGGCACCCAGACCTGGCGGAGCGCAGCTCCTGCCGCCCTGCGCGCCGCGCTCCCGGCCGGGTCTGCCGCAGCCCGGGGGCACCGCGCGGGCAAAGGGCGCCGAGGGGCCAGCGCACCGGCTCGGCGAGCCCTGGAGCCGGGTGCGGTGAGAAGCGGCGCTTTGGTAACGCTCGGGAGCAGAAGGAGCGGCTCGGAGTGAGACTTCTGGAACCAGAGGACGCCCGGGTTCGCCCAGGGCGCGGCGGCTGCGCGCTCCGTCCACAAGGTGAGGGGCGCACGCCTTCCGAAACGCCCTCGGCTTTCCCTTGACCCCGTCTCCGGGCAGGGGCTCCGTTGCGGGCTGGCGGATTTCTGCCTGGTCTTTGGTTCAAAGGCGGCGGGGGTTGGGAGGGCAACGACTGGGGTCGCTCGGGCGCCGTGCCTGCCTCCAGAATTCTTTGCACGGGACACGGTTCTCGGTCAAACAATCCCCCAAATGTGTGAAACCTGAATGTCGACATTGTGTAGAACTATGCTTGGAGAATTTTATCCTACTTCCTTGCAAAAGGATTTGAGCAGCTTAAAAATTAAATAAATTGTGGGAAAGGGGTGCTTGGAGGAAAAAAACTTGCATGGAAATTCCGCGGAGAGGGCTGTGCTGCGGGGACCGCGAGACCACGAGGGAGGTGCAGAGCCCACGCTCATGGGAAAACCTTTGATGAGAAAGGACTGCACTGTTGCTCCAGCGGTCAGAAAATTATGATGTGCTCTATCCTGAGAAAGAAAATACCCGTGTGGGGAGGTGATGGGACTGACTCATTTACTTAAATTACCAAATACAGCTTGTAAGTGGGGACTGGGAAGTTTAGTCTTGAGCTACTTCCACCCAGTTCTGCAAGGTGAGAGACTGGCCCTCTACGTAGTGAAAATGAAAGGGAACTGAGGCTAAATGGAAGGGGCTCCTGCTCCTACCTCAAGATCAAACAAGGTTTTGCATTGTTAAAATATCATATACATTTTTTATGTGTTTCCGTCTGCGTCCAGTTTGGGGTAGGACCTTGTATTCAACCTTAGCCTGCTTGTCCTTGGCTTAGAAGGATGAGACAGAAGGTGTCAGCCTCCCAGGATGCTTCCTCCTAACCTTCCTTGTTGTCCTTCCATACTTCCTGCATCAAATCTCTAAGTCTGGGAGGGAATAATAGATGGTCAAGTGGATTGGGGGAGGGGTGTTTTCCCAAATAGTTCAGGGTCCTCTTACCATTCTTATCTTACTCCCAGCTCCACAGTAGTATATGTTCAGGTCTGAACTTGACATTGCTTCACAATATGTACTTACCATAGTTTCTACACTCAGATGCAAAGTGCTTGACCTTAAACACCCAAGGTGGACTTGTGAATCCAGGGCTTCCCTGAATTAACCCTTTTCCAGGGGCAGGAAGCAAGGGCCTGGGTCTGGCTCCCTGTGCAGTATCTTCCATGGAAAACATATTTGAAATACAGAGGAGATTATGCGCCAGTCTTTCTTCTCTTACTGGTGTACTTGTTTTCCTGCTGAATTAAATGAGGTGACACTGTCTTCAACAAACGAATGGAGGTGTCTGAAGCCAACTTAGCAAATGCAGGAAATATATCTGCCTGTCTTTTTCAGCCCCCAGACCACAGAAATGTGAAAATGAAGCAGGCCTCCTAAATGGGAGGCCTAAAACTAAGTATTTTGCTAGTATTGTAGTATTGCTAAGTACAGCTAGAATTGCTAAGTATTTTGCTTATTTCTAAAATTGCACAGCTCCTCCACAGCTAACCATTTTTATGCATAAGAGTGGAAGAAGTACTTCTGCCCATGTATTTCATCACTAGAGAGCTACACAGAGAAGTTCATTCAGATCCTGATTCATTGTTGTTGATCGAACTTACCTATTATGTCATCATCACCTGATGTGGCTGTTGAAGCCCAAGGGTTGCTGCAGACCTCTGTATAGATTGAGACATCATGAAAGAGCTGAAATGGAGCTCAAAAATAATGCAATCAAGGCTCAGATCCACAGAGTCTTGGCATAAATGCATACCCAAACATTCCTTTAGGTGATCATTGTTCCTTTGGGGAAGATTTTGAGGGATGAAGACTTTACAGACTATTTTCATACTAAAAAGTATTCAGAAATTGGCCATTTATGTCAACCAGCTGACAGATTTAAAATTCCATGTGAATCAACATAGAAAACTCAAGCTTTCCTTCTCTTCTCTTTTCCTGCCCATGGTAACTTTACACAGGGTGTATTCCCAGACCAGTACTCCTGGCACTTTGTTCCCTTGGACATATGTTGAAACCTGAGCCACAGCCTCCTTTGCAACTGGCCCTGATGTCACTTTTGTTAACCTTTCTGGTATCTGTTCAAAACGTCTGCTCACCATTTCTTCTTATTGATGCCTGGTCAGCATCAATCATGTAAATACTATTATATCCCTTTGAGGAAAATAACCAAGTCAAGACAAGTCAGAGATTCTCAGTGATGGTACCTAAGAAGAAACAAAAATCTAGGAAACATCTCTAGCCCAGGTGACATTGCACTACTTCCATTTCCTGCTATTTGATGAGATACAGTGAAGTGAGCTACATTACTAACAGCACCTTGTCCCCATCTGTCTCAAGCACCTCCTCATTGACATTTTAACAGCCCCCTCCATCACCTTCAAGATCTCCCAAGGCTCAGATAGAAAGTAGAAAACCTCAGGCCCTGACTTGCTGGGTTGATGTTGTTGTTTAGTCGCTAAGTCATGTCCAACTCCTTTGTGACCCCCTGGACTGTAGCCTGCCAGGCTCCTCTGTCCATGGGATTTCCCAGGTGAGAATACTGGAACAGATTGCCATTTCCTTCTCCAGGGGAATCTCCCCAACCCAGGGATTGAACCTGGGTCTCCTGTATTGGAAGGCAGATTCCTTACCACTGAGCCACCAGGGAAGCCTCTGACCTGCTGGGTTATCTTGGCACTAACCAGGCATCTGATTTCACCTTTACACATGGGTTGTTTTTTCATTTTTATGTAGTCTTTCTTGGAATTTTATTTCTATACTATCCTTTAAAAGTAGAAGATTATAGTCTAATATTTTTACAGAGAGGGGACGTCTCTATTTCTGGAGGCTTATTTACATGAGAAAATAAGCTTGAGACTACTCAAGATGTGAATTTCAACCAAATAAGGATTTACTGTTCATACCACATGTTTTCAGGGTCATCTCAAGATAAAGGTGAATCTGGGCCTCTTATGCTTTATGCTCCTTTCTGCTCCACCTCCCACATTTTTATGTGTGGGAAATTATATGAACATGAATTGCAGGGAAACACTGAAGATGAGAATACTATAAGGATAGGGAGGGGTATAGATGACTGGATAGAGAAGAGAAAAGGGGAGAATGGGCAGTGGCTCTTTAAAGCATCTGACTTTGCCCCTGAGTTATTTTCTAAAAGTACTGGGGATCCTAAAACATGGGTCCAGTCATCCTTCCAAAGTCTTGTCTTCCTAGGAATGAAAATACTTTCATCAACATATCCCATCACCTTGTCATAATTTGGTGTTCATCTCCCCATTTTATGGATTAGGAAACTGAGACCAGAATTTATACAGCTCATTCAGTCAATTACCACATCCTAAATCACAATAAATTGGAAAAAATCTTTGAAAATTCTAAACCAGTTTGATTCTGATTTTATTTTTCATTTTTAATTTATTTTTTTATTTGTTTCATCCACTGGTTCGCTATGGTCCTGGTGCTAATAGATTTTAGTTCTTTTAGTTCTGAAAAATGCACATCAGCAGAGGAATACTTGTAATAGATTTGTTGTTAGAGCTGTCTCCTGGTGACCAGTTCTCAACACATGCAGCTGTAGGATTAGGAAGACAAAATCCTTTTGAAGAACCTGTGAAATCCAGTCCTTATACACATGGATCATTTTATGTTGTAAGAGGAATGAGCATCTCAAGATTCAAGTTATCAGTACAGACCAGATGGAAGGTCTTTTATGAAATCTGGCTTGAGAAGGAAAGCATTTTTATAGTGAGAAGGTAATATTTTGAAAAATAGCAACCAATAGCAGCAGCAGCAGTTTGAAAGCTCTCAGATCCTTCTAACAACCCCATCTACCTAAAGTGACCAGGTAAAGTAAAACCAGACCCTGGACAATGTCTCTCCTTATCTGCAGCCATTTTTTATCCCTTTATCATAGTGGGCATATGGTGATGTTTCCAAAGAAAGGATCTGACTTAAACATGAAAGAATGGGTTTGGTTGGGACAGCTTGCCCAAGAATGTCAAATTTGTGTCAAGATCTGTATTCTTGGGAATCAAAGACAAGCCACAGTACCTTTTTGGAGTAAAGTCCACTGAATGGATAATGAGATTCATAGGCAATACCTTCCAGAAAATGACTTCAGCGACAATATTCTAATAATGTGCAGAGTTTTCATAAGTCCATTCGTAGATGGTAGAAGGGAGAGAGGAGGAAGGAACTATCACGAGTATCTGCTATGCTTCAGGAATTGTGCTATGAACTGCACTTATATTCTTTTATTCAGTGCTAACAAAGACACTGCAGTGTAAGCATTATCAACCCCACAGTTCATTCATCTAAAAACTGCATTTGTCATCCAACTTCCAGACCTACTGTCCTTTTCAGGAAGCTGCGAAAATCCAGAGTAGAGTGAACACACACAAGGGGAACCACTAGAGAAAAGGTCTGAAAACTGTGCTGGCCAGTGAATTTGGGCTTGACTCTGTAGGCCTGGGGAGATCATTACAGGATTTTTTAATGAATTTATCATGAATAATATACATACAAAAAGTGTACAAATCGTAAGCATTAAGCTCAGTGACCTTTCTCAAAGTAAACATACCCAGGTAACTAACCACCACCAAGATGAGAAACAGAACATCCCCATTACACAAATCCCCTTTCTGTCCCCACCCTGTCACTCCTTCACCCTCCTCCCTAAATGAAGCCACTACCTGCCTTCCAGCATCATAGATTATTTTAAGCTTTATAGATACAGAAATCCCACAGAATGATTTCTTTTGCAATTTGGCTCAGTCTTACATTTGTGAGATTCATTCTTGTGGACGGTGATAACAGTAGCTTGGTTACTTGTAGTTGAAATTGCATTGTATTATATGAATGCCCTGATGCTGGGGAAGACTGAAGGCAAAAGGAGAAGAGGGCAGTGGAGGATAAGATGGTTAGATAGCATCTAACTCAGTGGATGTGAGTTTGAGCAAACTCCAAGAGAGGGTGAAGGACAGGGAAGGACTGCGTGCTGCAGTCCATGGGGTCACGGAGTCAAACACGACTGAGCAGCTGAACAACAATAGTCACAGGTTAATTAATTATTCTACTGTTAATGGGCATTTGAGTTGTTTCCAGGTTTCTAAACCTGGTGAATAGTGTTTCCTTTCACCAAGGCTGAGAACACAGGAGAATGAGTTAGAGCGCATTTGTTGGCTCTCAGAAGATGAAAAGAATTGCCCAAACCTGTGCTGCTGCCACAGATACTTTTTCCCCTAGCTCACCCATGTCCCTTCCTCTGTCCCAGCACCCCTCACACCCCGAATTGTAATGAGTAGTCACCTAAAAGGGAACATGAACTACTTCATATTTCCTGAACTGGTGACCTATGAATCATATGCTTTTTTCCCCTTAATTTTACCTCCTTTTGGCAGCACAATTACAAAAAAAAGGAAGGAGATGATGAATCAGCTAAAACTTTCTTGCAAGACAGAATTCAGGGCAAGAGAATGGAAATAAAGGAAACAGAATGCAGAGGGCCTAGTCTTGTTCTGGTAGGTTTAGGGAGACTGACCCAGTTAACAAAATGCAGAGAGATGCCAACACTTTTTAAAAGACTGACACTATCTAACAATGCAGTTGGGCCATGGATGGAGTGTGTGCTGTACTCTGCATTGCTAGGGGCATGTCCTAGGCTGGGTTCTCCAAGAAACACACCCTGAGATGGGGTTTATGGTATAGAATATGTATTAGGGAATGCCTGGAGGGGAACACACCAAAGGAAGGGCAGGAAGCAGGGTTAGGCAAGAGGAGAAGTTGAACTTCGGTGTGGGCCCCTGGGTGGGGTGAGGGTGGGCCGAGGGGTGTCTGAGCATTCTAGAATGATCTATTAGAATTGTCCCAAGCTGGGCCATAAGAGTCAGGCTTCCCAACTCTTCTTCCAGCAGTAACCAAGAGTGGCTGCCCTGAGAAGGGCCCAACTCAGCAGTCTGCAGCTGAGGTCATTCCTGAAAGGCTGACCACTCAAGGCTGTCCTGACCCAAACCCAGCATCCAGGTCACAAGCCCTTTCTTTTTTTAATTTTTAAAAGATTTTTTTATTGGAGTATAGTTGATTTGCAATGTCATGGGCAATGGTACCCCACTCCAGTACTCTTGCTTGGAAAATCCCATGGATGGAGGAGCCCGGTAGGCTGCAGTCCATGGGGTCGCTAAGAGTCGGACATGACTGAGTGACTTCACTTTCACTTTTCACCTTTATGCTTTGGAGAAGGAAATGGCAACCCACTCCAGTGTTCTTGCCTGGAGAATCCCAGGGACCGCAGAGCCTGGTGGGCTGCCGTCTATGGGGTCACATAGAGTCGGACACAACTGAAGTGACGCAGCAGCAGCAGCAGCAGCAGTTAGTTTCAGGTGTACAGCAAAGTGAATCAGTTATACATATACATATATCCACTCTTCCTTAGATTCTTTTCCCATTTAGGTCATTACAGAGTATTGAGTAGAGTTTCTTGTGTGGGTGTGCTAAGTCACTGCAGTCGTGTCCAACTCTGACTCCATGGACTGTAGCCCGCCAGGCTCCTCTGTCCACGGGATTCTCCAGGCAAGAATACTGGAGTGGGTTGCCATTTCCTTCTCCAGAGGATCTTCCTGACCCAGGGATCAAACCCGCATCTCTTATGTCTCCTGCATTGGCAGATGGGTTCTTTACCACTAGCGCCAGTTATCTATTTTATATATAGTAGTGTATACATGTCAATCCCAGTCTCCCAATTTATACCCCCCCAACCGCTTACCCCCTAGTAACCATAAATTTGTTTTCTACATCTGTAATTTTGTTTTATAGATAAGTTCATTTGTACCCTTTTTTCTAGAGTCCACATATAAGCAGTATCGCATGGTATTTCTCATTCTCAGTCTGACTTGACTTCACTCAGTATGACAATCTCCAGGTCCATCCATGTTTCTGTAAATGTACAAGCCCTTTCTCAAAGGAGGGATCTGAACAGTGTGGGTCTGTATCCATTTAGGACATTTTTTATATGGACTCTATCTATAGAGGGTTAAACGAAATAACTTTCCAGGCCCCTTCTAACTGTGAGTTCTGCATTGACTTTTTTCATTATACCCAGGTTTCTAAGCCACTGAAGAACTTCCAAAGTGTAACTAATTTGCCATTTTGCCTCTCAGTTCTCCTCCCCGCCATTTTGGCAAGTAAATACATCACTTAAACTACTCAAGGCAGATGGGTGGCCAGACTCCTATAATATAAAATTCTCCCCTTGATGCAGAAAGAAGGTGGGGAGTGTGTACTGCCAACTGTCTTCAGGAGTAACCTTTTAGATGATCATAAAGGAACTCTGTGTGTGCATAATGGTGATACCTGTATTTAATGCTTGAGAAAGATGTTGCTATAACTGCTCCTTTGTGACTGGACCTGCATGATGACAAATACAATGGAAAAATCACCCATGAAAACCTCTCCTTACTATCTCTGCCTGTTCAACTCAGTAACACGCTATGCTGCAAAGGGGTGTTGACTGTACATTGTTGAGAAGGCACCGGCTAATATTTGTCAGCTTGAACAACCTCTCAGAGCAGATTTTGCTGGGGAAACCCTGCTCCCACACCAGACACAGCAGCCCTTGAGTTGGACACTCTGCCTCTGACCTCGTGATGTGTTCCATCGTTCCCTTTAATGTCAAGACTGCTGCTCTCAGTTTTCCCACAGCTGTATTTAGTGAATTCCTAGCAAGAGCCTCTCCACAGCACTTTTCTGATCCAGAAAGGGCAGAATTACAGTCTGCATCCATCTGAGCTCCTTTCCTGGGTGCTATTTGCTTTTCTTCCCTCAGGTTGGTTTCCTTTCAAAAATAGTTTTAGTGCCTGCAAAAGCATCATTATAAAAGAAACAGTCTGTTAAGAAAATGTCAATAGTTTTTATGGACTCTGTTGCATTCGTTTTCTCTAATACCCTTACTGCAGTTCTCCTGTTTGCTTTTCTTGATGGCAATCTGATGCCTCCTCCTCCCTTATTACCTCCAACAATTTCTTAGACTACTTTAGACTTCAGGTGTCCTGTCGCTAACATGAGAATGACAATTCCTACCTCAGAGACCTATTGCAGGGAGTAAAGAAAGGGCAGTGTAACACAGGCTGTGAAGAAATGGAGGTATTATTACAATTAATGTTTTCATTACTATTCCTGTGGGGGTGTTGTGGAAATAACCTTGACCTAAATTTGGGGAAGAGTGTGGCGTGGGCCTTGTAGAAAGTAAAAAGTGGTGGATTTCCGACTGAATTCCACTGCACAGAACCCTGTGGGCAAGAATATTTCCTCTCGGGAATAGCATTGAAACATGTATATTACTGTATGTGATACAGATCACCAGTCCAAATTCGATGCATGCAACAGGGCACTCAAAGCAGTGACTGGGACTGCACAACCCAGAGGGATGGGATGGGGAGGGAGGTGGGTGGGGGGTTTGGGATGGGGGACACATGTACACCTGTGGCTGACTCATGTCAATGTATGGCAAAAACCACCACAATACTGTAAAGTAATTAGCCTCCAATTAAAATAAATATTCTCTTTTTAAAAAAGAATATTTCCTCTCTGGACTTCACAAATGGTCCACTGAGGCAGGAATTGTCATTCTCATGTTAGATCCCACATATATGTGATATCATACAGTATTTCTCTTCCTCTGACTTATCTCACTTAGCATAATGCCCTCCAAGACCATCCATGCTTACATGCTAAGTGGCTTCAGTTGTGTCTGACTCTTTGGGACCCCATGGACTGTAGCCCACCAGGCGCCTCTGTCCATGGGGTTCTCCAGGATAGAATACTGGAGTGGGTGGCCATGCCCTCCTCCAGGGAATCTTTCTGACCCAGGGATCAAACTCATGTCTCCTGCAGTTTCTGCGTTGCAGGCGGATTCTTCACTGCTGAGCCGCCAGGGAAGCCCCCAAGTCCATCCATGTTGCTGCAAATGGCAAAAAGATTTTACTGACTGACTACTACTACATTGTGTGTAGATATACCACATCTTCTTTATCCAATCATCTGTTTATGGACACTTAGGTTGCTTCTATATCTCGGCAATTGTAAATAACGCTGCTATGAACATTGGGGTGCATGTATCTTTTTTTCACTTTTTTCAGATATATAGTCAGAAGTGGAATTGCTGGGTCATATGGTAGTTCTATTTTTGATTTTTTGAGAAATCTTCATACCGTTTTACACAGTGCTGAGGCTGAAACTCCAGTACTTTGGCCACCTCATGTGGAGAGTTGACTCATTGGAAAAGACTCTGATGCTGGGAGGGATTGGGGGCAGGAGGAGAAGGGGACGACAGAGGATGAGATGGCTGGATGGCATCACTGACTCGATGGACGTGAGTCTGAATGAACTCCGGGAGTTGGTGATGGACAGGGAGGCCTGGCGTGCTGCGATTCATGGGGTCGCAAAGAGTTGGACACAACTGAGCCAGTGAACTGAACTGAACTGAACTGACACTGGTTTAAATTCCTACTTGCAGTGTATGAGGGTTCCCTTTTCTTCACATCCTCACCAATATTTGTTTTTTGAGTTCTTTTTGACGATTAGTCGCTTGCATCTTAAAAGTTTATTTCAGGGTGCAGATTTTAATGTTGAACTCTGTCCTCCTCAAGGGAATTGTTATCACCTGACATGAGAATTGCACATTTAGTACTGTGTAAATACTCACCTACCGTATAGTCCAGCATAATTTAAGTAAACATTCAAGGAAAGAAGCAGGGTTTCCTATTTCATTATGTTTTCATTTGAACTGTTTTAACTTCCAGATCAGTCTGTTGCTCTGAACCTAATTCAGTTCCTTACAAAGATGCTCTAAAAAAAATCAAGTGTTAAATATGGCATTTAATTAGCTATTAGCAAATAAATTCACACGTGCATTTATATTGGCAAGCATGTTTTATTTCATAGATTCTAAACTGATAGAGTCATGTAATGTCCTCACCCTTTCTGTGACACGATAAGCCTGTTTCTAAAGCCACCTGAGGCCTTACCTGATGTCCAAGGCATTGGAAGACCAAAATGTGCTGAGCCCAAGGTTTGGTGGCTTAAATATAAATGAAACGTTTTACCAAGAAGGCATGAAAAATGACTCTAGAGGAAACAGAAGTCTCAAAGCTCATGAGATGTGGTTAGTTTTTCAGCTGAGTAGCAGAGGCAGTGCTCCTGGTATGCCAATGGAGCAGTTTTCTCCAGCACGTCCATGGCAATTTGTTGTTGTTGTTCAATCGCTCAGTCATGCCCAACTCTTTGCAACCCCATGGACTGCAGCACACCAGGCTCCTCGGTCCTCCACTATCTCCCGAAGCTTGCTCCAGTTCATGTCCATTGAGTCGGTGATGCCATCCAACCATCTCATCCTCCATTGCTGGCTTCTTCTCCTGCCCTCAGTCTTTCCCAGCTTCAGGGCTTTTTCCAATGAGTCGCCTCTTCACATTAGGTAGCCAGAGTCTTGGAGCTTCAGCTTCAGCATCAGTCTTTGTAGTGAATATTCAGGATTGATTTCCTTTAGGATTGACTGGTTTGATCTCCTTGCTGTCCAAGGGAGTCTCAAGAGTCTTTTCTAACACTACAGTTGAAAACCGTCAATTCTTTGGTGCTCAGCCTTCTTTGTGGTCCAACTCTCACATCCATACATGACTACTGGAGAAACCATAGCTCTGACTATACAGACCTCTGTCAGCAAAAGTGATGTCTTTGCTTTTTAATATGCTGTCTCAGTTTGTCAGAGCTTTTCTTCCAAGGAACAAGTGTCTTTTAATTTCATGACTGCAGTCTCTGTCAATGTCCACAATGATTTTGGAGCCCAATAAAATAAAATCTGTCACTGTTTCCACTTTTCCCACATCTATTTGCCATGAAGTGATGGGACCAGATGCCATGATCTTAGTTTTTTAACGTTGACTTTTAAACCAGCTTTTTCTCTCTCCTCTTTCATGTTTATCTAGAGGCTCTTTAGATTGTCTTCACTTTCTGCCATTGTAGTGGTATCATCTGCATATCAGAGGCTGTCGATATTTCTCCCAGCAAACATTGGCATGTATTTAATGAATAATTTATGATTCACACAATATTATATTTTATAAATATAAATATTATATTTATATAATATATTGTTATATTAATTAATTAGAATAATTAATTATAGTGATTAATATATTAATATATTATTATATTTTACTTACTTTAATGAATATTTTATTGTTCACGGTTTTTTATTATTATTGCATATTACTGTTATTAATATATATTAAAATATGTGGTATTTGTAGCATATAGTTTGCCAGTGTAATAAAAATTAGCATGAATCTAAGGGTGAGGATGCATGGAGCAAAGACAGAGAACCTGGATTAATGCCTCAGCCTCTGGCTTCTAAGCTTCATGGTTTATCATCATTGCTGGTGGTGGTAGTTTAGTCACTAAGTTTAGTCACTAATCCCAGCCTCCTCTGTCCACGGGATTATCCATGGAGTGAGTTGCTACGTCCTCCTCCAGAGGATCTTCCCGAACCAGGGATCAAACCTGCATCTCCCCACATCTCCTGCACTGCAGGTGGATTCTTTACCACTGACTGAGCCACCAGGGAAGCCCTTATCATCATTACCATAGGACAATAATACCCTGCCAACTTAGCCTTCTTTTAGAAAAGTTTCTCAAATCAGCATGTGCTGTAGGAATTCATCCTCTCCATGATCACCTGTGTTGAGTCAAACTGCATATTATCTTCCTCCTAGGGGGTAATTCAGCATGGAACTCAAGCTCTGGAGTTCAGCAAGCCAGGTGCAGGTCCCAGCTCAGCCACTTATTAACTGTTTGCTTTGGGGAAAATTACTTACCTCTTTAAATCTTAATGTCCTCATTTGTTAGGGCTGGAATAATAGACCTACCTCATAGGACTACCTATGGGAATTTAAAATATGTATTAATTATCCACTGCTGCATAGCAAATTACCCCAAACCTAATGGCTTAAAACAACAGAACTCTCACTTATGTCAGGTTTTATGTGAATGAGGAATCTGGGCATAGCTTAGCTGGGTCTTCTGGCTCAGGTTTCTCAGAAGCCTGCAATCAAAGTGTCAATCAGGACTATGGACATCTCCTGGCACAAATGAAGGAAGATCCCCTTTCAGGCTCACTCGTGTAACTATTGACAAGCCTCAGATCCTGTCTGGCTGGAGACTTAGGTTCATGATTACATGGACCTCTCTAAAGGGCTATTACCAGCACAGCTTACTTCTCCCACATGTTGCAGCTTGCTTTCCCCAGAGTGAGGGCTGAGAGTGAAAGATTCCAAGATGGAAGTCACACTCTTTTTATAACCTAATTTCAGAAGTGTCATTCCATCACTTGGCCTGCATTCTGTTTGTTACAGACAAGACACTAGCTCCAGCCTATATCAGGGGAAGGAGTTACATGGGGGCATGAGTGTCAGGAGGCACAGATCACTGGGCCCTCTTAGGTTGCCTACCACAATATGATGATATGTGCAAAGAAGTTTAATAAGGACTCAGGTCAGTATAAACTGCTATTACAACCACACAGTACTGTTCTTGTAGCTCAGCTGGTAAAGAATCCTCCTGCAATGCAGGAGACCTGGGTTCAACCCTGGATCGGGAAGATCCCCTGGAGAAGGGATAGGCTACCCACTCCAGTATTCTTGGGCTTCCTGGTGGCTCAGATGGTATAGAATCTGCCTGCAATGCAGGAGACCTGGGTTCAATCCCTGGGTTGAGAAGATCCCCTGGAGAAGGGCATGGCAACCCACTCCAGTGTTCTTGCCTGGAGAATCCCCATGGACAGAGGAGCCTGGCAGGCTACAGTCCATGGGGTTGCAAAGAGTCGGACACAACCAAGTGACTAAGCACAGCACAGTACTGTTCTTAGATTGAACTTAGAATCAATGTAATATATTATAATATATGTAAAAGAAATTTGTAAAATGCAAACATCAATGTAAAATCAAGGTTTGATTAGCTTCATAATGTTGAAAATCTAGTTCCAGATTATAGATGGTGATATAAAAACAACAAATCAAGGAGTAAGTGATCTGAATTCTACACCTTTCTGTGTGAATGACCTTGGAATAACCATTTATTTATTTCATGCTTTAGTTCTCTTATAAGAGCAATATTAATAATAGCCTTGCCAGGATAAAATGTGATAGTATATATATATTGATAAAATTATGCTCAAACCTAAAGAAAATAAGACAATGATGATAATGCTGACGGTGATGATAATGATGACAACAAGTATAAAAATGATGATATAGTTCAGCTACTGCTTCTTGGTCCTTTTTTGACAGTTCAACTGAACAGGTGTGATTTTTATCAGTTATGTTTTAAGTGTATGTATAAAATCCAGCTGCTCCCAATTTTTACAGTAATTTTATATGGCTCAATCTTATCCTGCTTTGATTACTAGATATGCTGCACTGAAAAGTGGATGCAAATAGAGGTTTTAGAATCTGACCTGCAATTCAAATGCACAGAAAGGGTTTCCATATATCTAGGGAATATTTCATGCAAAGATGGGCACAATAAAGGACAGAAATGGTATGGACCTAACAGAAGCAAAAGATATTAAGAAGAGGTGGCAAGAATACACAGAAGAACTGTACAAAAAAAATCTTCATGACCCAGATAACCACAATGGTGTGATCATGCACCTAGAGCCAGACATTCTGGAATGCAAAGTCAAGTGGGCCTTAGGAAGCATCACTATGAACAAAGCTAGTGGAGGTGATGGAATTCCAGTTGAACTATATCAAATCCTAAAAGATGATGCTGTGAAAGTGCTGCACTCAATATGCCAGCAAATTTGGAAAACTCAACAGTGGCCACAGGACTGGAAAAGATCAGTTTTCATTCAATCCCAAAGAACCTCAATGCCAAAGAATGCTCAAACTGCTGCACAATTGCACTCATCTCACACACTAGGCAAATAATGCTCAAAATTCTTCAATTCAGGCTTCAACACTACATGAACCATGAACTTCCAGATGTTCAAGCTGAATTTAGAAAAGGCAGAGGAACCAGAGATGAAATTGTCAACATCCATTGGATCATTGAAAAAGCAAGAGAATTCCAGAAAAACATATACTTCTGCTTTATTGACTATGCCAAAGTCTTTGACTGTGTAGATCACAACAAACTGTGGAAAATTCTTCAAGAGATGGGAATACCAGACCACCTTACCTGCCTCCTGAGAAATCTGTCTTCAGGTCAAGAAGCAACAGTTAGAACTGGACATGGAACAACAGACTGGCTCAAATTAGTAAAGGAGTACGTCAAGGCTGTATATTGTCACCCTGCTTATTTAACTTATATGCAGAGTACATCATGTGAAATGCCAGGCTGGATGAAGCACAAGCTGGAATCAAAATTGCCGGGAGAAATATCAATAACCTCAGATATGCAGATGACACCACTCTTATGGCAGAAAGTGAAGAAGAACTAAAGAGCCTCCTGATGAAAGTGAAAAAGGAGAGTGAAAAATCTGGCTTAAAACTCAACATTCAGAAAACTAAGATCATGACATCTGGTCCCATTACTTCATGGT
Organism: Bos mutus; assembly: GCF_027580195.1. Lineage (NCBI taxonomy): Eukaryota > Metazoa > Chordata > Mammalia > Artiodactyla > Bovidae > Bos > Bos mutus. The sequence continues at coordinate 63,092,123 of NC_091625.1, read as the reverse complement.
AAATAGATGGGGAAACAATGGAAACAGTGATAGGCTTTATTTGGGGGGCTCCAAAATCACTGCAGATGGTGATTGCAGCCATGAAATTAAAAGATGCTTGCTCTTTAGAAGAAAAGTTATGACCAACCTAGACAGCATATTAAAAAGGAGAGACGTTACTTTGCCAACAAAGGTCCATCTAGTCAGCTATGGTTTTTCCAGTAGTCATGTATGGATGTGAGAGTTGGACTATAAAGAAAGCTGAGTGCCAAAGAATTGATGCTTTTGAACTGTGGAGTTGAAGAAGACTCTTGAGAGTCCCTTGGACAGCAAGGAGATCCAACCAGTCCATCCTAAAGGAAATCAGTCCTGAATGTTCATTGGAAGGACTGATGATGAAGCTGAAACTCCAATACCTTGGCCACCTGATGCAAAGAACTAACTCATTGGAAAAGACCCTGATGCTAGGAAAGATTGAAGGCGGTAAGAGAGAGGACGACAGAGGATAAGATGGTTAGATGGCATCACCGACTCAATGGACATGAGTTTGAGTAAGCTCTGGGAGGTGGTGATAGACAGGGAAGCCTGACAAGCTTCAGTCCATGGGGTCACAAAGCGTCAGACACGAATGAGCTATTGAACTGAACTCAATGCAATGTTTACAATGCAAGTGTAATGTAATTAGTATTTTTGCAATAGAAAGGATTATATTTCTCTAATTAGCTTAGTTTCTGACATTATGTCAAGTGCTATAGATTGGGCACATCTGGAAAACTACTGTGTTTTTTGTATCCATCAACTTTTTCAATTAACATTATATCTTTAATATCAATAGTTTCACTTATAATTAAATATGTTATAAAACATCTCTTCTAATAAGTATATAATATATTGTACGGATATTATTGTAACATTTAACCAATCATTACTACTGGGTTTTTAGATTGTCACTTTTTAACACTATAAAATTGTAGTGTGAAGTTATATAAATTTAATACTGTAACATAGTGTGACATTTTTTACTTAAATCGTTGCCTTTTATTATTCTGGTAATTTTAGTAAGTGATCTGTAGCAGAGGAGTTCTTGCAGTCACTACGTAGAAAATGAGGTTGGGTAATTTCATTATGGATAGGACTATCATACATAGCATAGCCTTTTCTTTCCCTTCCTCCCCTCCTTTGGCAGAAATTTGTAGCCTTTTAGTGCTGGAAATTGCCAAAGCAACAGTCTAATTGGAGTGGCATCTGTCTTTTTATCCCTCCCCAGCATCCATCCTCCTTATCCTGTAGTAGTGACCTGATTTTTCTTGAAGAACCACTCCTCTTTACTCTCTGTTTGTATGACCCACTCAGATCAAACTGAATGCACCCTTGGCTCTAAGAGTTACACATAACCCAGACCAATCACAACATCTTGCACTTCTAGCCACTGTGATTGGTTCAGGGATGCCTGTGATCCAGGACGGACCAATCAGAACCGGTGAAACTCAGTTCAGAGGTTTACCGGCGCCGCCAAAACCCCTGTATCCACTGTGCAGATTTGAGGATTTATGCCTGGAACAGCATAAATTGCTGGGACCTGATATAAAGGCAAAGACCCCTAAAGATAACATCTTACATGGTGGAAAGAAGAGATGAAGAAAGATTCCTGATTTACTCTTTGACTTTCTTGATCCAGCTGTGCGTGGATCTGCCTTGGACATTAAAATCTCCCAAGCAGTTTCCTCCTGCCCCACCTCTTTTTTTTTTTTTTTTTTTTTTTCATAAACCAGTTAAAGAGGATTTGTGTCATGTGTGTTTGAAAGGATTCTCATTAATCCAGGGATCTTACAGTCTCAACTGATGGAGAGGAGTTGTGATTAAGATAGGATAAATTCATATTTTATAAATTTTTGAGTTGTGGTAAGAAGATTTTGGAGCTTAATTGTACATCCATCTGGGGAAAGGTCGTTAACACAACCTTCCCTGTCACCTCAGCTTTAATGAGTAGAATGAAGAGTTAAATATATTAATATGTGAAAAGTGCTTAGAACTATGCCTGGCACCTCCTAAGTGCTATGTAACTCTGCCCCTGCTGCAGCTTTTGTTATTTTGAAAGCAGAAAGTGAAGCACAGGGGAGTTAAGTGACCTGTTTTACTCAGAGCTTTGTTGGTCAACCTAAAATTCAAACGTAGGTCTTCTCTTTTCTCCACTCGGTTAACCATGTCATCATCGTTACCAGAGAGATTTAAGCATTAAGCTTTGAGAGGGTTTTTGTGTATGTATTTGAATATTTCTGTCAAAGCATTGGAGGGAAATCTAGGACCCATAAAATAGCTTCATGTTACTAGCAGTGACTGGACCTTACCATTAGGACTGTAGGTTTTAATCCATAACTGAATATATTTTATTAAAATAAATGTAGTTAAATGTATTTAATTGTGAATATATTTCTAATTATGGATTTATATTTGATAATAAATGTATTTGCAATTATATATAATTATATAATAATATATTTATATTATATATTTATACATATATTTAATTATATATAAATATATTTAATTAAAATTAGAATGCATTTTATTGTAATTTCTGTTACAAATGACTGAAAAGGGAATACTTGCTCCCTTTCCCAACTTTTTATTTCTTAAGTAAAATATGTGTGTGTGTGTGCTTAGTTGTGTCTGACTCTTTGCAACCCCATGGACAATATATAGCCCAACAGGCTCCTCTGTCCTTGGAATTTTCCAGGCAAGAATACTGGAATGGATTGCCATTACCTCCTGGAGGGGATCTTCCCAACCCAGGGATGGAACCCGGATCTCTTGAGTCCCCTGTTGACAGGCAGATTCTTTACCACTGTGCCACCTGGGAAGCCCCTAAGTAGAATATACTTTCCCACTAAACCAGTTGCTCCTACAGAATGCTCTCAGTTAGCAGGCTCCCATTACTACTGAGCGCTGGGGGAGTGTGTTTCCTGGGAAGGCAGCTAGTCTCTCCCAAATGTAAATCAGATTTCATCATGTCTGGCTCAGAGAGAACGTGGCATATAGAAAACAAATACACAGCTGCCTGGTGAATTTTTCCACTGAGAATTAGTCTAATACCTAAATGCACAATGAATAAAACATTTTCTAAATAAGACTATTACATTCAAATTCATTGTCACCATTAAATATTAAGAGTCAGGTCACTCCCTTGAATTATAACAAAATCCCACTCTCCTCCTTGAAAAAAAGTCCATATTACCTAGCATTTATTGTCACACTATTCAAATACGGGCTGCCTTTTAAATTTTATTATTAAATTTTTTCGGACAGCTACATTGCCTGTTATTAAAATATAAATTCTCCTTTGAGTGGAGAACTTCTCTGTAAAGGCCTCACAAAGTTCTTTTTTTTAATTATTTTTTAAACACTTCTCTTTATTTATTTGGCCACACCTCAAGGCATGTGGGGCTTCCCTGGTGGCTCAGTGGTAAAAATTTTTTAAAAATCCACCTGCAATGCAGCAGATGCAAGGATACAGGTTCAATTTCTGGGTTGGGAAGATCCCCAGGAGTAGGAAATGGCAACCTGCTCCAGTGTTCTTGCCTGGAAAAACCTATGGACAGAGGAATCTGGTGGGCTACAACCCATGGGGTCACAAAGAGTCCGACACCTCTAAGCACACATGTGTGCACGTGTGCACACGCACACGCCGCGCGCGCACACACACACACACACACACACAATGCTCTTAGCACAGTACAGGCTGTAGCTAGCCCTCAAAAACAATGCGCGCTGCTTTGTTATTGATTCCAAAATTTACAGAATCATCTTTGTAACCATGGGAAAATTATTAAACCTTCCTGGGCCTCACTTTTGTCATCTTTACAAGTAAATTGGATCAGATTCAATAGAAAATGCCTTTCAGGTTTCAAATGCTATGACAGTGCCCATAGGGATGGGGTAAACCCCAAATCTCTAACAGTGTGAGTGTTGGGGGAACTTTTTCAAACCTGTTCTTTCACAGTGAAATCAAGCTTCACCCATTCTCAACAAGGTTCATCATGAATTTTTCTGCATCCAGTGCTCAGATTTTTTAGCACTTGTTTGGGAAAGAGAATGACTCACTCATTGCAGAACTTTCCTCATTATGACAACTTTAATAATATTATTGACTTTCAAACTCCATAATGAATTTTTTTCTTTTTTTAAGATTATCTTATTATTCTTATTGTTGTTTATGTTTATTTTTTGACCGTGCTGTGTGGTATGTGGGATCTTAGTTCCCCAACCAGGGATCAAACCTGTGCCTCCTGCATTGAAAATGCAGAGTCTTAATCACTGGACCTCCAGGAAGTCCCTAAAAGTCCACAATGAATCTTTATTATAATCAAAGGGCTGCATGATGTAGATAGCACAGATAAAACTAACCAATTCAAGGGTTAGCTTGGTTAATGAGGATCACTAATATAGATTATTCCCTCCCAGTTGTTTTGGTGGGGTGAGTGTTAAGCACACTATCTAGCCATCTTCGCTGATTAAGCTAACCTGAAAATCTCCTTATCAGCCCTTAACTTTGTGCTTCACCAACACAGCCTTTGAAGTCTTTTTTTCTTTCTCATGAATAGCTTTTTTTTCTTTTTTTCCAGCCTAAGCTCCAAATTAAGAAATTAAATAGCATTACTTTCAAAGTAGATTTATGAGACCATTCACACATCATCATTAAATCTAAATTGATAAGTATTTTTTTCTCTAAATGATGCTACTTGTAGAACTAGTGGTATTTCCTATATGAATTACCATAGTTATATTGATTTGTGAACTCCAGAAAGAATTACCGCTAGGAGAAAAGACAAGCTAGAAGAGCATTAGCTGTTAAGTAGATATAACATTTTAAACTGTGTGTGTTAACTGATATTTATGCTCATTTTCCAAAAATGAATTGTAGATTGATGAAAGATATACTCACAACTCGATTTACTGGAAGAAAAAAAAACAATATATATAAATACACCCTGTGAGACTAAAAAATGTTTTTCTTCCAATAATTTAAATGGGCAATAATGCAAATAAGAATGTCATCTGGGTTTTAAGTGGCACACACAGTATTTTTGGATCCCAGATTGACTCCTGGCATAAATTGTTATTTAGGCACTGAGTCGTGTCCAACTCTTTTTCGACCCCATGGATTGGAGCCCATTGGGCTCCTCTGTCCATGGGATTTTCCAGGCAAGAATATTGGAGTGGGTTGCCATTTCCATCTCCAACTGGCATTAAGTACCAGAAAATAAAATAGAAACTAGATACAGCTGCTACTGCTGCTAAATCGCTTCAGTCGTGTCCGACTCTGTGCGACCCCATAGACAGCAGCCCACCAGGCTCCCCCATCCCTGGGATTCTCCAGGCAAGAACACTGGAGTGGGTTGCCATTTCCTTCTCCAATGCGTGAAAGTGAAGTCGCTCAGTCCTGTCTGATTCTTAGCGACCCCATGGACTGCAGCCTACCAGGCTCCTCCATCCATGGGATTTTCCAGGCAAGAGTACTGGAGTGGGTTGCCATTGCCTTCTCCAAGACACAGCTAGGCATTGGCAAATATCCTTTCATGTTACTGTTAAGAGATTAAAATAACTGCCTCTTTATTGGTGTGAATTTTCCTTATTTGAGGCTTTCTTGATTACAAATAACAGATTCCCACTTCAAATTAGCTTAATCATGAAGGGAATTTATTAGAAGATGCTGGACTATAATATGGTGAAACCCCAGATCCAGAACTAGCCATTAGGAGGTTACCTGACACCTGGAATGCAATGTATGTATGTCTCTCTTTCTCTCCCTCCTCAACCCCTTCCCTCCTCTCCTGTCTCCAGATTGGCTATTAATGCTTCTGCATGCACGTAGGGAAATGTAGTTGTTCTGCAGCTCCCTAGCTTAAATGTCCAGATTCAGACAACTCAGAGAGAAAACCAATAAACCTCTCTCACTCACGGGCTCAGATTTTTAGAAGAAACTGATTGGCCCAGCTTTAGTTAAATGTGTTGTTGTTGTTCAGTTGCTAAGTCATGTCTGAATCTTGCCACCCCCTGGACTGTAGCCTGTCAGGCTCCTCTGTCCATGGGATTTACCAGGCAAGAATACTGGAGTGAGTCACCATTTTCTTCTCCAGGGGATCTTCCCGACCCAGGGATCAAACCCACATCTCTTACGTCTCTTGCATTAGCAGGTAGATTCCTTACCACTGAGCCACCAGGGAAGCCCAGTTAAGTGTGTACCCTTGGCCTAGTCAACAATGGCCAGGGAGTAAGGTTCTGGAAATGCAAACATGGTTACTGGGAATCTAGTCCTAGCAGGAGGAGAACAAACAGTATGCACAAAAACAGAGGATATGGGTTGTATAGAGATACTCCCCCCAAAAGTTGTCTGTTCTTCCTTTTGACTGGCATGCATACACACACACAACTCTTTCTTCCTGATTATGCAATACATGATTTAAAACATCTTACATTGGACTAGCCCACTCTCTTCCTGAAGGGAGATAATCCAATCAGTCATCTCTAGCAACTGAAACCAAAAATGTCATCAATTGCATCTCATAGGAAATAGATTGTTAAAGGGAAGGCTAAAAATATTTATGGGCATCCATTAGTGTTGTGGTAAGTTCCTTGCTTAGTTAGTTGCTTTAGTAAAACATAATTACAAATGAGGGATTTCTTTCTGCATACTATCCTGAGTGACTCAGCCAATGAGTTCTTCAGTCTCTCTGTAGCCTCTTCTATTGATACAATTTCTCTCTTACTCAAGATTCTTTGGGTTGAAGGTGAAAACATACACAGACACAAAAACACACAGCTTAGGGGGAAAATGTTAGAAATTTATTGGAAGGATAAAGGATATATCAGGTAACTTTTACCAGGTAACAAATAACCCCAAAACTTAAAGACATAAAACCATACCCCTGAGGACTCCCTTGGTGGTCCAGTGGTTAAAAATCCATCTTCCTATTCAGGGGACCGAGGTTTGATCCCCGGTCAGGGAACTAAGATCCCACATGCCTCGGGGCAGCTAAGCCCATGCATGACTAGAGAGCCCGTGCGCTTCAACTAAGAGCTGATGCAGCCAAACAAATAATTTTTTTAAGTACTCTTTATTTAACTCAGTTTTGGAGACTGCTGGGTAGCTTTTCTCATGTGGTCCAACGCAGCTGGTCTCTGCTGAGATTCCTCGTGCATCTGCACAACTGGAAGGTAAGTTGGAAGCCTGATCTAGTGTGTTCATGCACTTGTGGTGATTGGCAGGCTACTTACTGTCTAGTGCATCTAAGTGGGTCACTCGGGATACTAGACAAGGTGCCCTCAATTGGTGGGCACAGGGTTCCTAAAAGAGCAGTGGAGGAAGCTGCAAAGCTCTTGAGAGCCAGAGTCAAAGCTCAGACAGTTCCATGTCTGCCATATTCTACTGGTCACGGTCACTCCTAAATTCAGCTGGATTCAAGGAAAAGGGAAAAGATCTACTCCTTGATGGAAGGAGTGCAAAATCTTATTAGTATTTCTGCAGTCTCCAGTAAGTGATATTTCAAGATCAAAGATAATACAAATAGCCAGACACCACAGTGACTAGATCTGGGAACTGTAATGCTTACAGAGCCTGGGACATTTCCATTTTCATTCAGGCTGTTGTCTGCCTCTCATCACAGCTAACTCTGCTCTTCTCAATAAGGCAGCTGACTTTAATTTGTGACTTTCTTCTCCTCTTTCGTGGGTGTATACAAAACCGAGGGAATAACCTCACAATTCAGAAGTGTGCATGTCTTCTGTTCTAGTGACCAGGGGCAGCTGTTGACCCAGCCCATCCACTGTGTCTGGGTGGAGAGCCACAGAATAGACACATGGTAGCTGGGAGCCCACCTGTGGAAGGGAAAGTTTTGGGATCTTTCTCAAAGGTGAGAGACCCAGGAGGCACTTTCTGTCACAGTGTGTAATGACAAAGCCTGTGTGCTATAAAAAAAAGACAAATGGAATAAGTACCCGATTACCACATCAGTAGCAGACAAGTGCAACAAAAATTGAAAACAAGCTTGTCATTTTCTTTTATGTCTTCCGAATCTGAAGCTCCTGTAAATACTCTCTATTCTTTTAAAAGGTTTATAAACGGTATTTAATGGAAGTCAAATTTGGTCTGCAGCATATTTTTTTCATTTGATTTTTTTCTCCTTATCTTGGGAACATCCCCTGATGAAAGGAATATTGCAGAGCACCATCATAGTATCCCTTCCATCCATCTGGGAAATGAGCACAGCATAAACCATAGCAAATAGACTATCTGCTTTCTGATAACAAATGTGATTTTTAGGAGTTTCTCTGAGCCCATGTCTTATGATTGCACCACACTTTTCTATACTTCCTGGTGGTCCCACAGAGAATCAGTTTTCCCTGGTACTCTTGTTGGGATAAATAATATCTCTTGCTGGCACCACTGCTTATTTTGTAGAAAGTGATTCAGAGGGGTATAAACCCCACGCAGATTAGTTCCCCACTTGCACTTACTCACTATGTCACCATCAGCAGGTCCTGGCAACCTTAGATCCACAGGCATGGAGTAGAAGGGTGTATTGTTCACTCAGCTCAAGCTAGAAGCACAGCGAGGCAGCAGCTTCTAGGGCAGATGGCTCTCCCCCCCTGCCCAGTGGCACAGCATCTGTGAACTCCTCATGAGTGCGGGCTAAGCTTCAGCCTTTCTACCTGTCCCAGCAGTTCTCCAAGCAGCCTAGGAGGCTTGTCTTCTACATGTAGGACACTAGGACTGGGATGCCCACTGTGTGGCTTAAGCACACACACTAAGCCTGGTGTGTACAATGCTTTCCTTCCCATCCTGCCCAATTAAGTATGCATCTTCCTTACAACCTTGATGATATAGGAGTCCTTCTCCCAGTTTCCAGTTAGCTTTCCATGAGAATTGTCCCACAGGTAGATGTACATTGATGGGTTCACAGGGGAAGATGAACTCCACATCCTCTTACTCCACCATCTTGATCTCCTCTGGCCTTCAGTTCAGTTCAGTCGCTCAGTCGTGTCCGACTCTTTTCGACCCCATGAATCGCAGCATGCCAGGCCTCCCTGTCCATCACCAACTCCTGGAGTTCACCCAAACCCACGTCCATCGAGTCGGTGATGCCATCCAGCCATCTCAACCTCTGTCGTCCCCTTCTCCTCCTGCCCCCAATCCCTCCCAGCATCAGAGTCTTTTCCAATGAGTCAACTCTTTGCATGAGGTGGCCAAAGTACTGGAGTTTCAGCTTTAGCATCATTCCTTCCAAAGAACACCCAGGACTGATCTCCTTTAGCATACACTGGTTAGAGAAACTCCCCAAGTAGACTCAAATGCAAATGGAAATTTTGATTATGATAAAAGTAGCTTTCCTCTAACATTACTGGAAAAATGATGGCTTGTAAATAAATGGTGTTCAGGCAACTGGACTGCAATTTGAAAAAAATAAAACTAGCTCCATACCAAAATTCCAAATTAATTACAATTCTAAGTGTAAAAATACTATATAAGAACAGAAGAAAATACAGATTCATGCCTTTTATTATAAAGGCTTTTCCCTGGTTTATAAAGGCATGAATCTGTATTTTCTTCTGTTCTTATATAGTATTTTTACACTTAGAATTGTAATTAATTTGGAATTTTTGTATGGAGCTAGTTTTATTTTTTTTCAAATTGCAGTCCAGTTGCCTGAACACCATTTATTTACAAGCCATCATTTTTCCAGTAATGTTAGAGGAAAGCTACTTTTATCATAATCAAAATTTCCATTTGTATTTGAGTCTACTTGGGGAGTTTCTCTTCAGTCTCATCTATCTGTCTGTTCATGCACTAAGCTCCACAATTCCAAGAACTAACATCAAGGATATGGGAAAAAACCAACCATGGAACTGAAGATTAACTGTACTTAAAACAATCAAGATGATGCCAGTCAGACCACCACATGACCAATTTCAAGATGACTGTCAGAGCTGACTGTGCTGTTTCTGCATGGAGCCACCTCCTTCTGTCTATAAAAGCTCTTATCCCCTATTGCCGGTGGGGAGGGCGTAGTCTGCTTTCGGATAGGAGTCCAACCTCCCCCTCTCTGGTTGTCAGCATCCAAAATAAAGCAAACTTTCCTTTCCACCAAACTTGCCTCTTTATTGACTTTTGAATGATGGTCAGCTGGACCCCACTTTTGATTATATGACCAACAACCAGCAAAAAACAAACAAACCTGAAGCTCTAGAATCTTCCTCTCTTTTTCTCCCTCTCCATTGTGGGTTTATAGAGGCAAGCTGCCATGAATCCTACAGCCATAAGAAAATTCATTTTGCCAATAATCTGAGAAAGCTTGAACGTGAATCTTTCTGCATTCAGGTCTGTGACAAGAACCTAGCCCTGGCAGACACCTGAGGGCAGACTTATAAGACCTTAAGCCAAAGACTCAGCTTAAGTCATGCTCAGACTTCTGATCCCAGAACCTGAGAAAATAAATAAGTGTGGCTTTAGGCTGCTGAATGTGTGATAGTTTATTATACAGCTGCTGCTGCTGCTGCTGTCAGTCACGTCAGTCATGTCCGACTCTGTGCAACCCCATAGATGGCAGCCCACCAGGCTCCCCCGTCCCTGGGATTCTCCAGGCAAGAACACTGGAGTGGTTTGCCATTTCCCTTTCCAGTGCACGAAAGTGAAAAGTGGAAGTGAAGTCTCACTCAGTCATGTCCGACTCTTCGTGACCCATGGACTGCAGCCTACCAGGCTCCTCCGTCCATGAGATTTCCCAGGCAAGAGTACTGGAGTGGGGTGCCATTGCCTTCTCCTTATTATACAGAAAGGAACAACTATTACAGCGTTCACTCTTCAATGTAAAATAGCAGTTTGAATAATAGAATCCTAAGTACGTATGAATATATGTAGGCTTGAGCAAGAGAAAGTGTGTGTGTGAAAAATAAAACACGTTTAAAAATTAAATACATTTTTAAGAATCAGAAAGTGCTAAGATGCTACTTGCTTAGCCTATGGTAAGCAAGTAAGTAAATAACTTTATATGTATTATTTTTTTTTTTTAGTGTGTGTGTGAGAGAGAGAGATAAAATAAGACTACCACTACCAACCTTAGAGTTTTATGAGAGTAAAATAATAAAAGTATATACATATGCTTAGTGCATTGTTTGGCTAGGGTAGAAGACTATATAAATATTAGGTCTGTGCTTACACCTTTGTTTGACTGTTTATTGATGTTCAAGGGGATCCATGGCTGTGTTCCAACACATGCCAACTTTGTCACTCAGCATATAAAACAATCCTTGTTGAAACCATCAGTCTACAGATACCCAACAAAAAGTCTGTCTGAGACTCTGAGACTGCTTAGCAAAGCCTATCCAACAGAACTGAGAAGCCTTGGGAGCAGGCTTTGGGGGGCATTTTAAAAGTTTACGCACCAATCCAGGGGTTTTTTGTTTAAATGAGGTGGCATTGTGGAATTTTTCAAAAACAATAAGCAGAACACCATTGTTCTGGTTATTATTGTTATTCATTGTTCAAGATGATTATTTCCTGCCTGCTGGGGTAATTATTTGAGCAATGTATTTCAAATAATCCTAATCGAAGAAGAATTTTTCACTTCAACCTTTGAAAAGATTCTTTGAAAACCTTTGAAAATATCTACCATCTTCTCTTAATAGTTGTGTGAACAACCTCTATTTATTAGGATATTTAGAAGTTTCTTTTCATGATCGATACTGGCTAAGACCACCTGTGTTTTTATAAAGCATAGTTAGAATTAAATCCCAGAATTCAAGGTGAGCTTTCCCTCACTGTTATTTTTCTTCCTACTTCTTGACTCCACAAGGACTCTCCATGGATATATCAGCCCCATCTTCTCCGTCCTGAGCAAAAGCACAGTGGAGTCTGTCTCTCATCAATTAATCTGAATATTTAGCTCCTTCTGTTTGTTTTACAGTTTTTACAAAATAAATTCTTTTCCCAGTGGGGGAAAAAAGATTTGTAGGCATTTGCATGGAAAGATTTCTAAGATGTATTGCTAAGAAAAAAAAAAAAGCCTGTGATGGAATGAAGACTAATATGCAAAGCCAGATCCCACAAGCATGGAAAAACATGGGCAAAAGTTTGATGGTGTTTGATGGTTCCACTGCACACCCATGGAAGGGAGTGGAATGGGAAGTGGCCAGGGTGCCTGTCGCCTTTAATTATGTCCATTTCTGTATCATTTAAGTTTTTTACAGTAAGGCTGTATAGACTCACTGTTTCAGGCTTCCACGGTGGCTCAGTAATGAAGAACATGCCTGCCAGCACAGGAGACACAGGCAACATGGGTTCAATCCCTGGGTCAAGAAGATCTCCTGGAGGAGGAAATGGCAACCCACTCCAGTATTCTTGCCTGGAGAATCCTGTGGACAGAGGAACCTGGCGGGGTACAGTCCATAGGGTCACACAGAGAGAGTCGGACATGACTGAAGCAACAGAGCATGCACACATACACAGACTCACTATTTCATTTTTTTTAATTTTATTTTATTTTTAAACTTTACATAATTGTATTAGTTTTGCCAAATATTTCATTTTTTAAGCTGTTTTCAATTAAAAAGAATATGCAGACTTTGACCAATAGAGGCACTTATCACTGGCAAGCCTATGTTTAGATGTCGGTTCCTTGAAATCACCTTCTTTGACCATTATGTCTAAAGGACCCTCTCTTCTTTCGCTCTGTCCCTGAGTCCCTCATCTCCCTCAAAACTCTTGTCACAATGCAAAATTCAATTGTTGGGACTTCTTTGTGGTCCAGTAGTTAAAATTTTGTGCTTCCAATGTAGGAGGCCCAGGTTTGATTCCCTAGCCCCCCAGGCTGCACAGCATGCCCCCCTCCAAAAAAGAAGAATAAACTAAGAACAAAATCACATGGACACAACAATTCAATATGTTCTTTTAGAACTCATAGTAGATCTGAAAACCCACGAGTATGTGAGTAGAACTTCCTGCTTGACTTTCTTCTAATGCCCTTACAACAGCCAAAAAAAAGAAAGAAAAGGTGAAAAAAATAATAGTACCACACTCACATGATTGTTGTAAAGATAAAGTGGAATAAATTATCTGTTATAAAAGGAACAAAATCAAACCAAGGCTTATTGGCCTCTCCCAGCTAAAATGCAGATTTTGTAATGGCAAAAGTCTCATCAATCTTGTTCAGTTTTGATTCTCCAGTGTATGGTAGAGAACTGGCCATAGAGTAGTCGGTCAGGAAATATTTGAATGAATGTTGAAATGAATGAGGCAGATGCCCATTTACTCTGTGTTCTCAGCTGCACAACTTCAGAGGGGCAGGAGCTGCAAGGGAGAGCTGTAGCTTGCCCAAGTTCTGTATCTGCTTCCAATTTACCCCTTGCTTCATCGTTAGAGACACTTATCTCAAGAGCTTCAGAGAAAATTGGCCCAATAGAGGATCCCAGCAGTTACAGATTTGTGACAAGGAAGTGTCTGCCAACCTGCTGTTGACCTGGCTCCCAAAGAGTACGGGGCAGTGTTTTACTCCAGGTTCTGCAGAAAAGAAGAACCAACAGTGTGTATATCTCTCTCTCACTCATTATACCTATTTTTTTTAAACACACATTATAGCTCTGTTCAAAGGGCTTTCTTGGCAGCTCAGATAGTAAAGAATCTACCTTCAATGCAGGAGATCTGGTTTAATTCCTGGGTTGGGAAGATCCCCTGGAGGAGAGCATGGCAACCCACTCAAGTGTTCTTGCCTGGAGAATCCAATGGACAGAGGAGCCTGGTGGGTTGCAGTCCATGGGGTCGCAAAGAGTTGGACGTGACTGAGCAACTTGCATATGTATGATATATATGTGTGTGTGTGTGTGTGTGTGTTTATGCTGTAAAAATGTAAGTGAATGTTTATTACATGAGGGGAGAGCACAAAAAAATAACTAAAGCCACCCTCTTGTGTACAGAGAGATAGTCCCATATAAGATTGTAACTCTCATTACAGGTTTTAGGTGAAGCAATGATACTACTCAAAAGAACCCAGAATTGGGCTTAAAGTCTCTCTGTCACCTGGCCTGAAGTAGTGAATGAAATACAATTCTAGAAGAATAGAAGATGTTTGATATAGAATGACATGAAGGCAACAAAGTGAAGTAACTCATCACTAGTAATTTTTTTTTAAGGTAGCGTGAATTTAAGCTTGTGGCCATCTTTTGGAGCTTAGGTATGATTAAAGAATGGCACCACAGGACAGACAGGTCCTAACTATTGGGAGGGGTTAACATGAGCAGCTCTGTAGAACCAAGCTGCTTCCAAAATTGTCACTGTGATGTTTCGGGTACCACTTTGAACTTTGGGCACATTTTGAGTTAGAGATTGGTCCTTTCTCTTACTATTTTTTTTTTTTTGTCCTATTCAATAGTTCTACTGGTTTCAGAAGCATCATTCCACATCCTACCAACAGAGAGAAAGAGAATATGAGAGAGGGAGATTGAGTTTAAGGAATTAGCTCACAAAATTTTAGGGCCTGGCAAGTCCAAATCTACAGGGCAGGCCAACAGGCTTGAGACCCAGAGAAGAGTTCATGTTTCAGCTTGAGCCCAAAGTCAGTCTGCTGGCAGAATTCCCTCTTCTTTGAGGGACATCAGTCTTTCTTTCATGAAAGGTCTTCCACTGATTAGATGAGGTCCACCTTCATTATTGCAAATTTGGAAAACTCAGCAGTGGCCACAGGGCTGGAAAAGGTCAGTTTTCATTCCAATCCCAAAGAAAGGCAATGCCAAAGAATGCTCAAACTACCACACAATTGCACTCATCTCACATGCTAGTAAAGTAATGCTCAAAATTCTCCAAGCCAGGCTTCAGCAATACGTGAACCGTGAACTTCCTGATGTTCAAGCTGGTTTTAGAAAAGGCAGAGGAACCAGAGATCAAATTGCCAACATCCGCTGGATCATGGAAAAAGCAAGAGAGTTCCAGAAAAACATCTATTTCTGCTTTATTGACTATGCCAAAGCCTTTGACTATGTGGATCACAATACACTGTGGAAAATTCTGGAAGAGATGGGAATACCAGACCACCTGATCTGCCTCTTGAGAAATTTGTATGCAGGTCAGGAAGCAACAGTTAGAACTGGACATGGAACAACAGACTGATTCCAAATAGGAAAAGGAGTACGTCAAGGCTGTATATTGTCACCCTGTTTATTTAACTTATATGCAGAGTACATCATGAGAAACACTGGACTGGAAGAAACACAAGCTGAAATCAAGTTTGCCAGGAGAAATATCAATAACCTAAGATATGCAGATGACACCACCCTTACGGCAGAAAGTGAAGAGGAACAAAAAAGCCTCTTGATGAAAGTGAAAGTGGAGAGTGAAAAAGTGGGCTTAAAGCTCAACATTCAGAAAACTAAGATCATGGCATCCGGTCCCATCACTTCATGGAAAATAGATGGGGAAACAGTGGAAACAGTGTCAGACTTTATTTTGGGGGGCTCCAAAATCACTGCAGATGGTGACTGCTGTCATGAAATTAAAAGACGCTTACTCCTTGGAAGGAAAGTTATGACCAACCTAGATAGTGTATTCAAAAGCAGAGACATTACTTTGCCAACAAAGGTCCATCTAGTCAAGGCTATGGTTTTTCCTGTGGTCATGTATGGATGTGAGAGTTGTACTGTGAAGAAGGCTGAGTGCCGAAGAATTGGTGCTTTTGAACTGTGGTGTTGGAGAAGACTCTTGAGGGTCCCTTGGACTGCAAGGAGATCCAACCAGTCTATTCTGAAGGAGATCAGCCCTGGGATTCTTTGGAAGGAATCATGCTGAAGCTGAAACTCCGATACTTTGGCCACCTCATGCGAAGAGTTGACTCATTGGAAAAGACTCTGATGATGGGAGGTACTCGGGGCAAGAGGAGAAGAGGACAACAGAGGATGAGATGGCTGGATGGCATCACTGACTCGATGGATGTGAGTCTGAGTGAACTCTGGGAGTTGGTGATGTACAGGGAGGCCTGGCATGCTTCGATTCATGGGGTCGCAAAGAGTCGGACACGACTGAGTGACTGATCTGATCTGATCTGACCTTCATTGTAAAGGGTGACCTGCTTCACTCAAAGTCTACTGAATTTTAAGTGTTAATCTCATCTTTAAATATGCCTTCACAGGCAGGGAAAGTCTGCACCCTTCCCCCATACTTTGCCCTGTGTATCTATTCCATCTGGTTATCCTGAGTTATAGCCTTTTATAATAAATTAGTGACCTTGTAGGTTTCCCAGGTGGCACTGTGGTAAAGAACTCACCTGCCAATGCAGAAGACACAAGGACATAGTTCCACCCCTGGGGTTGGGAGGATCCCTTAGAGTAGGAAGTGTCAACCCACTCCAGTATTCTTGCCTAGAAAACTCCATGGATGGAGGGGCCTGGGGGGCTACAATCTATGGGGTTGCAAGGAGTCAGACATGACCGAGCGACTGAGCACAGACAGTGATCTTGTAAGTAAAATGTTTCTCTGAGTTCTGTGAGCCAATTTAGCAAATTAAATAAACCTGGAGAAGGGTTAATTGCAGTTTCCCATTGATAGCAGGTAGGTCAGAAGTACAGGTGGCAGTCTGGACTTGAGACTGGCACCTGAAGTGGGAGGGCAGTCCTGAAGGAGTGACCCCTTAACCTATGGGATCTGATGCTATCTCAGCAAAGACAGGTCAGAACTGAGTTAATTTGTGGTGTCAGAGAATTTCTTCTTGGTATAGGGAACAACCACCACCCCACTACACACACACACACACACACACACACACACACACATTGGAATGGGTAACCAGAACCTTTAGAGACTCACTCATGTTGTGTGTAGTTGTGGTTTGTTTATTCTCATTGCTAGATAGTATCCAGTGTATGAATATAAAATAAATTTTAAGAAATACCAAAAAAGCCTTCATAGAAACATTTAGACTAGCATTTGATGAAATATGAGGGCAGCGTGTCCTAGCCAAGGTGACACATAAAATTAATCATTCCAGGCAGGATGGCAGAGCTTCAGCTGAGGCAAGTGAGTAGAGAGTCCTATGTTGAAAAGCTTAGACACAAGGGCATGTGTGAGGAAGAAAGAGCAAGTTTTATGTAACTTCCTGACTGATGCTGAACCTCTCTTAACCTTCTGTTTATATTTTTTAATTGTGGTATAAGTCACATAATCTAAAACATACTATCTTAACCATATTTAACTGTACAGTTTAGGGCACTAAGTACATTCACATTGTTGTGTAACTCTCATAATCTTTCCTCTCCCGAATTTTTCACCTTCCTAAACTGAGATGCTGTCCCCATTAAACAACTCCTCACCCCCCCTCCCCACCCCCAAACCCCCAGGCCCTGGCATCTACCAATGTACTTTCTGACTCTATGAATCTGACTGTTTAGGTACCTTGTATAAGTAGAGTCAAACAATATTTTTCTGCACCCAATGCATATTGGAATGCATGTTTAAGGTCTTAACTCTCTTTTGTGCAGTGATTGGGGGTTCCCAGGTGGCACTAGTGGCAAAGAACCTGCCTTTTAATACAGGAGATGTAAGATACACGAATTCAATTTGCAGGTCAGGAAGATCCCCTGGAGAAGGGCATGGCAACCCACACCAGTATTCTTGCTTAGAGAGCCCATGGACAGAGGAACCTGGCAGGCTACAGTCCATAGGGTCACACAGAGTCAGGCACTACTGAAGCGACTTAGCACATGCAGTGATTAGAAAGAGAATCAGAGCCAAGCTGGAGCCAAGTCCAGCAGGGGGAGGAGCCCTGGCTTCCAGTCCCATCTCAGCCAAATGTAGAGATGAAGCTGTTGGTGGAAACCAGGCAGCTCTGAGCACCCAGCTCTGACTGCGGTGACCTTCTACCTCAGCATTACTACATTCTTGGGTACCAGCAAGAAAGCCAACCAATTCTAGCCAAACTACAGATAAATAAATTGAAAGGCAGACTGTCTAAACAAGGCACCTTCAGTGGCACACTGGAGCAGTTGTCCAGATAAGTCAGGGTAAGATTTTGTCAGCAAGGGTGAAAAGCTTATGTTTGGGGGTTCCGTTATTCCAGGGGGTGACTTTCACCAGTGAGATTATCTTTAGCATTTAACTCAGGGAGTTGTTCAGTTGTCACAGATGTTCATCAAGCTCTGTGGAGCTGCCAGTGAGGAGAGAAGTGGAACAGGGACAACTCCACCAGGAAACTGGGACTTTATGAAAGGGTGTCCGAGGGACAGGATTCTAATCCGCTTCAACACCTCTCTGGCTGATTCAGGACCGATCACTTAACCTCCAGCCTCAGTTTCCTCTCTGATTCTCTCCCAGCCCTATAATTTCCTTGGATTTCTAATCTCAGACTCTCTGATGGCCAAAATGTCCTCTGTCCTCTCTCCTAATGCCTAATGCTAACCCCATGTGCCTTCGATGTCTGCTACCAATGCTGTTGATTTTATTTATTTGTTTATTTTTGGTCTGTGCTGTGGGACATGTGACATCTTAGTTCCCTAACCAGGATAGAACCCACACCCCCTGCATTGGAAGCATGGAGTCTTAACCACTGGGCTGCCAGGGAAGTTCTATATTGATTTTATTTCTGCCACTTGAGTCACAGAAAACCCATATTAAAAAACATTTCTTTTTCCCCACACTGGTGTGTCAGAATATAGGTTGGGAATTCCTTTATACATATACTATATGTTTCTCTAATTCTAATAGAGAATAATACTGTGCCAGTGATAAAAACTGGAGAAGGCAATGGCAACCCACTCCAGTACTCTTGCCTGGAAAATCCCTGGTAGGCTGCAGTCCATGGGGTCGTGAAGAATCGGACACAACTGAGCAACTTCACTTTCACTTTTCACTTTCAGGAAATGAAAGTGAAGGAAATGGCAACCCACTCCAGTGTTCTTGCCTGGAGAATCCCAGGGAAGGGGAAGCCTGGTGGGCTGCCATCTATGGGGTCGCACAGAGTCAGACACGACTGAAGCGACTTAGCGGCAGCAGCAGCAGCAGCAGTGATAAAAACAAAGCAAGGAACAATTAACAGAGCCTGATTGTATTTCCAAATACCACTATATCCTTTCCTGGTTTGGTTTCCAGTATTTGGGAAGTCGGTTTTTCTTTTTTTAGTCTTCCTGCTGTTCACTTGATTCAGAAAATCTCTTGTTGCTATGGAAGTCAATTTTTTTTTTCATGTTTTCAAATCCTCTCTTCATGCCTTTACAATTAAAACTCAGACCTAATTATAATGCTAAACATTTCAATCTGAGATCACATATGAAGTAAAAGAGAAAGCTTTGTCCGACTTGGTTTATTTTTCTACTTGACTTTGAACTCTTTTCCATTCTTTCACATCCCACTTGAATGAGGCTAAGAGGTGACGAAAATCAATTATATGAATTTAATTTGCCCAAGCTTGGGATCAAATTTTATTACTCTTTTCCTGAGCATCTGGTTATTCTAATTAATTTTCTCCTCCTTATCAGCAGTTTTAATGATTCATTTCCACGCCCTTCTTTTGCCAACTGCGTCAGAGCGATATGGTTGGCCAAAGGTGTCTCCATGGCTGTGGAGAAGCTCTGACTCTGGGAGAAGAATGAGGAGCAGGATGCTGAGCAAAAGAGGAGGGTTGAGGTCATTTCACTGAGCAGTGACTGTCACCTTCATTTTGCCTGTGGGTTTTGTCATGTCCACTCATGCATACACACAAATATACATCGTTGGATGGATCCTCATGTCAGAAATGGGTAGCAAGTAAAAATGAGGGCATATTCCACACTTTTTACCCTAGTCTAAATTCAGGTTCTCTGTAGCACTTCTCCTAAGTAAGCTCTTTTAAATCGGATCCCTTTAATTACTCCAGATCCCCTTAACACGTTGCTGTCGTAGCCAAGTCACAGGTTGACATGCACAACAGGGCAGATCAGTAACGAATGTGTGAACTTGTGGCGTGAGATCAGGCTCCAGGCATCCATGCTCATGAATGGCATTGAGAGGAGTGTCAGACCTGCTAGGAAGTTAAGCATGTGATGTGAGTTCCTGGAATTAAGAGTAAACACAAATTAAATCAGAAATGGTGTGTGTGGCCCCATCCTTGAAAGGTGTGAAAATGGCCCGGCGCCACTGTAGCCCTCAGTAGGTTCATTAAGTCCTTCCCGAAGGGAACATGGCTCAGTCCCAGACTCTGAGCATCTGCAAGTACTGAAAAACATGCAGGGAAATAAATGCATGAAAGTGAATACATCCATACAGAAGGGCACCATCACCTCCAAAGACTACTGAGGCTGATGTCAATCACGCAGAAAAAGCAAATAAACAACCCATGCCTTATGCTCCTGTTTCACCTTTAATTCCCATGACTAATCTTCTAAGTAAGAACTGCCTTCCTGAGAGCATTTTTTTCATGTACCTTTTACCTGTTCACAAAGAGTAGGCAAAGATAGAGCAGGGACATTCTGTTTGCACGTGAAGAAGGATTTCTTGGGGATGAACAATACAGCAGCTTATAAAATGTGGTGTGTAGTTTTCAACCCTGGAGCAGGTAAAAAAAAAAAACAGTTGTCTGAAGTTACTTGGGTCATAAATGGCAAGGATTGGATATACATTATTTTAACCAGCTGTGAAACTGGTCAGATATAGAAATGGAGAGAATAATATCATCATTTGTCCTATAAACACTTGCCAAGTACCTGCTATACACCAAACACTATGCCCAGTTTTGGAAATACAATGAACCAACTCTCTTTCCAAGGCACTCATAGTCTCAGGAGTGGGACAAGCAGGCAAGCAAATTTTGCTATATAGGTCAGGACATAATTCCAGAAAACTCTAGTAAAGGGTATGCAAAGCACTGGGTGCTTTGGAGTAAAAAGAGAGATATCTAACTTGGGGCAATGCATGCTAGGAAATCCTCCCTGATAACCAGCCCTCTAGTTATAAACACTAAATAATCATGTGATTATAAAGAAAGTTCATCTGTGGGAATAAAATAATATGCATTGGAATCGCTTCTTGCATATGGGGTAGGTTATTAGCACACAGGATAAAAATCAAATGTATTGACAGTTATTCATAAACTTCCTGCACATTGCCCATTCAGTACTATGTACATGAGTTTTTGCAGTTTTATGTGATAACTATATTCAGTAACAAATATGCATAAATGTGTGATCTAAACAAGCACAAAGATATCAGCAAGATGCTTTCAACGTGAGAGACACAAGAAAATGTGATATATTTATTTAGTGATAGAGCAGAACCACTTGCAGTATTTAAATTATTTCTTCCTTCCTCTCCCTTTGTATTTTTTTTTCAAGCATGGGTAGTTAGATTTGTCTAAGTTAAACGAGGACATGGTGTGATTGCACCATATTACTTTGACTTCTCCTTACAACAATGACAAATTACAGTTGGAACAAAAGTCTTTAAAGTATCTTGAATTCTCTTAAATCAGTGATTCACAGAGCTGAGGAACTAAATGAAAACTACAGCAAAATAAACTTTTTAAAATAACAAATATTTATTAATTTTGGTATCCTTATTTTTTTAATGTCCTGCAATTAGGAAGAATTATTTCATTCATACGAATGATGACTTTTGCATAAAATTACAATTGCTCATTTCAAATTAACAAGTGAAACAATATAGTACCATTAAAAGAAATGAAAACGCACATCACTAGAAACATATTCTCCAAATTTGCTCTGTTCCATCCGCCCATGGACTGTGTTGGCCCAGCTGTTGGTTCAGAAGCAAATCTGCTCAGTTAATATCACCTTCTACCTCCTTTCCATTGCCTCTATAAGCCGAGTGAAACTGGAAAGTCACTCAGTCATGTCCAACTCTTTGCAATCCCATGGACTGTAGCCTGCTAGGCTCCTCTGTCCATGGAGTTCTCCAGGCAAGAATACAGGAATGGGTAGCCAGTTCCCTTCTCCAAGGGATCTTCCCATCCCAGGGATCCAACCCAGGTCTCCCACATTGCAGGTGGATTCTGTACCATCTGAACCACCAGGGAAATCCATAAGTCAAGTCCCCGGTCACTGTTCCCCTCCGTGCCCCATATGCAACCTTCCAAACCAATCCTTCATTGAAGGACTCAGCATCCTGGGCTTCTTATCCCTGAAGGGGAGCTGTTCGAGGAGCACCTAGGTCAGTCCTGGGACATGCACACTGCTGCTCGGGCCCAAAATGGGACCAGAGTTGATCTCTGACAAGGCAGCTCTGAGTCTTCTCTCCCTCCACTTAAGGCCCCCTGTCTGATCGTGATACTCCCATTCTTGTCATGGTATCTGCCCCCACTCTCTCACCTTCTAGGAGTCCCACTCCAGGAAGTCTCAATGATACTCAACTGAAAGCATTCAAATTCCCTAGTTTAGTAGTTCTCAAGGTTGACTGCACATTTTATTCTTGGGAAATTCTTTAAAAAAAAAAATCATTGTCTGGCCCTACCCCCATAGATTCTGACTTATAAGTTCTGGAGTAAGTTATAGTTATTAGCATTTTGTGTATGTTTCTAATGTGTGTGCAGCCAGGGTTGAGGACCACTGCCCTAGCAAGTGTTATGTGTCATCGCAGGCTCACCTTCCCAGGCAGTGCCAACAGCCAGGCTAGTCCGTCTAAGGATTCCTAACATGCACACACACACACACACACACAAACACCAGACTAGCTAAAAGTAAATAACGCAAGGAAAGATTACCAATAGAAGCAGAAATAAAGTATACCTACCATGCTGTGTCTGAATGCCTGGCCCACAGAATCCAGAAGCATGATGACGTAGTTGTTGTTATACACATTCTGTTTGGGAGGTTTTGTTACATAGCAGTAGATAATTGGAACAGCAAGTTACATAACTTTTCTAAGGTCTGATTTGGTTATTTTCTAAAGTTTTGAAAGGTTGTGTTGAAAATTAGAGTTAATGTATATCATTTACCGGCACAAAATAAGTGCTCAATAAATGATATCTGTTCATGACAACAGTTATCATTATTAACTCTTGTCTCTATGAAACCTGGCTGCTTCTACTTCATAGTTGCCCTTCAGATTTGAAGAGGCATCAGGATGTGAACAAAAAATTTTATATGATGGATGCTCTTTCAAAGCTAACTGTTCAGAAGGACCAGTCTCTTGATTTGAAGTGACACCAGTCATTTATCCAACAACTCAGTCATAAATTACTTTTTTGATTCATGTTTTTTCTGAGCAGTTTAACAAGTTTTTATGGAACAGTGTGCTATATACAATGACACAAAAGATAGAATCTCTGCCCAAAGGGGTTAATAGTCTTAATAATAATTAAGAAAACAAAATCATCAAATAGAGCTGAGAACGTCCAAAATATTCCTTCATTTTATTCTTGAGGAAATTGAAATCTGGAAAAGTTCCATCAAGCTGCTCAGGACCACATATGATTAGCAGCAGAGCTGAGACTAGAACCCAGAACGCCTTACTTCAACCCTTTATTCATTCCTCCCTTCAGGAAACATTTGTTGAGCACTTCCTATGCTCTGGCCACTATGGACTCAAAGATGAAAGGGAGACACTCTTGCTGACAAGGAGCTCATAGTCTGATGGGAGGTACAGTCACAAAGACAGATAAGCACAGAGTTCAAGGGAGGAGCTGCAAGGTTGGAAGGTGGTCTGCGAGCACCGAAGAGGCTGCCGCCTCTTCTTTGTTGAAAGATTCAGAAAGGAGATGACATTTGGGCTGATTTTTAAAGGCTGAATAGGAGTTTCCAGGCAGGGAAAAGGCATGCCAAGTAAAAACAATTAATTTTGTGATGCCTTAGATATATGCATATGCATTTTTATTACACTAGAGTTTCAGAAACTCAGCTCCATGCACCTATGGAGAATTTTGATCCTTTTAAACAGTTCATATTTTATTCAAGTTTATTAAACAGACACCAACCCTAAATATTCATTGGAAAGACTGATGCTGAAGCTGAAGCTTCAATACTTTGACCACCTGATGCAAAGAGCTGACTCTTGGAAAAGACCCTGATGCTGGGAAAGATTGGGGGCAGGAGAAGAAGCCGGCAACGGAGGGCGAGATGGTTGGATGGCATCACTGACTGAATGGACATGAATTTGAGCAAACTCCAAGAGATGGTGAAGGTCAGGAAAGCCTAGCATGCTGCAGTCCATGGGATCACAGAGTCAGACATGATTTAGCGACTGAACAACAGCAGACACAATTCTTCACACGCAAGAAAACAATATGAGACACATAAAATATACATCTTTTCTAAAGAAACATGTAGTGTCTAAATTGGAGAGACCTTCAGAGATCATTTATCTCAGCCCCTGTGGATTCATGATCCATAGACATGGAGGGATATAGCTTAAAGAGCAGGAAGACTATGAAACCAGAGATGTAGTTAAAAGCAAGAACAATTAAAGGTTAAACTTAGATTATTATTCCCCCTTGATTCCCTTCCCCCATGGCATATCACAAAGTATAAAAGCAAAGGGGAGGAAAAAAATCAGCCACTGGGAGGACTCCCCCCTCTAGCCAGCCTATCACAATTATAACATGGTATTTGAAAGAAGAAAAGACATTTCCAAAGGGCAACGTTATTAATGCCACCAAGAAAGAATTGGAAAGTTGCAGTTTAAATCATTGGTTTTGTGCCAGTTCTCCTTTTTATATAAATATCAATTCTCACTGTGAGTTACTGCACCCTAATTTAGTTAGGAATACATCTTAACAATGGCTTGCTAGAAGGTGTGATTCAATGGAGGAAAAGGATTATCAGGTGGGGCAATGATCCATAAATAGATGTTATTATTATTTAACATTCGTTAAACACCCACAGTGAACTAAGCACTGTACTAAACTTTGGGAAGATATAGTTCTTCCTCTGACAAGAAGAGGCTAAACCCACAGAAAAGATGAAAGTTTAAATCTACTTAAGATCAGGGAAATTTATTTTTCTACTCCAACTTTTCCTTGCTTCACTTGTCAAATTAATATTATTCAAGATATTAGACTAGTATTTATAACAGTTGTCCCTTACCCATATTCAGCGTTTTATACTTTTTGTTATTGTTGTTGTTTAGTCTTTCAATCACGTCCGACTCTTTTGTGACCCAGTGGACTATAGCCCACCAGGCTCCTCTGTCCATGGGATTTCCTAGGTAAGAATATTTGAGTGGGTTGTTATTTCCTTTCTCTAGGGTATCTTCTCGACCCAGAGATCAAACCTGCATTTCCTGCATTGCAGGCAGATTCTTTACCACTAAGCCACTTGAGAACCCTAATGTTTTATGCTTTCTAGAGGGTCTTATGTGCATATCTCATTAGATAGCTAGGTACATAGTCTTTGGGAGATGTTAGCATTAAGAAGAGAGAGCTTCATTTCAGGAGAAGATAAAAAAAGTTAGAGGTGTCAGCTGACCTTTCAGAGCATCAAAGGGCAGCTATACTTGGGGAGGAGAGAGATTTTTCAAATACGTTAATATATGCACAAAGCAACTGTCCTCCCCACCTCTGTCTTTCAGGCCCCAGTTTCTTATCCTAGAGATAGAACAAATCAATTTCTTGTGTATTCTGCCAGAAATATCATATGCAAGTACCAGCATACAGATTACATATGTGGTGTCACACTATATGCGTGGTTATGCACCCACTTCTTTTTCTTATATTTTGGAGATTTTTTTCATGCTGCATTATTGTTTGTAATGGTTGCATCATATTTCATGTATAAATGATCCATAATTTACTTAATTAGTGTGGTTGTTGTTGCTTATTGTTCAGTTAATCAGTTGTGTCCAACTCTTTGTCACCCCAGGGACTGCAGCACACCAGGCTTCCCTGACCTTCACTATCTCCTGGAGTTTGCTCAAACGCATGTCCATTGTGTCAGTAATGCCATCCAACTATCTCATCCTCTGTCATCCCCTTCTCCTCCTGCCCCTAGTCTTTCCCAGCATCAGGGTCTTTTCTAATGAGTCAGCTCTTCTCATCAGGTGGCCAAAATATTGGAGCTTCAGCTTCAGCATCAGTCCTGCCAATGAGTATTCAGGGTTGATTTCCTTTAGGATCAACTGGTTTAATCTCCTTGCAGTCCCAGAGACTCTTAAGAGTGTTCTCCAGCACCACAGTTCGAAAGCATCAATTCTTCAGCACTCAGCCGAATTAATGTGGTAATAAAGGATATATAGGTGACATATATACACTACCACATATAAAATAGATAACTAGTGGGAACCTGCCATATAGAGCAGGGAACTCAGATCGGTGCTCTGTGATGACCTAGATGGATGGGAGAGAGGTCCAAGAAGGAGGGGGTACATGTATACATATAGCTGATTCACTTCATTGTACAGCAGAGACTAACACAACATTGTAAAGCAATTATACTCTAATTTTAGAAATGGGGAGAAAAATAAAGTACTATTTAAAATAAAACAGTATTTGGGAGGGTTAAGTTTTTTGTTTGTTTCTTCAAACTTTCTGCTATTACAATGATTCAATAGTTCGGTTCAGTTGCTCAGTCATATCTGACTCTTTTTGACCCCATGAACCACAGCATGCCAGGCCTCCCTGTCCATCACCAACTCCTGGAGTCCACTCAAACCCATGTCCATTGAGTTGGTGATGCCATCCAACCATCTTATCCTCTGTTGTCCCCTTCTCCTCCTGCCCTCAATCTTTCCCAGCATCAGGGTCTTTTCCAATGAGTCAGCTCTTCTCATCAGGTGGCCAAAGTTTCAGCCTCAACATCAGTCCCTCCAGTGAACACCCAGGACTGATCTCCTTTAGGATGGACTGGTTGGATCTCCTTGAAGTCCAAGGGACTCTCAAGAGTCTTCTCCAACACCACAGTTCAAAAACATCAATTCTTTGGCCCTCAGCTTTCTTTATAGTCCAACTCTTACATCCATACATGACCACTGGAAAAATCATAGCCTTGACTAGATGGACCTTTGTTGACAAAGTAATGTCTCTGCTTTTTAATATGCTGTCTAGGTTGGTCATAACTTTCCTTCCAAGAAGTAAACTTCTTTTAATTTCATGGCTGCAATCACCATCTGCAGTGATTTTAGAGCCCCCAAAATAAAGTCAGCCACTGTGTCCACAGTTTGCCATGAAGTGATGGGACCGGATACCATGATCTTAGTTTTCTGAATGTTGAGCTTTAAGCCAACTTTTTCACTCTCCTCTTTCACTTTCATCAAGAGGCTCTTTAGTTCTTCACTTTCTGCCATAAGGGTGGTTTCATCTGCATATCTGAGGTTATTGATATTTCTTCCAGCAATGTTGATTCCAGCTTGTGCCTCCTCCAGCCCAGCATTTCTCATGATGTACTCTGCATATAAGTTAAATAAGCAGAGTGACAATAATACCCTTGTAAAAACAACTTTCCTTGTTGTTTTTTGCTAGTCAAAGTGGATTTGCTAGTCAAAGTGTACATGAATTGGTCATTTTGATAGCTGTTGACAGATTCTTCTCCGGAACGTCTATGTTAACAGAAATTCTTAGCAGCAGCATTAGGACTGCCTGTTTTTCCACTGTCACTGACGCAACGTGTACTATCAAAACTGATGGTTTTTATAATCTGATAAGTAAAAAATAGAATCTTGCAGTAGTTTCATTTGCCCTCCTTCCAAAAATGAGACTTCTTTTTTTTCACAGTTTAAAAAACATTAGCATTCCTTTCTGTGAACTCTGTTTATATTCTGTATAAGATTTTCTTTTGGGGGTGGTTGTCTTTTTTCTGATTGATTTTAGGGAACTCTTAATACATAATCTGAATTGCATGTATTTTTCATAGTATGACATTTATCTTTTGATTCTGTTAATGATAATTTTTGTCTTAAAGAATTGTCTACTTTTAATAAATACATGAATTTGAGGGCATGGCAACCCACACCAGTATTCTTGCCTGTAGAATCCCATGGACAGAGGAGCCTGGGAGGTTCCAGTCCATAGGGTCACACACAGTCGGACACTGAGCAGCTAAGCAGCAGCAGATTTTGTTTCATATTTATAAGTCATTATTAATACAAGATTATGTTTTAAGAAACTCCCTAGTTTTCATCCGGTATTATGATTTTTATATGTAAGGGATTAATCCATTTGGTATTTATTTGTTGTAAGGTAGGCATCTAATATTTTGTTTTTCTTGATGGCCACCAGGTGATCCCAACTCCTTTCATGAATAAATCACCTTTAAATGTAAAGGCCACTTCTGTCAAATATCAAATTCCTTTATGGACAGCAGTGCTTTGTAAAGGCCATTATTCAGTTTAGGAATCTAGAAATTCCTCTGGGTCAGTTCACCAGAGCTGATGCTAAGAATGACCTCCTTAATCCAAGTAGATGTGTGTGGCATAGAACACAGAAAAAGTGACATGTAGGAAACAAGTGGAGTGCCTAGCTGGCCTGGAGATAGCAAATAGGAACAGAGAAAAGATAAAATATGAGGGGAAATTTAGGGCAGATTCCAAAACAAATACTTTATGATAGAGAAGGTGATCTGCATTCCAAGTGCCCTCCTGATAAAATAGGCAATCACCTATTCCAAATGCCCTGATGATAAAAATTGAAACTCCATCCAGGACCTGTCTAATCCACCTCTGCTTACCTCTCCAGCCCAGGATAGGCTGTTACCCCTACTTGTCTTTAAGCTTTCAGCTTAAGCACTGTTTCCCCAGGTCTACTTCCCTGACCTGGCCAGGACTGAGTCAGATATTCCTCTTATGTGTCTCTGCAGGATTTTGTGCTTTGTAGGGTGTAATTGTCTAGTCTCTTAATCCTTTCACCTTTGTTGCAAACATTTTCCCCTGCCTCCCATCTTCTATAAGATCTTTCTCCTGGTTAATAAATTTCTCCCGGGGGACAGTCCCATCTCTTACAATAAGTTCCATATTTCTGGGGCACTGACTCCAACCAGCCCAGAGATCTTACACTTGATCTAGAGCAAAGTCATTTAGCGCTTGGTCCAGGAATGAGCATGTGCCCAAGGAGAACTAATAGACACTTAGACTGGGGAGCCTGAATACAGACTCATGCCAAAAGCCATTGCAGAACAGGAGGCTGCAGAATGAACCAAAAATAAAGTGGGGCCAAAAAAATGGAGAGATAGAATATCACCTGAAGCCCTAGGTCAATCTGAAATCAGTCTTGTCCTCAGACAGTTTAATGACGTGGATTATTTCCTGTTTTTCCTCGGGTCACTTCAGTTTGGATTTTCCATCACTTCCAACTGCAGTGTCTTAACTTAAAGATTATGTTTCTTCAGTTCAGTTTAGTCGCTCAGTCGTGTCCAACTCTTTGCGACCCCATGGACTGCAGGACAACAGGCTTCTTTGTCCATCACCAACTCCCAGAGCTTGCTCAAACTCATGTCCATTAACTCAGTGATACCATCCAACCATCTCATCCTTTGTCTTCCCCTTCTCCTCCTGCCTTCAGTCTTTCCCAGCATCAAGGTCTTTTCAAATGAGTCAGTTCTTCACATCAGGTGGCCAAAGTATTCCAGTTTTAGCCTCAGCATCAGACCTTCCAGTGAATATTCAGGACTGATTTCCTTTAGGATGGACTGACTGGATCTCCTTGCAGTCCAAGGGACTCTCAAGAGTCTTCTCCAACACCACAGTTCAAAAGCATCAGTTCTTCAGCACTCAGTTTTCTTCATGGTCCAACTCTCACACCCATACATGACTACTGGAAAAACCATAGCTTTGACTAAATGGACCTTTGTTGGCAAAGTAATGTCTCTGCTTTTTAATATGCTGTCTAGGTTGGTCATAGCTTTTCTTCCAAGGAGCAAGCCTCTTTTAATTTCATGACAGCAGTCACCATCTGCAGTGATACTGGAGCCCAAGAAAATAGTCTGTCACTCTTTCCATTGTCTCCCCATCTATTTGCTATGAAGTGATGGGACTGGATGCCATGATCTTCATTTTTGGAATGTTGAGTTTTAAGCCAGATTTTTCACTCTCGTGAAAAATTTCACTTTCATCAAGAGGCTCTTTAGTTCTTCACTTTCTGCCATAAGGCTGATGTCATCTGTGTACCTGCTGCTGCTGCTGCTGCTGCTGCTGCTGCTGCTGCTAAGTCACTTTAGTCATGTGTACCTGAGGTTATTGCTATTTCTCCTGGCAGTCTTGATTCCAGCTTGTGCTTCATCCAGCCTGGCATTTCACATGATGTACTCTGCATATAAGTTAAATAAGCAGGGTGACAATATACTGCCTTGACATACTCCTTTTCTGATTTGAAACCAGTCTTATTTTCCATGTCCAGTTCTAACTGTTGCTTCCTGACCTGCATACAGGTTTCTCAGGAGGCAGGTAAGGTGGTCTGGTATTCCCATCTCTTGAAGAATTTTCCACAGTTTATTGTGATTCACACAGTCAAAGGTTTGTCATAGTCAATAAAGCAGAAGTAGATGTTCTTCTGGTATTTCTCTTGCTTTTTTGATGATCCAACAGATGTTGGGAATTTGATCTCTGGCTCCTCTGCTTTTTCTAAATCCAGGTTGAACATCTAGAAGTTCATGGTTCATGTATTGTTGAAGCCTGGCTTGGAGGATTTTGAGCATTACTTTGCTAGCGTGAGATGAGTGCAATTGTGCAGTAGTTTGAATATTCTTTGGCATTGCCTTTCTTTGGGATTGGAAAGAAAGCTGGCCTTTTCCAGTCCTGTGGCCACTGCTGAGTTTTCCAAATTTGCTGGCATTTTGAGTGCAGCACTTTCACAGCATCATCTTTTAGGATTTGAAATAGCTCAACTGGAATTCCATCACCTCCACTAGCTTTGTTCATAATGATGCTTCCTAAGGCCTTAGGGGCAGGAATTAAGTTTCTTAGGGGTAGGAATTATCTCAATGTTATTGTATTCCTATCATCTTGCCTGGAGCACAGCGGCCTTCAATATTGATATTCTACTTGCAAAAGATCACTGAGCCAGTGGTTGTAACCAAGCCTGGATTCATATCCACGGCTCCTTTGGGTCAAAATCCTTGGTTTTCTAATCTATAAAATAGCAACAGTAATACCTGCTTTGAGGTATGACATAAAAATGATAACATACGACCTGCTCCTGGTGAAGGGCTGGAAGACCCACCACACACCACCACAGGCCAAGTTCAAGACCAGGCATGTGGTGCTCTCCATGAGGTTGTTGTTCTTCAGTCCCTGAGTTGTAGCCAATGCACACCAGGCTCCTCTGTCTTCCACTATCTCCCTGAGTTTGCTCAAATTCATGTCCACTGAGTCAGTGATACTATCTAACCATCTCATCCTCTGCCACCCCCTTCTCCTTTTGCCTTCAATCTTTCCCAACATCACGGACTTTTCTCCATGTGGACCCAGCATGACTCTCAGTACTGCCAGACTGTGCATATCCTCGGGCTGAAGTTAGTGCCCAAGGTGCAGGATAAGGTGAAGCAAGCCCAGGCCAGGTCCTGGCAGAGTACAAGATGCTGGAGGACCGCAGTGAGTGCTTGGAGCTGACAGCCTGGAAGCAGGCCAAGAACCTGGAGCAGAAGCAACAGCCGGCCAAAGAGAAGGCCCCCCAGGCTGAAGAGGTGCAGGCCTGGGCACAACTCAAGGAGCCAGAGGTGCTACAGCTGTAGGAGGAAATGAAAAACTTCCTCACCAAGAGAACTCAGATATGCAGGTGCAAGACGCATTGGATTCCTAAAAAACTACCACTCTGGGCCATTCCCAGCCCAGGAATCTTACTTCCCCAGCCAGGGATGGAACCCATGCCCCTTGCAGTTGAAGCATGGAGTCTTAACCACTGGACCACCAGGGAAGTCCCTGGAATAAAAATATTTTTTCTGAGGAAGGCTCAGCCTACTCCAGGACAGCCCTCCCCTTCCGGCCTCTGCACCTACCACTTGATCAGAAACTGCATGGGCTCATCTCACAGAGGAGCAGACCAGGCCATGGTGCCCCTGGGCAGCCAGGTCATCTCTGAGTATCTTTAAGGATGTTGTTCTTCCGTCACCCAGTCGTGTTTGACTCTTTGCAATCCCATAGACTGCAGCATACCAGCCTCACTGTCCCTCACCATCTCCCAAAGTTTGCCCAAGTTCATGTCCATTGCATTGGTGATGCCATCCAGCCATCTAATCCTTTGACACCCCCTTCTCCTTCTACCCTCAATCATTCCCAGCATCACCGACTTTTCCAATGAGTTGGCTGTTCACATCAGATGACCAAAATACTGGAGCTTCAGCTTCAACATCTTCAAGGATAGTAGGTAGCAAATTATAACACATTGGTCAAACCTGAGCTTCTGCGAATTAGCCAAGGCTTATCAGAATGTACACACACACACAGTGATGATAATAAGAATAGCACATATCAAATACTTATTCTTAAACTGATTATTTTATCCTTTTTCTCCTGTAGACTTAATCCTCTTCAGAACCTTTGCAAATTATAAAAATCCATGTGAGAACTCTCAAAACTCTGAAATGAAGGTATCATGGGTATAAGAGATAATCCCAATTTTGCAAATAAAATTATATTTTTAACTCAGTTTGCAACTGTCTCTGCTGATGAGAGAATTCAAAGTAGTGGATAATCAAAAGTCATTTATACATAGTTGGGGACCTTGTTCTGTGATGAGCTCAGCAGTAAATTTTCTTTCCTAATTACATTTTGCCTACAGCAGCACAGAAATGAGTTTGGATTGTGTAAGCATCTGTTGACCAGGTGATAAAGAAGATAATCATTGGGTAGGACAGGAACAGAAAGCAGTTTTAAATGTTTTAAAATTCTCCATGGAATCCTCAAAGCAGGTAATCCAAGGAAGCAGAGCAGTGAATGTCAACAGAGTGTAAGAAATTATTTTTACTCCATCATTATGACTTTAAACATAGCATTATATTTTTTTATTTTGCAATAACTAAAAACAATTTCAGCTACTTTAGTTAGAAGAACTTTTATTAACTGTAAGATTTAATACCACTTGAGGACTCTCTTGTTTCAATTACCATCTTCTTAAAATAGCACAAGAAATGGTTGAAGCATTATTCATTCTATTCATAAGTTAATGCTCTTTTAATTCTGTGACTGAAGTGGATTAAAAATTCTTTATGGAATTCTGCTGATCCACAGATCACAGTAGGTGGAGCTGGGCTTTAGAGAACAAAATGATTCCTCTATGCATGTATAATATGATTGGGGAGCCAGGATAGGAAGTATAAGAGCATAAACTGGTTTGCAGTGAAAGTGTAGCAGGGTCAACTGAACCGGGAACTGTCATCTGAGAGAACAAAATTGCTCTATTCTTTTCTTAAATGTCATTAAACAGACTTCCCTGGTGGTCCAGGATAGGAGATTCCATAAGAGCATAAACCCTGGTCAAGCAATTAGATCCCACATGCTGCAACAAAGATCAACATGAAACAAAGAACTGTCATCTGAAACAAATAAATAATTTTTTATATGTCATTGAGAATTTTCAGGTAGTGACATCAGCATCATGCTTCATGAGAGGATTCTTTTCCTTCAATGTCTACAAAAAAGATCCAGAGCAAGAAGATGGTCCAGTGGCAACTAAACAATTAAACTGTTATAAAATTAACCCAAGATTTAAAATAAAAGCCTATATTGATCCCTGGTCAAATATTTAAAACCTGGCAGGATGATGAAATGAATAGATCATGCATGCTCTTTAATAAAGACCTGGTATAAGAACACTCAAACAAATAAATAATTTTTAAATGTCAAATTGAAACAATTTGTCGACTGACTGACAAACAGATCATGGTTCTGACTGATGCTCCCAGAAATGGTCTCTTTTGTTCCTCCCAGTAGTATCAATAAACCAATAAAATCTTTCCATAAATCTCAAAAAAAAAAAAAAAAAAACATCCATAACTCAACAAAGGCTCCTCTGCCGGACACACCAGGATCCACAGGTCTGTGAATCTCAAGGTGAGTGGATTGGAACTACACAGAGCAAGCAGAACCCAGGGAACAATGGAGGCAGTGCCCACAATCCCAGCCCCTCCAGCCACAACTCCAGAGAATGCAGAAGCAGCAGCAGAGGTGTCACAACGACTCTGGCCTCCCTGCAGCACAGGGTATCAGGTGCAGTGGCCGTGGGCCTGGCTAACCTGGCAATCCCGGATGTGGCAGAGGCACCTGCAACCTTGGTTCACCAACCTTCCCTCTCCACAGTAGTGGTGCCCGCAACACCGAACGCGGCAGAGAAGTCAACATCCCGGTGGCCCCAGTGGCAACACCAGCAGCCGAAGGGACACGAAAGAAGCAAGGCCCCAGCAGCCCCAGAGACACAAGCAATGATGACAAGTCAGGGGCGGAAAGCGCCAATTCATAGTGTATAACCAGAGAAAGCGCAGGTAGAGAAACCAAAAATTTGTGCTGTAGCGCCACCTACTGAAATGTGGAAGAACGGCCTCTAATTACCAACCTGTTGAATTGTTACAAGTTTTCAAAAAGTCTTTTTTCAAGAAAAAAACACATTTGTTACTTCAAATGCACCGGCAAAGGAGCAGCACATCAAGGCACCGTGAAAAACCATGGTTACACAGAATCACAAAAATAAAATGACAATTCTCCAGCAACCACACATAAAGTCATGAAAGACTGTGATCTAACTGACAGAGAATGCAAGATGGCTGTCATGAAGAAACGCAGCAAGTTAGAAGAAAATTCAGATAGGCAGTTCAATGAGCTCAGGGATAATATTAACAAATAGAAATAATATTTTACCAAAGAGATTGAAACTCTAAAATAGAACAAGACAGAAATTCTGGAACTTAAAAACTCAGTGCATTAGAAATCATTGGAAATAGAGCAGATATGGAATTCAAAGATAGAAATCTAGAAATGATTCAGGTAGACAAAGACAGAGAACTACATTTTTTGATGAAGAAACTGAGAACTACCTGACCCTTTTAGAAAAGGCAACATAAAGATAAGGATATCCCAAAAGGAGAAGAGAGGGAGAAGGGAGCAGAGAACTTATTTAAAGAAGTAGCAGCTGAGAACGTCCCAAACCTGGGGGAGTAACTGGATGTACAAGTCCACAAAGCTAATACAGCACTTAATAATGTGAAATAGACCCTCTCAGGAGTTCCCTGGTGGTCTAGCAGTTAAGACTCCATACTCCCAAAGCAGGGGGTCCAGATTCAATCCCTGGTCAAGGAACTAGATCCTGCATGCTGCAACTAAGACTCTGTGCAGACAAATAAATAAATAATTTTTTAAAAGACCTTCTCCAAGACACATTATATTAAAATTGTCAAAAGTCAAGGATTAAAAAATAATTTTAAAGGCAACCAGAGATAAAAAGACAGTAACCTAGAAAGGAACATCCACCAGGCTATCAGCCTATTTCTCAGCAGAAACTCTACAGTCCAGGAGAGAGTGCAATGGCATACTCAAAATATTGAAAAATAAAAACCTGTTCACTGAAAAATTATATGCAGCAAAGTTACCATTCAAATATGAAGAAAAAATAAAGACTTTCCCAGACAAACAAAAGCCGAGGGAGTTCATCACCATTAGACTTACCTTACAAGAAATGTTGAAGGGAACTCTTCTACCTGAAACAAAAGGCAAAAGTAAATAAAACGTTGATCAGGTGATAGACAGAATCAAAAAATTGCAACTCTGTATCCGAATAGGTTGTTAAACACAATTACAGCATAAAGGTTAAAGTAGGGGGAAGCACTGAAAGCAACTACAGCTATTTCAGTTTGATTGAGCCCATAAATAATAAGGGATAAATTATGGAACCTATATAGACAAGGAGAAGGCAATGGCACTCCACTCCAGTACTCTTGTCTGGAAAATCCCATGGACGGAGGAGCCTGGTGGGCTGCAGTCCATGGGGTCACTAGGAGTCGGACAGGACTGAGCGACTTCACTTTCACTTTTCATTTTCGTGCATTGGAGAAGGAAATGGCAACCCACTCCAGTGTTCTTGCCTGGAGAATCCCAGGGACGGGGGAGCCTGGTGGGCTGCTGTCTCTGGAGTCACACAGAGTCAGACACGACTGAAGCGACTTAGCCACAGTAGCAGCATATAGACAAATGAAGATATGATGCTATCAGGAGAAAATTGACATTTTATCTGTGAGACATGGATACAAAGTTTATGGTAACCACAAAACAAAAATCTAAAGCAGAGACACAAAACATAAAAAAAAAGATACTCAGAAAAAAAAAAAAAAAACCGTAGAAAACCATCAAACTAAAATAGAAGACAGAAACAGAAAGAAAAAGAAAGACTGGAGACATAGAGCAGTCAGAAAATGAAAGATAAAATGGCAGTACTAGATCCTCATTTATCAGTAGCCACCCTAAATATAAATGGATTGAATTCACCAATCAGAAAACACAGAGTGGCTGGCTAGATTAGGAAACAAGACCCAACTAGACGCTGCTTCTAGGAGACTCCATCAAGACATAAACTTATTAATAGGTATCCCAGGCAGTACTAGTGGTAAAAGGAAAAAAAAAAAAAACAGCCTGCCAATGCAGGAGATGTAAGGGACTAGGATTTGATCCCTGGATCGGGAAGATCCACTGGAGGAGGAAATGGCAACGCACTCCAGTATTCTTGCCTGGGAAATCCCATGGACAGAGGAGCCTGGAGGGCTACGGTCCATAGGGTCACAAAAAGTCAGACACGACTGAAGTGACTTAGCATGAACATATGCACCTTAAGAGCACCAAAATATGTAAAATAATTATTAACACACCTAAAGTGAAAAATTGACAGCAACACAATAACAGCAGGGCAATTTTGCAATGCACTTACATCAGTGGCTAGAAAGTCAACAAGGAAACATTGGCCTTAAATGAAACACTGAAACAGATAGACCTAACAGATATACATAGAACATTCCATTCAAAAGCAGCAGAATACAAGTGCACATGGAACATTCTCAGGGATAGACCATGTGTTGGGAGACAAACCAGTCTCAATTAATTTCAAAAGATTAAAATCATAGCAAGCATCTTTTCCAACCACAAAAATATAAAACTAGAAATCAACTGTAAAAAGAAAGGGAAAATCACCAAAATGTGGAGGCTAAACAGTATGCTATCAAAGAACTATTGGGCCAATGAAGAAATCAAAGAGAAAATTTTAAATACTTGAAGACAAGTGAAAATAAAAATATAACATGCCAATATCTATGGGAGACAGCAAACATGATACTAAGAGTGTATTTCACAGCAATACAGGTCTACTTCAAAACACAAGAAAAATATCTCAAAAACACTCTAAACTTACACCTAAAGGAAGTAGAAAACAAAGACCAAAGGGACAGAAGGAAGAAATAATACAGATCAGTGGAGAAATAAATGAAATAAAGACCAGAAAGACAATAGAAAAGATCAGTGAGACTAAGAACTGTTTCTTTGAAAAGATAAACAAACTTGACAGATGTTTAGCTATTCTCACTAAGGGAAAAAGAGAGAAGGCTTAGACAAATAAAATCAAAAGTGAAAGAGGAAAAAAAATTTCAGCTGCCATGTAAATGGAAAGGATTAGTAAGAGAATTCATAAGAGAATACTTCAAATAGCTATATACCAACTAACTGGACAATCTAGAAGAAATGGATACATTATTTGGATCAAGCATAGAATTTTCCAAGACTGAATCATGAAGAAATAGAAAATCTGAATAGACCAATCACTAGTAAAGAGACTTGAAACAGTAATTAAAAAAAAAAAAATCTCAAAAAAGCAAATGTTCTGACCGGATGGATTCACAGGTGAATTTTACCAAACATTCAAAGAAAATTTAATACTGATCCTTCTCAAACTCTTCAAAAAAATTTGAAAAGGTGGGAATGTAAGATGCCAATGCATTAAACAAGACTAACATTACCCAGATATCAAAACCAGAAAGGGACACCACACCAGGCTTCCCTGACCTTCACTATCTCCTGGAGTTTGCTCAAACTAATGTCCATTGAGTCGAGGATGCCATCCAACCATCTCATCCATTGCTGCCCCTTTCTCCTCCTGCCCTCAGTCTTTCCCAGCATCAGGGTCTTTTCCAATGAGTCACCTCTTCACATCATGTGGCCAAATATTGGAGCTTCAGCTTCAGCATCAGTCATTCCAATGAATATTCAGGGTTGATTTCCTTTAGGATTGACTGGTTTGATCTCCTCGCTGTCCAAGGGACTCTCAAGAGTCTACTCCAGCACCACAACTTGAGAGCATCAATTCTTCAGCCCTTGGTCTTTTTTATGATCCAACTCTCACATCCATACATGACTCCTCAAAAAAACATAGCTTTGACTATATGGTCCTTGCCAGCAAAGTGATGTCTCTGCTTTTAAATATGCTGTCCAGGTTTGTTATAGCTTTCCTTCCAAGGAACAAGCATCTTTTAATTTCATGGCTGCAGTCACCATCCGCAGTGATTTTGGAGCTCAGGAAAATAAAATCTGTCACTATTTCCACTTTTACCCCTTATATTTTCCAGGAAGTGATGGGACTGGATGCTGTGATCTTAGTGGTTTTGCATGTTGAGTTTTAAGCCAGCTTTTTAATTCTCCTCTTTCATAGATATAGATTCCACCAAAAAAAATAAAAACTATTTTAAAAAAATAAATGAACACAGAAAAGGTGCAAAGGACAAAATAAATATACAAAATCATGGCAACCCACTTCAGTATTCTCGCCCTAGAGAGTCCCATGGATGGAGGAGCCTAGTGGGCTATAGTCCATAGGGTCACAAAGAGTTGGATAAAACTGAAGCAACTTAGCACACTGCATTTCTGTACACTAATAATGAACACGCAAAAAGAGAAATTATTAAGAAAGCACACTTCATATTCTTAGTTATGCAGGATGTAAAGACCAAGCAGAATATTTGAAGATACAGTAAGTATCTTCAGATACTTTGGGCAGCCTTTTTTAAAAAAATAACCTAAACTCAGGAAATGATGCACTTTTACAAGGAAGTCTCTAGTACCTTTCACATTATGGCCAGTATCTGTATACATTAATATATTATTTCTATAGTTCAGTTTTCCAATTTGTATAAAAATCCCTGAAGTATTTAGCATTTGGGTCAATTACACTTTAAGGAGCTATCTTAAGAAAATAATGACACACAGAAAACATCTCATCACAGCACTATTGATTATAGAGTGAAAGATCTAAATTTCTAACTATAATAACGTATCTGTAATTTTAAAAAGCATGTTTTCAAAGATTATTTCATAGCCAGACAAGATGATTGCAGTGTAATTATTAAGTAAAATACCCACACAGAAAAAACTATCCCATACATCTATATGAGAGTGTATAGGGGGAGTAGGGGAGTACGATAGAAAATTTGGCAGGTATTACTAGGGTTGTGGGATGATGAATCATTTTTACTTCTCATTTCAACTTCCTGTGTCATCACAAACATATGTAATAAACATGTGTAGCCTTTAGAGGTATGGGCTTTATTTCAGTAACTAGATCCAGGTTCTCAGAGTACATAGGTTAAGCATACACCTCATTTTAGAGGATGGTTCCTCAAAAGAGGCTTCAAGACTGGAGCTTGTTTTACTGCAGCTATTTCTAATTACCCAGTTCCTTTTTGTAGCTATAGTTTGCAGCTTGGTCTATGATATACAAAGTTTAAAATTGTTAGCTTAAAAGCATAGTATGTTTTGTGCTTCTTGCCCGGAGGCAAGAAGACCCTTGAAGGGGCTGTTAGAATGGTCTGCATCAGAAATGATTACCCTGAACCAAGGCAGTGGCAGTGTGTGTGTGTGTGAGTGTGTGTGGCTAAGTGGGAGATTCAGTTAGCCCACCCAGCCCACATGTACCCTCAGCCTGAAGTGATCTTCATCTTTGCTCAGCCAGATCTTCCTTCATGCAACTATTCAAATGCCTCCTCCATAAAACCCTTCATATTTTGTGTTTTGAAGCAACCCCAGTTACAGAAAAGTTTCAGGTACAGTACAAAGCTCTTTCTTAAACCATTTGAGAATAGGTTACACAACTAATGCTCCATCATCAGCCCTGAATACTTTCTCATGCATTTCCTACCAAAACAGACATTCTCTACATAATCAATCACAACCAGCAAAATCAGAAAGGTAATATTGAAATATTAATACCATCTATTCCTCACCCAAGTCATGCTTTTTTTTTTTCCAAAGCAGAAGGATCCTATTTAGAATCAATGTCTCTTTAATCTCATCCAACCTGGAGCAGGGTCTGTCTTAACCTTCATGACCTTTACACTTAGAAAATCACAGGCCAATAGTTTGTTGTTGTTCAGTTGCTCAGTCATATCCGACTCTGTGACCACATGGACTGCAACTCTCCAGCCTTCCCTGTCCCTTCACCATCTCCTGGAGTTTGCTCAGGCTCATGTCCATTGAGTTGGTGATGCCATCCAACCCTCTTGTCCTCTGTCATCCCCCTCTCCTCCTGCCTTCAATCTTTCCCAACATCAGGGTCTTTTCCAATGAGTCAGCTCTTTGAATCGGGTGGCCAAAGTATTGGAGCTTCAGCTTCAGTATCAGTCCTTCCAGTGAATATTCAGGGTTAATTTCCTTTAGGATTGACTGGTTTGATCTCCTTGCTGTCCAAGAGTCTTCTCCAGCACCACAGTTTGAATGCCTCAATTCTTTGGCACTCAGCCTTCTTTATGGTCCAACTCTCACATCCATACATGACTACTGGAAAAACCATAGCTTTGACTAGATAGACCTTAGTCAGCAAAGTAATGTCTCTGCCAGTAGAATATTTATCAACTTGGACTTGTTCGGTATTTCCTTATGACTAGATCCAGGTTATATATCTTAGCAAAAATAAAACAGAAGCTATACAGTAGTCCTATTAAACAGTACATGACTGCAATTTTTACTACTATTGGTTATGTTCACTTTGGCCACTTGATTAGGATGATTTCTGCCAGTCTTCTCAACTTCTCAAATATTTTCCCCTATGTAATTAATATTTTATAGGGCTATACTTTGAAACTTTTAATTTATGTATTCATTTATTTTTATAAGTACACACTCAGTCACCATGAGAG
Organism: Bos mutus; assembly: GCF_027580195.1. NCBI lineage: Eukaryota > Metazoa > Chordata > Mammalia > Artiodactyla > Bovidae > Bos > Bos mutus. Next base: position 63,051,113 of record NC_091625.1, on the reverse strand, counting down.
TCTCCTTCACTCTCACTCATTCCTCTGTGAATCAAAAGTTTGCAAAGGAAAATCAAATTAATATTTTTAATGGAAAATACTGCGTATTACATTCTGCTGCTGGAAAGATACTTTTGGTACAGCTAGAATGATGGCAGCACCAAAGGGAATACAGGAAGATATTACGGAAGACAGAAGAAAGGGGATGAGGAAATAAGAAATTGAAAATTGGGGAATGAGGAAGGTACAAGGAGGGAAATGGAAAAGATGACCTAGGTGAGAAAAGGCAGATGGGGGAGACTGAACAAGAGAAATGTAGAAAGGGAGTGGTGCAGTGACATTCAGGAGGATCTGACTTGGTCACCAAATCCCAGATACTCCAACCATATAATCAGCTCCAAAACAGAGATACTGTCAAAATGAAAAAGTATCAACTACCCCAGGATCACTGATATATTTAAGTAAGCTATGCAGGAGTTGTTAGTTCATATACTTCCTTTAGGGCTTCCCTGGTAGCTCAGCTGGTAAAGAATCCACCTGCAATGCAGGACACCCAGTTCAATTCCTGGGGCAGGAAGATCCCCTGGAGAAGGGAGAGGCTACCCACTCTAGTATTCTTAGACTTCTCTGGTGGCTCAGACTGTAAAGAATCCACCTGCAATGCGGGAGACCTGGGTTCGGGTCCTGTGTTGGGACAATCCCCTGGAGGAGGGCATGGCAACCCACTCTGGTATTCTTGCCTGGAGAATCCCATGGACAGAGGAGCCTGGAAGGCTGCAGTCTGCAAAGAGTGGGGTCACAAGGAGTGGGACACAGCGGAGTGACTAAGCACAGCACAGCACATACTTCCTTTAATACACTGTACAACTGGGAACTACCCTAGTTAAAACTCTGGGTTTCCACTACAGTGGGCATGGATTTGGTCCCTGGTCAGGGAACTAAGATCTCACATGCTGTGCAGTGCAGCCAATAAATAAAATAATATAACTTAAAAATATGTATATATTATACAACTGAATCAAACTAGCATCTGGAAGATTAGTGTAGCAAATTTCTAGATTTTGTCATGTGTTTGCTTACTGACACCTGTAAGTAATTTCTATTTTGAGAGTCACTTTTGGAAACTACACAGGCATTGTGGCATGGTCAAAACTTTAATGGGAAAAAATATTGATACTATATGTACTGCGGAAAATTCTGAAAGAGGTGGGAATACCAGACCACCTGACCTGCCTCTTGAGAAACCTGTATGCAGGTCAGGAAGTAACAGTTAGAACTGCACATGGAACAACAGACTGGTTCCAAATAGGAAAAGGAGTATGTCAAGGCTGTATATTGTCACCCTGCTTATTTAACTTATATGCAGAGTACATCATCAGAAAGGCTGGGCTGGAAGAAGCACAAACTGGAATCAAGATTTCCGGGAGAAATATCAATAACCTCAGATATGCAGATGATACCACCCTTATGGCAGAAAGTGAAGAAGAACTAAAGAGCCTCTTGATGAAAGTGAAAGAGGAGAGTGAAAAAGTTGGCTTAAAGCTCAACATTCAGAAAACGAAGATCATGGCATCCAGTCCCATCACTTCATGGGAAATACATGGGGAAACAGTGAAAACAGTGGCTGACTTTATTTTTCTGGGCTCTAAAATTACTGTAGATGGTGACTGTAGCCATGAAATTAAAAGACGCTTACTCCTTGGAAGTAATGTTATGACCAACCTAGATAGCATATTAAAAAGCAGAGACATTACTTTGCCAACAAAGGTCCATCTAGTCAAGGCTATGGTTTTTCCAGTAGTCATGTATGGATGTGACAGTTGGACTATAAAGAAGTCTGAGCGCCAAAGAATTGGTTCTTTTGAACTGTGGTGTTGGAGAAGACTCTTGAGAGTACCTTGGACTGCAAGAAGATCTAACCAATCCATCCTAAAGGAGATCAGTCCTGGGTGTTCACTGGAGGGACTGATGTTGAAGCTGAAACTCCAATACTTTGGCCACCTGATGAGAAGAGCTGACTCATTTGAAAAGACCCTGATTCTGGGAAAGATTGAGGGCAGGAGGAGAAGGGGACGATGGAGGATGAGATGTTTGGATGGCATCACTGACTCGATGGACACGGGTTTTGGTGGACTCCAGGAGTTGGTGATGGACAGGGACCTGGCGTGCTGTGGTTCGTGGGGTCACAAAGAGTAGAACACTACTGAGTGACTGAACTGACCGACTGATATGCATGAAAGGAATGCCTGCAACTCCTAACATAACACTGATTTCACTGCTTTGATAAAGAAACTATGTATCCTGTAGCTCAGTGTATCAGACAAAATGTATCAAAGACAAAATGGCATCAATGTATCAGACAAAATCCCCTATGAAGGGAGTCCCCAGGTGGCTCAGTGGTAAAAAATCTGTCTCCCAGTACAGGAGACACTAGGAGATGCGGGTTTGATCCCTTGGTCGAGGAGATCCCCTGGAGGAGGAACTGGCAACCCACTCCAGTATTCTTGCCTGGAAGATTCTATGGACAGAGGAGCCTGGCAGGCTACAGTCCATGGGGTTGCGAAGTGTCAGACATAACTTAGTGACTGAGTATGCACACATCCCCTACCAACCACCCAGAGGATCTTCTTTCCAGTGCTATGGTCTTGTCAAAGCCCTGGTATTAAACCACTGCCTTTTAAACAATTTTGGTTCAGAAAAGTGTAACAAAATACAAAGTTCTTTTCTAATACACCTAAGATTGCTGGATTTCCAAAAGGTATTCTGGAAACACAACAGAACTCAAAGCAAAAGATTTAGAGAAAAGGAATACCTATTCTCTGAATAACTTGATAGTTAATTCACAGTTTGGTTTAATTAGCAGATATTTTTAGCTGAGGTAAGACTTTCCACCCGCTTCCTACAGGTGATGTTATATATACAACTGAAAGTATCAGTAGAGAACATAAGCTGCCTTCCTAACATCTACTCTCTTTCTTCCTAATAGAATTCTAATTTTGTTCAGAGATCTCCCCCAAAAGACTGAGAGTAAAGAGACCTCATTTTGCAAGACTGTTCTTGCAGTCATCACGTGGCATTGCTCTGGCTCCTGTTGCAGAAAGAGAAGTCATGTGACCTCTGTTAGTCCAATCATAGATGGGGCAAAACATTCTTTCTCTATTAGGGTGTGAACAAGAAACATTTGTTGTTTCAGATAGTCCTGATACATACCTTGCACTCACAAGCAAAGATGGTCTAAATTCATTGCCATCACACAGAGTAGACGTATGGATAGAATTTGGATCTCTAATGAGATCCAATGACTCAGTAATTACTGAGTCACCAACCTGACTAAAAACTAGCTCTGTTTCCAGACTCTCTGTTATGGAAGACAATAAACTTCTTTACTATATACTTCTTCATTGAATTGGGCTTTCATATTTATAGTCAAAAATATCCTAGTTAATTAAACCATTTCCAAGCTCCAGTCTGAAAGCCAAAATTACATGCAAATATCCATGTCAACTTTGCAGTACTAGGGAAAGTGCTTTTATAGGTTAGAGTCAAGAGTTATAAGGTCTTCTCGGTTTTCTTGCAGAAAGGAATCTGAAAATAATTGGAAATGCTGGAGACTCTCTTTGGAGATTCCTCCTGTTTAAACAACTTTAAGACTTCAATGTAAATTCATAATCCTTTCTTTTCTGGCATAGAGAAAAATCAGTAATACCAGCTTTGCCAAGGGAAACTCATCGATTTGAGTTTTTCAACACAAAAGAATCTTGGAAAATTTTGATGTTCTTTGACAACAATCTCCCTTTGAGCCACACTTTTTAGCCCAAGCTTCCATCAAAATAAAAATGTCATAATTAATTTAGTGCTCAAGATAACTTTCACACTGCTATGTCAAATTCTTTTTCAAGTTTAATATCAGAAGTCTTAATTTGAGCAGAGTTAATGTTTACTTTTTAGGAGGGTTTTTGTTCTGTTTTGTTTTTCACAAATTAGATTTATTTCCATTTTTCCAGAAAGTCACTATTAGATTTTACATGATTTTGTCCATGGAAAAATTATTCTGGTCAAAATCAATTTCCAGTTGAGTAAAATAAGTTATGTAAATTTGTTATGTATATGTTTTATGTATTTTTCTGGGGAGAAAAAAATTATATTTTCTTCTGGTTCACAAATGAGTCATGACTCAAGAAGTTAAAACTGTTGCTAGAGAATGAATAATAATTGTAGGCAGTCAGAAAAATAACCACAACAGGGGAAAGAACAAGAAGAAATAAAATAAGATGTATCTAAAGAGTTTTGAGGGACTTTCCTGGTGGTCCAGTGGGTAAGACTCCACCCTTCCAATGCAGGGGAGCTGGGTTTGATCTCTGGTCAAGGAACTAGGTCCCACGTGTCTCAACTAAAGATTCTAGCACAGCCAAATAAAAATATTTTTCAAAAATAAAAATTATTGTTTAAAGAAAGAAATGAACATATTTGGTTCTATAACAACTTTGGTACACATTTGGGGCTAAAGTATACAGTTTTGAATCCTTTCCATTTTGTTAATGTTAGCTTTTAGAGGTATGCCAACATACCTCTCATGTTGGCAACTTTCTGAATATGAACAAATACATATTTTATAATCATTAACTTTCTGACAGTAAATCCAATCCTTTTTCTCTCATGCAGAATGACTCTCCTAGCTCCATAATCTTGGCAGTACTTTATTATTGTCAAAGACCAAAGTGTTTATGTAAACGTGAGATCATCTGCTTTGACTCCACCTCCAATCTATGCTCATTCACACTTGATTTATACTTCTCTTTTGAGTCATTGTGAGCATAAATTGTGTCCAGAAGTGTGGATAGGTATGTGCAGATAATTTACTGAACTGATCAACAGGGAGACCATGTGTCCGGACAATCTGAAAACTAGCTCATCATGTCTGTCTTTTCAGGAACTGATTGTATAAGGTGTGTGTGTGTGTGTGTGTGTGTGTGTGTGTGTGTGTAGTCACTCAGTCATGTCTGACTCTTTGCGACCCCAGGGATGGTAGCCTGCCATGTTCCTCTCTCCATGGAATTCTCCAGGCAAGAATACTAGCGTGGGTTGCCATTCCCTTCTCCAGGGTATCTTCCAGACCCATCTGGGTCTGGGAACCTGGGTCTTCTGCATTGCAGGCAGATTCTTTACCATCTGCGGTAATATGGTTCAGTGGAAAATGTTCTGGACTTTGGGTTTGGAGGCACTGCTTATCATCTGTCTTTTCACTAACAAGCTGTAGGGCTCTACAACTCCCTTCACCCATCCAGCTTCTCTTTTTATTTCCATAAAAAAAAAAATGAGACAACAGAGGCTCTTGATGTCAGTTCCAGCTGACACTTAAAATTCTGTGCTTATCATGCAAGACTAATTACCATACCTAATAGGAACCATCATTTTGCTGCTTATTGGTAGCTTTAGTGTGAAAGGGTTTTTTTTTTTACTGAAGTAGAGTTGATTTACGTTGTGTTACTTTCAAGTGTACAGCAAGTGATTCAGTTACACACATATATACACACACACATTCTTTTTTAGATTCTTTTCCATTACAATTTATTATAAGATATGGAATATCCTTCCCTGTGCTATACAGTAGATCCCTGATGTTTTTATATTTCATATATAGTAGTCTATAACTATTAATCCTGGGCTTCCCTGGTGGCTCAGACAGTAAGGAATCTGCCTGCAATGCAGGAGACCTGGGTTTGATTCCTGAGTTGGGAAGATCCCGGGAGTAGGAAATGGCAACCTACTCCAGTATTCTTGCCTGGAAAATTCCATGGACAGAGGAGCCTGGTGGGCTACAGTTCATGGGGTCACAAAGAGTCTGACACAACTGAACGACTAACACTTTCACTTTCATCTATTAATCCTAAACCCCTAATTTATCCTTCCCCCTACTTTCCCCTTAGGTAGTCATAAATTTGTTTTCTATGTCTGTGGTTCTATTTCTGCTTTGTAAATAAATTCATTTGTATCACTTTTTTTAGATTCCACATATGTGATATCAAGCTTGTCTTTGTCTCATATCATATTTTGCTTAGTATGATAATCTCTAGGGCCATCCTTGTTGTTCCAAATGGCATTATTTCATTCTTTTTTATAGGTGGATAATATTCCCATTATAAGTATATTTATATGTGTGTGTGTATATGTATATATATAGCACCTTCTTTATCCATTCAACTGTCAATGGACATTTAAGTTGCTTCCATGTCTTGGCTATTGTAAATTGTGCTGCTATAAACACTGCGGTGCATGTATCTTTTCTAGTTAAAATTTTCATATTTTCCAGATATATGCCCAGGAATGAGATTGCTGGATCATATGGTAGCTCTATTTTTAGTTTTTCAAGGACCATCCATATTGGTTTTCATAGAGGCTACACAATTTACATTTACATTCCCATGTAAATTGTGGGATTCTGAAAGGGCTTCTTTTAAACCAATATAAAGAATGCTAAATACTCTAAATTAAAATGTAGATAAACAAACAGATGACATTAAAATCCTCAGTGACTTTTTGAGAGTCTAACAGCTCTAGCCTCCCATGAGCCTTGGCATTTCCCTGAATTGCAGAAACTATGTTTACTATTTCACAAGTAAATATTTACATGCCTAAGTAATGACTCCACAAAGCTATGAGAAATGAAGAGGATAATTTATGTTCTCATAAATTATCATTTATGATCCATGCTTTGTCATTCAGTTCCATTGAAGAAATCCTTCTTAATATCTTTTATATCTTCTCCTGTGTCCTAGAACAGAAGAGGCTGAAGTATTCCATGCAAGCTGGCACTCTTTACATAGGCAAAGAAATAATTACTTTGTTTTTAACACCTACTACATGCTGTTTTTTTTTTTTTAAACTTTACATAATTGTATTAGTTTTGCCAAATATCAAAATGAATCCACCACAGGTATACATGTGTTCCCCATCCTGAACCCTCCTCCCTCCTCCCTCCCCATACCATCCCTCTGGGTCGTCCCAGTGCACTAGCCCCAAGCATCCAGTATCGTGCATCGAACCTGGACTGGCAACTCGTTTCTTACATGATATTTTACATGTTTCAATGCTATTCTCCCAAATCTTCCCACCCTCTCCCTCTCCCACAGAGTCCATAAGACTGTTCTATACATCAGTGTCTCTTTTGCTGTCTCGTACACAGGGTTATTGTTACCATCTTTCTAAATTCCATATATATGCGTTAGTATACCATATTGGTGTTTTTCCTTCTGGCTTACTTCACTCTGTATAATAGGCTCCAGTTTCATCCACCTCATTAGAACTGATTCAAATGTATTCTTTTTAATGGCTGAGTAATACTCCATTGTGTATATGTACCACCGCTTTCTTATCCATTCATCTGCTGATGGACATCTAGTTTGCTTCCATGTCCTGGCTATTATAAACAGTGCTGCGATGAACATTGGGGTACACGTGTCTCTTTCCCTTCTGGTTTCCTCAGTGTGTATGCCCAGCAGTGGGATTGCTGGATCATAAGGCAGTTCTATTTCCAGTTTTTTAAGGAATCTCCACACTGTTCTCCATAGTGGCTGTACTAGTTTGCATTCCCACCAACAGTGTAAGAGGGTTCCCTTTTCTCCACACCCTCTCCAGCATTTATTATTTGTAGACTTTTGGATCGCAGCCATTCTGACTGGTGTGAAATGGTACCTCATAGTGGTTTTGATTTGCATTTCTCTGATAATGAGTACAGATGGCTAACAAACACATGAAAAGATACTACATGCTGTTTTATGTGTCACATATACTATTTAATTCTCACAACTCTTCTTTGATATTAAGTCCAATTTCCTGATCCCAGAGAAGTCAAGTAACTTAACCAAAGACAACCTAGTAAGCAGTGGAACTGAGATTTGACCCTCATAGTCTAGAGCTGATACCTTCATTTTTTTTTGCCAGGGGAGAGGGGGAGGTGATGTGCATATAGTTGCTTTACAATCTTGTGTTAATCTCTGCTGTACAAGGAAGTGAATTAGCTGTATGTATACAATTATCCAGAGAAGGCAATGGCACCCCACTCCAGGACTCTTGCCTGGAAAATCCCATGGACGGAGGAGCCTGGTAGGCTGCAGTCCATGGGGTCGCTAAGAGTCGGACACGACTGGGCGACTTCACTCTCACTTTTCACTTTCATGCAGTGGAGAAGGAAATGGCAACCCACTCCAGTGTTCTTGCCTGGAGAGTCCCCAGGGACGGCGGAGCCTGGTGGGCTGCCGTCTATGGGGTCACACAGAGTCGGACAAGACTGAAGCGACTTAGCAGCAGCAGCATATAATTATCCTCTCCCTCTTGAACCTCCCTCCCACTCCCCCATGCCATCCCCTTACGTCATTATGGAGCACCAAGCTGCGCTCCTTGTGTTTTACAGCAACTTTCCACTATCTGTTTACACAAGGCGGTGCCATACGTCAATCTCAATCCCACTCCCCTGCCCCACTGTGTCCAAATGTCCCTTTCCTATGTCTGTGTCTCTATTCCTGCCCTGGAAATAGGTTCATCTGTATCATTTTTCTGGATTCCAAATATATGCATTAATACATGATATTTGTTTTTCTCTCTCTGACTTACTTCACCCTGTATGACAGACTCAAGTTCTGTATCAGAGGCAATTGATTCACCAAGGAGGCTTGTCTTTAGGCATTAAAAGCCTTATCTCTTTTTATTCTTAATTATAGACCACATTTTTCCCATAAGTATCTGCCTCCTCTCTACTTCCACCATAATTACCCAATTGTCCAAATAACCTACTCCCTGACTCAGTTCTCTCTAGAAAATACCTACCTTCTAAATGTGCTTTAGAAGATGTTACACCTTTACTGGTCTTGGAGGAATAAAAAAGTATTGGAGACACTGCCCTACCCTTTCTGTCTTAAATGGGATCTCCTCAGAACAGACCAAGATGGAAAATTGTGTGCAGACTTGGTTGGGGAGTCCTCTGAGGAGATTCACCTGCAAGTAAGTGAAGAAAGAAGGACTGAGGAAGGGTGAACCCAGGAGTAGGTCAGCTCTCAAGAGGCGTCTGGGATGAGCCCCATGGTGCTCACTACATCCCATCAGACTGGAGAACTGAATTTGTGTCTTCAGTGTAATTATCTCTTTCTCTTCCCAACAAAGGGTTTCTCTCTTGGGAAAATAAATGGAACAAAGGAAGATTATAAAATATGAAAGTTCTAAAAATAATAGAATGAAACTGGAAGATTTGAAGGAAAGTCAGTCAAATCTATGTGGAATATAGCATATTACTGATTCAACATCAAGCCACACAATTATATTCTATCTACCATGCAGTTTGTATACCATGAAACTTCCTGTGTGAGGTCCATGTTATCTGATTAGAGAGAACAGAGAGAGAGACAGGGCAAAGGGGAGCATGTAACAGAGTTTAGTTAAGGATGACAGAAGGCATTGCAAATTCAGAAACATCTTTAATATGTGATCAAAATGATGCAAATTCATCTTTTGGTTTCTATAAATAAAGAGGATTTGATTATCTTAAACCTTAGTAAGAATATCCTTCCCTTTCGTCTTCCCTGAACTTGAGTATTTTAAAATTTGTAACAGAGAGAATCATCTTTTTAGATCTAACTTAACATGTTGTTTCAATTGAATGTAGCCAAACCCCAAAAGAAAATCCTTTCCTAAGACATAATTAATTTATACAAAATGTTGATGTAGCAGCTGTTAAATTAAGAACATGGGCTTCCCAGGTGGCACAGTGGTAAAGAATTCACCTGCCAATGCAGGAGACACAGACATGGGTTTCAATCCCTGGGTAGGGAAGATCCTCTGGAGTAGGAAATGGTAACCTACTACAGTATTCTTGCCTGGAAAATTCCATGAACAGAGGAACCTGGCATGCTATAGTCCGTGAGGTCACAAAGAGTTGACCACAGCTGAGTGACTGAGCATACACACAAATTAGGAACATAGATTTCAAGATTTTCTAGGTTCTTCTGGTCAAACTTTAAAGATATACTTTCAAAAAAAAAGAATATATATATATATATGCCTCAGATTCTGTGATCAGGGGTTTTCAGTGACTAAAAGATGTTGAGGAAAATGTAAAGCTCTAAGTTAAAGGTATCAAGTCAAACACATTGGTGGTATTATCTATGCTAAAAACAATTATTTACTTTTGTCCTAGTAAGAGATGAAATAGTAAACATTGCAAATTATGCTCTTAGGCTAATATGATCAAATACATTAATATCTCAATAACTACTCTAAAGTTTTGAGGAATGTTTGCATATAAAGAATAAAGAGGTATGCATGTATATAGGTAAAATAGTCTTCATAATTTTTAGTGTCCTAAGAATTATATTAAAAGCACTTTCCAAGTCTGTTTCTAAAGGAGCCATCATTAATATTTCATTTTAAATAAATTATTCTAGGAATAGGACATAAATCTGTGGAAGGCAAAGTTTTTTATCTGTTTTTTACACCATGTCCCCAACAAGTGGAAGAGTAACTGACACAGAATAGGTGCTCAGTGAATATCTGTTGAATTAATATATTAGGACAAGTTTAGTGAGGACTAGGAGAAAATACAAGAACTGGCGCTGGCCATTCAGTGACCATACTTTGTCTTAGAAAGAGAACTAGCAGGTATTGAAAGCAAATGGATTCGATCCAGATTTGGATTAACACTAAAACACTCTATTGAAATCTGTCCAAATTCTTTCCACAATCTTAGGTTTTTACATAGTTCTGAAATCTTTTAAAATAGAACAACAGGCATAAGCCCAGAACCATGACAATTTTGTTTCAATAGAGAATTAAGAGGAAGCTGGCTTATGAAATATCTTTAAAGTGAATTATTCATGCTGGGAAGTCAACAAATTACTTACTGATTTAATTGTAATACTTAACTGTGTTATCAGACCAAGAGATTGAAATGATCTTGAAAAATTCAGGAGAGACAAGAGAACATGGCAAGTAAGGAACTGCACCCAGTGGAGTCACATAAAGACCCTAAATGCTACGTCATCATCATTAATATATAATGTGCTCTCTGGTGGTTCAGAAGGTAAAGAATCTGCCTGCAATACAAGAAACCCAGGTTCAGTTCCTGGATTGGGAAGATCTCTTGAAGAAGGGAATGGCTACCCATTCCAGTATTCTTGCCTAGAGAATTCCATGGCCAGAGGAGCCTGGCAGGTTATAATCCATGGGGTCACAAAGAGTCGTACATGACCGAGCAACTAAGCACAGAACATAATCATTATAGCTAGCACCTAAAGAGTATTTCTTTCTGTGCCAAGTACTATCTGTGTGCTTTCACATGTTAACTCACTTCCCACTCACAACAACGACAAGGTTCCAAATAGGAACCAAGGCATCTGCTTTACTAAAGTTATTAAGAATTGGCAAATTCAGTTTCAATCTGATGTAAAAACTACAATTTTTGTCCCTCTGCCCTGAGTTGAAGATAGTCAGGGAATGACTGCTCTCACTTTTCCACCCAGTGTCCTGCAGTACAGTTGAAACAGACAGAACTGAGGTCTGGCTACAATAGGCTTGTGTGTCCTGGGGTCTTTTTTACTAACAGAACCTAAATATGTAAACTTCAGACTTTCCTCAGTTCCACCCACCTCTAGAAAGTTTTTTCAGTGGTCAGAAAATTGTTACTGAAAATGATGCTGTTCTCTCCTGGGGAGTCAAGCAGATATCCTCTGTGCCTCCACGGGAAACTGCAGGGAGGAAAGTGAGTGTCCCAGGCTATCCTACCCCCAACATCTCCAACAGCCAAATGAGGAAAACTGAGGATCAAGTAGGCTTAGAAGCTTCCTCCACATCAAAGAAAGGCAAATAGCAAAGACAGATCTTGAGTCCTAGCACTCTGATGACTGTCCCCATCATGTAGGGGTCCCCAACCTCAGGGATCTAATGCCTGATGATCTGAGCTGGAGCTGATGTAATAATAATAGAAATAAAGTGTACAATTAATGTAATGCACTTGAATCATCCTAATAAATTCCCCCTCCCCTGGTCCATGGAAACGTTGTCTTCTGCAAAACCAAGCCCTGGTGCCAAAAAGGTTGAGGAGCGTTGCTCTACTGAACACTGGAAACCTTCCACTCAGATAAGTTTGGTGAGACCTGAAAGGCAAAACTCTTGAACACTCTTCTAGAAACGCTCTCATGCCTTAACCAGATTCTCCTTTTCCCACAACTTTTTGCCACATGATCTGAAAACATATCATTCAAACCACTTCTTTCTGAGCCAAGTGAAGAGATGGAGTGAACAGCAAAAAAGAAAAAGGAAAAGATCTAACTGTGCTTCATCTTACATCAGCACATTTAAAAGTTGACCCCATTTTGACCTTGCTACACTTCCAATACTCAATAAGTACTCACTATATTGAATAATACAGTAAAGATCTTCGGTTTAGAGAGTTATCAATTGTGCCAAAAACACTAATATTTTGCTTTGGCAAACATCAGAGTCAGGAGCAGATGCCTCATTATTCTCTTACATGTGTTTTCATCAGTCTTCATTCAACAGGTATCCAAATATGAAAGCACCTGTTAGCTTACTTACCAGTAAGTACATACACATAATTAATATGAGCTAGTTCATGCAGTATTTACCTTATTGCCTATTAACAGACTTAAACTGCAGAGTCCGAATAAATTTGACTACCTGTTCCCACTAAGAAAAGGTCTTATCAGTCTAATGCCATTAAGGAAGGTCTTTCCTGTAATTTATTTTGTGGGTTTCTTAATAACCAGTTTGAATGATTCACTGTGTTTCTAAAGTTCTTTTTAAGAACTCCACGATGATAATTTAGAGTTTAATACCTAATCTTTCATTCAGCCTTTGATCTCTTAAACTATTCTTCTGCCAATAAGCTCTCCAGTCACAATTATAATGAGAGATTCTATAACTTATTAGAGTGGACTTTGAGATGTGGAGTGGAAAGGGAATTAAAAATGTCCTTTATTCTTCCCAAGAAGTTCTGCCAATTTTGGACACTGTTATCATGTCTGTGGCAGCCGAATACCTTTTGTTTATGCTGTAATGCTTCCTAATCAAGTAAAAAATTAAAAAGGTTAAGTAACTTCAAGACCTCATAAAATCATGAGAAAAATCATTTCAGTTTTGAATAAGCCAGTAATTACTTCAGATAATGACATCCAGCTCATACGTCTTCCACTTCCTGTGGACAGATTTTCCTTGGTGTCCTTTGAAATCTTACTTTTTTTTATTTGATCGTCTGTTGTTAAGGTTATTGTTCAGAGACCTGATTTAAGTATGTAATATTGGGGTTTAAGATCAACAGAAGTTGTTTCCACTAACCCTTCTAGAACCAGAGCATCCTTTCTGCTCACCCACCTTAATTTTGGTTTTCAGTGAGTTTGTTTAGTTTTACTGTTGTATCCACTATTGCAGTCATATAGTTCTAAATCATTTCACTGCCCATGACAATATAACCAGTGTAGTAAAAGCTTAGAAATCGTCAAAGAAATGCATTTCAGTAGTATGAAAAATGTTTCTAATGAAATTTTTCTCTGTTTCTGATTGAATAAATCTACTCATCCCACCAAGTAATTAACTTTCAAAAATAACCAATAATAAAACTTTTAAAAAGTCAGAGATCATACCTTGAATTGTAACAAAAATATAGTTATTTAAATATATATACTTCTAGAGTCATTTAACTTTTACTTAATGAATGTTTTTCCTGATCAATCTCCCTGATTAACTTCAACTTTATATTGGCCTGTACTCATTTTTTTTTTGAAAGACTATAAAAATTTTTTCCAAATTGGGCTTATTAACATAGTCCATCCTTCCTATTGCTGTAAGAAATTCCAATTTGATCCATTTCCTGGGGATAGTTGAATTTTGGTTGCTGCAACCTTTGCTTCAGTGGCTTTAGTTGTTAAGGTAAAGCCTCACTTCCCTAATACATCCTATGTCTGAAAGTGAAAGTCACTCAGTTGTGTCCAACTCTTTGCGACCCCATGGACTTCTCCAGCCCAGAATACTGGAGTGGGTTGCCTTTCCCTTCTCCAGAGGATCTTCCCAATTCAGGGATCAAACCCAGGTCTCCCACAATGCAGGCAGATTCTTTACCAGATGAGCCACAAGGGAAGCCCAAGAATACTGGAGTGGGTTGCCTTTCCCTTCTCCAGTGGATCTTCCCAACCCAGGAATCAAACCAGAGTCTCCTGCATTGCAGGCAGATTCTTTACCAACTGAGCTATCAGGGAAGCCCCAGGCAAATGTCTTTAAGACTCAAAGGCTACATCTTTAGACTTAAGAAACAAAAGCAGAGGTGGTTTCAGTGTGTGTGTGTGTGTGTGTGTGTGTTAGTTGCTCAGTCATGTCCAACTCTTTGCGGCCCCATGGCTTGTAGCCCACCAGGCTCCTCTGTCCATGGGATTCTCTAGGCAAGAATACTGGAGTTATTTGCCATACCCTTCTCAAGGGATCTTTCCGACCCAGGGATTGAACACACATCTCTTGTGTCTCCTGCAATGGCAGGTGGATTCTTTACCACTGTCACCACTACGGGAGAAGCCCAGTTTCAGTATACACGTGTGTAAAATATAAAACTGTCTTCCAAGGTAAAGGGTCTATAATTCTGCTCTCACCGGGAAATCCAGGGCTCTGAGATGTTTTTCACAAAGTAGATAAATGAATTTGATCAATCCACAGTCTCTCAACCAGTCTTTCTTCAAACTGAACCACAGTGCCCTGAGTTTCAGTGTTTAGAGCAATTATATGGCCTTCACAAGGAGTTCACCCATGACTTGAACTTTAATACTGTGCCCTTAACCGATGGCAAGAGTGAGCCACCAACAAGAAAAGACAGGGACACTAGTTTTATGTACTTAATTACATGCCTTTACAGGTTAGGGTGACCCCAAGTATAGCATATAATCCCTGACATGTCAGTGGCTTGACGCAGCAGAAATTGAGTTCATTCTCAGATAATGGTCCAACTCAGGAACCCCTGATTGAGTGGTAGCCCTCCTTCATGTGATGATTTTAGACAGCCTCTTGTGTCTTTTGGTCCTGCCATTCAAGGCCTCATAATCTTCTATACCCAATGACAAAAGAAAGCATGAGAAACACCCCTGCTTCTTTAAAGTGTGGCCCAGAAAGTAATACACATCACTTTTGCCCACATTTCAGTGATGAGAAATTATCACAAAATCAAACCCAGGAGCAGGGGTAGGGGGAGTGTTGAAAATATAGTCTTTGATTAGATGGCAACTTGCCAGTGATAAACCTAAACTAAAGGACAAGAAACACAAGTTTGATGTGTAGCTGATCACTACCACCACAAGCATCACTGAACAACAATTGACTAACACCTGTTTTGTTCTGGATACTACATTAATATCCTGGGTCGAAAAGACCCCCTCGAGGAGGGCATGGCAACCCACTCCAGTATTCTTGCCTGGAGAATTCCATGGAGAGAGGAGCCTGGAGGGCTACAGTCCATAGGGTTGCAGAGTCAGACATGACTGAAGTGATTTAGCCCAAATGCACCACATTAATAATCAACATATGTGTAGTGACAATAATTAACTACAGTAATTAACTACAGTTTATTCACTCAGTCATTCAACAAATTCTTACTGAACTTCTTTTTTAGGAGGATGAATTAGGAGGTTGGGATAAACATACACACCCTGCTGCTGCTGCTGCTGCTAAGTCGCTTCAGTCGTGTCCGACTCTGTGCGACCCCATAGACGGCAGCCCACCAGGCTCCCTCGTCCCTGGGATTCTCCAGGAAAGGACACTGGAGTGGGTTGCCATTTCCTTCTCCAATGCATGAAAGTGAAAAGTGAAAGGGAAGTCGCTCAGTCGTGTCCGACTCTTATCAACCCCATGGACTGCAGCCCACCAGGCTCCTCCATCCATGGGATTTTCCAGGCAAGAGTACTGAAGTGGGGTGCCATCACCTTCTCCGCATACACACCCTACTATACATAAAATAGATAATCAACAAGGACCTACTGATTAGCACAGGGAACTCTACTCAGTAGTCTATAATAACCTATATGGGGAATGAATATGAAAAATAACTGATATATGTATAACTATCGCTTTGCTGTACACCTGAAACTAACACATAACTAGGAATCAACTATACTCCAACATAAAATAAAAATAAAATAAATAAAAAGGGAAAAGACGAATTTCTACTGTGTGCTACTTGCTAGGCTGTGAACCAGGGAAATAGGGCAGTGTTCCCAATCCTGTGTAGGAGATAGGGGTGAGCAGTTCTAGAATACCCCCAAAGGAAATCAAGTACATTTTTAGGGTTTCATTGCAGAAACATGAGAAAAGAGACTTCTCCATTTCCTTTTTCTCTAAAAAAAAGCTTTTGAGATAATTTCATCAAGAGGCTCATCAGAAAGTTCTTCGCTTTCTGCCATAAGGGTAGTGTCATCTGCATATCTGAGGTTATTGATATTTCTCCCAGCAATCTTGATTCCAGCTTGGGCTTCATCCAGCCTGGCATTTCATATAATGTACCCTGCATATAAGTTAAATAAGCAGGGTGACAATATGCAGCTTTGACACACTCCTTTCCCAATTTGGAACCAGTCTGTTGTTCCATGTCCAGTTCTAACTGTTGCTTCCTGACCTGCATACAGATTTCTCAGGAGGCAGGTCAGGTGGTCTGGTAGTCCCATCTGTTGAAGAATTTTCCTCAGTTTGTTGTGATCCTCTCAGTCAAAGACTTTGGCATAGTCAATAAAGCAGAAGTAGATGTTTTTTCTGGAACTCTCGATTTTTTGATGGTCCAACAGATGTTGGGAATTTGATCTCTGGTTCATCTGCCTTTTCTAAATCCAGCTTGAACATCTGGAAGTTCACAGTTCACATACTATTGAAGCCTGGCTTGGAGAATTTTGAGCATTACTTTACTAGCGTGTGAGATGAGTGCTATTGTGCAGTAGTTTGAACATTCTTTGGCATTGCCTTTCTTTGAGATTGGAATGAAAACTGACCTTTTCCAGTCTTGTGGCCACTGCTGAGTTTTACAAATTTGCTGGCATGTTGAGTGCAGCACTTTCATAGCATCAGCTTTTAGGATTTGAAATAGCTCAACTGGAATCCCATCACCTTCACTAGGTCTGATAATGCCTAAGCCCTCTAAAATATCAACTTGGTCTTGAATATTTAAACAAATCACTTTAGAAAAGACCTCACAAATGGGATAGGATTTGGGTCCTTGGAAAAAGAATAGGGTTCAAATGAGGAAAGTAGACGAACAAGGCAAGGTGTTGCAGGCCAAAGGAACTTGAGTAGTGCTGGTCAGGAGATGGGCTTTAAGGGGGCGCCATTATGGCTGGGAATGATCAATTAACATGAGGGCAGGAAAGGTTGTCGTAGTCTAGGCTCACTCAGGCTATGATTTCGAGAAATCGGGTCTATTTTTCCTGGTGAACTGTGAGCACCTGAAGGCAAGAACCATAGTCAGCCTTTAACTCCAGTAGTATCCATCCGGTTCTAGGTGTTTGCCCAGCTTGGGAGAATTAAATACAATTGAATATGTGCATCCACTTGTATATGGTATAGATGACATAACTATACATATCTATGGTATACATATACCGGGAGACTTTTTAATCATCTTGACTTTGAAAACCATGTATTGTCAGATTGAGGACTTCCCTGGTGGTCCAGTGGTTCAGAATCCACCTCCCACACAGGGGACACAGGTTCAATCCCTGGTCCGGGAATATTCTACGTGCCCTGGGGAAACTAAGCCCATGTACCACAACTACTGAAGCCACATGCCTAGAGCCTGTGCTCTGCAACACAATGAAAGCCTGTGCACCACACCTAGAGAATAGCCCCTGCTCACCACAATGAGAGAAAGCTGGTGCACCACAAGTACTGAAGTCCTTGGGTCTAGAGCCCATGCTCTGCAACAAAAGAAGCCACCACAGTGAAAGCCTGTGTATTGCAACCAGAGAATAGCCCCTGCTTTCTGCAACTACAGAAAGCCGATGAGCAGCAGCAAAAGACCCAGCATGGCCAAAAATAAATATATACATAATTTTTTAAGTAATAAATGAAAGTAATTTAAAAAACATATATTGTTGGATCAAGATGGGAAGGTGAGTGCTCTTATGTGTCTAGGATTGGAATGCTCCTTACTTGTATCACAAATTATATTTACTGGAATATTTTCTTTGTACATTTCACCTTCTGCCATCACTTCTTTCTTTGTGCAGTAAATATTAGATCTGTTTTGTCACTTAATCTTCATCCCAGAAAACTACCATTATCTATTCTATTCATCCTAAGCATCTGAAGTATTGGGAAAACTGTTAGTTAAAAATTCATGGTGACATTCTTCACATGCTGTAGAAGAAATTCTGGTCATGATTATTATTTCTAACATCTAGAGGGCTATTATTCATTATTTATGCAGTTGTAGAAGGGGGGAAAGTTTGATCACTACCTTGCTGTATTTCTTGTAAACAATTTTTTAAAAGTAGCATAGAGGGTCACATTTCTATCACTGTTCTCATAAAAACTGGAATTCATGAACATGGCAGTTAGAAGAGATTATTTTTCTCTAGGTGGAACTGGGATCGAAATTAGATTGACTCAAAATGATAGTCCTCAAGATATTTGCTGCCATTTGGAAGGACAATGACTATTTTTTTAATTCTAGGGGGGGAAAATCTTAGCTTTTCAGATACCAATCTGGACTAGTTACTAGTGACTGATTACTAATCAGTCATAATCTTCTTTTGCTGAGTCTAGATACAACCTCTGGATCTTCAGCCCAATACTCCCACAGCCAGGACCTATGAGTTGGAGTTTATATGAGGTGAAGCTACTTGCTTTTCCTATTAACTCTGAAGTACCTCACCTATAACAGTTTAAAAATAAAATATATAATCCTATAATATTTGCAGGGATATCCTGCCCTTTTAAATTCTAATTAGTGCTACTAATCCCTATAAACAATTTCAACACTGCCGGAAAATAGTGAAATCTAATTAACTGTGTTCTAGAAGGGACTGTGGCAGATAATAGCTTAGCAACTAAGAGGGTTCATCAGGGGTAAAAAGAAACACACAAAGTTCCCTTGGCCCCTTAATAACCATAATATTGATGAAGGAATAAAGAAAGGAGGCAAAAATGGACAAATATTATCAGTTTGGGAGTCAGACAGTATAACTATAGGAAAATCAAAACATTTCCTTTTTGAGGCAAGTTAGTCAAGTACAAAGTAAACAAACAAATATATGACCAAAAAAAGGTAAATGCATAGGATACATGCTCTCTAGCCCCTCCCCACACCCACAGCAAATATCACTTCCCATTCACAGCATTATCACACTGAGCCAGGATGCAGCCTTAAAATGCAACCACTGGTACATGAGATGAGGCTTAGTTGTCCCCCCCAGTCTTGTCTCTGTTGCCAACTCCAGATTTTATTTGGATTTGACCATTTTTTCCATTAATATCCTCTTTCCATTTCAACCCAGGACATCATATTGTATTTAGTTGTCACATTTCCCATCTCCTCTCGCCTGTGACGCTTTCTCACCATTTTCTTCTTTTTCATGACCTTGATGTTCTTGAAGGAGTTCTGACTAGGTATACTGCAGAATAACCCCAATTTTGTTGCTTTTATTTCTTTATTTATTTGGCTGTTCCAGGTCTTAGTGGCAGCATAAGAGATCTTTGATCTTCGTTGTGGCATGTGGGCTGTAGTTCCCTGACCAGGGATTGAACCTGGGCCCCATGCATTGGGAGTATGGCGTTCCAGCCACCGGACCACCAGGGAAGCACCCTTCCACCACAACCTTCTTGTCTGATGCTTTTCTCATAATTAAAGTGGGGTTATGGGTTTGGGGAAAGAATACAATGAGGAAGTGCCCTTCTCATGACAACATATCAGAGCATATCATATTTACATAATAACCCTGGGAATAAACCTTCATCACTTGGTTAAGGTAGTGCTTGCCAGGATTATTCTCTGCAAAGTAATATTTTTCCCTTTCTCTACTCTATTTTTAGAAATGAGTCATTAAGTATAGTCTACCCTCAAGGGTGGGGAATTAAGCTCCACTTCCTGGAGGGGGAAATATGTATATATATTATTTGGAATTCTTCTTTAAAGAAGATTTGTCTCTTCTCCACTATGTATTCACTTATTCAACAATTTATATGTGTATATACCCATAAGTCATTCCTAAGGGGACAGTAGCCTTTCATTTGGGGGGAATTACTTTGATGCAGATGTAGAGAATGACCTGTGGACACAAGGTGGGAAGGGGAGGATGGGACAAACTGGGAGAGTAGCACTGACATATATATACTAGAAGGCAATGGCACCCCACTCCAGACTCTTGCCTGGAAAATCCCATGGACAGAGGAGCCTGGTAGGCTGCAGTCCATGCGGTCGCTAAGAGTTGGACAGGACTGAGCAGCTTCACTTTCACTTTTCACTTTCATGCATTGGAGAAGGAAATGGCAACCCACTCCAGTGTTCTTGCCTGGAGAATCCCAGAGACAGGGGAGCCTGATGGGCTGCCGTCTATGGGGTCGCACAGAGTCGGACATGACTGAAGCAACTTAGAAGCAGCAGCAGCATTCGTGAAATAGACAGCTAGTGGGAAGTTGCTGCATAGCACAGGGAGCTCAGCTCGGTGCTCTGTGATGACCTACAGGGGTGGAAAGGGGGATGAGAGGGAAGGGATGTTTGTATATATAAGCAGATTCACTTTGTTATACAGCAGAAACTAATACAACATTGTAAAGCAATTATACTTCAATTTTTAATTAGATAAAAATAAATAAATATATTATATATATGTAATAAAAATACTCCAATTTTTTAAAAAATGCTATTGATGCTTATATATGTTATTTATTTATATCAGTATGGACTCTTGAATGTTTTTCTTCTCTTGTTTATAATCCAATACTACGCTATTTGTTTTACTGCTCAAATTGTCCCAGCTCTTGCAGTCATTCTCATTAGGAGCTCTTTCAGTTAATGGCTCTTGAATCATCTCTTTTATCAGACTATTTTCCCTTGTCCTCTATGGACTGGATACATCTCTTTGAAAGATGATAGGGAAAAACAATCTGTCTTATGAAGTATAGATAAGGTTTTAGTTAATAGACAGTTTATATTGTAGGCAAATAAAGCCTTTTAATATGAAGGGTACCTGTAGAAGTGTTATTTGCTTTTCAGCTGAGAATAAAAATGAACTTTATGAAGTGCCTGTCATTTAAGCTAGCTGGTGCTTGAGGTTGTATTGGCATACTTTTTTTGAAGTGACATGACTTTTTTTGACCCAGCTTAATGACACAACTGAAGTACTCAATTCATCAGAGATGATCTGGGCTCCTTCCTGTTCTGTGCACATATTTTTATTTTAAATCTTCTGCAGCACAATTGCCTTTGTACCAGACTCAAGGAAATGAGCATTTAAGCTGCCCCACCGAGCTAAGGTTTCCTACTGAGCTTCTACCTTGAGAAGTATTGCTGTCTCAGACCACTTGGCTCCACTCCAGCTGCCCCCAAGGGCATGTTTATAAGAGGGACACTGGTAGGTACCCATGTTGGGTTTTTTTTTTTTTTTTTGCTCAACCTATTGGATTGGCCAAAAGTTCATTCTAGTTTTTCTGTAAGATAGTATGGAAAAAAACTCAAGCTTTTTGGCCAACCCAATTCTTTAGGTTGAGAAACAAGAAATAGTATGTTGCCTAGGTCCTGTGAATGCACCTCAGATCTATCAATGGTTGGTTGTATGGCTCTGAAAAGATGCTCCATGCCTTTGGGTCTCAGTTTCCCTACCCCATCTGTGGGGCTTCCCTCATGGCTCAGATGGTAAAGAATCTGCCTGCAAAGCATGAGACCCTGGGTTTGATCCCTGGGTCTGGAAGATCCCCTGAAGAAAGGAATGGCTACTCCCATATTCTTATCTGGAAAATCCCATGGACAGAGGAGCCTGGCAGGCTACAGTCCATGGGGTCGCAAAGAGTTGGACATGATTGAGCGACTAACACTTCCACATCCACTTCCCTGTCTCTGTAATTAGTCCTTAGTTATTTCTGAGCATCTATTAGGTCTAACACCCTAGAGTTTTATGCTACAATTTTATGGTGGCCGAAAGAAGGCTATGTGCATATATTTATGTTTCAGTTCCAAGAGAAGTAGCCTCTAGTCTGAGGGAAATTATGTTTAAAAATGTATTATTGATGCCCAATAAAAATGCCAAGAATTCTTGACATTTACATGACACTATTACTTTTCAAATTTACTTTCACATTTTCTGCTCTCAATTTTCTATTTTTAACTTTGAACATATACTTTTTCTGCCACACATACACATTTATCCTTCGCTTTGACTCTCAGGTTGATACTTAGCCATATCTTTAACTGACTGATTTTCTCCCACTAGGTCACTTGCTGTGGGTGGTGTATGGTTTCTCACTTTGATGAAAGTCTTGGGATTGCCTTTGTTCCAGACTATCATCCCAAGAATGGTTGTATAGAAAATAGCCTTGGATGATAGAGATTGGAAAAGGAAAGCATGTTTAGTCTAGTATGCCTCCTTTCGGAGTAGGGGGCAGGATGCTTACTGCCCATTATAAAAGATTTGGGCTCCCTAGTTCAGTATGCAACTTATAATACACTCACTAAGTGTGCATCACTCTTGAGCTTGGGAAATGGGTGCAAAAAATGCTGATACAAATAGGCTTATTATATAGTGATTTTTTTAATTGAACAAGAAAACTGGAAAAGAATACTGTCTCTGCAAATGACATGATTGTTTCTTAGAAAAAAAATCATAAGAATCTATAAAATAGCTGCAAAATTTATGAGTATTTAGCAAGATAACAGATTCAAAATTAACATCCAAAAATTCATTGTGTTTCTCTATATAAGCAATAAAAATGGAAATTGAATTACAAATACTATTTATAAAAACATATTAAAATACATAGAGATCAAGTTAAATATGTGCAAACCTCTATATTGAAAATTACAACTAATACAAAAGAAATTAAATATCAAAATAAATGGAGAATGCTATTTTCTTCACAGACTGGAGGACATACAATGTTGATAAATTTAAATTCTCCTTAAATTAGTCTATAATTTCTATACAATCACAACTAAAATTCCAGCAGGGTTTTTTAGAAATTTACAATTTGATTCTAAAATTTGTGTGGAAAATCATAGAACCTAGAATAGTCCAAACTATCTTGAAAAAAAGAAAAAAGTTGGCCTCATACCACCTGATCTGAAGATTTCTGTAAATCTAAAGTAGTATAGATACTGTTATATTGGCACAAATGTAGATCAGTGGACCAGAAGACAGAGTCTTAAACAGACTGACACATACAGAGTCAACTGTGTTTTTGGACAAAGGCACCAAAGCATTTCAAAGGGCAAAGGAAGTCTGTCCCACAAAAAGGGCTGAAATAACTAAACATCCCATATTTTAGGGGAAAAAATAATTCCCCTTTCTTTTTTCCAGTTTCTGGAAAAATATTTATCTTAGAATTAACAAAACATGCATGTAAAAGCATTAACATTAAACCCTCAATGTCCCAACTACCAAAATAGTCACTCTCAAGCCAGGTTGCACTTCAAAACCACCTTAGAACACCTACCTGCCTAGGCCCTGTCCAAATATTCAGAAATTCCAGGGACTGGGAAGAAGGCGCCCAGGCATGGTATTTAGGAAATGCTCTCCAAACAATCCTATAATTGGGAACTGCTTTAAGACATACAAGCCTATTATGCTGCAATTAGAAAAGAAAAATTAAGATGTAAAGGTGTTTCTATAACTTTATTTGACAATCAGCAGTTAGTTCTCCTTCACATTAACTGTCTGGAGACTTGAAAGCGGTGACAGGTACACAGGTCACCAGCATTTAGAGTTTGTTTGGTTAATCTTTATTACGTTTCCTGGACAACCGCACATAGATAGAAGTGTGTGTGTGTGTGTGTGTGTGTGTGTGTTCAGTTGCTCAATCCTGTCCAACTCTTTGTGACCCCATGGACTGTAGCCCTCCAGGCTCCTCTGTCCATGGGATTTCCCAGGCAAGAATACTGGAATGGGTTGCCATGCCCTCCTCCAGGGGATCTTCCCGACCCAGGGATAGAACCCACCTCTGTTGCATCTCCTGAATTAGCAGGCGGATTCTTTATCACTGCGCCACCCAGGAAGCACATGGATCCAGCATTGGACATTCCTTTTTCCTTTGGTCCAGACAGCTTTGCTGATCCTGGTGTCAGTGTATACATCTGGGGTTCCCTCTTGGCAAATTTCAGGATTTCTCTGAATGCCCTGAAGGGTACAGTTCTTGGAACCCATTCCATGGATGTGCTTGTGAATGTTGATAGTGTATTCTCTGGTCACCACCTCGTTGATGGTGGACCAGCCCTTCTTCTCAGCACCCTTCTTTGCAGGAGTCACTTCTGCCGGACTGGGGTGCAGGATTATGGGAGAAGGGACACAGTATCCTAACCCACCCCTTGATAGGAATAGAAGTTCTTACCATGTGTGCTAAGAGATTCTACCTGAGAAATAAATATATTGCTAGGAGCTCTTGGTTTATGGAGCTATGTCAGGTTTCTTCCCCCTTTTAGAACTGGGACAAATATATTAGGGGTATTTTTCCTTCTGTTGTCTTTGCCACAGTGCCGAGCCTCTACCTTCCAGACTTGTATGCATGTCTAAGTCCAGTGGTAGGTCTGTTTGAGACATACCCAGACTTTTAAGCAGCTTCACTTTCATTTTTACCTTCTCAATGGTGGCTTGGACTTTAAGAAGCCATGTCCCATGCATGCCCTTCTTTATCAGGCACTATAAGGGTTGGCACATTGTGCCAGGTGGGAAGTAAAAGTCCTCCAGAACCCCCAAGTCCCCAGGCAGACTTGAATGCCTCTCATGTTCTTAGGGATTGGCTAGGTTTGTACATTATCAGTCAAAGTTTCTGGAACAATATACATTTTACCCAAATAAATGGCTTCCAAAAATTTTATGGCAGTGCCTGGGTCTTGAATTTTCTGTGAGTTCATTGATCTATTCTCTTCTCAGACGTTCCAGAGAAGTCTACAGAGTGTCCTGCAGCAAGGCAAATCCTCATATATTATTAACATTATATCATCAATGTGCTGCTCCATACTCAGCTGCTTCAGTCATGAATGGAATGGAATGGGCCCATTTTATTGATGTGGGGAGAAGACCCAATTTGAAACATCAAAGGGAACTTCCTGACTATAACTGTTTGCCCCCTGCCACCATCAGTGGTGCCAAGGTGGTGCCAGAAAACTTTTGAGGGTGCCCATGTATACTAAAATACAGTTGGCTCCAGTATCAACTAGAACTGTCTCCTTTAGTTCATTTTGGGGGGACCGGTGAATAGTGAGCAGAACAGGAAGCCTCTAGTGGCCCTGATCTGGATATGATCTTGCCTGCATGCTATACCTGGGGAGTGAGGCACCATTCCAAATAGGACTGTATCCCTGAGGCCTCTACTGGAGCTGGCAGGGCACCAGGGCTGGTTGGGGCAGGTGGGGCAGGTCTGAACTGCTGTTCAGGTTTTAAGGCTTTCCATAGGCCAGCCAGTGGAGCATTGGGTTGCTGGTCTATCCTTTTAGATGGGGTCCTGGCAGCAAGGAGGTAAAACCACGTTTACAGGTTACTTTTACTAGGTAACTTTCACAGCCAGCTAAGTAAGATAGCCTTTCGGCTTTCTGACCTTCTTCTCTGTCTCCAGACTTTATTTTTTAAATAATTTTATTTATTTGTTTATTTGTTTGTTTGTTTTTGGCTCTGCTGGGTCAGGCTTTTCTCTAGTTGCTGGAAGTGGGGGCTGCTTACTAGCTGCAGTGTGCGGGCTTTTCTTGTTGCGAACCACGGGCTCTCAGACGCACAGGCTTCAGAAGCTGAGACACATGGGCTGCTCCTAGGCTCACGAGCACAGGCTCAGTAGCTACAGTGTGCTATAGCTATAGCCCAGGTTTAGTTGTTCCATGGCAGGTGGAATCTTCTCAGATCAGGGATGGAATCCATGTCTCCTACATTAGCAGGCAGATTCTTTACTATGAAGCCACCAGGGAAGCCCTGTCTCGGGGCTTTCTTGCAGCCCAAACCTGTATCTGGAATTTGTCAGTTTCCTCCAATCAATGAGTTGCCCAACATCATGAATTGTCTTATTTTATGACCAGGTTTAGCATGGATATCAGTATCTCATATCAGGTGCTAGGGGCGGACTGGGGTATCTTGGCTTTCATTCCTGCAGTGAATGTGACCCATTCGGGACTCAAAGACAGGGATGTAGGTGGCCTGTTTTACCAAACTCCCTAATAATTTACTTACCTACTGCCTAGATCCACATGCCCAAGGAGAACCCTTTCAATGGGCCAGGTCTCCCTGCAGGATAGAATAATCCAACCTGTAAGGGAGTAAGTACCCTGAACCCCTAGGTGCTATGCAGGCACTGCTGGGGGCAGGGGGGTGGTATGTGATCACGTTGCTCATTTTCTCCGCTTCCTGACTGTTCAGAGAACCACCATCACTCCCTGGATCTCACAGCCATACCAACCAGGTGGGGATATTTTCCCTGGCCTTTTGTTGGAACTTGGCAGCTTTATCAGTAAGCTCAGCAGGAGTACATTCTCTCGCTGTGTTTCCTGAATCGGGGGCTGACCCACTCTCTGGTGGTGTTGTTTTCTTTTTTCATTTGGGGTCAAATAGCACAGAGCATTTCATCCATTTAATTGTCAACCATAACATCCTCTTCTTCATTTGAATCTCTTTCCCAGGGATTCCACGTCCTAGCAGCCCAGTCAGGCTTTGTTCCGCCACTTAGACCTTAATCCTCAACAGCTTGTGGCCTTCTAGCTTTGCAAACTAGTGCACCAAGGTCTCTAACTTCTTACCCTGCTCTCCCACCTTGTCTGTCAGCCCACAGGCTGGAAGAGCCACGGACATCCTTCTCCAACCTCAGCTCTTCTTACAACTTCTAACTCGAGTTCCCACCTGCCCGCACTAGAGACTAGCCCACTGCCAGCCCTTCAGTTCCCTTCTTTGCTGCAGTGCACCACGTACAGTTCCCCAAACAAGCTCACTAAGCCAGGGTTCCAGGGTGTGCACAGACACACACAGAGGACCATGAGCATTTAATACATAGGTCACCCTTCCCCCACATAAAGGTCAATAGCCAACTCAGGACTTCTCCCACGGACATCTCTTTCCCAAAACCCACTTCTCCAATCTCCTAATTTTTTTGGTTTTCAAATTCAGAAATTTCCAGAGTGAAATCTGAAATTGGCCCTCAAATGTAGAAAGCAAAGAGAGACCAAAGAAAGAGGCAGACCACTCCAGATGGGTAGGTGGGAGGCTAACTGAGCAAGGGAACCTGTATCTGAGGCTAGTCTTAAGCAGCCACCAGATGAATACATCTTTGCATCCATCTGCCAGAATCTTTAAAGTTTATGTAGAGGCCTTAACTGGATGCAGCCACATATACTGTCCAGATGATCTCAATAATACTTTAATTTCTCAAGGCTGCATCCTTGAAAACGGCTCCCACCATGGGAACTGTGAGCAGAACATATGTTCTAAAGACCGGAGAGGGATGGAGGAGCCTCCCTTTGCTCTGTTCCAGCTCATGGGTCAGCTGGCAGTCATGCCCTCTGGGTGACCTCCCCTAAGATGAACATAAAACCTAAAACTATTAAGCTTCTAAAAGAAGATACAGAAAAGTATCCTGGTGACTTTGAGATTATAAAAAAAAAAAAAAATCTTCTTAGAAGCTCTAATCACAAAGAAAACATGGATCACTTACCCTTTCTCAAAATTAAAGCTTTCTGCTTTATCGAAAGCCTTCAGACAAAGACAAGGAATTCCCTGGTGGTCCAGTGGTTAGGAGTCTGTGGTTCCTAACCTGCAGGGGACACAGGTTTGATCCCTGGTCAGGGAATTTAAGATCCCACATGCCAAGTGGTGTGGCCAAAAAAAAAAAAATCTTTTTTTTAAATACAAAGGCAAACCACAGAGTGGAAGAAAATGTTCACAAAACGTTGTTCTGACAGAAGACTTGTGTCTAGAGTATGTAAACATCTCCTGAAAATATGTCCTGTTTTGTTTGAATTTTTACAATGATAATATTGTCCTGTTATTATGATATAATAACCTCATAATGACCACATTTCATGTCCCAATCACAATTTCAATCAGTCAACAAATAAGAAAATGGGAATGAAGAACCCCACACTCTAGTATCTGTTCTACATCTACCTCTGCTCCCACTAAAAGTCACATTGAGAAACACACTGCTAGTCACCCTTTCTTTCCCTTGACAGGCAAAGAACAGTCTTTATGAAGACTGAGGAAGTGGATTTAACAAATAGGGAGATAAAATTACTAATATGAGGGCAAGCTGCCACTCCTGCAATAATGAAAAGAAGAAATTGGCACACATTTTTAAAACAGCTCAGAAAAACTTGGGCAAAATGAAAACAAAGAAGAGATTAAAGAATACAGTAAGTCCCCAACATGAAATGAGTTCTGTTCTGAGAGTATGTTCATAAGTCCAATTTGTTCATAAGTCCAATTTGTCCATAAGTCAAACAGACTTAACCTAGGTACCCAACTAACACAATTGGCTACATGGTACTATATAAGGTAATAGCTTTATAATACTTGTCACAAAAATATTACATAAAAAACCAACACAAAAAATAAAACATTAAACATTTTTAATAAACATTAAACATTTTTAATCTTACAGTACAGTAACTTACAGATATGTGAACTAACTTACATGACTGGATATGTGAACACATGTTCTCATCTTTGAAAGTTCACAACTTGAAGGTTTGTATGTAGGTGACTTTACTGTATTTATGGTAAATTATTAATAGTTATGAAAACCAATAGGATAGTAGATAAGATGGTGAAATTAAAAAATATTTAAGTATGCTCATAACCTCATCTGGTGCCTGGTGCTCTGACCATCACTGGGATAATATAAACCAGAGGCTCTGAGGTATCTTGGTAAATGGGAATGGGAGCATCATGCACTGAGCCAGTTGGTATAGACTAATTCTTTTCTATTGGTAATTCTAATGAAAAATAATTTATTAATAGATATGGATTTATACTGCACTGGTATTTTCAATGCCATGATTAGAGCAGAAACAAAGTTACAAAACCACCCACAAGATGTTCCTGCATCAACTCCTGATATGTCTGTTTTTAGTTATGATTATTGCAGTCAATTTTCCATTCCAGAAGACTAATACAAGTTTGGTATGTTGCTATCAGTATTTGCATTGGTTCTGCAAAATGTGTTTTGGGTTAAGGGTTACTATGGCCCCTCCTCCCCTACTAGGTGTGAAGCTAAAGCTACTTAATAGATTTTCAGACGCTATTTAACCAGCTCTGTTCTAATTAGAAATCGTACTACCTCCTATGGATTGCTCCTCAGTTGCTCAGTTGTGTCCGACTCTTCGCAACCCCATAGACGATAGCCCACCAGGCTGCTCTGTCCGATGCCGGGAGCCGGTGAGGCATTCTGCTCGTGACAAAGGTCATGAGGAAGGAGGCTTGGCATACGCAAAGGCGGGATCGAGCCTCAGGAGTCCGCCCGGATATTCTCGAGCATTTTCCCCCAAAAAACCAGAGTCTGCCTACTTTATTGCTTTGTGCTCTCACCTCTGACTTTACTGGGGGCTGTCCCCTACCACCATCTCGCTCTCTCTCTGTCAAAGAGTTAACTTACAGCTCCAATTAATAAAGTTCCTGGGCAATTAGGAGTGTTTAAATCCAAACCCCTCAGATGGCTCTCTAACTCGCCTGACAAGTTTACCCGGACTCCTGCAGCTATGCATACGATTGTTTACAGTCTCCCAGCCTCAAGAGGCACGGGAAGCTTAAGATATTCAAATAGCTTAGAGCCTCTCAGAGAGTTAGAAACTGTCAGAATAAGACTAGTAAAGGATTTCATTGATGAGTCAATGCTTGTTGCCAAGTTTTCACATCCCCTGAATTGTATCCTTGAATGTGTATTAATTAATAGTTGGTATATAGTAAAAAATAAGTAGTGGCCTTGGTGTTAGTAACTTTAGACCCTTAAGGTAATAAATTCTTTCCTTTGTTGTAAACCCATTACACATCCGCCCTATAGGAATGCAATTTTATCTTTGGAAGATGGTGCCAAACCTTAAAATAATTACTCTTAGAGAAAATAAGTCTTTTGTTGATAAGTCCTTGTCAAGAGTCATAAAATGTTAGTAGGCCTTCTGGCCAGAAGATGATGTAAATCACCTAAACCATTTGTATACGATAAATTTGCAGGAAAGAAACCTTGGTTTTGATAAGAATCAAAGACTGCTGACTTTGCATCCCCTATTATCCTCTATGTGTAACTTAGGTATAAAAGCCCCTGTTAAAAATAAAGCTACGGGCCTTGTTCACCAACGCTGGTCTCCCCATGTCATTCTTCCCTTTAACTTCCAGCTGAGTCTCCATCTGGGCGCTGGAACCCACCACGCTTACTAATTATGCCTGGGCTTCTAAGACCCACTCGAGAAGGTGTCTAGGGTGAGGCACCTTCCGCTATTCGAGAGGGCGCCTGCATGGCTCACGTGGGTGCAAACTTCTTGTCTTGAAGTTTTATTGGTCTCCCGCGTAAACCAAGCTACTCAGCTTCTTTTCTCCACTGAATTTTCCTACTGAGCTATCCTCATTCTATTGTTCTCTATATCTCTAATTAGCACATAAATAGTCGCCTAGGCCGTCTCTCCTTCGAATACCCTGGATCAGCTGGGGCTGGTCCCCAGCAGTCCATGGGATTTTCCAGGCAAGAATACTGGAGTGGGTTGCCATTTCCTTCTCCAGGATGGAGTTAGTAGTGATTCTAAAACAGGTGTTATTTTTCTTAAGAAGGTAAAGGAAGCCAAGACAATTGAGGCTGGATCATTTCCTGAGTAAGGCTCTAGCCTCTTCACCACCCCCAATGTAATCTCTTAAATTGCTACTTACCCGTGTCCCCAGGCCCCCTGACTCTCGACCTCCTCCATGACTGCTTTCCTGCTTCCTCTTTTACATTCCACTCAGTCCACAAACACTCCCTGTCCCAGTATAAAAGTTATTGAGTGTAGCAGTAAAGGAAACTATAAACAGCCCAGTTTAAAAAAAACACCTCTCATCTTAAAGAGAGAGCAACCCTGACTCCACATTTCCCTCCACAGTCACCACCTTAATTTTCTGCTCCCCTTTTCAGTAAAACTCTGGAAAACATTGCTTTTATTGGATGTCTCAATTTCCTCTCCTCCCATTTCCTCTTGAAACTGCTGCATTCTGCCTTTCATCTCCATCTCTGCACCTGAACGCCTCTTGTCAAGGCCATGGATGTCACCCAGATTGCCCAGCCAGTATTTAGGTCACACTGTCTTACTTAATACATTTTCTTTACATGGTCGTGGCATAGAATTCTCTCTCCTTGTTCTCCTCCACCTTGAGAGCTTTTCTTGTGCTCTAATGAAGAATTTATTTGCAGGGCAGCAATGGAGAAACAGACATAGAGAATAGGCTTATGTTCATGGGGAGAGGGGAGGAGAGGGTGAGATGTATGGAAAGAATAACATGGAAACTTAATTACCATATGTAAAATAGCCGATGGGAATTTGCTGTATGGCTCAGGAAACTCAAACAGGGCTCTGTATCAATCTAGAGACTGGGATGGGGAGTGAGATGGGAGGGAGGTTCAAAAGAGAGGGGAGATATATATATAGAAGCATATATATATATATGTATATATATATGGCTGGTTCATGTTGAGGTTTGACAGAAAATAACAAAATTTTGTAAAGCAATTATCCTTCAGTTAAAAATTAAATCGATTTTTTTTTTAAAAAAGAGCTAACAATGCAGTCCCTGAAAACTATGTTTTTACTCACTTAACTAGAAATTAAATTTAATTTAAAATTAAAAAGAAATGAGGTATAGATCTTACCCTCCAGAAATGTATAGTTTGCTGGGGGGAGAGGGGGTTGAAAAATAAATAGTTACAAAATAAGGAACAAATGGTGTTGCCAGAGAAATGACAGTTGGGACTTATGGAAACTCAGATAAATAGAGCATCTCTTAAAAGTTTGATGAAGCTGAATTAGTTTTGACTTTTTTATTGCACACTTGCAAAATTAATGCATTTCCTAATTGTCTCTGTAATCAGATTGAAATTTCTAAAGTTTTCTGTTGCTTGTTCATGCTCCCAATCTTATAATTGGAATGGAAAAGCCTTTTTCTTGGTCTATCTCACAAACCTCAAGAACCCAAGAAACACATATCTAAGGATAAATATTTGAAGAAAAAAAACAATTTTATTTCATTTTATTTAAGAGGAAGGGGTCAAAATGTAGAGATTAACACATGGGACACTGGGAGAAATGTAGAGAGGTTTCCCTAAGCAGCTAGTAGATGGTTCCTCTGGGATCTGAACCCGGGTCTGTCTAATTCCAGAGCCCATACTCTTTCAGTATTATAGCCTGGTCTCAAATATAAATTCATATTTAAACATTATACAAAGAGGGTAAGGTACCCGTGGGTAAGAAAACATTTGATTTACAAAAACCAGGGAGTTGTTGATGGCACAAGTGCCCTGGAAGAACTAGAGAAACACAAGACATTTAAAAGCGAGCACATCCATGGACTTCCCTGGTGGTCCAGAGGTTAAGACCCCACACTCCCACTGCAGGGGACGTGGGTTTGATCCCTGGTCAGGGAAACTAAGATCCCACATGCCAAAGGAAGATACAGACTATCTTAGGAATAATTGCCCCATTTGATTGTTAGTGAAATTATCATTTCCTTTTATTTTCTGTATCTAAAATATAAATGATGCTCATTTCCTCTCTTCTTGGTTTTTGTGCTATATGCAGGAGAAGGTAAATTTAGAGCTAAATCTTATCCAAGCTGGAGATTTAGATTCCTGTTCTCTGCCTTTCAACTCCCACTTCATCCAAAGACCTTCACCATCACTCTTTACCGGCTCTTGCCCTCGTCCTCTGCTAAAATCATTATGTCTGTTGGGTCTAATCCACATCAATCTTCAACCCTTCTTAAAACTGCTGAAACACTGGTTTTTCTTGGACCTAATGTCATAGAGTCATGTCAGAGGATTTGATTTTTGTTCTAACCAGTAGTCATCAGTTGTGAATATTCCTATGCAGATTTTGATTGACTTGTTGTCATGAATACAAATTTATATTTAACTTTACAGCTATGTATTCAATAAATGTCACTATCTTATTTACTGCCCAGCTTAATGACAGTTATCCAGTAGACAGATGACAGATAGAGAGACAAAGAGATAAATAGAGAACACAAATGTTAACCAAAAGTAAACACATCTTTTTAAATATAGACATCTCTGGGCTTGGTGATAATGCTGTTTCACAGCTGATTTACTGTATTACTCTGAGAATAATTAGCCATAAACATCAAAGGAATGTTATATGTTTTTTTCTCTCTTTTCTTCAAAGAAACGCACAGTGGGATATGTAAGATGTCAGAAATAATTAGACAAAATTGCACAATCCCATTGTGATACTAAAATATCTCTGGAGTTGAATATTTGCTGTGAAACCTTAAAATCTGGTTTGAAAGATGCTTATTATAAACAGTATATTTTTTCTTTAAAGGTAATTGTCCCAGAATTTTTAAAGCATGGTATTATGTGACTATATGGTTCCAAGTGTGAAAAGATGTATAAAGATAAATGAGAAAGTCATCTGGGTGGCAAGATAGACTTAAAATTCTGTAATGTCGCCCTCAGAAAGAGTTTGGGAACTTAAAAAAGTAGCATTTGAATAATAATATAGGGATGAAGTTTATTGGTGAACATAACAGAAAAGAAACTGACTCACAGATATAGAGAACTAGTGGTTACCAGTGGGGAGAAGGAAGAAAGGAGGGGCAATGTAGAGGATTAAGAGATACCAAACAAACTACTATTATATAAGATAAGCTACAAGGATAGGGACTTCCCTGGCAGACCAGGGTAAGACTTCGCCTTCCAATGTAGGGGATGAGGGTTTAATCCCTGGTCAAGGAGGTAAGATCCCACATGATTTGTGGCCAAAAAACCAAAACATACAACAGAAGCAATGTTGTAACAAATTCAATAGTTTTTAAATGGTCCATTTTTTTTTTTTAATCCTTTTTGAAAAAAAGCTACAGGGGGCTTCCCGGTGGCTCAGCAGTAAAGAATCCACCTACCAGTGCAGGAGACATTGGTTCAATCCCTGGTCCAGGAAGATCCTGCATGCCACAGAGCAACTAAGCCCATGACCACAACTACTGAGCCTGTGCTCTAGAGCCCAGGAGCCACAACTACAGATGCCCGCACACCTAGACCCCGTGCTCTGCAACACAAGAAGCCACAGCAATGCAAAGCCCATGCCCTACAACTAGAAAGTAGCCCCTGGTTGCCAAAACTAGGGAAAAAGTCTATGCAGCAATGAAGACCCAGGACAGCCAAAAATAAATAAATAAATAAATAATTTTTAAATGCTGCATGGATATATTGTACAGCACAGGGACTACAGCTAATACTTTTTAATAACTGTACATAGAGTATAACCTTTAAAAATTGTGAATCACCATATTGTACATTTATAACATATTATATATTAACTATACTTCCATTTTTTAAAAAGAGGGAGTTTACATTCAGAGAAGAAAAAATATATATCAAAAACATGTAAAGGTTTTATGAATACTGAAATACTGTCATTTGTCTTCCAGGTGAAAGAACATGGCTTTTTCATTCAGACTATAGCATACAGTACTGTGGTTTTTCTATTTACCCACACAAAATGGAACCCAAGAGACAACACAGCTGAGGAAATTACAGAGTCTTTACCAATGAAAGACATTCAAGTCTGCGTAGTTTTCAGCTGAAACAAATAACCACCAGCTTCTCCACAGCATAGATTAGAACAGGGGAAAATGAACATCACTAACTGTACCCCGGAAGCCAGTGTGGCTGTGAGACCCAAGACCATTACGGAGAAGATGCTCATTTCTGTGACTCTGGTGATCATCACCACCCTGACCATGCTGCTAAACTCCGCCGTGATCATGGCCATCTGCACCACCAAGAAGCTCCACCAGCCTGCCAACTACCTGATCTGTTCTCTAGCCGTGACGGATCTCCTGGTGGCTGTGCTTGTCATGCCCTTGAGCATCATGTACATTGTCATGGACAGCTGGAAGCTGGGGTACTTCATCTGCGAGGTGTGGCTGAGTGTGGATATGACCTGCTGCACCTGCTCCATCCTTCATCTCTGTGTGATCGCCCTGGACAGGTACTGGGCCATCACCAATGCTATCGAGTACGCCAGGAAGAGGACTGCCAAGAGGGCCGGGCTGATGATCCTCACGGTCTGGACCATCTCCATCTTCATCTCCATGCCCCCTCTGTTCTGGAGGAGCCACCGCAGACTCAGCCCGCCCCCCAGTCAGTGCACCATCCGGCACGACCACGTCATCTACACCATCTACTCCACACTTGGGGCATTCTACATTCCCTTGACTTTGATACTGATTCTCTATTACCGGATTTACCATGCAGCCAAGAGCCTTTACCAGAAAAGAGGTTCAAGCCGGCATTTAAGCAACAGAAGCACAGATAGCCAAAATTCGTTCGCCAGTTGCAAACTGACACAGACGTTCTGTGTGTCTGACTTCTCCACCTCAGACCCTACCACAGAGTTTGAGAAGATCCACACCTCCATTAGGATTCCTCCCTTTGACAATGACCTAGACTACCCAGGAGAACGCCAACAAATCTCCAGCACCAGGGAGCGCAAGGCAGCACGAATCCTGGGTCTGATTTTGGGTGCATTCATCTTATCCTGGCTGCCATTCTTCATCAAAGAGTTGATCGTAGGTCTGAGCACCTATGCTGTGTCCTCCGAAGTGGCTGATTTTTTGACCTGGCTTGGTTATGTGAATTCTCTGATCAACCCTCTGCTCTACACAAGTTTCAATGAAGACTTTAAACTGGCTTTTAAAAAGCTTATTCGGTGCCGAGAACATACTTAGATTGTAAAAACTCAGAAGGCTTGACTTTTAGCAGCCTCGTGAGTGCACAAGGGTAAGGGATATAGCTTATTAATTCTTGAACATAGTTGGTTCAGGAGAGTTTGTGAGTACGTGTGGTCTTGTTTTGTCTTTTTTTTTCTTTTCCTGTTTTGTTATTTCATGTGCTGTTTTCTACCTCTGGTCTTATTTGTGGTACATAATTTCAAATAAACACTATCAAACAAAAACAGAAATTTCATAGCAGTAATAATAGGTGAAATAGTACATACTTTTTATTTCTTTAGCCATTTCAGTTAACCCAGCAATTAAAGAATGCCAAAATAAATCTTCATTTGCAGAATTCTTTATTACTTATGTATCAAATACATGATGACCTGCCTTGGTGTGTGGCATTAATTCTGAGGTTATGGATCCAAATGCTTAAAAATTCCATTGGGTATTGCATGATAACATAAAGGATTTTTTTTTAAGTTGTGCAGTGTCATCTACTGCTTGCAGATCTGACCTGAAGTCATTCCTTATGACTACATGGCCTGCACCTTTCTGGCAGTATAGCTGCCTCTTAGTGCTCTTAGTTCACGATTAAATAAGCATCTTCATTCTCTAAAAAGAACCTAGAATGAATGTGCTAATACTTTCCTAGGCCTTTGACTATGAATGTGAAACATAAGCAAATAATATTATGAAACAATTATCAAAACTGGTCGCTTTGTTGTTGACACATCGGGCCTCCTCTAGTTCTCAGAAGCATCACAGCAAAACTTGGATACACTCTCCCATTCTAGCAGGATTAAAATGGGAGCACATGCCAAACTGGAGAACTTTTAAAGCAACATTAAGCTACTGTACCCATTAAGGGATGTATTGATCAGATGAGGGAATACATTACCTGAAGAACTTTGTTGGAGAAAGTTACTCATTAAATTATCAGTTGTGCATATGGAAAAAAAATTAAACACTGAAACACCTATGTTTATAGCAGAAACCACCCAGCAGGAAGTGAGTATGAAATTGTGTCTCCTGGAACCCCAGTGGCTTCCGTGCCAGACTGCTGTGTGGGTCCAGGAGGCTGCAGGCAAGACCCAAGGCCACGCAATGTGTGGCTGACCAGGACCAATGGCTCCAGTCCCTTGGAGGAGCTCACCGCTAAGTCAAGAGTGCTGACAGAAGGGACTGAAAGTGTGTAAATTCTTGCACATTCCTCAGTAAGTGACTGTTGTAGAGCTGGGCTCCCCACCTCTCATCCACGACCTCTCCCACTTCTTCACATCCCCCAGATTGCATCTCTTCTTTGTTGAGAAGACATTGGTTTCTCAACCATCTGCACCTCCATGTTTTACTCCTTAATTCCATCCCCTCTCAACTTTTCTATAATCTTGCCCCTTTCTCTCAGTCTCTCCCTCTCCCTTTCAATCTCCTTCCCATCACCGCTTCCTCTCCCCCCTCTTCTTTACTCTCAGCCATCAATTTGCTCGAGTCTTTTTTTGCACTAGGACGGAGTCCTCCACCTGTAGTACCTCCTTATGCTCCTTCATCTCTCTCCTCGTTCTCCCACCTGAGTCTCCAGTTATCCACCCATTTGTTCTGCCTCCAGTTCTCACCTGCCACTGCCTATTCTCTCTTTTGCCATCTGGGTATGCCTGTCCCAATTCCCCCAAAACTGATCTCCCAAAGGTTACTGGGGACTTGCCAATGGGCAAATCTAGTGACCTTCCCTCTGTCCTTATCTAACTTCCTGTTCTCATCAGTTCAAACAGTTAGCCATCCCTTTCTTGTTTAAGCCCGTGCCTTCTAGGATCCTTTACTTTCTCACTTCTCTAGTTACCTTCTCATTCTTTGCCTCCTTTTCTTCATTCTGCGAGTTAACCATCAGTTCTTACTTCCTGTATATTCATACTCCATTCCAACCTCCATCATTTCCACAAATATTTCCTTGCCTGAGGCTCTAAAATATGTTTCTCTGATTGTGATCTGTCTCGTTCTCACACCATAACCCATGAATTAAGTCTGGTGGACATCTCCTTGTGAACACTGTCAGTGCCTCAAACACAGCCCTTCTAAACTGAACTCATGATCGTTTTCCTGCACTCAAACCTTCTCCTTTCTACCTTCTCAGTCTCAGACAACAGGATTTTGTTTTATTTATTTGGGGGCTGCACTAGGTCTTTATTATAGCACATGGGCTTTCTCCAGATGCAGTTCATGGACTTACTTGCTCCCAGGCATGTGGGGTCTTAGTTCCCTGACCAGAGATCGAACCTGCATCCCCTGCATTGGAAGGAAGATTCTTCATTTGTTTTTTCTTTTTGTTTTCTTTTTTGGGGTGGAGGGAGCTGTGCTGAGTCTTCATTGCAGTACGTGGGCTTTCTCTAGTTGTGGCGAAGGAAGCTACCGTCTAGTGGTGGTGTGTGGGTTTCTCATTGCCATGGCTTCTCTTGCAGAGCATGGGCTTTAGGGTGTGTGGACTTCAGTAGTTGTGGCCCATGGGCTCAGTAGTTGTGGCTCCCAGGTTCTAGGGCACAGGCTCAGTAGTTGTGGTGTATGGGCTTAGTCGCTCCACGGGATCTTCCCGGACCAGGGATTGAACCCATTTCTCTTGCATTGGCAAGCAGATTCTTAACCACTAGATTACTAGGGAAGTCCCAGACAACAGAATTGCCATTCATTTTATCATTCACATTAGATAAATGAGATTCTCTCTCTTTGCGGTTTGTCTTT
This sequence comes from Bos mutus, assembly GCF_027580195.1. Classification (NCBI taxonomy): domain Eukaryota; kingdom Metazoa; phylum Chordata; class Mammalia; order Artiodactyla; family Bovidae; genus Bos; species Bos mutus. Next base: position 63,012,291 of record NC_091625.1, on the reverse strand, counting down.
CACATCCATACAGTATAAAAGTTTTATTACCCATTTATCTCTGTAGAAATGTTTGTATATGCACCCTCCTTCTTCAATAACTTGGTCCTCTCCCCTGGACCAATCTTCTTATCTGATCCACCCACCTCTGGACTCCTCATCTACAACTCTGCCCCTGCTCACCTTCCAGATATACATCTTCCTACAGCAATAGTTCTCAAAGCAACATCTCCAGACCAGCCATGTTAGTTTCACTTGGGGACTTGTTAGAAAAGCAAAGTCTAGGGCCCCACTGAAAACCTACCAAGTCAGAAATTTCAAGGCATGGGGCATCCATCTCTGTCTTAACAAGCCTTCCAGGAGACTCTGGTGCATGCTAACATTTAATAATCACTCTCCTAGAATGTCCTGTTGATTTTTAATAACAGCACTCAAAATCCCCCACTATTTTCCCATCAGTATAAGATAAATTAAAATTCCTAAATATAACGTTCAAGGCTTCTTCACCATGTGGCCTCAAGCCACCTTTCCAAAGCTAAGTTTCAGCACTTCTTCTCACTCCCATCATATTCCAGAAAAATCTGGATATTTCCTGTGTTTTCTGAGCCTTCCTAACATTTTGCCCCCACTGCTTCAGAAACCTGACCCCATAAGTTTCCATCTTTCTTCCTCCAATCCTTCATCATGGAGTACAAACACAATCTCTTCTGCAAAGTCTTCGTGAGAAGATTGTCTATCACCATAAAATTCCTCTCTCTGGGGTCTGTGCTCCCTGGAACCTCACGGGGACCTCTGTTATTATAAGTGCTTCCTATCTTGTTGTGCATTTGTGTATTTCTGCTGTCTGCCCCCAGTAGATTGTGAGCTCCTTGAGGACAGGAACTGTGTCTGTTTTATCTCTGTATCCTTAAGAACTCCAACAGTGTTTTACACACAGTAGGCACTCAATAAATATCTCTTAATGTGAATGAAATTATGTCCCCAGAAAAAAATGTAAGTGTGCAATGTTCTCTCAGTGAGAAAACCAAACTTAAAATCTCATGATGCAATACACACTTCCTTTTTCTTTAATATTTACCCTCTCATCCCAGCTTTGTTCAAAAACTGCTAGGAATGCTTCCACATGAGAATAAAATTAATTTCTCATGCCGCTGAACATAAATGAATGTCCTGTATTGGTTAGGATTCAAGCTAAGCTGTTCCCAAAGAAGAGACCCCCAAATACAGCAGTTCAAGCAAGACAGATCCTCTTTTACATGACAGTCAGGAGGTAGGAGGGAGCCCAGAGTGAGCAGGAAACTCTGCTCCACAGTGTTCTTCAAGGACTTGGGTCTTTACATTTTGTGACTCTGCCATCCTCTCAAGGCTGGTCCTTTTCTGAATGGCCAAAGCTGACTCCCCATCACATCCGTGTTCTAGTCCATAGAAAAGGGGAGAGAGAAATGGAGACCAAGCAATTTCCTTTTAAGTAAGTTGCATGGAAATTATACACATCATTTTTCCTTGGATTCCATTGGCAATAACTTGGTCACATGGGCTTCCCTGGTGGTTCAGCTGGTAAAGAATTCGCCTGCAATAAGGGAGACCTGGGTTCAACCCCTGGGTTGGGAAGATCCCCTGGAGAAGGGAATGGCTACTCACTCCAGTATTCCGGCCTGGAGAATTCCATGGGCTGTATAGTCCATGAGGTCACAAAGAGTCAGACACGACTGAGCAACTTTCACTTTCACTAGTCACATGGACACACCAAACTGTAAAAGAGAATTAAGAGTGAATTTCTTGTTGGGCAACCATGTGCCTTGCCAAAAATGAGCACTTCAAAATAAAAGGAAGAAGGAGAGAATGGATACCAGGGCCCAGTGAGCCATCCCTTCTACAAGAGAATATTGGTTTCTGCATGTGCAGCTCAAATATTACAGGGCAAGCCAGATGGCTGTCCAGTCAATGGTGACCTATGTACCAGGATGTCGAGGTTTAAGTTATGGGTGATTTAACTAAGATTGTCCCTATGCTGAAAATCTAGTATTTATCATGACTGTAATGTCTGCTTGCTTTTTTATCACCCTCCATAAGTCTTCATTGAAAATTCTTGGCAATTATGAGTTTAAAACTTTCACAAGTCTAAGTAAATAAAAACACAAAAAATATATGCATAACTAATTTTCACTTACTAACTCATTTCCAGCTTACTAGATAGATCCTAACTAAATATGCTTTCTCATACCTACCTCTGTTCTTAGCAAAGAAGAGTCCATGTATGTTTCCTAGCCTAAATCAAACCTGCTAAAAAAAGTCTGTTGTTCAATTTACTCCTTTAACTGATAGTGTGAGTTGCTACTGACCATTGTTGCCCCCTTAAATTAAAGCTTGAGTGAAATAATAGTAACTTCTGATATGGTCGGTGCTTCTAGGGTAAACATTAGCAGATTAAAAGTAAACCCCAGGAGTCACATTTCATTCACCTCCATTAACTAATAAATTAGGACTTTGGGGCTTGTGTACTTGGTAAAAGAATTCTTGGACATATCACTCCACTGGAGACCTGATGCTTTGCTTGAAACTAGTGTCAGTAAGAATATAATACTACTATCAGCTTTGGATAACTCTATAGGCACCCCACACTTATGAACTTCAGTTTGCAAACTGATACTTATACACCCAGAGCAACACCCAGCAACTGTGCAGATTACCAGCACAAGTCATTTGTTAATAGTTTCAGCTATCACATTGATCTTAATCGACTCGTGTGTTTGCAGTGTTTGCTAAATTTTTAAGATCTCCTACAGATAACTTCATTCTGTAAATATTTGCAAAAACAGTGAGAACACTAGAAAAAATAGCAAGAAAGAGTATATGACTACAATAGAAATACAAATAACGGTAATTTTTAAATTAAAATTGCTGAGACAATGACAGTCATTGGATATGGGAATGGGATGAAATCTTGTTGAGTTTGTAGGGGACACTATAAACAACAGGTGAAAAGGCCCTGTGCCTAAATTGTCAACTATAATTATCAGGAAATAAGGGAAAGTAATTAATGAGATGTCCCAGCATTGCACAGTAGTTCTAAGAGGTATCTGGGAATGTGTGTGATCACATGTAGTAATCTCAGCAGAGAACACCAGTGACATTTTATGGTAGGAGACAAAAGAGGCTAAATCCTGCAATTAAAAACAAAAAACAGTCCCATTCAGTAAAGAATTATGCCACCCAGAATACCATTATCACCACCTCCTGGAAACCCCAGGTATATCAGCAGGAATGCGGGATACTCAGGAGCCTAATTAATTCAGCTGTTGGCTTGGGGATATTTGAGAACTTAAAGACTACACCTCATGAAAGTGTTGCTTATGAATTTTATTGTAAGTCATCAGTTCAGTTCAGTTGAGTCACTCAGTCGTGTCCGACTCTTTGCGACCCCATAAATTGCAGCATGCCAGGCCTCCCTGTCCATCACCAACTCCCGGAGTTCACTCAGACTCACATCCATAGAGTCAGTGATGCCATCCAGCCATCTCATCCTCTGTCGTCCCCTTCTCCTCCTGCCCCCAATCCCTCCCAGCATCAGAGTCTTTTCCAATGAGTCAACTCTTCGCAGGAGATGGCCAAAGTACTGGAGTTTCAGCTTTAGCATCATTCCTTCCAAAGAAATCCCAGGGCTGATCTCCTTCAGAATGGACTGGTTGGATCCCCTTGCAGTCCAAGGGACTGCTAAGACCAATTTAAATCTGCCCAATAACAAAGTGGGGACTTCCCTGATGGTTCAGATGGTAAAAAATCCACCTGCAATGCAGGAGACCTGGGTTCGATCCCTGGGTCAGGAAGGTCCCCTGGAGAAAGGATTGGCTACCCACTACAGTATTCTTGCCCTAGAGAATTTCAAGGACAGAGGAGCCTAGCGGGCTACAGTCCATGGGATCACAAAGAGTCGGATATGACTGAGAAACTAACATTTTCATCTTCACTTTTTCAATATCAAAGTGAGGGTCAGGCCAACAAATACAGACACAATGGGTAAAGAGCTTCCCATGACAGTGATAGAGATCATCCAGAAGAGGGACCCAATAAAATGTCTATCATCACAGAGGAGGTATTGTTATTTGACAGAACTGGCTCATGTCTTTATCTGATGAAAAGGTTTTTGAAGACTAAATATAGACTGACCTAAGAACCTCAGATTTAGAGGACTTCCCTAGTGGTCCAATGGTTAAGACTCCACACTTCCACTGCTTGGGATGCAGGTTGGATCCCTAGTCCAGGAACAAAGATCCTCCATGCTGCACGGTGTGAACAAAAAAAAAAGTTAAAAGAGGGCTTCAGATACCTGTCAGTAGGAGGAGCTAATTTTAAATGGTAGGAAGGAAGATACTGGATGTTCCTGGGACACTTAAATCATACAATGTCCCTAAATCATCCTCTTTTCTCTCCATAAACTCCAGAAAGTACACAGCAGGTTTCAGCCTTGCCAAAAAAAAAGTGGGGTGGTGGGGGATGGGTTTGAAATCCCTCCCTTCAGAATAGAAGGGAATCACTCTGAAACTCCCTTTGCTTCAGGAAAGTAAGTAATCTGCTGCCTCTCTGGAAGCTTCCAGCACCCAGAACAGAGGGTGGTGCATAGTAGTATTCAATATATATAATTTATATGTCTGTTGAACTTAATTGAAGTGAACACATTGATTACAGGCTTCAAGAAATTTAGAAACTATGTCCTGGGTAAGGAGGGTACCTTCTCATGAGGAAGTGGAATTGTCAAACATGTATTTAAAAAAGAAGGCATCAGGACACTGATGCTACAAAAGGAACAGTGACAAGAGGAGCTGGGAAATAATATCAACAGAGTCTTAGGTAATCAAAATTATTGATTGACCACCTGCTATGGGTGTGAGTAGATAATGGAAACTTTTAATTGAAAAAGAAAAAGGGACAACAGCAGTGACATGAAGAAAGCAAGACTACAGCAATAGAAAGAGCAGACGTCAGAAGATAATTTTGGTGTTGGTTTTGGGTCCACAAACACCAAGTGAGAATCTGGCATGAATTTGACATCTACCTAAGTGCTGGGAGCTCTGCAAGAAGAAAACAAAAGGGGAAAGAGGGAAGATAATCCAGGTGGGAAACTAGGAGACACTGGTCTTTTTCTTTAAAGCTTTTTTTTTTTAATTGTGTTAAAAGTCGCATAATATAAAACATACTATTGTAACCATATTTAACTGTGCAGTTCAGTGCACTAAGTATATTAACACTGTTGTGCAACTCTCACCATCATCCATCTCCCGAATTTTGTACCTTCCTAAACTGAAACTGTCCCCATTAAATATCAACTCCCCATTCCTCCTCCCTATCCTATTCCCTCATCTCTGACATCTACCAATGTACTTTCTGACTCTATGAATTTGTCTGTTCTAGGTACCTAATATAAGCAGAATCAAACAATATTTGAAAAAATCTGTACCTACTGTATATTGGATTGCACTTTTTCTCTTTTTTATTTTTTACATTATTAAAATATGATAACACATTTACAGGAGACTTAGAAAATATAGAACAAAGTTACATATAGTTCTACCATATATTGCAATTATTTTTTAACTAGATGAATTAAAATTTTTAGTTGGAGTTTCAATATCAAACTATCAAAAATTAATAGAATGAATATATAAAAAGTAGAAGGATATAATAGACCTGAAAGGCACTATGAACCAATTCAACATAATTAAGATTTATACAATTTTCACACAACAGCAGGACAGAAGTTCTATTCAAGTTCCCATAAACTAGGATAAACAGTGGAACATATACAGGGACTTAAAACAAAGTGCAAAAATTTCATAGTCTCAAGGTGTTGAAATCATATAGAGTCTGTTCTCTTATCATTGTGGAATTATGTTAAAAAATCAACATCAAAAATATTTGAAAATAGCCCACATATTTTCAAGGGCAATGTGACATTTACCAAGAGAGAGGTTAACTTAATATATGTATGAGACCCTGGTCTTAAGGGCAGATTTATAGAAATCTGATCATATTTATTTTCCATTAGATAAAACAGAATTTTAGAGGGGATTTTAAGCATTGCCTTTGCTAAGAGGATGAGGAAGGGATGAGGCAGCAGAGAGCATTTGCTCATCTGATTCTCAGGGAAAGGAAGGTCATACCAGAGGCTCTGAAGAATGGAGGAGAAGGAATGGTCCTTCAGAAAATGGATAAACAACATGGATACAAGAAATCAGGTTGGCATGTTTGTCCATTTTGTATGGTATCAAGTAGTCATATGTCAAGGGATGATTTAGGCAAAGCTACTTCATGAAGACACCCAAAGGAATGAGGATGGAGACAGTTCTCTGAGGAAAATTTAGACTCCTGAGCAGCCTAATAATGAGCAGACCAGTGATCCCAACTGTTTCCAGTTCATGGTTAAGCACTCAGTAAGGAACCAGCAAATGAATAAATCAGTTACTCAGTTAAGCAATCAAGCCTGAGTTGGTATTTGGATGGCTAAGGAGAACAACTCAGGGAATATATAAAATACACATTCAGAGGTATGAAACAGTGATACAAAAGAGCTGAGGCTGCAAGCTAAAGCCCCCTCTCTAGCTGGACTTTGCAGGTGGGGGCGGCAAGAGGTGTTTCATAGAGAACAAGGAGAATATCCATACGGTAAATGGTGTTGACGTGGACTCTAAAACCTCTGAGGCAGCGTGCGTCCTCTTGCCTGGCAACTTTACTTGAATACTTCTTATATATCAGTTTCTCAATGACGAAGAACTGAGGCCTGACTTCCCTTTCTAATCACACACGCATACCCACAGAAAGAAAAACAATGTCCTCAACCCTAGTAAGGAAAGCAAAGGTTTGTTTGATATAGGCATGTGCCATTTGTTGAATAGTTACAAGAGTCCAGTGAGAAACACCATGTTGTATATGAGAGAAGAGAGGATGGGATGGGATGAGCTGAGCATGGGAGACTGGGGGAAGACAGAACAGCGCTGTATTTTGAGAAGTGATTAAAAAAAATAGTGATAGTTTGTCTCTTTGCATTCAACAAATTCCTGTAACAGGCTATTAATAACCATATTAATTTAGTTTATATGTCAGACTCCCTAGGTAGTTTGTAAGATCCTTGAAGGTGGGTACTGTGTCTTATTTCTCTCTGTACAACCATTCCCTAGTATAGGCACTCCAGAAATGTTTGATGGATAAATGAATAAACGAAGGATCACAAAGTTGAGTAGACTGAAGCTATTACTGAGCAATCCTGAAGGTATCCTGCAATCTTGAAAAGCTGAAACTGGAATTTCAGTAAACTATTTTAAGAGGCAAAATAATATTGTAATGTCAGGTACACCATTTATACACATATCACTTTGTGTATGACAATACAAATTGGAAAAGGAGGCTATGAGAATATCGGCCTCACTGGGAATACCTAGGAGAAATCATGATCAGAATTTTCAAAATATGTCGATGTGGAAGATATCTTGCCTTAGAATGCCTACCCTGCCCACAAATTCCTTCTAAGTAGGTTATAAAACACAGGCCCTGCTAAGAAAAGCTGCTGTAGGTCGTTCTTGAACCATAGTCCACCACATAGTACCACATGATACCCTAACCCCTATCAGTCATCCACTGATTGATCCAGCCAGCTGGCACCTGACCCAAGAGCAGCTACATCTACCACCTGGCTATGTTCAATAGGGTGGCCTGGTATAGAAGCTCCCCTCAAACAGAAAGCAATCAGTTGCAGTGATGACAGTCGTACCTCTCAAGACTTTGAATGAAAAATGTATGAAGAGACGGTGCACTGTCAGGGGAAGCAGGAGTAGAAAGATAAGTAAAGGGAGGCTGAAAAAAAAAAAAAAAAAAAGTAGGCAACTGGCATCCATGGCAAAGGACATGAATGAAGCTTAATTAATTCCTGCTGCCGAGGAACCAACAGTGTCATCTGTCACCAAGAGCTGCCTCCTACAATTCCTGACAGCCTTCCGGTCCCCAAACTGTACTCCAGATCCTTGAGGTTTAGCGTTAAGAATGTTCCAGAGACTCCTGTCTCTCTTTTAACAGCAGTTACCGTTACAGTCAGGGCTTCCCTGGTGGCTCAGTGGTAAAGAATCTGCCTGCCAATGCAGGAGATGCAGGTTTGATCCCTGGGCTGGGAAGATGCCCTGGAGAAGAAAATGGCAATGCACTTGGTATTCTTGCCTGGGAAATCCCATGGACAGAGGAGCATGACGGGCTATGGTCCATGGGGTCGCAAAAGTCAGACATGGCTTAGAGAAGTGGCAAGTGGTGGTCAGAGTGTAGGTTAGTAAGGAGAGTGACAGGAAAGGAGGCTGGTCAGACAGCCAGGTCCATGAAGAGCCTCAAATGCCTCACTAAGGATGCTGGATTTAATCCTACAAGCAGCAGAAAAATGCCTGAGGATTTTAACCAAAGGAGAACATGACCAGACCCACAGTTTGGAAAGCCTTTATGAATGAAGAGAATGGAGACTAGGTAGACAGATATTGGAATAGTCAGAGAGTGGTGAGGGGAAGTGTGCACCAAAGAAGAAAAAAAAGTGAGGGGGAAGGGAAGGTGGGGAGATGTTCAATTTCAGAGGTAAAATAGAAGGACAGACAAATCAGTATATTTAACTAGAATATGACCTTTTGAAATCAAAATACTGCAAAGTTTCAGATTGCCAAGGAGTGGATCACCAGTCTCATAATTTGAGGATACAGTAGTAGAAGACAGCAAGAGTCATCTTCTTTGCCAGACAGGCCAATCCTTTTCCCACTTTAGAGACTGTCAACCCTACCTTAATCACAGTCAACTGGGCAGAAAATCTCTTCTAGGAAACAATAGGACCAGAGGTGTTAATTACACACCTCATTTGTCTGCACTGTTAGCATTATTCTTTCACTGAGCCCTTCTAAACACATTGGTTACTTAACAACTAGGTTAAGCAAACAAGACTTACTCTGCAGATATCCATTCATTTATCATTCAACAAACATTTACTGAGCACCTACCATCTGCCAAGAACTATGCTAGGTCCTGGATATTCAATGGAAAGCTAGACAATACAGATTCCTTCCCAAACTGAAATTTTACTGAAATTTTATTCTAATGAAAGGAAGAAAGAGCTTCACAAGTATTTTCAATACAGTGTGTTAAAATGCAATAAAAGGCCATATTTTTCATACCTCTGCTTTGGTAAATCTGGAGAGAGTCTGGAGATTCTGCATTGCTAACACACTCCCAAGTGATGCTGATGTCACTGGTCTGGAAACCACCCTCTGCAGAACATAGAATCATGTAAATCAGTCCAGAACATTCTCATCCAAAGCCATTTGAAGAGAAATTGGCAGGAGGATGAAATCTTCGCATTTCATACTTTGAGCAATGCCATGTTGTGCTCAGTTATGTCCAACTCTTTGCAACTCCTTGGACTGTAGCCCACCAGGCTCTTCTGTCCATGAGATTTTTCAGGCAAGAATACTGGAGTGGGTTGCCAGGGGATCTTCCAACCCAGGGGTCAAAACTGCGTCTGTGGCATCCCCACACTGGCAGGTGGATTCTTTACCACTAGCGCCACCTGAGAAGCCCGCTTAGAGCAATGGCAAGGAATAATAGAAAAAGAAATAATAAGCACCATACAAGCATACTTGCAAAACTTTGATGACACTGAAGCAGAAAATCTGGGTTTATCCTTGAGTAAGTGGCAAGAGAAAGGCAGTGAAGCTGAGTGTCCACACATGGGACCTTAAGCAGATGTGAAACCAGAGCCATGAATGTTTAGAGAACAAGGCCGGGACAGAGCACTCACCTAGTCTCTCAGGCTCTCACTTTTTTGCTCACAGCACAGTGTAGAGGAATGCGTTGTTTTTGTTTAGTCACTAAGCAGTGTCTGACTCTTTGCGACCCCACGGACTACAGCACACCGGTCCTCCCTGTCCTCCACCATCTCCAGGAATTTGCTCAAACTCATGTCCATTGAGTCAGTGATGCCATCCAACCATCTCATCCTCTGTTGTCCCTTTTTCCTACTGCCTTCAATCTTTCCCAACATTAGGGTCTTTTGCAATGAGTCAGCTCTTTGCATCAGATGCCCAAAGTATTGGAATTTCAGCTTCAGCATCAGTCCCTCCAGTGAATACTCAGGGTTGATTTCCTTTAAGATGGACTGGTTTGATCTCCTTGCTGTCCAAAGGACTCTCAAGAGTCTTCTCCAACACCACAGTTTGAAAGCATCAATTCTTCAGTGCTCAGTCTTCTTTATGGTCCAACTCTCACATCCATACATGACTACTGGAAAAACCATAGCTCTGACTAGACAGAACTTTGTCTGCAAAATGATGTCTCTGCTTTTTAATACACAGTCTATGTTTGTCATAGCTTTTCTTCCAAGGAGCAAGCATCTTTTAATTTCATGGCTGCAGTCACCATCCACAGTGACTTTGGATCCCAAGAAATCTTGTCACTATTTCCATTTTTTCCCCATCTATTTGCCATGAAGTGGTGGCTCGATCTTATATTTTGGACATTGAGCTTGAAGCCAGCTTTTCCACTCTCCTCTTTCATCTTCAGCAAGAGGCTCTTTAGTTCCTCTTTGCTTTCTGCCATAAGGGTGGTGTCATCTGCATATCTGAGGTTATTGACATTTCTCCCAGCAATCTTGATTCCAGCTTGAGCTTCATCCAGCTGAACATTTCACATGATGTACTCTGCCTATAAGTTAAATAAGCAGGGTGACAATATACAGCGCTGACGTACTCCTTTCCCAATTTTGAACCAGTTCAGTTCTGTTACTTCTTAACCTGCACGTTTCTGGAATAAACCCAACGTATTCATGGGGAAAAAGGATAACTTCCTAAGGAAATGCTTCTTACTTTGCATTTTAATACAGTGTGAAGAATCTACTAAGTGTTCTTAAGTTCCAAAACTGACACCTATATCATTAACAAAAGATACTTAAATCGGTGCCTAAGTCAACATGGAGAATCCCATGGACAGATCGCAAAGAGCTGGACTGAAGGGACTTAGCACACATTTCTTTCTTGCAGCCATTCACAGTTGGGCGGGGTCTTTGAGCTGAACAGAGGCACTTTAGTTTTACAGTCAGGCAGAGGGTCTGAGTGCTCTGAGGCAGGTCATTATGTATGATTATAATAGCAAAAGCAAGGAAAAGCAAAGGTCAAAGTCAAAGAAACAGATGCAGCATGGAGTCAGAATTGGCTCTTCTCTGCAACACCTCCTTCCTTACTGGCAGGACTGGCCCTACACTGTCCAGAAAAGTTAAAATTCTTAGTTTTGCTTGGCTTTTGTTATATTGGTAGCCAAAAAGTATCTTATAAGATATTTCTGAAGATCGACTTAACACCCTTCGACTCTTTGGGTCTTTCCTACACTCGCTCTTGGTTACATTCATTGCCTGACTCCCAGGAAAGGAGTTAGAGAAGTGAAGTTAATTTTCTGTGTTCCTCACTCCTTTGATAACCATCATACACTGAGGTCCTCCTGTCCCCCAGCTGCCCACAGACCTTCCCTGAGACACCTACCCTGGGCCAGCAGTCTGTGCTCAGAAACTATTTTATCTATCTTTTGAAACAGCTCTCTCAGTAGCTTGGACAATTTCCCCCAAACCCATTTCCTGTGGCTCCAGGGACGTTTTCAACTACAGCAAGCTCTTTAATACCACCTCCGGAGAGGGGCAGGCACGTGACCATGGCCTGCTCAAAGTCCTTCCCTGGGGTTCATGCATGGTCCCTAGGGAACTGGAAAAATAGGAGCCTGGTGACCATACGCTCTGCTTTCTGAAGGGGCCTGAGCCAATGAGACCAATACAAGAGACAAGAAGAAATGAGAGTTGGAGATCTGGAAAAAGCTGTAAGTGTTTTTGCTAATGTGGAATTAGAACAGCTAATTTTCCCACCTCTAATGGCTTATGATTCTTGAAAATATATCCATAAGCACTTCAGTTCAGTTCAGTCACTCAATCATGTCCAACTCTTTGTGACCCCATGGACTGCAGCATGCCAGGCTTCCCTGTCCATCACCAACTCCCAGAGCTTGCTCAAACTCATGTCCATCGAGTCAGTGATACCATCCCCTTCTCCTCCCACCTTCATCATTCCTTCCAAAGAAATCCCAGGGCTGATCTCCTTCAGAATGGACTGGTTGGATCTTCTTGCAGTCCAAGGGACTCTCAAGAGTGTCCAACACCACAGTTCAAAAGCATCAATTCTTCGGCACTCAGCTTTCTTTATAGTCCAACTCTCACATCCATACATGACTACTGGAAAAATCATAGCCTTGACTAGACAGACCTTTGTGGACAAAGTAATGTCTCTGCTTTTTAATATGCTGTCTAGGTTGGTCATAACTTTTCTTCCAAGAAGCAAGTGTCTTTTAATTTCATGGCTGCAGTCACCATTTGCAGTGATTTGGAGACCAAGAAAATAATAATTACAGCTTAATAAATTACTCCTCTCAAGTAACATACCAGGAATTAAGTCAAGACTTACTCCGGTGGACTGAAAAGAATACTGAATGTGGAGTAACAACTTAGATTTAAATCCCACTCCAGAGACAGGACTTCCCTGGTGGTGCAGTGGTTAAGATTATGTGCTCCCAATGCAGGGGGCACGGTTTCAATCTCTGGTCTTGGAATTAAGATCCTGCATGCCACACAACACACTGCATGTCCCCCAAAATTTCCCACTCCAAAATTATTGCATGAGCTCAAGAACAGTTGCTCAGTCTCTCAGAGCCTCCATTTCTTCATCCATTAAAAAAAAAAAAATTATTCCCCAGGTTGTTGTGAGAGTTAAATGATGTAATACTCAAAAAGACCCTTGCTCCTTGGGAGGAATGTAATGACAAACCTAGACAGCGTATTAAAAAAGCAGATACACTATTTGCCAACAAAAGTTCGTATAGTCAAAGCCATGATTTTTCCAGTAGTCATGTATGGATGTGAGAGCTGGACAATAAAAAAGGGCTGAGTGCCAAACAGTTGATGCTTTCTAACTGTGGTGCTGGAAAGGACTCTTAAGAGTCCCTTGGACAGCAAAGAGATCAAACCAGTCAATCCTAAAGGGATTCAACTCAATATTCACTGGAAAGACTGATGCTGAAGCTGAAGCTCCAATATTTTGGGCACGTGATGCAAAGAGCTGACTAATTTCAAAAGACCCTGATGCAGGGAGATTTGAAGGGAGTAGGAAAAGGAGACAACAGAGGATGAGATGGTTGGATGGCATCACCAACTCAATGGACATGAGTTTGAGCAAGCTCCAGGAGATGGTGAAGGACGGGGAAGCCAAAGCCTGGCATACTGCTGTCCACAGGGTCACAAAGAGACACAACTGAGCAACTGAACAACAACTCAGAAAGATGCCTTGGTAAACTACAAAGCCAGAGAGAGAAGAGATTGGAGGGGAAGGAAGTGAAATCAGAAAATCTCTAAAACTCTGTAAGACAGTGCAATGCAAATAGGGGTTCTATTTTGATAAATAATGCTGAGAAATCAGAGATGCAAGGTCCAGAAACCACATGGCACCTTCAGTCCAAACCAGTCCAAGTTCTGGTTTGATCAAGGGAGCCCTCCAGGTGCTGATAAAGAGGATTCTCTTCATAGTGGTATTTCCAGGTGAAGAGCCTCATTGCCACATATTGTGTTATTAGAAAAGACCTCAGAGAGCATTTCCCTCGATCTTCCACACTTAAGAGATGAGTAGACACAGACACTCAGAGACTATATATACATATTTCAGAACTTAGAAATCACGCCACTTTTTAATATTTAGCACTTTATATTTTTCCTAAGAATGTCAAAATTCAACAATTTCCATTTCAACATAATTAAGAGCTACTTTTGTTTTTGAAATGTGTAACTAAGGTACGTCTGCAGTGACCGAGACATGAAATGATCGCTCAGTAACATTACCATGATGATTTAAACACATTTATATCATGGAATTATTTTAGTACTAACGCTTTGGTTGAAATTGTCCCACAATTAAAACACTAGTATTTCTGTCTCTTCAAAACCTGTACTTGTGATGATTCCTTGATGCCCTCTACTGGTCACAATGTTACTATCCAATGTTCAATATGTATTATTTCTGTGTGGTCTCTTAATCTATTTAATAATATGCCAGAACATTAGAAAAGTTAACTTTGGGGACAAATAAGTAAGTAAATAAGTAAATAAAAGAGAAGGCAATGGCACCCCACTCCAGTACTCTTGCCTGGAAAACCCCATGGACGGAGGAGCCTGGTAGACTGCAGTCCATGGGGTCGCTGAGGGTTGGACACGACTGAGTGACTTCACTTTCACTTTTCACTTTCATGCATTGGAGAAGGAAATGGCAACCCACTCCAGTGTTCTTGCCTGGAGAATCTCAGGGACAGAGGAGCCTGGTGAGATTCTGTCTATGGGGTCGCACAGAATTGGACACGACTGACGTGACTTAGCAGCAGCAAGTAAAAAAAGGAATGTGCAAATTATAAGAATACGTTAAAAAATTAGGTAATGAAATAAACCCAAAACAAAGCATTAGTGGAATAAATTTGGGGGATGTTAGACAATTATGACATCCACTAGTTTCCCCTACTGTTTGATCTACAAAATGTAATAACTAAGCTATCATGTTTGTTCTCAATATAAAAATTTCCAACTGTGCTATAACCATCTATAAGGATGGTCTATTAAATGATTCATTACTGAATTTGACACAGATAAACAGAATTGTTAAAATTCAGTTATCAAATGCTGAGAGACACTATGTTAAGAAGTGCAGACAACAGAAAAACATGAGTGAATGCCCCATCCATTCAGATAGCCTTAATGCTAAAATAACTAAAATATATTCTTTAAATATATGGTTTTGTATACACAGACATGCATATCATGCACAGCATAAAACCCTCTTTTGACCCAAAGAAAAATCACAACTCCTAATAATAAGCCAAATCGTGTCATAACCAGTCACATCACCGATGATCCACTCCCATCACCACCACTTTATCATCTGTAGGACCTCTGTCTTCCTTCTCTGATCCCCCAGAGATAAATCCATCAATACATTTCCCACACGAAGACCCACAAGGCTCTAGTTGTACCTCCAAAACAACTATTTTTGACCACCTGCCCAGTCTGGTTGCATATGCTAAGGGGAACTGTGTTGCTCCCTGGGGCATCTTTTGCTGCCAGTCAGACCTGAGCTTCTGCTCCCAACTCTTCCTGCCTCTGTGTACCCCCAACTCCTAGTCCCAGCCTCCTCTTTGGTTCCTACCTCCCACCCTTCTTCTTCTTCCCCCCACAACCCAGCTCAATGACTATTTGTTTCTAGGGCTTCCAGAAGAAAGTACCACAGTGGCTTAGACTATGGAGATTTATCTTCTTATAGTGCCGGAAGCTGCAAGTCTGAGATCAAGGTGTCAGAAGACTTGGCTTTTCCTGCCCTCCCTCCCCCTCCTTGGGTTACAGATGGATACCTTACTGCTGTGTCCTTATATGGCCTTTCCCCTGCTGTCCCTGGATGTGTCCGAATTTCCTCTTCTTGTCATACAGATCAAATGTATGGATACCAAGTGGGAAAGGGGAGTAGATGAATGGAAGGATGGGTCTGACGTGTATACACTATTGTATGTGTTCAGTTGCTCAGTTGCATCTGACTCTTTGTGACCCCATGAATTGTTTACCTGCCAGACTCTGTCCATGGAATTTTTCAGGCAAGGATACTGGAACAGGTTGCCATTTCCTACTCCAGGGGATTGTCCCAGCCCAGGGATCAAACCTGTCTCCTCATTGGCAGGCAGATTCTTTACCACTAGCACCACCTCAGAAGCTCACACTATTAATACTATATATAAAAGAGACAATTAATGAGAACCTACTTTATAGCACTGGGAACTCTACTCAATGGTCTGTGGTGACCTAAATGGGAAGAAAATCCAAAAAGAAGAGGGGATATAGTTATGTATAGCTGATTCATTTTGCCATACTGTAGAAACCAACACAACATTGTGAAGCAACTACACTATGATAAAAATTAATTTTACAATTTTTCCTCTTCTTGTAAAGGAAAGGAAAGTGAAGTCGCTCAGTCGTGTCCAACTCTTTGCAACCCCATGGACTGTAGCCTATCAGGCTCCTCCGTCCATGGGATTTTCCAGGCAAGAGTGCTGGAGTGGATTGCCATTTCCTTCTCCAGGGGATCTTCCCGACCCAGGAATCAAACCCGGGTCTCCCGCATTGCAGGCAGATGCTTTACCGTCTGAGTACACAGCTCAATGGCTCTTCTTGTAAAGACACAGTCAAATTGGATTAGAGTCCATCCTAATTCCCTCACTTTAATTTAATCTTCTCTACCAAGGCCCTAGGGCTTCCCCAATGGCTCAACAGGTAAAGAATCTACCTGCAATGCAGGAGACACTGAAGACATAGGTTCAAACCCTGGGTGGAGAAGTTCCACAGGAGAAGAAAATGGGACTTCAGTCTAGTATTCTTACCTGGAGAATTCCATGGACAGAAGAGCCTGGTGGGCTACAGTCCATGGGGTCACAAAGAGTCAGAGATGACTGAGTGACTAACAGTGATTTCCAGGCAGAATCAATATGATTTTGAAAGATGATTCTTACCTATGTTTCTTAGAAGTTTTTCAGGTTTTTCAATTCCCTTAAAAAAATCAATTTGTGTGACTCTAAGGTTAAAGCTGGTCTGCTGGACATATTTGTCCCACAAGAGGCATAATAATAGTAGTAGTCATGGTAGTATCTCTCTCTCTTCCAAAATGCTACCTGTTTTAATCTCTTTATAATAGAAAAAAATCTATTAATTCAATCAGAACCTATTAAGATGTCTTGTTTTCAGATTTTTAAAAAATTTTGTTTTAGGGAATTCCCTGGTGGTCTGGTGGTTAGGACTCGGAACTCTCACTGCCAAGGGTCAGGGTTTGATCCCTGGTCAGGCAACTGAAATATTGCAAGCTGCATGGTGCAGCCAATACAAATAAAAAGCACAACCAGTTCAGTTCAGGAGAAAGGGCTTATTGGCAAAATATCAAATAATGTCCATCAGCCAAAAGACAACCTACACGTTACACAAATAGATCTGTCAGTCCCTGTACTGTCGAGAGATCAGTCACTCACCAATTTAAATTAGAGTTCATGAATCAATACTCTGTTTTAGCAAACATCAGTGCTCTCATCTGCACAAAAGTGCATATTTCCTCAGGGAAATTTTCTCATGAATTTCTCATCCATGATCAAAATTTACAATATCCCTTGCTAAGGTTTTGTAAAGAAGTTATCCCCTGACACTTGAGAGCAGTATGTATACAAGGATGACAAAGTCAAGATCTGGTAGGACTTCCTGGGTGGTCCAGTGGTTAAGAATCTGCCTTGCAACGCAGGGGACACAGGTTCCATGCCTGGTTGAGGAGTTAAGGTTCTACATGCCACGGGGCAGCCCTGGGGCTGCAGTGAAAGACCTCACGCAACACAACAAAGATCCCGCTTGCCACAGCTAAGGCCTGAAGCAGCCAAACAAATAAATAATTGCGTTTTTTTTTTTAAGTCAAGGTATAGAACCTCACATTCTTTAAAGTAATTCAAATGGAAACTGCAACCCTGGATGCCTAGAACTCAATTATGGACAATAAGACAAATGAGGCAGCTGTCACTTTTAGGGTTACTACCTATATTAGTCTTCTCCGTTTGCCATAACAAAGAGCCACAGACTAGGTGACTTAAACAACAGAAATTTATTTTCTCACGATTCTGAAGGCTAGAAGTCCAAGACCAGGAGCTGGAAAATTCAGTTTCTGGTGAGGTCTCACTCCCTGACTTGTAAATGGCTGCCTTCTCACTGTGTCCTCAATGGCTTTCTTCTCTGCTCACGCAGAATGAGTTGTATTAAACTCTTTCTCTTCTTAGAAAGACACCAATCCTATCAAAACAGGGCCCCACCCTTACAACCTCATTTAATTTTATCTATCACCTTAAAGGCCCTCCAAAATACAGTCACATTGAGAGTGAGGGCTTCAACATATGAATTTGGAGGAGAAGGAAACACAATTTAGTCTATATCTTTACCTTTTCTGCAATAGCAACACCCTGGTTAATGTTAATACAGCATGAGATCAAAATGCAGAATTTCTAGCTCTTCAGAGTTCTGAGATATCCATAAGGAATGCTTTATTAACTGAGATACCACTTATTCGAATTTGGTGCTGTCTGAACTGGGGGCATCTGAAGCTTTCACTGGTACCATATTTACAAAAAGAATAATTTAGGCAACTGCAAGTCTTAACAAGATTGCAGAATTGGGGAACCAATAGAGAATAAATTTAATGTTTGTCAGTGATATATAAATAAGTGAACCGATTTCTAATCACCCTTAACTGGTCATAAAAGCAATTTGGTGGGCTTTCTCTTCAGGCACTCATTGCCAACTGCAATCAAATAACTATTAGTTCAATGCTCTAATCTTTAAAGACATTAAATATATTGCTTTTCTTTTTTAAAGAAGCAATTCTTTTTAAAAAAGATTATTTGATATGGGCTATTTTTAAGTCTTTATTGAATTTGTTATAATATTGATCCTGTTATGTTTTGGTTTCTTGGGTCCAAGACATGTGGGATCTTAGCTACCTGACCAGGGATTGAGGGATTGAACCCACACCTCCTGAATGGGAAGGTGAACTTTTAACCACTGGACCACTGGGGAAGTCCCTATGTTTCTTTGTGTGTGTGTGTGTGTGTGTGTGTGTGTGTATCTGCAAAAAACTTTTTTTTTTTTAATTTTAAATTTTATTTTATTTTTAAACTTTATAAAATTGTATTAGTTTACCAAATATCAAAATTCTTCAAACATTTCCGAGTCCCTAATACATACAAGTCACACTCAGGGTCCTCATTTGCATAGTCAAGGCCCTCCTTAACCCAGTTCTGGTTATGTACCCAGCACTGGTTCCAATTAGTTTCAGTAGAACCCCTAGTTCAGTCAGACTACTCTTCCTCTGGCTCGTGGGCATCCCATACCAGCTTGCGCCTGGTTTGCAGGGCTGGCTTGCCCCTTCTGTCTTTGGTGCTTTAAAATCTTACACTTCAGAGTGAATGCTACAAGCAGAATCTAGAAAATAAAGATATTCTCCATGCTTCGTACTCCACTATATAATTTAGGATCTCAATTCCTTAGTCACTTTTATTCTGAAAATTTCTACTCCCTATAAGCTTCACCTCAAGTCCCACCTCCTTGAAGAAAGACTAATTTTACTCCTTTTTATGGAGCTGCTCTTCTCTAAATTGCAAGATCCGTTCCACCCTCTCTGGCTGTGCCATACAGCTTGTCTTTCCAGTTTCTTTTTTTCATAAGCAGCTCTTGAAATAGTGTCAATTCCTTCAAGTCAGGTACAGCTGACTTTTACTGTCTTTTTAAACATTCAAGGAGTTCAACAGTGTGGAAACAACTCGATAAAAATTTTTTTTGTCAAAGTAACTTGAGTTCAAACCCTTCACTGCTTCAAATCAATCTTCCCAAGTAATGCTAATTACTGAGGCCATGCTGCGTCTAGCACTTTGTTCATTCCTGACATCTAAAGTCAGTTCTGGAGCAACAGGAATGTGACAAAGAAACATAAAAAGAGAGTGGAAAATTGACAAATTATTTCAAAGAGGTGGAAAAATTCACTAAGCAGTAGTCAAAGAGAGTCATTTTTTTAAAATATAAATGTATTTATTTTAATTGGAGGTTAATAAACAGTCATTTAGGGACATTTTAATGCAGAAAAGAAAGCTCTCACTTGAAATGCTAAGTGGGAGAACAACTTAAGTTTAGTTTATGAACATTGGTGCTAATTATTTAAAAGATAAGAACTAAATTAATTTCTTTTCTTAAAACCAAATACATTCAAACCTCTTCAATTTCCTGAAGTACTAAAGCAAGGTTTTGGGTAGAGTGGGCTGGAATAGATGGGGTGAACACAGAGACTGTACTTTATTTTTCAGATGAATCCTATCACCTGAGAGCAGTTTCTGCTGTTTTCCAAGAATGAGTTACAGTGGTCACACTCTGGCCTCACCCTAATATTAGGCAGTGATGGAAAATTGTCTCTCTCAGCTCTGTGAATCAATAATTCTCAGTCCTTTAGAACTCCAATATTGTATTCTACCTTGATTTTATAACTACAACTCTACTAAAAGTCTTCACGGTATAATTATATATATACTTAAAGCACATAAGCTAAAAATACTTACTTTCACTACAACTCTAGACACACAACAATTGGATGAGTTGAACTGAATTATCTAAGAAAGCCATTCTAGAACCCAAGCAAAGATTCTCAGCACTTTTTAATATAGACAATGGTAACTCTGAGCAGAGAGAACACACACAACTCCCTCTGACTTAATTTCATAATCAATGTCTGCTCATCCAAACAATGTTTCCCAAAGTTTTTGGACAAAGGAATAATTTTAGCTGAACGTATCTACTATTTGTCACTGAGTCTGTCTTTGACCTATCTCTAAAATGTTTTATTTATTTATTTGGCCATGCTGTGTGGTCTGGGGGATCTTAGTTCCACAACCAAGGATCAAAACCAAGCCCATGGTAAAAGCACTGAGTCCTAACCACTGGACCACCAGAGAATTCTCAAAATATTTTTTTAGATGACAGATTTTGAATTGTGCCAAAATTATACAACAAGGGTTCCCTTCCTCAGTGGTTGATCTTACTTAGTAAGCTATGTGCCATAAGTACGAACAATGGAGCACTCGCAAACTTGACTCTGAACTTGGCCACGGGACATGTTTGAGCAATGGATGCTAGCAAACATGATGCAAGCAAAGGATTGAAAAGCACTTGCGCTTTTGGGGCTTCCCCTCTAACCGCCACCACTACCACCACCATATGACGGAGCCCAAACAAGCCTATCGAGGATGAAAAGCATGTGGTCCAGTCATTCCTGCGACCCATTCCTTCCACTTAACCACTGGAAGCAGTGCCAGCCAACAGCTCACTACAGATAACTGAGAACCAGCCTAAACCAGAAGAATTGCCCTGTGCATTCCAACTCCCACTGCAAAAAGTGTGAACCAAACAAATGGCTTCTGTTTTAAGCCACTAAGTTTTGAGGTGTTTTGTCATTCAGTAAAAGCTAACTGACACACCATGAGATTTCAAACAATTGCCTGCATTCTTTTCACCATTTGTCTTCAATTCCAATGATCCTTTGTTTGAATTGCTAGATCATTACTAGATCTTTCATTTTACTGAAACACAGTGTGATTATGGGATTGCAGTCTGGAAACCAATTCAGAGAATTTAGAGATTGTCTCATAAATGGGAGAATGGAAGAGTAATAGTTTTCACCAGCTGGATTTTACTAATATTCAGCTGTCATATCTCTGCAACATATTTCAAATGAGTGAAATACACTGATGGCTGAAACATAAGCACCAAAGTCCAACACCTTTTACAGCAAAGTTATTTGAAATCCAGGGAAAAAAAATGAAAGCTTTCAAGAAAAAACAAGAGCTTTTCTTTTTTTTTTTTTAGTACACCAAGCAGGTGGCATACTATAACCACAAATAAAGCATTCAAATTTCAATTCATCTCAGCAAAAATTGGGTGATTATTTGGCTTCATCATGGATCGAAGCCCCCAGATATCTGTAGTTTTTGTACCAGACATTCCAAAATGGAACCAAAGGAGAACAATAAATCTAAGTTGCAGCACATTCAAAATGAATCATTTGTTTATGTCACTGATAAAAATCATTGTTTTGATGCTATTATAGCTACAATTATTATGGCATCTATTGTTTCTGATTCCTATCGCATAATATGATTTTTTATTTTTGCATTTTTAATGAGTATTCTTGCTTAACTTTAGGACATTTAAATAGATTTCTCCATAAATTTCTAGACTGAAATCCACCTTCAGTGGATTTCATACCAAATTTTGTACTGATTTATCTCATCAGTCAGTGAGGAGGCAAAACTGACAACTGGTGTTATATTCAATTTAAAAAACAGTGAAAACCCCCAAAAATGGTTTTAAATAAATAAATAAGTTGGAAAGCATATGCAGAATCGGGAATCCCCTTGCATTCTTGCTGGGAATGTAAATTGATACAGCCACTATGGAGAACAGTATGGAGGTTCCTTAAAAAACTACAAATAGAACTACCACATGACCCAACAATCCCATTCCTGGGTGTATACCCAGAAGAAATCATAATTCAAAAGGACACATGCACCCCAATGTTCATTGCAGCACTATTTATAATATAGCCAGGACAGGGAAGGAAACTAAATGTCCAGCAACAGAAGAACCAATAAAGAAGATGTACATATGTACAATATTAAATGCAATATGGCTGGAATATTACTCAGCCATAAAAAGGAATGTAATTGGATGATTTGGAGAGACATGGATGGACCTAGAGACTGTCATACAGAGTAAAGTAAATCAGAAAGAGAAAAATAAATATCATATATTAATGCATACCTGTGGAATCTAGAAAAACAATACAGATGATCTTATTTGCAGAACGGAAATAGAGACACAGATGTAGAGAATAAACATATGGACACTAAGAGGGGAAAGGAGGAGAACAGGATGAATTGGGAGATTGGGATTGACATATATACACTATTGATACTGTGTTTCAGGTAACAATGAGAACCTACTGTCCTCAGAGAACTCTATTCAGTGCTCAGGGAACTCTACTCAGTGCTCTGCAGTGACCTAAATGGTCACCACCCCCTCCACCACACCCACATATTTGGACAAATGGAGTGTTTATACCCACCTTTCTGAAAGTCCTGGAGCCCTTGGTCAGGGTCTAGCTGGTTCCCAAATAGGAGGCTTTGGGCGCTGGAGACAGGCTTCAAAAAGGCTCCTATGTCGTGTATGGGATGCTCTGATGAAGATCTTGGGAAGGTCTTTGGTGCCATGACACAAGGAAGCCAGGGAGTTCTCTGTGGCTGTGCCTTTATGGATCCACAGTAAGTGTGCATTTGTCCCAGGGGACCAGTGACTCCGGAGGAAGGCTGCCACCCTCTCTCCTTTGCTTGTCGGTGAGGGACCAAGAGGACCAGGAACAAGTGTGGACGGGGCCTATGGCTTCTTTGGGCCTTTGAACCTGGCTGCATTCTGATCTTAATCTCTTGATCTCACGGCAGCGACTCGAATTTTTCATTCGAAGAAAACCAGAGGGCCTGCCTGCCCTTCTCCATCAACGCCCACCACTTTTTCTCCCCCTGCCTCTCACACCACCCCAGACACCCACGTTCCTACTCTCAAGAGGTGGGGAATAACATTGGGGAGGCCCTCGTCTTCCCCAAGAAGGACCCCTCGCTCCTGGCATATTTAGTGCCATTTCTAATCCTATCTTTGTTCTGATAGCTCTCAGAAAGTGGGGGTCCCTCCCCAGTGCCCCACCCCCTCTAGAGTGCCCCCAGCCAGCAGCAGGCCCCTCTGCCCACTCTCCCCAGCCTGACCCCTCCCTACCATAGCGAGGCATCAGTGCTATCGCCCCGCAGCAGGGGCTGCATCAAGACCGCCTCTCAGAGGCCGGACAGTGGCTTTTCTTGGTGGCATCACCTGGCACAGGTGGGAGTGAGGAGAAGTCCTTCCTCTCCATCATGGGATGAAGAGAGCTTAGACTATAATCTCCAAATTAGAGTTCTGATCAAAAGATGCAAAGTCCTGATCTCCAGACCTTATTTCCCTTCCCAGGAAGAAAATAACTAAACCCTTATCCAGGAAAAAGCACCACACCTTCCCTTGGACAACCTTGAGCTCTGCTGTAGGGAGTGTTTCAAAGTTTCTGCCTTCCTGAGGTTCTTCCTGAGGAAGTGTGTCTGTCCTAACCTGTGTCTGCTCAGGCCCCACCCACTAAGTGCAGGCAGATCTCCCCTAGATTCCTGCAGGGGTGAGGGGGTAGCTATGTACACAGCCCCCTTCCCCTGCCCAGCTCTCCGCTGCTGACTACTGGGAGCTGCTCTTGGCCCACCAGCCGTGGACTGGCATTCCCTTGGAGAAGGCCTCGCAGCTTTGCACAGGTATAAGCCCACCTTTGTTCCTCCCCTCCCAGGGCATGTTCCCAAGGGGGAGAGTTTAATGGCTGGAAGGGCATTGGAAGGAGCCTTCCAAGAATCATGGATGGACAGAAGCATATTTCAGAAGAGGTTTTCCTCCAATTCCTGCTCTCTCTCAAAGGACACAGAATGCTGAATATTTACTGTCTTAGATCATGAATTTCTTTTTCTTTTTTCCTTTAAAAACCAAACCAACTTTGTTGCTGTTCAGTCGCTCAGTCATGTCTGGCTCTTTGTGACCCTATGAACTGCAACAGGCCAGGCTTCCCTGTCGTTCACTATCTCCTGGAGCTTGCTCAAACTCATATTTAGTAGGTGATTCTATCTAACCAACTCATCGAAGCAAGTTTATTAAACATTTTTAAAGAGCTTATGGATTTCTGATACCTCCCACTAAAAGGAACCAAAAGGGACCCCAGTGTAAATCCCACCTAAGGTAGGTTCAGTGTATATCCTCTCTTTCTGCTCGCTGGACACCTGACACTGAGCCCCTTGGTAGGTGGGCAGATGGTGCTGGGCCCTGCTGATCCAGCCCCCTCTGCTGCTTCCTAAAGACTGTTAGAGGGGGAAGGACTGCCTGAGATCCACAGGTCACCCTATCACTGGTGTTGAGCCCATTCGGTTTTGAATTATCAGTCTTTCTCCATTTCCCCCAAGGTCTTGGTTTTGAGAAACGTAGCAGGACTTTTGAACTAGGCTTTTTTGTTTGTTTATTTGGAGCATGTTAAAATATTAATTTTGAGATTTTACCTCCTTTCAGGTTATTTTTGCTAATATCAGATGTATATATGACAAGTTTATTGTTCTTTTGTTTTAACCCTTCTTAGGGTTTCTTTAGAGAAAACTTTGAAGATAAACTCCTTCTTGATATATATATATGTATTTTTTTTTCTTAGCAACTTGTTATCACTGGAATCAAAGGCGAAAAGTGATCTCTTTTTGAACTGGTTGTATTTGTATATCACAAGTAAAAGCTGTTTTTGTTCAGCTGCCCAAAAAAAGGAAAAAGAGATTTAGTATTCTCAGTGGAAGCTGGAGTGAAATATTGGACCTCTCCTCTGAAGAATACTTTTCCATCAGGTTTTCAGAAACTGTTCCTGTAATGCCAAATGATTTGAAGTAAGAAGCATTTCCTTTAAAAAGCAGGTGTCTGATGGGCAGGTCAGTTAAATATAAGAAGTTTGTAACTATAAGCCAGTCATTTGGTTTTTTGAAAACTGTAAGTTTGGTGGAATAAGTACAGCATTGCGATTCTCAAGTTGAACAGTCTCAAATCTTTATATGAAAACAGTAATAATCTTCCTTGTGTGCTTGGTGATGAAAGGTCCCCTGAGGAAAAAATGGACAGAGTATTTAAGGGCAAATACTTAATAAATATGAAAAATGGATTTCTCACCCCATCATCTAATTATTAGACATTATTTAATAGCTTATTAGGGGCTTCCCTGCTGGCTCAGTGGTAAAGATTCTGCCTGCCAGTGTAGGAGATGTAGGTTTGATTCCTGGGTCAGGAAGATTTCCTGGCAGAGGAAATGGCAACCCACTCCAGTATTCTTGCCTGGGAAATCCCATGGACAGAGGAGCCTAGCAGGCTACAGTCTTTGGGTCCCAAAAGAATCGGACTAAGCAACAATGACAATAGTTTATTAGATACTAAGAGAGGACAGACTAACGTTAATTCATCATTATTAGAAGCCAATACTGACACTTGCAGGAAGAAGTTTTTAAAAATTATACTCTAGCTTTTCTATGGTTGAAATACTGTAACTTCCTGTCATTAATATAGTGAACTGGGTCTCACGTGATCACAGGCTTGGGCTCACAAGATAAAAATAAATAACCCAAATAACCTCCTTCGTGACAGAAAAATATTTCAGAGCTAGAGGAAAAAGAGAAGACCTGGTCTGTGCAACCTGTGGTTTCTGTAGCTTACATTATAGGGTGTGTTTTGCCCAACTCTTTGTAACTCTGTGCACTGTAGCCCACCAGGCTTCTCTGTCCTGGGAATTTTCAAGGCAAGAATACTGGAGTCGGTTGCCTTTTCTTGCTCCAGGGGATCTTCCTGATACAGGGATGAAACCCTCGTCTCTTGTGTCTGCTGCACTGGCAGGCAGATGCTAGTGCATCTGGTAACACTAGCACCATCTGGGAAGTTTACATTATATACATGTGCAAACACAATCCTTCAGGATACTTAACAAGTAATAAATAATGATAACCTCTTTATTCAGAATCCAGTAGTTAGGTTGACTTTAAAGCGACTCTGTGGGGCTTTCGTTTTGGTGGGTATGAGTTTATGACAGAAAGTATAAGTTTTTCCAATCTGTTAATCACTATTGACCCTGTATTATGTGTTGCATGCTTTATCTCACTTAAGCTTCACAAAAAACTCTTTTGAGACAGATGAGAAAATTGAGGGTAAGGAGAATGATAACTTGCCTGTGATCATGCAGTTTACAAATAATGAAGATGAAATGGGTTTTGCCAATGACCACATTCTTAGCCAGTAAATTCCTCTTAACGAAAGAAATAGCAATGAGGAAACTAGAAGATTCTAGGTTTTGTGGCCACTTAAAAAAAAAAATGAAATGCTTCACAAATTTGCATATCATACTTGGTCGGGATGCATGTTAATCTTCTCTGTATCATTTTGATTTTAGTGTATGTGCTACAGTAGTGAGCACTGTAACTCACACTTAACTTGGCTGAAAAAAGAGAGACCAAAAACAGTTGATTGGCACTACAAATAAACCCACACAATTTATTAGACCTGACCCCTAGCTAGACTTTCCTTATCTGCCCTCAGTCATTAAGCTTTGACACTCTTAATTAATGGATACATATGTCAGCTGGGTTTATTGCATATGAAAAATGCCCAGGAACAAACAAAAAATAATATGTTGTTCCCAGGAGCAAGTAAGAAATTATTGATTATGATATGTGAGAGTTCACTCAGGTGCTTTGCTGTAGTTGAGGGAGAGAAAAGAAAAACAGGTTGGTGAAATATAGCTCCTGTAAAGAGCTGGATATTCTCCATGCTTTTGACAAACTCAATTTATGAGTATAGATCTGTGCCACATAGCTGGCCACCCAGCAACCACACAAAACCATCTGTGCTTACCTAGTAACTGCTCAGAATAACATAATTCTCCTGTTTTCAAAGCTAACAATATGAGACACAAAAGGAAAACATACAGAATTGAAAGAAATTGCAGGGAGATGGAATCTTTGCTGGTGCTAGACTTAACATTTTGGCAAAGCTTTGTCTAATTAGCTAAGATCCCATCCTGTAGGATAGACTATTTTGCAGAATAATTTTAAATACATTATTATTTTTAACCATCATTGCTTATAAATTCATTAAGTAAAGAAATTTAAATGTGGAATTACATACAAAGTCTTCATGGCAACATCCCAGCCCTCTCCAGCTACTCAGCATCCTTCCCTGGTTTCTCTACCTCTCTCCCATCTTACAACTGGGACCTCAGATGGTCCCTTCATGCCTCTATTTATCTGTCCTTCACTGGCCTTTCTTTTCCTCTCTCCTTATTCTCTTGGGTTCAGCCATCATGTCTTGGAGTTGGTCCTGCATCCATATGACCAGCTCACATTTCCCTCAAATTCCAGGAGGTTTGTTCCATCACTGTGTTTAACACCTTTATTTATCCGTATATTTACTTGCATCTTTTCAAATTCATGACAATGGCCTAGACTAGGCTTGGTGTTGTCTTTTGAGGATGCCAAGCACACTCCCACCTCCAGGCCTTTGCATCTGTTGCTTTCTCTGTTTGGAACACTTTCCCTTCATATGCATGGCTGGCTTCCTTACCTCCTTCATGTTTTTATCTAATGTCAGGGAGAACTTCCTGACCACCCCCTTTAAAACTGCAACACAAACTAAGTTAGACTCGTGTATTCCCTGTTCCCTCTCCATGCCTTACTCTTCTACATAGCAATTACAACTTCTAAAACATATGTGTTGCTTACATATTTTGTTTATTGCTTATCTCTCCATGCAAGCTTCCAAGGGCAGGAATTTTTTATCTAATATGTTCAATTCTACATCCCTAGTGCTCACAACACTGGCACAAAAGCCAATATTACCCATGAATATAATGGATGAAGGAATGAGTGAATGATTGCCCCACTGGCACCTCACATAAAACTCCTTCTCGTTCATAGATCTGCTCCCTTCCTGCCATAAATAGTAGCATCTGCCTCCTTCTACTCATTCAGATGAAAAATCTCAATCACATTATCCCTTTTTTTAAATAACATATTTTAAGTTATTTTGAAATCCCACGTACCCACTTCTTACTATTTATCCCATTTCTATTCTCCTAGCCCTGGTCCAGGGTCTCATCACCTGCCCTGCCTTTCACAAGGACTGCTGCATCACTTCAAGCCTTTCTTGTCTCCAGCTTCTGTTCTTCAGTTCATCCCAGAACACTGACCTAGACTGAGTTTCCTAAAATCCATATGTCAGATCACATCATGCCCTATTCTAAATCCTTAACATGGAATTGAAGACTGTCCATGACCTGATCTCAAACCATCCTGCAATCCTCACCTTTCATATGCTCTATATCCAGACACAGGGGACAGCTCCCCCTGTCCTAAAGCCAAGGGTACTGTGATGACTCCAAACCTTGCTGCTGTTCCCTCAGCTGCCCAAGCCAATGCATCCATTGCTTGTTCTACAAGCATTCCCTGAACTGTCTCTGTCCTCCGCTTCCCACCCACTTTGTTGATATCTCTAAGTTTGCACTTACGAATCAAGATTGCAGGGAGAAATATCAATAACCTCAGATATGCAGATGACACCACCCTTACGGCAGAAAGTGAAGAATAATGAAAGAGCCTCTTGATGAAAGTGAAAGAGGAGAGTGAAAAAGTTGGCTTAAAGCTCAACATTCAGAAAACTAAGATCACGGCATCCGGTCCCATCACTTTATGGCAAATAGATGGGGAAACAGTGGAAACAGTGGCTGACTTTATTTGGGGGCTCCAAAATCACTGCAGATGGTGATTGCAGCCATGAAATTAAAAGACACTTACTCCTTGGAAGGAAAGTTATGACCAACCTAGACAGCATATTAAAAAGCAGAGACATTACTTTGTCCACAAAGGTCTGTCTAGTCAAGGCTATGATTTTTCCAGTAGTCATGTATGGATGTGAGAGTTGGACTATAAAGAAAGCTGAGTGCCGAAGAATTGATGCTTTTGAACTGTGGTGTTGGAGAATACTCTTGAGAGTCCCTTGGACTGCAAGGAGATCCAACCAGTCCATCCTAAAGGACATCAGTCCTGGGTGTTCATTGGAAGAACTGATGTTGAGGCTGAAACTCCAATACTTTGGCTACCTGATGCAAAGAGCTGACTCATTTGAAAAGACCCTGATGCTGGGAAAGATTGAGGGCAGGAGGAGAAGGGGACGACAGAGGATGAGATGGTTGGCTGGCATGCATCACCGACTCAATGGACATGGGTTTGGGTGGACTCTGAGAGTTGGTGAAGGACCGGGAAGCCTGGCGTGCTGCGCTTCATGGGGTTGCAAAGAGTTGGACACAACTGTGCGACTGAACTGAACTGAACTGAATCCATTTAATCTTTTTTTTAATTGAAATATAATTGCTTTATAATGTTGTGTTAGTTTCTGATGTACAGTGAAATGAATCCTGTATATACATACATATATCCCCATCCTCTTGAGCCTTCTTCCCTCCCCATCCCCATCCCACTCTGCTAGGTCATCACAGAGCACCAAACCTAGCTCCCTGTGCTTTATAGTAGCTTCCCACTGTTAAATGCCCATCTCTCACCTCAAGCCACAGTCTCATTGAGAACCGTCTGCAGGCATCATTTACCTATATATGCATCATAGTGATTAGCCAGTGTTTAACAGAGTAGGCACTAGAAACTGTGTATCAACTGTCTGAATGAAATGTGAGTACATAATGGAAGTTTCATGTTGTGTGATAGGATGGAATTCTTCAACAGGACTAAGGGGAAAGACATGGGTTTAATAAGAGCACAATTTATGCTTATTTTTGCTCATCATTCAGACCCAGTTGTAGGCCCACTGAGGGAAACCTACCATATAGCCCTTAGTCTAAACAAGCACAAACTGTGCTGTATTCATAAAGCTGGTCTCAGTCCCATGTGACAAATGAGTCCCCCCAGTCCCACACCCAGCATCACACCTACCCACTCTGACTTCTGGGCTGGGCAACTACCAGGCTATAAAATAGAATTGTTACTTATATAAGCAAATTAAAATGAAGATAATTGGTAGGAGAAGAGGGAAGGATGTGGGAGGAATAATTCCATAAATTTTGCCTTATTTTATTCATCATATTTGATTTCATTTCATTTCACCTTAAAATCTATAGAAATGTGCTTAAAAGCACAAATGTGACTGTATCAGCATACTTTTTAAAATTTGTTGAATTTTACTTCTGTCTTTTAATTTTTTAATATTATCTTTTATTTTGGCTGCACTGAGTCTTCGTCTTCACGGTGGCATCCAGTCTCAGTCTTTGTGGCCCTGGGGCTTCTTTAGTTGCAACATGCAGACTTAGCTGCCCTGTAGCGTGTGGAATCTTAGTTTGCCAACAGGGATTGAACCCACATCCCCTGCATTGGAAGGCAGATTCTCAACCACTGGACCACCAGGGAAGTCCCTGTCTTGACAAACTTTTATTGTATGTTAATGCTTTTCTTCTTTGCTGGTTCCCCCTTCCTCACCTACTCCCACCTCCACTTTTTGCCTTAGGGAGCCCATGTTAACAGTCTACCATAATTCTCTTCCTTCTCATACAAGCATATAAGAAAGCTATTAATCGTATAGACATGTGTGAATTTGTAATTATTTTATAAAAACTAGATTTTTATGCACTCTTTGACATCTTGCTTTGCACAGTCATAACTCCTTGATAAACTAACCCTGCTGAATCAACTAATAAGTAGGTTCTAATAGGTAGATTCTTTGTACAGGCTGCATAAAATTCCTCCATCTTATCTATTCAGGATAGAGTCCCTAGAGTGAAATTTCTAGATCAGAGTGTATTTGTATTTATAATTTTAATAGTGTTGCCAGATGTTATATTACTAAAAGGCTATAACAATGCATATTTTCACCTGCAGCGAATGAGAGAAGCCTTTGCCCTGCATTCCCACCAGCAGTAGGTATTATTGGGCTTTCAATTTCCATCTGTCTGAGTTATAAAATGACATCTTGATGTTACTTAAATTTGCATCTCTGAATCATTAGTGAGTTTTAGGATCTTCATATGGCTACAACCTATCTGACTTTTCTCTTCAATGAATTGTTTGTTCATGCTTTTTGATTATATCTCTATTGAGGTCTTTTGACAACTTGTCTCAATTTGCAGGAGGTCTTTGAATATTATAAATATTAAACATTTGTCTGTTCTCTGTATTGCAGATATTTCCCCATGGCTTTCATTTGCATTTTGACTTAGTTTATAGCATCTTTTGCCATATTTACATAATCAAATATCCTATCTTTTCTTTAACAGTCCCTGGATTTGCAGTCATGGGTAAGGTGTCTCTAGCCCCTAGGTTTTTCATATAAGCACCAGGATTTTGTTGTAAGATACTGATATTTTTATATTAAATTTTTAACTGATTTGAAATTTTTTCCCTTAAGATGCAGATAAAGGTGGGAGTACAAGTTGATTTTTTACACAGCCAGTTGTACCAGCAACATTTATTCAATAATTCATCCTTTCTCACTGAGCTGAGGTACAGTAAGCCCCCTACATATGAACCATCAAGCTGCAGACTTTCAAATATTCGAACATGCGTTCGCATGTCCAATCATGTAGGTTAGCTCATGTGTCTGGCATGCATTGTCACATGCGTGCATCCTCTACAAGCAGTTGCGCTTTTGTGTACTTTACTGTACAGAGTACAGTAGTACAGTACCTTTATTTCAAGCTCAGGATGTCCGGAAGCAAGCATAAAGGCAGCAGTGAAATAGCTGTGTTGCTAAGTAGTGCCAGCTGCTGTACTGTACTTTTCAAGGTTCTATAGTTATCAAGGAGGAGATAATGAAGAGAAGAAACCCAAGGATATTACCAAAGTGAAAAGATGAAGACTGGAGGAGCCAGCAAAAGAAAATGGAGGAAAAATGGCTAGTGACGTAAGAAGAAAACGCAGGAGAATGTGGGATCCTATAATCCAAATGAAGAACGTTTCTAGAATGATGAGACGATAAACTCTGCCAAGTACTGATGACGAGACAAGATGAAGATTTAGAATTGTCCAGTGAATTTAGCAATACGGAGGTCACTGGTGACCTCAGGAAGAGAACCTTTGGTCATATGTATGACATAAGAGAAGATTTAAAAATTTAAATAGCACAAACTTGTGAGTAGCCTCTAAAAAAAGAAGTGATAAATTCATTAAAATTGGTGTTATATTTACATTTGGATTGTTAACTGTAACTTTGTTTACATCTATTTTTTCATTGTCAATTAGCAAGAGATCAGCCTGTGTCTTTATCTCGATTTTTTTCATGTTTCCAATTAACAAGAGCTAAAAGGCCTCTTGGTCTCATATTAAACACTTTGTGGTTCTCAACAGGTGTTTGTTGAATAAGTAGGTATGCATCTCACATTCTAACACTACCTAGCAAAGGTTCCCCTCACTGAGTCAACATACTAACAGAATGACGGGAGTCAAGATCACACACGGTCTCCTTAAATGAAAAAAGTATTATCTTTTACAAAGATAAAATCAAGATCTCAATTGATGACTGTGCTAAATGGTAAAGTAAAATAACATTAATTCTAGTCCAGAGTCCTAACTCCAACCTAAATAGTATTCGAAAGTTTATAGTTAGGCATGAAGGGAGGAAAAATGTCACCTACAACAGCTGGCTCTACCTTATGACATTTTCATCAAAGCACCAACTGTCCTTTAAAAGCTTGGTTTCCAAATTTGATTTATATATTTAAAAGATCAGTAACAGGAGAAATAATAGCCCAGGGAAATAATACAACCCAAATATAGCAGTTTTTGTTAGAAAGTATCTTTACGTGAGAATTGCGTATTAGATGGAGATGACACATGAAAGAAAAAGAAGCAGAAGAAACTATTGTAAGAAAGAATATTCAAGTTCCAGTTCAGTGGACTTGGTGAATAAAGACACAACTGTGAATTCTCTTGAAGCATCTCATTCCTCAAGCCATTGTAAAGGATTTACACTATTCCTTTTACAAAAAGTAGAATTAAATTAGATTTTCAAAACTACACCAATCTTGTCTCACATAGAGTTCCTTGATTACAGATTTAAACACATCTAAAATTCAGAGTAAACATTCCCACCTACTTACACAATGACCAGGCCGCAACCATGGTACAAGCTGCCACAGTTCTGAGAACTGGCCTCAAAAATGGGAACAAACTGACCCTGGAACTGAAAACTAACTGTGCTTAAAACAACTGAGATGATGCTGACCAGACCACCACATGATCAATTTCAAGATGACTGTCAGCTGACTGTGCTGTTTCTGCGGGTAGCCCCCTCCCTCTGCCTATAAAAGCTCTTATCCACTGATGCCCAGTGTGGGGGAGTTGGCCTTTGGACAGGAGTCCCCCTCCCTCCTCCCCAGGTTGCCATCATTCAAAATAAAGCACACTTTCCTTTCCACCAACCTGGCCTCTTTATTGACTTTAGAGCAACAAGTAGCTGTTCATTGTGTAGTTAACTCTTTCCACCTGCTGGGGCTTTCAGTATTTATAAGACAGCTCACAGGATATGGCTCAGAATATTATCCACAGCCCTTGAAGGGGAACTAAAGGTCCTTGACTCTGCTTAATGACTAAACTAATATTATTTTGTCCTGTTTGACTGTTTTCCTTTGCTTTTGTATTTTCTCACTTCTCTGATTAAACTTACTCTTCGGCTAAAGTTTTTCTACAAACAAAAGGCAGGTGGAGGACACGGGTGGTGAAGGATCATAGGGTCCTGCTCCATTTTACTATAAGAAAGTTCACATTATTTTTCAATTTTAGCAATGATCTTTTTAAAAAGTATGTTTTGAGTCATCTGGATTACTTTCTCATTACCAAGACTGCCCTATAATTCAGTACTTGCATTTGTGTTTGCCTTCCCTGGTGGCTTAGATGGTAAAAGAATCTGCCTGCAATAGGGGAGACCCGGGTTCGATTCCTAGGTTGGGGAGATCCCCTGAAGAAGGGGATAGCAACCCACTCCAGTGTTCTTGCCTAGAGAATCCCATGGACAGAGGAGCCTGGTGGGCCACAGTCCATGGGGTCACAAAGAGTTGGGTACGACTAAAGTGATGAACACTTTACAATCCTATGGTGCCTAAGGACCACCTGTAATCATGGTTTTTATCTTACACATGTGGTGGGTAACAAGCGTGACCACCATTCTGTTGGCATATTCTAACATCAAAAGACTAATTTGGTTTTGCTTACTAGTTGTAAATGAAAACTTTTTTTTCCTTTACAATTTAAAGATATTTTTAATAAAATAAGACTTCCTTAATTTACTTATTAAACTGAAATTGTTTTAATGATATAAGAAATGTAGTAAAGCATCATGATGTACACACATGCTCAGTCACTCTGTTGAGTCTGACTTTTTACAGCCCCATGGTCTGTAACCTGCCAGGCTCCTCTGTCCTTGGGATTCTCCAGGCAAGAATACTGGAGTGGGTTGCTGTTTCCTCCTCCAGGAGACCTTCCTGACCCAGGGATCAAATCTATGTCTCCTGAGTCTTGGCGTTGCAGGTGAATTCTTTACCGCTGAGTCACTGGGGAAGCCCCATCAAGATGTATCCCTTGGGCAAATGGGAAGAAAATAGATAGAAATGTAATGTATAAATGATTCAATGCATAACAAGGTAGGTTTTATGGTACTCCAGTGGCGCTTGGAAAAGAAGTGGTTTGAATAGAGAACAGAGTTCCTAGAATTCAGGTATCACAAAGCAGATTGAACTGAACTAAAAACAAAACAAATAACAACAAAAAAGAAACAAATAACATTGTGGCATCAGAGTCAAATGCAGTTTGCCAAGAAACATGTTTCTTACATGTATACACTGTTAGAATAAATGCAGCAACCAAAACTCAGAGAAGTCTTTTGGTTGAAAAAAAACATTCTAAATCTCCAATATTGGGATATACTATAAATGTATAGGTCCACTTGAAATGAATACATGTTCTGAAAGGGCATCAATATCAATAATAGTAAGGACTCCAAAGATGTTCCGCTACATTGAAGGTCAAAGGAATCCAATCCACAAATGACATCTAAAATTTAAACATTTTTATATTAAATTCAATGTTACAAATTTTGTCTCCACAAAGTAATATGTCATACTAAATTGATAATTAGTCTTCATCTCAGTTTTGTAAATGTACATACTTCTCTATTATCATAATAGAGTTTAAGTCAACACTGAAAGTGTGAAGAATTTGGCCTTTCAAGGAGGCCTGGGCTTTAATTCAGTTTGAGAAACCCTAAACAGATACTATCTAAAATGTTTTCCATACTTTTCTACATCTCTGACCTTTTAGCATCACCATGGACCCCATTGCCACAGGGACCATAAAAAGAAAGTGAGACTCAAAAAAATTAATCTGTCATCACAACTGAGATAGTATCACAAAGCAATTGATGCTAAGACTCTCAGGTCATTTTCATATAGAAAAGAGAACATGGATATATATTGGTTGGCATCTAATTCATCTACTTCATTCAAAATGTATTATCCTAAAGAGAACTGTTTTATTAACAAAGCAATTTTCCCTAAAATGATACTGAGTGGCAAGTTAATATAGCTTATTCATAATTCTATACTGTTTATAAAACGCCCACCATTGAAAACAAATTATCCAGATATATGTTATCTAAAATTTTCAGGGAGCACAAGCAAGAGGCAGGCAGGATTCTGACCTTGCTGGGCATGATTGCTCATGCTGGATCTCTTCTTGCTATCACAGCTAGCAGTCCATCTAAATGAAACTCACATTTCCAGTGCTAATAAGTTTCGAGAGCTTCTAAGTCAAAGTTCTCTTTGACCAAGGAGAATTGAAATTTGTATTGCTTATTGCTCTTGTCTCAATATATGACTATCTTTGATGATTCCTACTAGTTTAAAAAAATTTTTTATTCCTATTAATGCCAATAAATGAATAAATGTATCCAGTTTTTTAGCAGTTAGGAAGCACTTGCAGTAATGCTTCTGTCCTATTAAAATTAAATGGAAACATTGCGTAGAGAAAGAGATATTTACTACCCACATGACGATCGGTTTCCCTGGTGGCTCAGAGCGGAAAGAATATGCCTGCAATGCAGGATACCCAGACTCGATGCCTGAGTGGGGAAGATCCCTTGGAGACGGGAATGGCAACCCACTCCAGTATTCTTGCCTGGAGAACTCCATGGACAGAGGAACCTGGTGGGCTACAGTCCATGGGGTCGCAAAGAGTCGGACATGACTGAGCGACTAACACACACACACACACACACAAAGTTGAATTCAGCGTGAATTAGATTGTTTGCAACATCTACCAATAGCTTTTGCTGAACAAAAAACAAAAACAAATAAAAAGGCTTTGTGAACTTTTGAGGCTGGGTTTGCTGTCTGGCTGTGTGCTGAGGATGAGAAGCACTGAATACAGAAACAAATGAAAAGAAAAACAGACCTGGATTCAACAACTGTCTTAGGCTTGGTTTCCTCTATAGCAAACTGTGGTTTTTCTGTTTCACCACATGGATTTTGAGAAAATTATAATGCATGATATACATGAAATATCTGCTACAAAGTACATAATATGGTATCTTTATTTTTCAATACTATCATTACTACTGTGAGAATTATTATTAGCACAATGCTTGGCACTGAGTCTTTCTTGAATAAATCTTAATTCTCATCCATTTGACTCAGGGTACAAGAATCACTCTTTTGTGTGTGTGTGTGTGTGTGTGTGTGTGTATGTTGCTATTTTTTTTATTGTAGTCTAGTTGCTTTACAAAATTGTATTAGTGTCTGCTGTACAACAAAGTGAAACAGGTATATGTTTACATATATCCCCTCTTTTTGGATTTCCTTACATTTAGTTCACCACAGAGCATGAGTAGATTTCTCTATGCTATACAGTTGATTGTCACTAGTTACCTATTTTACACATAGTATCAATAGTGTATATATGTCAATCCCAATCTCCCAATTCATCCCACCCCCACTTCCCCCACCCCCAGTATCCATACATTTGTTCGCTTACAGAGTGAAGTAAGTCAGATATGTGTATATATGTGGAATCTAGAAAAATGTTACAGATGATCTTAGTTGCAAAGCAGAAATAGAGACACAGACATAAAGAATCACTCTTTTGCTATTTAGGACATGGCAGTCAATAAGTTCAAAGGTGAGCTAAGGCATTTCTAACCCTTCCCACATCTCCTCTGCTTAACCTGGGCCCACTCAGTGCAAGTTAAACTCACACTGTATAGAAATATCAGTTCCCCCAAGGGTCCTTGAAGACTCTGTGTTCCCCTCTCCACTCACCCTCCTCCTTGCATGAAGATTAATATAATTAAATTTGTATAACTCTTCAAAATTTAAAAAGTTCATTCACCTACAGTACTGCATTTAATTCCTAGAATGTCTCTGTTCTTTTTATCTCTGTTTCACAAATGAGAAAATTAAGGCTCAAAGAAATTAATAACCCAATAATAATAACAGATTACATTTGTTTCAGTCACTGTGATGAGTATTTTCTAGCCATTACTCAGCAAATCCTCAAAGCAATTCTAGTGGTATGACAGGCGCAATTCTGGAATGGCTGGCAAGCCCCTCTGCCCAGCCCTTCTCCCCCATCTCTTATATGGATTTTTTTCACATTCATTTATTTGGCTGCACCAGCTCTTAGTTACAGCCTGCAAACTCTTAGTTGTGGCATGTGGGATCTAATCAGGGATCAAACTTGGGTGCCTTGCGTGAGGAGCGTGGAGTCTTAGCCATTGGACCAACAGGAAAGCCCCCCAGGTACATACTTCGTACAATCCTTGCTACTGTGAATCTGGTAGCTTTGTCCTGGAAGGAATTAAAAGCAGCCCTAGCCCTTTGTTCTGGTCCCCTGCCAGACCTAAAACCTAAAAACTGAAGGATTAACAGCTGCCACAGCATATCTAGAAGCTGCCCCACTGGGCTGGTGCCTGTGCCTTTTCTATCATTAAAACTTTTCTGATATTAACACTGATGAAAAAGACTCACCAAATGTCCATGATACCCACTGGTGTCCTTTGTGGGAAATGTATCCTTTGGGTTTATCTCAGTAAAACATAACTTGTTTTTGGTTCACAGGCCAGCAGGCTCATATTCACCAAGCCTCTCTGGGATTACATCATGCATATGCCTAGATGACCGAAAATGTCAGGACCCAGGAGGCTGAATTTAAGGCCCTGGCTTTTGGCAGAGCACCTATTGTTTTCAGACCACCAGGCTTCCGACATTCTCCCCATAATGTCAAGCTGATGTCTGCTATTCCTTGTAGAAGTTAGTGTCATACAGCAGAGGAAATGACAGGTTCAACCTGTGGTGACACTTTTCCAGGGTGGGCTAAACGTGGACAGCGGAAGCGAAAACAGCAATTCAGGACCAAGTAATACATCACATACTCCAAACACCACTAAGAAGGAGGAGATTAAAAAGTCACCTAGTAGCCAATACCTATATATTGAATTCTGCAGGCCAGAATACTGGAGCGGGTAGCCTTTCCCTTCTCCAGGGCATCTTCCCAACCCAGGGATCAAACCCAGGTTTCCCGCGTTGCAGGTGGATTCTTTACCGCTGAGCCACAAGGGAAGCCCATGAATACTGGAGTGGGTAGCCTCTCCAGCAGATCTTCCTGAGCCAGGAATTGAACCTGGGTCTCCTGCGTTGCAGGAGGATTCTTTATCGGCTGAGCTACCAGGGAAGCCCTATCCATATGTAATTGAGTCTTATACCAAAAATCATCTACTATAGCTTATGCGCTTTCTCAGAGAAGAGACTCCTGCTCTTTTCTATATTCACTTGCTCTTTTATGCAAAACTCTAGCAAGTGGAATACAATATATTATTTCTGTGGAAGATGGGAAGGGAGGAAGGAGGGACTTGAGCCAGAAAAGACCACCTGGCCATCTTCTTGTAGGGGAGTAGAGTGGCTTTGTGCGTCAATGAGCAAATATCAAGTTTCAGACTCAAATAAGGGAGAAAGACTGATGTAGATTCTAGAAGGGGTAAAGCCCTGGCAAAAGTCACTCCTGGTGCTGCCACTTCAGGCTAAAAAATGTAGGCCCGCCCACCTAGAGATTAAAGAAAGTCATGAACAAAGAAACAACCCAACATATGGATCATTAATGAAAGATCACTCAGGGTGGAGGATGTACTAAAGCATGATAGCCAGTGGGATGCTGGTAGACTGGTTCTCAAAAGCCAAATACATGAAAAGGCCCCTAAAACCAGAAACCAAAACAAATAAACAACAACAAACCACCCTCCCCCTCATCAAACTAACCCAAAACAATAAGCCTTAATTTTAGCATTTGATGACTTCTAGTGTAAATGCTACTACCACTATGGCTGATTTCAAGCTATTAGTAGTTTAACAATCAGCTTGCAAAGTTCTGAATGTTTAACAGACTCAGACTCTTCTCTGCTCAGTTTTTAAAAGCCAGCTCCTGCTCCCCACTGCAAGAAATGGTAATATGGTGGTCCATGCCTTATATTTAAAAATGAAAGTGAAAGTGAAAGTCACTCAGTCATGTCCGACTCTTTGTAACCCCATGGATGATACAGTCCATGGAATTCTCCAGGCCAGAATACTGAAGCGGGTAGCCTTTCCCTTCTCCAGGGGATCTTCCCAACCCAGGGATTGAACCCAGGTCTCCCGCACTGCAGGTGGATTTTTTACCAGCTGAGCCACCAGGGAACCCCAAGAATACTGGAGTGGGTAGCCTATTCCTTCTCCAGTGGATCTTCCTGATCCGTGAATCAAATTGGGATCTCCTGCATTGCAGGCAGATTCTTTACCAACTGAGCTATCAGGGAACTAAAAGATATATTCAAAAACTTATACATTTTTCCATCAAAATAAAAGTATTTCTAAAAATAAAAATATTTCTCAGAGAAGCCAGTTCTTTGAAATCTGAACACTGGCTGTCTATGCTGATTCAGTCCCCCAGGTTGTCAAGAGGAAAGACATATGGGGCACAAGTAATAGTCAAAGATTTCAAAACTGAGTGAATACAGCAATCCACAGATTTAAGAAACCAGCAAATCCCAAGAACTTAAAAAATAAACAAAAACTACACACAGATAGATGCACCACATTGAAATTACAGAACTTAAAAGCAGCCTAAGCAGCTAGAATTTTAAAAACTGACTTATCAACAACAACCATAGAAGCCAAGAATCAGTGAAATAATTTCTTCAAATATGTGGATCCAAACTGACAAGTAACCTAGAATATCCAACCCAAGAATGAAAGGAAGGAAGGATGGAAGGAACAAAGGAAGGAGGGAAAGAATGGAGGAAGGGAGGGGGGAGCAGAGCGAAGGAAGAAAGAAAATACTTCTAAGAATTAGGGCAAAATAAGACATTTCAGACAAACAAAAACTGAGAAACTGGCACCAATGGCTGCTCGTTAAAGAAAATTCTAAAGTTTGTATTTTACTGAGAAAGAAAACTACCTCAGATGAAAGGCCTAAGACCCAAAAAGGAAAAAATTTCCCCTTGGGAAGATTTTTCAAGACCATCCCAAACATACTGCTGTCTGTTTTCCGCTTGCGCACACATGACAATTATACCCTCAAATCCAGTGGACATGGGGACTACCGTGTTTGAATCTTTTCTTTAGTGATGGAACCAGCCCCTGAGAGTCAGTATGATTTGTGTCTTACTATCTTGACCTGTGGCTGGAGTGGGGCAAGAAAGTAGATTCAGATGTTTTCCTCGGCCTTTCCCATGATAACTCTGAAGCTACTCGCCAAGAACTTAATTGGGGGGGCAGGCAGGGGAGAAGGGGAAGGTTGATTAGAAAAAGCCCTGGACTGCAAGGCAATTCTGAGAAATTTCAGCCAGGCTAATGGGAAGGCCCTGAGCTAAGATTCTTCCTTAGAGCAGTTCTTTGTAGGACAGTTATGCTTCCTACACTGTGCTCAGTCACCAGCTGGAGGCTGCGTAGAGGAGGCACAGCCTGGTGTGGTTGACCCAGAGGTGTGATCACAGGGCTTGTCCATCACCAGCCACACTTGTCCAGGTGGGTTCTCTCGAAGAACTTCTGAGCACAGCACTTCATGCCCTCCACAGAGAAGAAACGGCATATGTGTTCTAAGACAGGGGTCCCCAGTCTCCAGAATCTCATGCCTGATGATCCGAGGTGGAGCTGATGTGATAACAATAGAGATAAAGTGCACAGTGAATGTAACATGCTTGAATCATCCCAAAACCATCCTCCCCACCCCCATCCATAGAACAATTGTCTTCTAGGAAACCGGTCCCTGGCCAAAAAGGTTGGGGACCGCTGATCTAAGAGATAAGTACCAGAATATTTGTAGCACAGTGTTTATAACAACCCCAAACTGGAAACAATTCAGATGTCCACCAACAGGAGGGCTGATGAATACACATGTCATGAGCATACAGTGGAACGCCATTCAGCCATGAGTGGACCACTGGGCACCCACAAGGATGCATCTCATTAGTAACGCTGGACTGAATAAAGGAGGTCAGAGGGGAAAAGGGATACATTGTTTCCATTTATATAAGTTCAAATATAGTTAAATTAAATGATATATTCTAAATGACAGTCTCTTGAAATCAGTCACTCAGTGGTCTGGTCAGCAGCATCTGGATTGTTTCAAGCACAATTAGTCTTCAGTTTCAGGGTCGGTTTGTTCCCGTTCCTTTGAGGCCAGTTCTTGGAACTGCAGCAGCTTTTGTCATGGCTACAGTCTGGGCATCACATAGTTAACTTTTTCCACCTGGTGAGGGTTTCAGTATCTACAGAACAGTTCACAGGATGTGGCTCAGAATATTCTCTAGAGCCCTTGAGGAGGAACTAACTGTCCCTCACTTTGCTAAATGACCAAACTATCATTATTTTGTCCTGTTTGGCTGCTTTTCCTTTACTTCTGCATTTTCTCATTTCTCTTAAGTTTATTCCTTGACAACAGTTTTTCTACAGACAAAAGGCAGAAGGACATGATGTGGGGGTGAGGGGAGATAGGAGTATCTGTCCTGGGAAGGCCCCATAGGGTCCTGCTCTGTTTCAGGAATAAGTACTACAAATCATCACAATTTTTTTTTTAAACATGTGGCAGCAACAACATATTAAAATGGCATGAAATGACTAAAGGAACCAAAGCAAGAAGGAAAAACAAAAAGGATCAGGCTATCAGTCATGGTGATTGCAATGACCTGGTCATATCCCCACTTTGGAAACACCATTTCTCTAGTTCATTTCAAAGAAAACTAATCATTCTTTTTTTAACGTTTTGGCTACACATTGCCACTGGGTGGTGCTCCCAGTCCACGGTAGCATCTTGGAACCGCAGGGAGCAAATTAAAAAGCAGGCAGCCGCTGACTGGTTTTCAGACGTATGAACAAAACATTTAAAATATTTTCTCTCTTGTATTGATGCATAAAGAAGCACAAACACCGAAGGAAGGAAGTAGCTATCTTTAGAAAGAACAAAAGCATCTCTGCAACTGTGAAAAACAAAACAAAACCAGCCAACTAGGAAAGAGGCTGCTGAAACAAGTTTCCAGAGATCAATGCTGTTCGATCTCCTTTGACTGAGGGCATGGCGGGCAGCTCACAATAATGACAGAATCAAAGCCCTTGCACAGAGGGCTTGTTTTTTAATCAGCTTTTCTAGCTGCACAGAGGCCTCTTCTGCAGCTACGTTTTGCACGTGTACTGTGTGGACTTGTGCCTCTTAGGAGTCTACGTTAAACACGTCCCTACAAAGAAGGCCAAGGGTTGCCCTTGGGGCCCAGACATCTGTCTGGCTCCAGCAACTCTCCCCTTGGGAAAATCAAATATAAAATGCTGTTCAAACAACCAATTATTGCACTGCTTTAGATAAGGCGACTTGCACTTTCCCCCATTTGTCAAACCCTGAAAGAAAGGGTTGCAAACCAGAAGAGGAGAGAGTAGTGAGCTTTTCATTATCTACAGAGCCTGTGCTGAAAGGTCATGTGATGAAAAGAAGATGGGAATCAAGTGTGTCTTGACTGGCTCTAGTATTTTCTTTCTCTTTTTTTTTTTTTTTTTAGCATTTTCTTTTGTAGCTATGCTAACATTTTTCTAATGTTCAGTTTCCTTTTATTGTACAGATTTATCTAATACATGCTTAACAAAATGTAGTTGGGTAATACTAAAATAGCTGATAGTCCCAGGCAATTAAAAAAAAAGTTGACACTTAATAAGCTTGTACATGCCAGGTGCTGAACAATTTACCTCCACACTCTCTTTAATACAACAACCCTATGAGGAAGGAATTATCATCTCCACTTTGCAAGTATGGAAATGAAGCTCATCAAGGTTATGTAACTTGCACAAGGATGGATGGCTAGGAAACGTGGTGCCTGACTCAGACGAATCTCTGCACCAAAGTGCATGTTGTTCCTTTTCTACGAACATTTAACTGAGATTTCAGGGTGTCCTAGTTAAAGAACTCAGTCTCAGGGAAGGTGTCCTGGTTAAGAGCTACCTTTCTGGCCCTGCCCCATTAGTCCCTGGGTTCCACAGAGCAGTACTGAAATCTGAGGATGAAAGAAGACCACGTCCCAGCTTCCCAAAGGGATATTCCACCCCTAAGCATGTCATAAGCTCAGCATGTCAGCATGCCCTTTGCAGCCCGTGGAAAGGCTCATCAGACAGTTGGAATTCTGCTGACCTCCATTTCCATCCCATGGCAGTGACTGGAGAGTACTCCAAATCTTACAACTTGTAAGACGTGGGGCATGTTACTTACCCTCATTTCTGTTCTTAAATCTTCAAAACACAAATAATAACAATACCTACCTCAAAGGTTTTTGTGAGAATTAAATGAGCTCACTTGGTATATAATGCGTTTCCCAGGGGACACTAGTGGTAAAGAATCCACCTGCCAATGCAGGAGCTGTAAGAGATGTGGGTTCGATCCCTGGTTCAGAAAGATCCTCTGGAAGAGAAAATGGCACCCTTCTTCAATATTCTTGCCAGGAAAATCTCATGGACAGAGGAACCTGATGAGTTACAGTCCATAGGGTCACCAAGAGTAGAACACAACTGAGGGTCTGAGCACATGTATGTATATAATGTTTCTAACAGTGCCTGGCACAGGTATGAGCTAATAGATGCTGATCATGACCATTATCATTAATTCAGCAGCTCA
Source organism: Bos mutus (assembly GCF_027580195.1). Lineage (NCBI taxonomy): Eukaryota > Metazoa > Chordata > Mammalia > Artiodactyla > Bovidae > Bos > Bos mutus. Next base: position 62,967,780 of record NC_091625.1, on the reverse strand, counting down.
AGATTTGCACCCCTTTTTAAGCCACAACCTCTTTCACTGCCACCACACATACTACTGGTCTACCATGAAAGCACACATACTACTGGTCTACCAGGAAAGCATTTTCACTTCCAGGTCCCTCTCTCTTCAAAGAACCTAGCAGTTGGCTGGCAGACTAGTGTCACTATAATGTCACTAGGTTTATGACACTCTCCATAATTAAAAAAGATTTTTTAACCATAACTCTACATTTTCTAGAAACTAAAGATCTGTATTCTTAGTCCACAGCCCAATACTTTCAAGTCTGCTCCCAACCTCTCTTTGCAAGCTTATCTCCCCAGTTCTTCTCTCTTTATTCCAGCCTCATTACCACGCTATGCGTTTGTACACACTACTCCACATATATGCCAATATGCCCACTCCCATCTGTCAAAAATTAACATGTGTTTAGCCATAGGTTAAACCTTACTCTTCCCTCAGCCTGAAGCAACTTTTTTTCTAGTAAGAATTCCTATACCTTTCTTTTTTGCCCACTCATTTATTTCTCTACACTTATTCACATGTTTTGTTGTTATCCTCTTCTTTTTCTCAGATAGATTATAAGAAAATTGAAGGCAGTGATTGTTGAAATTGATTACACATCTCCTTCAATTTGTGAAGGGTCTATGTCCAGATAAACCAGCATAAGTTGAAAATATCACAAGTCCAAAGTGTGTTTGATACACCTAACCTCACGAACATCATAGCTTAGCTTCGCCTACCTTAAATGTGCTCAGAACGTTTACACAAGCCTACGGTTGGGCAAATCATCTAACACAAAGCCTATTTTACCACGGGGTGTTGAATATATCATGTAATCTATTGAAAACTGTACTGAAAGTGAAAAACAGGATGGCCGTAAGGGCGCAGGATGGTTGCGAGTGTATCGGTTGCTTACCCTGGTGATCGCCTGGCTGGCTGGGAGCTGGGGCACCCTGCCTCTGCCCAGCATCCCAACAGAGGATCACACCTCATTGCACCAGTCCAGGAAAACACCAAAATTCAAAAGGTGAAGTATGTTTTCTACTGAATGTGTATTTTCTTTTAAGTGAACTAGAGAACCTGGAGCTTCCAGAGGAATATGGACCAGGTTATTGCAATTACCATGACTGCTATCCTCACGTCTGTATATTAATTTCTGTAGCCAAATGTCCTAAACTAGGATATAAGAGGCTCTGAAGCATTCTTTCAGGAGAGCAAAGCTGGAGAGAACTCCTCTTTCAGCCTAACAGGAATCTTAATTTGTGGTCCTGAGAACCTGAAAATTTAAGTGGAAAGATCTAAGAAGGTGGGTGTGAGATGCTGAGTCTTTCTAGATTTCCTGAAGTAGTGAAGTACAGCTAGAAGTCCTAAAGAAAAATAGCGGCCTCACTGGCACCAAGTTCCGAGCAGATCAATTGTTCCTGAAGGCTGCAGTCAATGAAGGGGCTTCCCAGGTGGCGCTAATGGTAATGAACCCGCCTTCCAGTGCAGGAGACATAAAGAGACATGGGTTCAATCCCTGGGTTGGGAAGATCCCCTGGAGGAGGGCATGGCAACCCACTCCAGTATTTTTGCCTGGAGAATCCCATGGTCAGAGGAGCCTGGCAGACTACAGTCCATGGGATCACAAAGAGTCAGGCACAACTGCACTGAAGCAACTTAGCAGGCACTAGTCAATGAAAACACTCCGCAACCTCTTAGGGTATGAGAAAGTGTGCCATCACCAAGAAATATTAGGACTGACCAAGAAAGAATATATATGTGTGTGTGTATTTTTAAGTGGTTTTAACAGTTTTGAATAAGGAGTTATTCTCTAATTACCAGAGTCCCCTAGTCAAAAAGTTTATAAAATAAAATGTGTGCTTGCTTAAATTTGCATGGCTTCACAGAGGTTTGATTTTGATCTTCCAAGCACTGATCACTCTGAAGAAAACACAGCAAGGGAGCCCATGTCTTGGGGTGTTTTTTGACACCTCATAATACCTGCATTGGTCATCCTGGGTGGGTAATACTGCATAAGGTCAATAGAATAAAGGTTAACTTTTTCTTCATGCTATATATCCATTGCATGGATATATATGGGGAGCCCTGCTGCTCCTGGTCACTAAGGGACACAAGCTCATAGAGGTTCCATCATCTGGAACACCGCCCTGGGACAGTCCCTGTGGAAGACAAAAGAGAATTCACCCCAGCCCAGAAGTGACAGGTCACTCTTTAACGCACAGCTCATTGACCAGAATTGGTCACATGGCTCCATCTATCTTTAAGAGGATAAGTTTACCCCAGATGTCTTAGACACACTGTCCTGCATTTCTGCTCTAGTGGATATCAGTGTCCATGTCTTCTGGAAAAGGTATAGGAGACTCAATAATCTGCTTAAATAAGTCACATATGGGGAGAATTGACAGTCCAAATGGAGGACCTCAGTGTGTTGAATTCCTGGATCAGAGATTAAATTCCTTCCAAGCCACATCAACATCTGTCTCTTTGAGTTAAAATAATCTGGTAGGCCTTCTTTGATATGTTGATTAATGGAACAGTGAAATGAAGTGAAAGTCGCTCAGTTGTGTCCGACTCTTTGCGACCCCAGTGGAATTCTCCAGGCCAGAATACTGGAGTGGGTAGCCTTTCCCTTCTCCAGGGAATCTTTGCAACCCAGGGATCAAACCCAGGTCTCCCGCGCTGCAGGCAGATTCTTTACCAGCTGAGCCATAATGGAACAACTACAGAATGTAACTAAGTGGAACATTATCTCTTTACATTCTGAGTGGAGAATAGTCAGACAATAAACACTGGAGTTCGCTTGCTTGAAAGCAAACGTAAAGACAACATTTTCCTTTGTGCTGCAACTTCATGAAATTGTTATTTGCAGTGGTAGTGATTTGTATTATTACCTGTGTCCCAAGAGGAAGAACATGCATAAACAAGAACCCCATAACCAGCTTTCTTCACATCAAAAAATGTGAAGTGACATGACAAATGAATCTACTAAGAAATGCCTCTCATTTGAGTGAAGCCAAAACTCCAGAGACCGAAAGCAATAATCATTGCTATTTTCTCCTGCTGATGCTTAGCTCAAGATGTTTATTCAAGAGAGTTGAGGGGAAAGAAATACAAAATACAGGATTTTCAAGCAGTGCTTTGAAATTAAGACTAACATCCTTAGGGAAAGGAATATCAAAAGCAAAAAAAAAACAAAAACAAAAATAGATGACACTAGTCCCCATTCTTACTTGAGATCTTATTCTTATTTGAGGACTTTTATCATCATCTAGAAAAGGATTTCTCAATCAAGGGTGCATGTTAGAAATATCTGTGGAGTTTTAAATCTGTGCCTACACTTGGACTCAAGCATCAGGGATTCTGATTCAATGAGTTTGAGGGCACAAGCATCTGCAATTTTTAAAGTCCTAGATAAGAATATATATATATTGAAGTGAATCCGCCACAGGCATACATGTGTTCCCCATCCTGAACCCTCCTCCCTCCTCCCTCCCCATACCATCCTTCTGGGTCACTTCCATATACGGCACAACCAATACAATATTGTAAAGTTTAAAAATAAAATAAAATTTTAAAAAAAATATATATATATGTGTGTGTGTGTGTGTGTGTAATATTTTTATTAAATATATATGAATATATATATATTTTTTTTTACTTAGGAAGCAATTTTAATGGTACGACCTCTGTTACCTAAAGGAAAGTGGCATTCTGCATTTTATTCTTCAATGGAATTTACAGTCACTAATACATCCTCCATTTATTCAAATAGGGAAACTGAGTCAGGCCCCCATGCATACCACAGACCACACCTCATCACCACCGAAAGAGTCATTATCAGAGATGAAATCACACCTGGGATTTTCTTAACCCATAATCATTCCCAATTATTTACTGCTATATAAGTGATAATTAAATTCTGCTTGTCAGAGTTCCTCTCTGAATTGTGTATTGCCCCTATCTATCTATGAGCAGATTGTCAGTCTGTGACAGCAAGATAATTAGCATTTGTCTTCTCTTCCTATCTAGGCAAAAGCAATTCCTGTGTGATGTAGCCCTTGTCTCCGGGCAGGAACATGGACTAGTTGGCCACTCGCATGGAGCAGGCACCAGGGCAGGGATGCAGCTCTGGGCTTTGCAGCAGTCCAGTCTGTCTGGAAGAGCTCATGCTGCACTGAGGGTTGTCTGCTCAGTTTCAGGGAGTTCTACCATAAAGTAAGGAGTGTTTGGGGGAATCTGGTCCCCAGGAATTCAGAAGTCATTGAAATCTGGAGATCTACTCTAGCTACATGTTCAGAGTCTGGAAAGGCATTGAATTAGGCCCCCTCTCTGGCTTTGAGTCTCCTCAGAACTAAAGCCAAGGAACAACAAGCTGATTTTCATGAGATTCATCTTCTGCTTTAATACACATGGACAACTATCTTCCATAAATGTTTCATGAGTTGAAAGTCAGGAGGAATTTGTCACAGGAGTCTTTGATTAAGAAACATTTAAGTAGCTTAACTGACTTTACTGACTTTTTTTTTTTTAATGAAAACATGGATATTTCTTTTGCTAACTCCCTTACATAGATTGGGCTTCCCTGGTGGCTCAGACGGTAAAGAAACTGCTTGCAATGCAGGAGACATGGATTCAATCCCTGGGTTGGAAAGATCCCCTGGAGAGGGCATGGCACTCCACTCCAGTATTATTGCCTGGAGAATTCCATGAACAGAGCAGTCTGGTGAGCTACAGTCCGTGGGGTTGCAAAGAGTCGGACACACTGAGGAATTAATACTTAAATGCCTTAGCGGCGCAGAGCAGCCGCTTTGTCATGTGGGCCTCATCTATATGTTTGGCTATGGCTCCCACATTTCAGAGCCCCCAGCACTGATGACTGTGCTGAGGACTGGACCACTCAGTCCTCACACAGGAATGTCCTGCCTCAGAGAACACGGACCTCTTGCTTCTGACTGAAATCTCCATCTTCTTCTTCTGCCTTGTAAAGACATGCTTACGGGGCAAAGCCCGGCTTAGACATTGTGCACGCGTACATGCATGCTCGGTCACTTCAGTCGTGTCCAACTCTCTGCGACCCCATGGACTGCGGCCGGCCAGGCTCCTCTGTCCATGGGATTCTCCAGGCAAGAATACTGGAGTGGGTTGCCATTTCCTCCTCCGAGGGATCTTCCCAACCCAGGGATTGACCCTGCTTCTCCCGCATTGCAAGCAGATTCTTTACTGACTAAGCCATCAGGGAAGCCTGGCTTAGACAGTATCACCTGCCTAAAGTGGTTGCTGCTTCAAATTCCTGCCCTAAGTTGAACCGATTACCCCACCCCTGCACCTGTGCCAGTCCCCTCAGGGAGTACTCACAGGCAGCTGAGGTTGAGAATCACTGTCTCAGAACTAGTATCTATTACATGTTTATTTGAAATTCAAAGTTCTATCTTTTTCAATTAGGTTGAATCCAACTAAGCTAAATGTAATGGATTTGTGGGGGGTTATTTTCTCTTTCTGCCACACCACACCAGCTTGTAGGAACTTAGTCCCCCAACCAAGGATTGAACTTGCATCATCAGCAGTGAAAGCTCAGAGTTCTGACCACTGGACCATCAGGGAGTTCCCTAAATGTAATTTTTTTAAGTGACATATACAGTATGATCATGATAGCCTGGATATTTATCCTTCTCTATGTGCTGTGCTTAGTCTTTCAGTCATGTCCAACTCTTTGTGACCCCATGGACTGTAGCAAACCAGGCTCCTCTGTCCATGGGGATTCTCCAGGCAAGAATACTGGAGTGGGTTGCCAGGTCTCCCACATTACAGGTGGATACTTTACCATCTAAGCCACCAGGGAAGCCCTATCCTTCTCTCTCTCTCTATGTATATATACATATACAATAAATTATTATAAATAAATGTATTTATATTTATACTGTATTTTAATATATTATATCTTATAAATATATTTATATTATCAATAAAATATTATATATAATAAACATATAATATATATTATTTATATTAAAATATCTGAGAATTCCCTGGTTGTCCAGTGGTTAGGACTTGACATTTTTACCGAGGTAGCCTGAGTTCAGTCCATGGTTAGGGAACTAAGATCCCACAAGCCACGTGGCATGGTCAAAACTATATGTGTATGTGTGTTAGTTGCTTAGTCATTGTCTTACTCTTTGTGATCCCACGGACTGTAACCTACCAGGTTTCTCTGTGCATGGAATTCTCCAGACAAGAATATTGAAGTGGGTTGCCATGCCCTTCTCCAGGGGATCTTCCTAACCCAGGGATCTAACCTGGGATGTATATATGTATACATATATACATGTACAAATATAGCTATATATCTAAAATATATCTGATTACAATTATTGTTTGTGAGTGATAGAATTATGATTAATTTTTGCATTTTTCCACATTGACAGAGTTTTTTAATGAGGATATTGTAATAGTCATTTTTAAAGCAGCCTCCTCTGGCACTTTTTTTTTTTTTCTCCTGTGACTCTTTTGTCTAAAAATGCCCACATTTCTCCACGTCATTGTTCTCTACCACTGCATACCATTGGTTTTCTATACCCTTACCACAATTTGTACTCATATACCTATTTATTCATTTGTTGATTTTCTATCTTTGCCTGCTAACTATAAACTGCTCAAAGAGGGTACTCTTTCTACCCCCTTCTGATGTCTATGTCAGAAGCTTTCTCTACCTTCTTTATACTTTAATAAAACTTTATAAAAAAAATAAATAAATAAACTGCTCAAAGAAACTGTAAGTCACTTCAGTCGTGTCCGACTCTGTGCGACCCCATAGACGGCAGCCCACTAGGCTCCCCCGTCCCTGGGATTCTCAAGGCAAGAACACCGGAGTGGGTTGCCATTTCCTTCTCCAGCTCAAAGAAAGGACTATGCTATTTCACTCACCAGTGAACACTCACAAGCCTAACAGGGCCTGGCACAGAGTGCTCAGAAATCCTTGTCACTTAATGAATGGCTGGACAAATGAATATGTGATATAACAGAAGGGAGTCCAACATGCCTTGAGGGGAAAAGAGAATGAATACTGTTAGAAATGATCCAAGGGACTTCCTTGATGGGCCAGTAGTCAAGACTCTGTGCTTCCAATGCAGGAGCCTGGGTCTGATCCCTGGTCAGGGAACTAGACCCCGCGTGCCTCATCTAAGACCTGAAGCATCCAAAAAAAAAAAAAAGATCCAAGAAGGTATCACAAAGAAGGAGACAAGTGAACTGAGTGTGGAAAAATTAGTAAGATTTTCTGGGCTGTGAAGAAGGAAATCTTTCAAGGCAGTGAAAACACCCAGGGCAAGGGAACACACGTTTGTGAAACAAAAGTTGGGTGTGGCCAGCAGGTTGGCACAGTTATATGAGGAAACGAGGAAATAAGGCAAAGGGATGGATTGGAGCCCATTGTAAAGAGTCTTTTTTTTTTTTTTAATTTTTGAGCATTTATTTTATATTGGAGTACAGCCGATTAACAATGTTGTGATAGTTTCAGGTGGACAGCAAAGGGACTCAGCCATACATATACATGTATCCATTCTCCCCTAAGAGGCTTGTAGGTCTTCCCTGGCATTCAAGTGGTTAAGACTCCATGTTCCCAATGCAGGTGGCATGGGTTCGATCCCTAGTCAGGGAACTAAGATCCTACGTGTAGTACAGTGCAGCTAATAAAATAATAAAATAAAATAAATTTTTAATGAATCTTATAAGTAGAGAGGATTTTAATTTACAAGGCAAACTTAATACAAGTATACACAAGAAAAGGGGGACAAACGGCAAAACTCTTGGAAATACCTTCCTGAGGGAGTAGAGAGAAAACAAATTTAAACAGGGCAGTCCGAGAGAAGGAAAACCAAGAGAGGAAAGTGTAATGTAAGGCAGGCAAAAAGAGAGTGTTAAGGAAGAGGCCAAGAGTGTCAGATGCTTCAAAGAGACCAAAGCTTTTGAATTTGCCAAATAAACAGATGAGCAGTGACCACTGAGGGAGAAGGAAATGGCAACCCACTCCAGTATTCTTGCCTGGAGGATTCCAGGGACAGAGGAGCCTGGTGGGCTGCTGTCTATGGGGTCGCACAGGGTCAGACACGACTGAAGTGATTTAGCATACATGCTGTGACCATTGAGAGACTCAATACAGTAGAGTAGGGGATGAAGAAGTCAGATTATAAAGAGGATTTTTGTTAATGTTTTATTTTGAAATAACTTTAGATTGCAGGAAAGTAGCAATAAGTAATAAATGACAACTTTGGAGAAGTGGAGAAAGCTGATGGATTCTGCCTTAACCAACACATCATGGTTTACATCCCCAGAAATGTTGGCGATATCAACATGATAAGCCCCCGGAATGATGTACTGAGAAGGACCAAAATTCACAGTGTCAATTTGATCGTGAGGAAGCACGAGATTGGCCCTCCAAATTGAGAGCCAATCTAGAGAATAGCCGGTCAGTTCTCTTTTTAAATGTCGCAGTCAGGTAAGAAAAAGAAAGATGAGAGGCTGTCACAGATGGGAGGAGATTCAGGAGATATAACACCTAAATGAACAGTGGGATTCTTGGACTGGATCCCAGAAGAGAAAAAGAATATTAGTGGAGAAAGTGGTCAAATCCAAATAAGAAACATGACTCAATGAACCTACAGATAAGAAAAAACAAATAGAGTGACCATTCTCCCAACCACAGGAGAGAAAAGGGGCTCAGCAGAATGAACCTATGAAAGTGCTTCTAAATACTGTTATGTTCACTAATGTAAGACAGTAAAGACAGCAAACCAAATGAGGATAAAGTTAGAAGCATTCCACACATCTCAAATTAGTAATAACAGTGATTGCATAACTAACTCTATTTTCCATCCTTAGTTTGCTAACATTTTTCAGGATCTCCCTTTCCTGAATGTTCAGTAAATGATTTGTGTGTGCTTTGCTTTGTGATGGATGGCAACCAAAGAGCCTTTTTCTTTTTTCTAATCTGATCATATGTTCCAGTTTCCCACCTTTTCATATGAGTGAGTGATAGTCACTCAGTCGGGTCCGACTCTTTGCGAACCCATGGACTATGGCCTGCCAGGCTCTTCTGTCCTTGGGATTCTCCAGGCAATAATACTGGCATTGGTGGCACATAAAAATTAGGAAAGGATAAATTGGAAGAGTAGGATAGACATGCGTACACTACCATATGTAAGATAGAGAGCTAGTGGGAGACTTCTGTGCAGCACAGGGAGCTCAGCTCGGTTCTCTACGATGACCTAGAGTGGTGGGATTGGGGGGCAGGGAGGCTTTAGAGGGAGGGGATATATGTGCACACAGAGCTGATTCAGGTTATTGTATAGCAGAAACTAACACAACATTGTAAAGCAATGATACTCCAATAAAAAATAAAATCAAATAAAAATTAGGACAAAACAGGGTGAACTGGAGGATATTTGGGGATGTTCATATGGGGCTTGATGAAAAAGAAAAATAATTATGGTTCTGAGAAAAATACAAATAATAATACAAAAATACTTTTTGATACAAAAAAGTATCAAATTTGTATAAAATTTCAAATAAAATACTTTCAGATATTTCACTGAGGAAAATGAGGTTATTTCTTGATAGCTTTTTGTCAAGCTTTACCTTCAAAATGGCTACATGAAATTCATCAAGACTTTTTAACGATTCTCTCTTCAAATTATTGATAGTCATGCATGTATGCTAAGTCGCTTCAGTCATGTCCAACTCTACGACCCTATGAACCGTAGCCCACCAGGCTCCTGTATCTATGAGGTTTCCCAGGCGAAAATACTGGAATGGATTGCCATGTCGTCCTCCAAGGGATCTTTCCAACCCAGGGATTGAAATCACATCTCTTATGTCTCCTGCATTGGCAGGTAGGTTCTTTACCACTAGTACCACCTAGGAGGCCCTTGAGAGTCACTACCTGCAAAAAAACTTTGGCATGAAGGTAACCAAAAAATTCTTAAAACCATTATTTTACAACCATTCAAAACATTATAATAGTTTAAAAAATATATAAGGAATCTAAGGGATTTTCCTTTTCTCTCATTGATAAATGACATATTGAAATCTGTATATTAATGTGAATGAATTTGAGCTTTACTTTAGCTTATCAAATAGTTTAAATAATGAAGCTATAATTTGTTGAGTGCTATACATTAGTGAATATAATGTTCATCTGTACAAAGTCAGTTTTCATTCCAGTTCCAAAGAAAGACAATGCCAAAGACTGCCCAAACTACCACACAATTGTACTCATTTCATAGGCTAGCAAGGTAATGCTCAAAATCCTTCAAGCTAGACTTCAACCGTGCATGAACCAAGAACTTCCAGGTATACAAGCTGGATTTAGAAAAGGCAGAGGAACCAGAGATCAAATGGCCAACATCAGTTGGATCATAGAAAAAGCAGGGGAATTCCAGGAAAGCATCTACTTCCGTTTCATTAATTATACCAAAGCCTTTGACTGTGTGGATCACAACAAACTGGAAAATTCTCCAAGAGATGGAAATACCACACCATCTTACTTGCCTTCTATACACAGGTCTGGAGAAGGCAATGACAACCCACTCCAGTACTCTTGCCTGGAAAATCCCATGGGCGAAGGAACCTGGTAGGCTGCAGTCCATGGGGTCGCGAAGAGTCGGACACGACTGAGCGACTTCACTTTCACTTTTCACTTTCCTGCATTGGAGAAGGAAATGGCAACCCACTCCAGTGTTCTTGCCTGGAGAATCCCAGGGACGGGGGAGCCTGGTGGGCTGCCGTCTAAGGGGTCGCACAGAGTTGGACACGACTGAAGCGACTTAGCAACAGCAGCATACACAGGTCAAGAAACAACAGTTAGAATCTGACATGGAATAATGGACTGGTTCCAAATTGGGAAAGGAGTACATCAAGCCTGTGTATTGTCACCCTGCTTATTTAACTTATATGCAGAGTACATCACGCAAAATGCTGGGCTGGATGAAGTGCAAGCTGTAATGAATATTTCTGGGAGAAATATCAATAGCCTCCAGTATGCAAATGACACCACCCTTACGGCAGAAAGCGAAGAGGAACTAAACAGCCTCTTGATGAATGTGAAAGAAGAGAGCAAAAAAGCTGGGTTAAAACTCAGCATTCAAAAAATGAAGATCATGGCATCTGGTCCATCACTTCATGGCAAATAGACGGGGAAACAATGGAAACGCTGACAGACTTTATTTTCTTGGGCTCCAAAATCACGTGGATGGTGACTGCAGCCATGAAATAATTAAAATATGCTTGCTCCTTGGAAGGAAAGCTATGACATACCTAGACAACATATTAAAAGGCAGAGACATCACTTTGCCAACAAAGGTCTGTATAGTCAAACCTATGGCTTTTCCAGCCGTCATATACAGATGCAAGAGCTGAACCATAAAGAAGGCTGAGTGCCAAAGAATTGATGCTTTTGAACTGCAGTGTTGGAGAAGAGTCTTAAGAGTCCCTTGGACTGCAAGATCAAACAAGTCAATCCTTTGACTTGATCAAACAAGTCAACCCTAAAGGAAGTCAAGCCTGAATGTTCACTGGAAGGTCTGATATTGCAGCTGAAGCTCCAATAGTTTGGCCACCTGATGCGAAGAGCCAACTCATTAGAAAAGACCCTGATGCTGGGAAAGACTGAGGGCAGGAGAAGGGGGCAACAGCGGATGAGATGGTTGGATGGTATCACCGACTCAATGGACATGAGTTTGAGCAAACTCCAGGAGATGGTGAAGGACAAGGAAGCCTGGCATGCTGCAGTGCATGAGGTCACAAAGAGTCGGACATGAGTGAGTGACTGAACAACAACCACATCATCAAACCAAGTGTCCCTGCGAGCAATCCACATGCCCTTCCCACTTCCTGCATTTTGTCCAAGCTGGGGTGCATTTCTGTGTCAAGCTCAGATTTCCTTTCTTCCTCAGGAGCTGTCTTGGGCAAACTGCTACTTTTACTCTGCCTCCCTGTTGCCCTCCATTTCCTAGTCCAACCACTAATGCTGGCTTTTTCTAATTATCTCCAACATGAATGGCAATTGAGAAAAAGGTGTGTAGAAGGAAATTTGCACATCCTGAAATTCTACTTTCTGTCAGTTTAGCTGAAAATCAATTACCATTCACAGGCAATTTACAACTGAATATGTGACTATATTTCAAACACACTTTCTGATCAAGAGCATCTGGAGAAAATTGATACATTTTTTGTGCTTTGCAGTTTACTATCCTCCATTTTTAAAACATTCCATTAATGAAAAGACAAAATCTCTCCTTTGAAAACCGTCTTAGAAACTTTTGTTCACCTGCCAAGTTTTTGGCCGCTTCTTCAGAGTGTCCTACCTGACCCCCATTTTCCTCACTCTCTCCCCAAGACCTCAGCTTTCAAGTCTTTCAGACGAGTAAGCCCTGGGAGTCAAGTTCAGTAGGAAAATACTTTTCTGAATATGTATTTTCTGGGGGGCAAAAAAGGAATTTATTTAAAACATCCAACAGTTATTTCCTTTTTATGTCTCCTGTTTTGAAGTTGCATGCAATAATTAACTTTTCAATTCAAGGAAACTCAGACCCAGCTTCAGTTCTTTGTGAAAACAGCAGAGTTTAATATTTACAATTCCATGTGCTATGTAGTTTTGAAGAGGAGAATATGGAAATCCTACTTGGCTTTCAGAACAGAGAAATTTCTTCATGTTTATCCTAATTAAGTTCAAAAAGAAAGTTCCTGGAGGAGATGTTGAGTGAGTCAAGAGGAGAAAGAAAGGTGAAGTTGAAGTTCACACTTTGAGATAGAACATCAATGGACAAGTTACAATTACAATTCAAATTTCAATTGTTTTTAGTATGATGGCTTCTTACCCTGAGCAAACCCCCAAGAGAGTTGTCATATTCAGTATCCATGGAGAAATGAGTCCTTTGTTGGTAAAGCAAAAATGTCATCCTTTGAGAAAACAATGGAATTTAAAAGAAGCTACCCAAAATTAGAGATGGGGAAACCCAGAATTCCATGCATCCCCAGTTCTTGTGCAGCTGAAGCTTTTTGTGCCTCAATTTATCTAATTGTCAGGTGGAGATGGTGCCTTGACTTCTGGTACATGAAGGGCTGAGTGAGACTCACTGAAGTATCATCTCAGGGCTTTCTGAGAAAGTAAAGGTGCCATACTAATGGCAGGTAGTTTGGTGTTGATTAACTTTTCATCAAATAAGCAGACCTCTCTAGACCTATTGGGGCTTCCCTGGTGGCTCAGACAGTAAAGAATCTGCCTGTAATGTGGGAGACCTGGGTTTGATCCCAGGGTTGGGAAGATCCCCTGGAGGAGGGCATAGTAACCCACTCCAGTATTCTTGCCTGGAGAATCCCCATGGACAGGGAATTCTGGTGGGCTACAGTCCAGGAGGTTGTAAAGAGTCGGACATGACTAAGTGACTAAGCACAGCACAGCACAGCTGGACCTCTCTTGAGGTTTGTGTTCCTAACCAACCTCTTTGTGCCAGTTTCGTGGTCATTTACACGTGGATTCTTTAGTTTTACCTTCCTGTTGGACCAGATTATGTTCAGTTCTTCTAGTTTCCCCAGAGATGATAAGAGCAAAAGAAAACAATTTGGGGCAGTATTTTCTCCAGAAGTTTCTGAGCAGTATAAGGATAATGAAGACATCAACATTTGGAATTGTAGATGTCAACTGAGATTCTTGCCAATGTAAGACATTATCTCTATAAAATGTAACAAGTCATAGTAGGATGATGAGATTGTGGGCAGAGCTGCCATGTAAGATTGCACAGTGTATGCACTGCACAGAGGTGCCCAGCAACGGGATAAGGACTGCCTGACATCCACTCTTCTATGCCAATTAAGTATGAAGTCATTTACTCAAGATGCTCTGCTTGGATACATAGCTGGAGTTACATACACCTCAAGGATCACAGCAACATTGTTTACAGTAACCAAGACATAGAAGCAAACTAAATATATCCATTGACAGATGAATGGATGAAGAAGAAGATATGGTATATATATACAATGGAAATTACTCAGCCATAAAAAAAAAATGAAATAATGCCATTTGCAGCAACATAGACGGACCTAGAGATTACCATGCTAAGTGAACTCAGACAAAGACAAATACCATATGATATCAGTTAAACGTGAAATCTTTAAAAATGATACAAAGGAACTTATTTACAAAAAATAAATAGTCTCATAGACATAGAAAGCATACAGTTACCAAAGGGGAAAGGGGCTAGGGGATACATTAGGAGTTTGGCATTAACATATACACACTACTCTATATAAAATAGATAACCAACAAGGACCTACTGTATACCACAGGGAACTAAACTCAATACTCCGTAATAACATATGAGGGCAAAGATTCTGAAGAAGAATATATATTTTATTTATATATGTACAACACTGAATCACTTTGCTATACACCTGAAAATAACACATGATAAATCAACTATATTTCAATTTCTAAAAATGCTCTGCCTGCCCAGAGAGGCATTCTTTTCATTCATGCGAAGACTTTATGTAGACTAGAGGTCTTAACTACAGATGATTGCTTAGATTCTGGTCGTGGTTAGAGGACGAAGTAGGAACAAGTAGAATTATGGCTTTTTCTTTCTTCTTTAATCCAGTTCAGCCACATCTGAGGCCACAGACTCCTCCAGCGGTGCTTCTCACCTCTCCTGCCTCCCTCTTACATGTTTTTTAAAAAGCTTTTGGCTGCACAGGGTCTTCGTTGCTGCATGCAGGCTTTCTCTAGTCGTGGCGAGCAGGACCTACTGTACGCTTCAGTGCCCAGGCTACTCATTACAGTGGCTTCTCTTGTTGCAGTGCACAGGCTCGAGGAGCATGGGCTTCCATAGTTGCAGCTCATGGGATTAGTTGCTCCATGGCATGTGGAATTTTCCCAGACCAGGGATTGAACCCTGCATTGGCAAGCAGATTCTTTTCCACTGCACCACCAGGGAAGTCCCTCTTACATATTGTTCCTCGCTCAACTTTTTCCATGCTTCTTGTTCTTCCCTTCCATCTATCCTTTGCCGTCCCATCTTTATCTGCCCTTTTCCCTCACTCAGGAGACAGACAGGAGCCATTTCTGTTTTATAGGCCTTTTCTTTGAGCCCCAGTCCACAGTGACAGCCCTGTAATCACAGCAGAGTTTCTGCTGCTGCTGCTAAGTCGCGTCAGTCGTGTCAGACTCTGCGTGACCCCATAGATGGCAGCCCACCAGGCTCCTCCGTCCCTGGTTCTACTCATTGTCAATTCTCCACACAACCACAAAGTAGTAGACATCTTGCTTCTTTGTTTCATCCTTTGATTGTCCTGCCCAAAGCCCAACACCCCTCCCCTTCTCCCCCAACCCCCCCTCCCCTGATAATTAGATCCAGGGCCCGCAGCGCAGACAGACCTGGTCCTGTTTCCGTCATCTTGTTATTGGCGTTAACTGTCAGCTGTGTTGCCTCAGTCAGATGTGTTGTCACTTAAGAGGGGGTGGTGCCTGGGATCTCATGTTTTAACCATAAGAAAAGAAACTCAAAACAGGAGAATTTGGGGCAACTCTCTGGCTGAGGTGAATCTTGGAGAGGTTTGCTTGAAAGAAGAACCCCCTCAAACATGTGATCATTCTTCCCTTCATACGACTTTTTAAGCACTTTTCAGATGGGCTTGAAACAAGATTTCCAGTCTCCTTACCTGCCTCTTGGCCTCCTCACTACTTCTCCATCTGAGATAATCAACTTTTCTCTAGAGGGCTCATACCACAGCTTTCTAATTGACTATCCCCTGCTGGGAAAGATTGAAGGCAGGAGGAGAAGGGGATGACAGAGGACAAGATGGTTGGATGACATCACTGACTCAATGGATATGATTTTTGAGCAAGCTCCGGGAGATGCTGAAGGACAAGGAAGCCTTGTGTGCTGCAGTCCATGAAGAGTTGGACTGCAAAGAGTGGGACACAACTGAGCAACTGAAAAACAACAGAGACATCACAGCCCACTTTCTTAGCCAAGCTGGGCCAGAATCTATCCTAGGTGGTCCAGCAGCTTCCCTTCCTCATGCCCTCACACTCTCCAGAGCAATCCTACCCACCCCTGTGGTGTTGATACCCCTGACCATGGGCGACACTCAAGGCTACTCCTCCTGGCTGGAGGTCTTTCCTAAGCTCTGTCTAGCGCTGTTCATGCTGCCTATTAGACATGCCTACCCAGTACCCTTTGGACACCTCAACTCCGCATGTCCCAATCTGAACTGTCATTTCCCCCCTCTGCTGCCACACAGACCTTTTTTATTTCCCAGTTTTGGGAACAGTCATCAGTGATCCAAGAAGTCAGGAGAGTTGGACTACAAAGAGTTGGACACAACTGAGCAACTGAAAAACAACAAAGACATCACAGCCCACTTTCTTAGCCAGTCTGGGCCACAATCATCTCTTCATTTTCTCCTAATTTCTCCCAATTCTGTCCCCACTTCTTACCCTCACCCTCCCTGCCAGTAGGCCACCACCACCTCCTGCTGAGACAGTTTGATGAAGGACCAGACTCAAGATCCTGTGACCAGTCTCTCACCTTCTCAAATCACTGTTTACTTGCTGCCAGAATGAGTTTTCTAAAGTGCAAAGTGGGACCTATTATTATTCCTTTAACAGCACTTCTCAAACTCTTCCACTTAGGTACGCCTAATGCAAGAAGAGTGAACCAGACCCCAGGAGGTTTGGGAAGTGTCAAAAGAGCACAGTCCAGAAGGCCCCACCCACAATGTGAAGTTTCTTTTCAAGTCCCACTTTTTAAACTCATTTTGTCAATTTTGCATTCTACTCTATAACATCTCTGTTTTTGTTTTGAAATTAAAATAACATGTCCCCAAATCTTCAAGCAAAATTGATCTTTAGAAAGGTGGATGTTTAATCCTATGGCTGCCAGAACTTTCAAGCCCCCTAGTTTGAGAAGCATGGGTCTGAGCTGGAATGTCCATTTCTTTGCATTTGATTTGCATGACTCGACTACAGGTGTCCATTTGTCTCTGCAGCTCCAGCCCTCCATCCAGCTCCATGAAGTCCAGGCACTCTGAACTGCTTGTCATTCTGTGACCAGCACACTGGTTCGCATCTCAGGACGTTTACCTGTGTCCTGTTTACATATGCTGTTTCCTCAAACCAGACCAAACCCTTCCCCCATCTATCTGCTTATTCTCTAGATTCAACTCAAGTATCACCTTTCCTGTGAAGCTCTCCATGATGAACTCCACTAGAGACTGAGTTAACTATCCCTCACTGAATGCCCCCAAAATTCATACCTTTCCTAGAGCATCATCTCACTTGATCTTTATTTTTATTTGTAGAATAACTGCTTTACAGTATTGTGTTGGTTTCTGCCATACATCAACATGAATCAGTCATAGGTATATATATGCCCTTTCCCTCTTGAACCTTCCTCCCACCCCTCTAGGTTGTCACAGAGCACCTGATTTGCATATTGTGCATGCTTGCTGCGAGCTCAGTTGCTTCAGCTGAGTCTGACACTGTGACCCTATGTGACTCTATGGACCGTAGCACACCAGTGTCCTCTGTCCATGGAATTCTCCAGGCAAGAATCCTGGAGTGAGTTGCCATGCCCTCCTCCAGGGGCTCTTCCCAACACAAAGATAGGACCCACATCTCTTAATGTCTCCTGTATTGGCAGGCAGGTTCTTTACCACTCGAGCCCCTGGGAAGCCCGATTTGTGTCTCACTTGATCTTTTTTTTTTAAATTTTATTTTATTTTTAAACTTTACATAATTGTATTAGTTTTGCCAAATATCAAAATGAATCCAAAACTTGTGTTCCCATCCTGAACCCTCCTCCTCCTCCCTCCCCACCCATCCCTCTGGGTCGTCCCAGTGCACCAGCCCCAAGCATCCAGTATCGCGCATTGAACCTGGACTGGCAACTCGTTTCTTACATGATATTCTACATGTTTCAATGTCACTCTCCCAAATCTTCCCACCCTCTCCCTCTCCCACAGAGTCCATAAGACTGTTCTATACATCAGTGTCTCTTTTGCTGTCTCATACACCAGGTTATTGTTACCATCTTTCTAAATTCCATATATATGCATTAGTATACTGTATTTATGTTTTTCCTTCTGGCTTACTTCACTCTGTATAATAGGCTCCAGTTTCATCCACCTCATTAGAACTGATTCAAATGTATTCTTTTTAATGGCTGAGTAATACTCCATTGTGTATATGTACCACTGCTTTCTTATCCATTCATCTGCTGATGGACATCTAGGCTGCTTCCATGTCCTGGCTATTATAAACAGTGCTGCGATGAACACTGGGGTACACGTGTCTCTTTCCCTTCTGGTTTCCTCAGTGTGTATGCCCAGCAGTGGGATTGCTGGATCATAAGGCAGTTCTATTTCCAGTTTTTTAAGGAATCTCCACACTGTTCTCCATAGTGGCTGTACTAGTTTGCATTCCCACCAACAGTGTAAGAGGGTTCCCTTTTCTCCACACCCTCTCCAGCATTTATTATTTGTAGACTTTTGGATCACAGCCATTCTGACTGGTGTGAAATGGTACCTCATAGTGGTTTTGATTTGCATTTCTCTGATAATGAGTGATGTTGAGCATCTTTTCATGTGTTTGTTAGCCATCTGTATGTCTTCTTTGGAGAAATGTCTATTTAGTTCTTTGGCCTATTTTTTGATTGGGTCTTTATTTTTCTGGAGTTGAGCTGTAGGAGTTGCTTGTATATTTTTGAGATTAGTTGTTTGTCAGTTGCTTCATTTGCTATTATTTTCTCCCATTCTGAAGGCTGTCTTTTCACCTTGCTAATAGTTTCCTTTGATGTGCAGAAGCTTTTAAGGTTAATTAGGTCCCATTTGTTTATTTTTGCTTTTATTTCCAATATTCTGGGAGGTGGGACATAAAGGATCCTGCTGTGATGTATGTCAGAGAGTGTTTTGCCTATGTTCTCCTCTAGGAGTTTTATAGTTTCTGGTCTTACGTTTAGATCTTTAATCCATTTTGAGTTTATTTTTGTGTATGGTGTTAGAAAGTGGTCTAGTTTCATTCTTTCACAAGTGGTTGACCAGATTTCCCAGCACCACTTGTTAAAGAGATTGTCTTTAATCCATTGTATATTCTTGCCTCCTTTGTCAAAGATAAGGTGTCCGTGGATTTATCTCTGGGCTTTCTATTTTATTCCATTGATCTATATTTCTGTCTTTGGTCTCACTTGATCTTAATTCTTTGCTATGTCTCTCCTCCCTGACTGTGGATTGTTTCAGGGCAGTCTGTATCTTATTGTAGTGCTCTCCAAGGTATATTTGGCTGCCCCGAATGGCCATGGGGATGTCCAGTTCCTCTCTCATTACTCAGTCCATCCCCTCTGTCCAATAGGATGACCCCCAGATGGACAGGAGCTCTCCAGTCAATGGTAGATCCCTAGTTTTCTTCTCCTGCTCTATCCTCCAAACAAGCTCTGAAGACCCGACACATGTAGATTCTCAGTGAATATCAGTTAAATGTTTGAATGAACCCATGAGCAGCACCATAGTTTTCTTAAGCTGCATTCTGTTTTCTCAATCTTACCTTCCAGAGAATCCTGATATCTCTGAATTTCCAACATCTAACCACAGGCCAGCACTTACTGGACATTAATGTGTAATAAATAAGCAAATGAATAAGCTAATGTGTGTGCATTTCAGTGTTTCTTTAAAAGTACATGTGCTCAGTTTAATTTTTCATCCTAACACCTGGTGTTTTTACCAACCTGTTAGAAATTGATTTTTCACTCGGAAATGGGATCTTGACAAACTGGTGATGAATGAATTTTTTTTTTAAACCTTATCTGTAAACAGTGTGATATTTAAAAAAAAAAAAATTCTGGCTCCTTTAGGAATTGAACTTTTGGGTGGCTTTGATCTTTACCATAGCTAATATAATTTAGTGGGTAAAAATCATGGTCTATCTCTGTTTATAAGTATAAATGCACAATAAATGTGGTTTTGAAGCAGGGCACTCCTCCTAAGCATTTGGACAGAGCTAAGTGCAAGTACTTGGTCCTCCTCCAAGTCCACAGTGAGCACTCAGTGAATTCTTTGTTCATAACTTGCTCATTCCCTTCTGGATGTAAAATTGGAATGTTAGAGGATGTTATCCTTACCTTAGCCACTATTTGGTTATAACCTGGCTGCCAGGAAGCACGGTCAGGCATAAGCCAGCAGAATGCAACTTCAGACTAGGGACGATTTTGGCTTTACCAAACCTTAGAACAGTGGTCTTCCTTTTTTTAAAAAATAATTTTCAGTAAAAAAGTTTGTGACCAAACATCCCCAATATCCACATATGTATTTATTTATAAATTTTGTACACCCAAGACTATATGTAAATAAATGAATGAGCAGGTTAAGTAATGTGTGTGCATTTCAGTGTTTCTTTAAAGGTACATGCACTCACTTTAATTTTTCACCCTGCCATCTGCTGTGTTTACCAACCCGTTAGAAATTGGTTTTTCACTTTGAAATGGAATCTTGACAAATTGGTGATGAATGAAGTTTTTTTAAAGCCTTATCTGTTATCAGTTCTATTTTTTAATGTATCTGTACTTCTATAAAACTCACCCAAATGGGCATCTAAAGACAATGTGCAAATGAATAGAAATAGAAGTTATATTTTCTTCCTTTACCCCAATGGACTGTCTCATGAGTAGCCCACTGTCTGAGGGGCTCACAGCTTGCTCTGGAAGGCTTGGTTAGAATAAGATTCTCCAGTATTAGGCCATTGACTACATGGGAACCCACCTCACCCACTGGCTTACTCCCTTCCGTTAATCCTATCAAAAGTAACTGGCTTGAAACTTTTCAGAAAAAATTAGAATTCAGTGATAGAGTGATGATTTAAAAGACTTTATTTCCAGTGGAATCAGCTTTTTATGGTCATGCTAAATGCCATATTTCATTCCAAATGAAAAGATCAAGACTACTGATTATATTGTAGGATAAGGAGAAAAGCAATAAAGCTGCAGTATATTCTCAAAGCAGGTTAAAAATGGTGTGGCAAGGAAAAGGAGGGTTTTATCTCACAAAGCCATAGACACTGGACAAATTAATTTTCCTTTTGAGCAAATCAGCCATCATCAGCAAGGCCCACTGCAAACTATTAGGATTTGTGATAATAACAAGTGCTGCAGTGGCACTCGGTGTGGTTCTCCACTCTGACATTTCCCATCACTGTGGCCTAAACGGAAGGGAAGAAAGATAGATGATAGACAGAGGCAGATGGATAGATAGGCAGGCTAGCAAAATTGAAAACTGTTCAGTAAAATAGTCTCTAGCCAGCTGAACTGAATAAATGCTTGCTATATGGGACTTCTGTGCTGGTCCAGTGGCTAGGTCTCTAGCTCTCAGTGCAGGGGACCCAGGTTCCATCCCTGGTCAGAGAACTAGATCCCGCCTGCCACAACTAAAGATCCCACATACTGAGTGCTACAACTAAGACCCTGTGCAGCCAAACAAATAAATAAGTACTTTAAAAAACAGACGCTGGTTGTATTTGCATAGTCTCCTTTTCAGCTGATATTTTCATTCCGAAAGCTTAGATTTGCACTGTTATAAGTATTCTATGTTTTCTCCCAACCTGCCCCTTATCACCTCTGTCCACTGTCTTCATTCTGGATAGATCCAGCCTCTGCCCACAAGGTTGCTGACTGTCTTGGTTAAAGCAGACAAGCTCAGCCCTTCGCTCTACAAACGCCCACTGAAAGACTGGTCATTAGCTACCTCTGGCGTGAAGCCCATGGATGTGCTGTGAGGACATTTCTCTGGTTGAACTGTTAGAAAGTTTCTGGGGCCCTTTAGGTCCTCACCTTGGTAAATGCTTTGGCCACACAGCATGTAGCTTCCGAGGTGATGTTCTTGGGGACCAACATTGTCTTCTTAGACCTCGCTGGAGTGGGGTATGCCCTGGAGAAGCAGCACCCCATGCACTGATAGATTGGAGCATCTGGCTTGGAGAAGTATTTGTTTTCTTTTAGCTTGCATTCAGGACAGCCTATCACCAAAAAAAAAAAAAAAACAAATTTAAAAAGAGAGAGAGAGAAAGAAAAAAAAAGAAAGAAAAAGGCAAAGAGTAAAATAATCCAAAAAGAATTTTTAAAAAAAAACTGTGAATGATTCCTTATTATTGGACAACAAATATTCTTTTTTTCTATTGGCAGTTAAATAAATACTTTTTGGTTGTATGTCCATCTTCACACACAATATCTGTTTGTCCTGACTACAGTTATTTTCAATGGAAAATAATTTTTGCAGCTAGGAAGCATGGGACAGCTCAGTAGTATAAGATTCTTTAAGAATGACTTCTCACTTTCAGTGCTGATAGTATGTCTGTAGGTAGTACAAGACTTGACAGATGAAAACACCATGCTCATCCAAAAGAAGAATTTTGCCCAGAGGCAAAATATTTTGCACTTTAGAATCTACTATTTCTTTCCCCCATAGACACTCCAAATACTGACAGAGGAAAACTTGTCAGAATTAAGAAAGCTTGGTGAGTGGGACAGCCTGCTACTAGATCTGGCATCTGCACTTGGGAACAGAGGTTAAAATATTACCACTTGTCTAGAGAAAAACCATCACCAATAGTAGCTCACAGTTTCATAGCAGATGGGGTGGTATCAGCTACTATATGAGACTTTTCAGAAAATAGAGCAAAAAAATTGACTGCATAAAGCAGTTTTGTTTTCTAACTTGTTAACTGATATGAAAATTCATCTACAAAGGCAATGTTAAAAAAATCCCAAATCTTCTGGGAGAAATGTAAAAAAAAAAAAAAAAACCACAAGCTAAACTGAATAAGGAGCATTTTTTGCTTGTAAAACTCAGATAAAGAGTAATCAGGAATCTATTTCAGATGGAAATGTACAAGCTGCTATTTAAATGGACATGTAAGATATCATTTTCACTGTACGTTTTTTGGAACCTAATTTAATTTTATGTTCACAATCTAAAAGTGCCTTGATATATACCCAATGGCAAAGATTTGTCACATTTGAAAAGGAGGTAGAAATGTAATTAATGGAGTTATTGATGTACATTTAGAAATGTGTGCTTTCTTGTTACTGCAGACCCAAGTTGGGTCACATACCCTGCATTGTAAACTCTCCATCAGGAAAGGAATGGAGAATTTGCAGAAACAGAGACAAAATGGCCAGAATGACAGCTGCATATTTTCTGTAGTAATCCATGGCTCTTCTGCAAAACAGACATAGGGAAAAAAAGTTACTATAAAATTGGCTTAACAGGCATAACAACAACCAGTAGTTTTAACATTGCTGCAACTAAGTCACCAATGTCTTGACCCCTTGGCCTACAGCTCCCAATACACTTTAAAGCCATGTATAAAAAAGCAATTTCTCTTTAGGAAAGAGGTAGAGAATTGACTCTTCTCATTTCTTATATCAACCAGTATAACCAGGCCTAATGATAACAATAAGAAATTCTGTTTCCAAAATCTTAACATCCTGTTAAGAATCTTTAATTACCTTATTTATAAAATATGAAACTTCAATAGATAATATCTAAGGATATCTATATGATGGATGGATGGATAAATTGACAAGCTTAAATATGATTTATAAAATAAACAGTATTTGAGCCCATCCTTCCCAGTTCCATGTGGGAGAACAGAAGGAAATGACAATGCCTCTCTTGTTTTTTATTCACTGGGGGTAGCTGAGTTGTAAGGCTAGTTATGAATTGCAAAGTAAATGCTAATCTAACAATGTGGTAAGAATAGACAGCAGGTAGTATTAATCAAAGTTTTCCTAAATGCACTTCCTGACTTATTTATACCTGTAGTACAGCTTTACCTAAGCATTCTGAATGCATGAGATCATGTTAAGTAAGGTCAGCTGAATGATTGATCATATCCAGATATTGACTGCATTTAAAAATTGGGTTTTATCTCTACATGTTTCAGAAAAACCTCATGTAAGATAAAAGGGGCAGATGTTTATCGCTGTTTATTTAAAGGGCTTATGTTCAAACCATGAAAGATAAGAGACAGAGAATCAATTACCTATGAAAAGACAATTCAGAACACTTAAAGAATTAACACCAATTTAACAGAATCACTTTTATAAAATGGAAGAGGGAACAGTTCCCAATTCAATTTATGCGTCCAGGATTACCCTGACACAAAAACCAGAAATATACAGAACAAAGAAAGAAAACAAGAGATTGGTACATCTCATGAAATTTATTTTTTTATCTCATGATATTTAGATGGGAAAATCCTAAACAAAATAATAGCAAATTGAATACAGTAATGTATAAGAAAAATTATTCAACACAACCAACTGGAAATAATTTGCAATAGTCAAGACCAGTTCAATATTTGAAAATCACTCAATTGTAATCCACCATATCAAAAGAATAAAGAAAAGAACCATATGATTATACCAATTGACACAGGAAAACATTTGACAAAATCCAATACTCTTTCACAACAAACACTCTCAGAAAACAAGAACCAAAACAGATTTCTCAACTTGATAAAGATTTGATAAAGAGCATTTATAAAAACCTACAGGTAACCTACAGATAATATCATACTTAATGTGAAAAACCTAATGCTTTCCTCTTAAGCTCAGAAGCATGATGAGGATGTCCATTCTCATTACTCTTATTCAATATAGTACTAGACATTCTAGCCAGCGCATAAACACAAATTTAAAAGGAAGAAGTAAAACTGTCCCTATTTATAGATGATATGATCATCTACATTTAAAAAAACAAAACAAGGAACCTACAAAAAAGGTCCTGGAATTAATTAGTGAGTTCAGCAACAAGATTGAATGACAAGAACAACATACAAAAATCAACTACATGTCTATATACTAAAAAAAAATAATGCAGAAACAAATTAAAACACAATACTATCTATACTCACTCCAAAGAAAATAAAATACTTAAGTATAAATCTAATGAAATATGAACAAGACTTGTATGCTGAAAATTACTAAGTATCGATGAAGTAAATCAAAGAAGACCTAAATAAATGGAAAGACAAATCATGTTCATGGATTGGAAGACTCAACATAGTAAAGATATCAATTCTCTTCAAACTGATCTCTATGTTTAATGAAATGTCTATCAAAGTCCTAGCACAGCTTTTGTAGACACAGAGAAGTTTGTGATTACTGAATGGCGAAGGATCTAGAATAGCTAAAACAATTTTAGAAACAAAGTGGGAGAAACCAGACTTCCTGCTTAAGTGTTAAGTCTTACTATAGTAATCAAAATAGCATGATATTAGGAGAAGGATAGATACCTAGACCAATGGAACAGAATAGAGAACCAAAATATAGACTCTACACAAATATGTCCAGTTGGCTTTTGACAAAGATGTCAGAGCAATTTAACAGAGGAGTTCAACTTTTCCAATAATGGCTGCTATAACAATTGGACATCCATAGGCAAAACAAACACAAAAACAGAACATATAAACATATAAAACAAACACCTCAATGTAAATCTCACATCTTATATGAAAATTAATTCCCTGGGGTAGGGGGAGGAAGGCTCAAGAGGGAAAGAATATATGTATACTTGTAGCTGATTCATGTTCTTGGACAGCAGAAACCAACACAACATTGTAAAGCAATTATCCTCCAATTAAAAATAATTTTTTTCAAAAAGTTAAAAAAGGAAAGAGAAAACTAATTCAAAATGAGCCATCCATTTAACTGTAAAATGTGATATCATAAAATTATTAGGAAAAAAATTGACGGGGGCAGGGTCTAGATGAAGAGTTTTTAGAGTAGTCAAAAAAAATTAATAAAAAAAATTGATATATTGGACCTCATCTAAATTATGAGTTAACTCTCAAAGAGGACAAAACTACAAGATACAGACTTGGAGAAAACGTTTGCAAGCTGCATATCTCACAAAGGACTAGCATTTGGAATATATAAAGAACTCTCAAAAGTCAGTAGAAAAAAAAATCCAATTGGAAAATGGGCATTGCCCTGGAAAAGATATATAGAACCCAGGGATCAAACCCAGGTCTCCCACATTGCTGGCAGATTCTTTACCAGCTGAGCCACCAGGGAAGCCCAAGAATACTGGAGTGGGTAGCCTATCCCTTCTCCAATGGATCTTCCCAACTCAGGAATCGAACCAGAGTCTCCTGCATTGCAGGTGGATTCTTTACCAGCTGAGCTACTAGAGAAGCCCATATAGAAGGCAAATAAACACATTTAAAATATTCTACATCAACCACTAGGGACATGTGAATTAAAACCACAATGAGATATTACATACCTAACAGATAAAATTAAAATAACACCAAATGGATGCAGAGAAACAGGATACTTCAAACTTTGCTGGTGGAAATATAAAATGGTACAACCTCTGAGGAAAATAGTTTGGAAGTTTCTTATAAAACCGAACATGTACTTACCATACCGTGTAGCCCAACAGTTACACTTGGGCATTTGTCTCAGAGAAATGAAAACTATGTTCAAGTAAAATTTGTACACAGAAGTTCAGAGCAGCTTTACTTATAAAAGCCCCAAACTGGAAATGATCCAGATGCCCTCCGGTGGACGGAGATGAATAGTTGGTTGTGCAAACAATGGTACCTCCATACCAGAGAATGTGGTGTAGCAGCAAAAAGGAACACATTATTGATAGACATGCAACTTGGATGGATCTCAAGGGTATCATGCTGAGTGAAGGCTGCATACTGTATGATTCCATTTATATAGCACTTATGAAATAATAAAATTAATAGAGATGGAGAATAGATTAGCAGTTTTGAGAAGTTAGTATTGGAGAGGGAGTTGATGGGAGTAAATAAGTGTGGCAATCCACTCCAGTACTATTGCCTGGAAAATCCCATGGACAGAGGAGCCTGGTAGGCTACAGTCCATGGGGTCGTAAAGAGTCGGACATGACTGAGCAACTTCATTTTCACTTTCATACAAAGATAACATCAGGGAGCCTGTGGTGATGGAAGAGTTCTTTATCTTGATTATGATACGGATACACTAAAATATATTCAGGGTGAAACTGCAGAGAAATACACACAATCCTAATGAAATCCAGATAAACTCTGTGTGTTGTACCAATGTCAATTTCCTGGTTTTCCCTTTGTACTATAGTTATGAAAGGTATTATCATTGGGTTTGTTGTGTGTGTGCTCAGTGCTCAACTGTGTCCGACGCTTTGAGACCCCATGGACCTGCCAGGCTCCTCTGTCCGTGGGATTTGTCAGGCAAGTATACTGGAGTGGGTTGCCATTTCCTCCTCCAGGAGATCTCCCCAACCCAGGGATAAAACCTTCTCTCCTATGTCTCCTGCATTGAAAGGCAGATTCTTTACCCACTGAGCCACCTGGGAAGTGCTCCTGGGGGAATTAGCTAAAGAGTTCTCAGGACTTCCCCATGTATTTTTTTGCAACTTCCTCTAAATCTATAATTTATCAAAACCAAAAGTTTCTTAAAAAAAAAAAAAAGACTTTTCAGAATGAGTCTTAAAATTTCACATGATTCAAAACTTGTGGTTATTTTTCATGTGGACTGCCATAATAAGACCATGTTTTTGCCAAATGTTTATATAAACCCATACCTTTTATAAGAATAATTTCTCAGACAGCAGAACTAACAGTTTATAAAACAGAAAGCAGACTATGTACATATTGGTAAGGCTAAAATATATGTAATGTCATTATTTCTACCTGATCTATATACTTACGCCTAGTATTTAGGGGTTTTATTTATCTTCATCCGTGATTAACACTGAATAAATATTGTCCTAAGTCAGTGGCTCTCAACAAGTGATCTGAGGATCCTAAAGAGTTTTAGTGGGTCTGGGAGGTCAAAATTATTTTCACAATACCAAGATGTTGTTTGGGTTTTTCACCCTTACCCCCTCACTAGTGTTCAGTGAAATATTCTAGAGGCTATGTAATATACGACATTGTAACAGACTGAATAAAGAAGCACATAAGAATGTAACTGTATTCTATTAGCTCAGTGCTGTTTAAATTTTTGCTTCAAGGTAAAACAATTCCATTCTTACCACTGACTTTTTTGTTTGGAAACGGTCATTTTTTTAATAAATATATTTTATCTATGTTGACATGTTTTTTTTAAGTTGTTTTAAAATGAATAAATATTTTAAAACTCATAACATAATTTCTAAATCAAAGACTATTAATAAATATAATTTCATTAAAAATTATTTGAGCTCTTCAATAATTTTTAAGATCATAAACTGTTTCTAAGATTCAAAAGTTTGAGAACAACTTAAGTGATATACAAAGTCACAGGGAAAATATCAGAATTGCAATGGGTTTCCTTTTTAAACTAGTATCATTTTCATGCTTTGATATTGCAGCTCATATATTATGAAAATTCAGCATTATGCAGTGAACAATTATATCAGAATTAATTCAGAGAGAAGCATTTATAACAAGATGGCAGAAAGTGAGAGCACAAAGCTGCTGCACATTTTAGGATTTGCTTTATGCTGAGGGGAAGATTTAAAAAGCAGAACCAAGTCACCATTGCTTTAGCTTTTAATAACAGAAATGGCTTTGTCTTTATTTTAAAAAGAGATGAGATTAACCAAGCGAAAAGGGATTAACTCTCAAATTCTAGGTGTTTCGGAAAACATTTTAACAAACATTTTCATCAGTCTAATCACCCTTAGGTCTTTCTGTTTGGGAAGAAAAACATTAAGATCCAGGGCAGGAACAATAATTATGTTCAGCTGGGATTTATGCAATTTTGCAAAAAATGCTTGATCTAAATCAGATAAACTAATCTCAGTCTCTCCGTATTCTGAGTGAGGACACTGCAGGCATCACAGACTCTAGACATCCAACGCCACAGTCCATCTCAACATCCACTCAACATGCCCTCCCCTCCTGCCACCTGCCCCATCAAAGTAACATGAGGCCAAGGAAATGTGTGTTCAACTTGACCTGTAAGGCCTTTCTCCCATTTCTCAGCCCACCCACCTCAGACTTAGTTTAAGGAGCTGCCAGCCACCAGCTTCATGGTGAAGGTTTCATCCTACTTCAAAGGCAGAATAAATAACTCTCCACTGTGTTTACCTATAACTTTGCTTATAACTTTTAGCTAAAAGTCCACAATCTGTCCTGAATACTAGCCAGTTATGTACGTTTGTCTTTCCATCCATGTAAAGCTTCTTAAGGGTAAAAACGGTGACCCCTAACCCACCCCCTTCCTAGCACAAGGCCTAGAGTATATGCAGTTTGTGTGCATGGATGCTAAGTCGCTTCAGTCCTGTTCAATTTTTTTTGTGAATCCATGGACTGTAGCCTGCCAGGCTCCTCTGTCCATGGGATTCTCCAGGCAAGAATACTGGAGTGGGTTGCCATGCCTTCCTCCAGAGGATCTTCCCAACCCAGGGATCAAACTCGCGTCCCTTATGTCTCCTACACTGGCAGGCAGGTTCTTTACCACTCACGCCAACTGGGAAGCCCCATTGGGACTTTAGATCAGTAATAATATCTATCAAAACTTGCTTGTGTAGAGCTGTCATGCATAATGAGGAACAAGATAACTCTTGAATGACAACTTAGAATAAATGTTTAATTAAATAAAATATTTTCAGATAATAAATTCATTAGAGACAATATACTCATTTGGCTATAAAATTTGTAGCTGGCTAATATATGAATGTGTAAGTGTTAAATATTCTGCAGGTAGGAGTCACTTTATGCAATGATATATTAAAAAAACATTAAGATCCAGGGCAGGAACAATAATTAGGTTCAGCTGGGATTTATGCAATTTTGCAAAACATGCTTGATCTAAATTAAATATACTAACCTCTGAAGTGACTTAGCATGCCCTCATGCATTTTGGGGGCCATTTTTGAAAAGTTCACCTGCCATAGCAGTGAAAACTTAGGGACAATGAACAAAAAGGCTTCTCCTTGAAGCTCCTCCACTCTATTTTTATCAGAAAAAAAAAGTGTCTATAAAGTAAGGTGCCAAGATTGAGAAATCTATCATCCTAGTCTATCTATCCTATTATTAAAAGGCTTCAAGGCAAATTAAATGTACATAGATACATACATATTACATATGTATATTTATATATGTATATGCCTATATGTGTATATTTATATATGTATATTTGCATATGTAATATGTATGTGGATGTGTGTGGATATGTTTGTACATGCATGTATGTACATGAACACATATATATGTATATTACATATATAAAAGATTGTTTCAAGATGACAAGTCTTTGGTTCAATGTGACATCCTGCCCTTCATTTATCTGCAAAGATGCTGTCATTTCTCCCCCCACAGCCAGAGAGTGAGGTTTTCAATTTTTCTAAAGGTGGTAATAGATGGGGTGACTCATCCATACTCTTCATACCAGGAGGAGCAGCTGATTCATAGCACACTTTTGAGATGACTGGTTAGGTGTAGAGGCATAATTCTTTGTTAACAAAACAGACTAAATCTAACTGATTTCTAGAGGGTTAACCTAAGGTTTCACCTCATTAGCCCCATCTAGCCCAGCTAACAACCAAGAAGAAGAAAAGTAGGCTGCCTTCAGTGAAGGATCACTAATGAAAGGGACCCTTGAAAGAAAAGCCTTTAATCCCCAGCACACTGCCTGGCATGTGATAGGTATTCAAGACATGTTTGTTAAACTGAAGAGAGGTCTGTAAGTTTCAACATCTTGCCTGGCAAGTGCATGCACGTGTAGTCATTTCAGTTGTGTCTGACCCTTTGTGACTCTATGGACTATAGCTCCTCTGTCTATGGGATTCTCCAGGCAAGAATATTGGAGTGGGTTGCCATGCCCTCCTCTAGGGGAATCTTCCTGATGCAAGGATCAAACCCGCTTCTTTTATGTCTCCTGCATTGACAGGTGGGTTCTTTAACACTAGCACCACCTGTGTCTGGAACAGCGAATAACAATAGTTCAGCCTTGATGAAAGATCTGAAGGTGGACAGTCGCAGGGGTAAGTGTTCAGCATCCTTCATCCTTTATCCCACCAACTTCCAGGGAGTGGATCCCTGAACAGGCTCACCTCTACCTCCTATCAACTGACCACCACTGTCTCTTGCTGGATGGCTTGGTCAGTGCTCAGGAAACAGCTGGAGTAGCCTTGACTACTCATTTTCTTTCTTCATGTGCTCTAGTTTCAGTAAGTGGTTTTTCACCCTGTTCTTGTAACATATTTTGAATCCCAGGTCCAGCAGTGTGTGTATTCTGCGATCCCACGCTCCAGCCCCAAATCCTCCAAGTAGACATTGAAATTGCTTCTAGGCCCCAAAGTGACCTTGAGACCCAGCAGTGCATTCACTGATGGTCAAACGATGGCTGAGAGGTTGGGGGGATGGAATGAGGGGAAACTGGTTAATACTCCTAAGATCTGTCTCAAATCCCCTCAACCATTCTTTGATATAGATAATTAATATTTTCTCTAATATATGAAAATCTGAGTTTTGGATGATTTGACAGTTCAACATTGTGAAACACAAGATTTAAGGTCCAAGTTGAACCTTTGAAAGATGCGTAAGGACCTGCTACACACCAGGCACTGGTCCAAGTGTGAGTGACACAAATATGAGTAAGTTTCGTGCTCTCTGACCCAGATACAAAGGTGAATAACTATGAATTAGAGTGGTGAATGCTGCAGTAAAAGTATTTGTAGATGTTGAAACATATGATAGGCTGGGGGCAGGAAAATGGAGAGGTGAAAAGCTAATGAGAATAAAAAAGAACACATGCTTCATGGGGACAAAAGCCATGAAAGTAGTAAATCAATATTTTACCATTTTGACATTTGTTCTGGAGCTTCATGTATTCAGGAGTCCTCATAATTTCCCGTCTAATCACAGAGGTTGCAAATACTGTGGTCACAAATTGCTCCAGCATCCAGAGGAAAGTCAGTGAAGTCATAGAATTCTGGAACCGTATCTGGGATGGGATTTCTGTTGATCAATTACTTAACAGTGCTTTGTGGCTTTGCAAAATTCTAAAAGGGACTCAACTTATTTCCCACATGAAATGAAGAGAAAGAGTGAAAAAAAAGGGGAGGTCTCAGAGTCAAGAGACATATAAAGTACAACTTGTACAACTATACTTTATAAACAAAATCAAAACAAACAAAAAAAAACAGGGGTTTCCGTAAAAACAAGGAGAACAAAAGATGGCCTTTAATTTTTTTTTTAAAAAAAGAAAAAAAGAGGCAGTATTGAGAAGGGAATTGAAATGCTCATAGAATTATAAAAATTTCAATTCCTTTATGATCATTCTTGTAACAGTCATATTTTGAGAAGCTTCTTTTCTTTATTTTTTGTATTATACTCTCCTTATCTTTTATCCCCTCAGTCCTGAACCCCCCTCCCATCTCCCACCCCATCCCACCCCTCTAGGTTGTCACAGAGCACTGAGTTGAGCTCCCTGTGTCACACAGTAAATTCCCACTTGCCATCTATGCTACATACAGTAATGTGTATACATATGGCCATTCTGACCGGTGTGAGGTGATACTTCATTGTAGATCTGATTTGCATTTCTCTAATAATGAGCAATGTTGAGCATCTTTTCATGTGTTTGTTGGCCATCTGTATGTGAGAAGCTTCTTTTCTTAACTGACTAAATTTAAGGGGCTTAAAATAAGATGTACACGTTCTACTTTAATTGTTATATTAAGGCACTTTAGACTGTTGTCATAATTATGTAATTAAAATCAGCTCTACCATTACCCTTCTGGCTTTTCTAGCACAAAAGCATTTTTTAACTTTTCTACAAACTAAATCAGCAAGAAATTTAGATAGGACTAATTCTATGCACCATAAAAATACTGTTTTAAATGAGAAATTCAAATATTTGTTGTTTAAAAATACTCATTTTTTAAAAAATTCAACATTATTGCAGTTATAAATGCTATCAGGAACAAAATATTGAATAGTGTCAACTTATCACACAGAAAAGTAAAACATCCAGAAGCCAGAACAGTTTTACACTGAGCACTATTGTAGCAATATAAGAATCTTCCTTGTAACTTTTAAAATTTGTGAAAACATTTTTAATGTTTATTTGAGCTATCTTCATGCATTTGGCATACCAACTATGATTTCCATTTAAAAGCACTAAGTTATACAAACATTGCCCTAAAGTCTCTCAACTGTGATATGGACCTGAGATTGTAGATTTCTCATTCCCAGCGCCTTATTTTATCAGCATTATTTTTCTATGATAAAAACAGAATGGAACTGCAAAAAGCAGTTCCCTTATCATTTATTGCCCCTAAGTTTCCTCTGCTATGGCAAGTGTACTTCCCAAGATATGGACACAAAAATATCTCTCGGTTTACATTCACTCTGCAGTATGACCTTGCTACTTCCACATCAAAAAGTGGTGTGTCTGTCTTTGTATCCCACTGCTCTAGGTGGGCTCTGTGACTACTGACACCGAGGGAATGAGGCAGCTGTGAGAGTACCCCTTACACCAGTACAACACTGGGCCAGTCCTGGGAGTAGCCCTGCACTGACCTGGCAGTTCCTGCTTCCTGGGTCTTAGAAGCCAGCTGGCACGTAAGAAGTGCTACTGCTCTAAGACCACCACACTGTGAGGAGGCTATGAGCCACGTGAACCAGCCCTGGAGAATGAGATGCCACATGGAAAGAAAGAAAGAGGCCAAAAAATGATAAGTAAAGAAGCCCTCTGGATGACCAGCCCAGTCAACCCTTTAGATGACTCCAGCCCCAGTCACTGTCGGATCACAAATGCATGAGAAACGAAAGTTAAGAACTGCCCAAGGACTTCCCTGATGGTCTGGTGGTTAAGACTTCACCTTCCAGTTCAGGGGCTGCAGGGTGGATCCCTGGTCGGGGAGCTAAGATCCTAACTGCCTCGCAGCCAAAAAACCAAAACATAAAACAGAAATGGTATTGTAACAAATTCAACAGACACTTAAATAAAAACTGCCCAACTGAGCCCAATCCTGAGAGCCCAATCCTGCAGAACCCTGAGAGATAATAATAACTTTCTGTTTTACCCACTAAGTTTTTAAGTACTGTGAGGCACAGTAATACATAACCAGAACAACTGCTGTCTCTTACAACAAAAACCTCTCCTCCAAGGTCTGAGACATGGGACCCCAGTCTTGACTCTCCTTTTTCTTCTGGTACTTTTCCTCTGTGAGGTGTAATTTATATAACACACATTCAGTTAATCTATTAGGGAGAAAAGTGTGAACAACTTGGATTTAGAATTGTACACAGTATCTGTCATACTGAATTCAGTAATAACTTCCACTTTACAAAGAAAGCCTACTATTAATTGAGTACTTGTGTGTGCTAGGTATTCTTTTGAGCACCTTGAACACACAAATATATTTAATACTCATGGTGACACTGTGAGGTGTTCCTCTCATTTTGGCAGATAAAGAAATTCCGTAAGTGAAGTAACCTAGGTAAGTTTATAAAAATCATCACTCCCAGAGCTAAGATTTTAGAAGGTCTCTTTACAACTCTTTACAAGCTCTGAATCCCATATTCCTAAACTGTTTCAAATCTTTATATTTCACAATGAACTTCTTAAATGGTTTTCTCAGGTGATATGCTACAATTGCTAAGTTGCTTCATTCGTGTCCGACTTTTGGCAACCCTACAAACTGTAGCCTGCCAGGCCCATCTATCCATGGGGATTCTCCAGGCAACAATACTGGAGTGGGTTGCCATTTCCTCCTCCAGGGGATCTTCCCTATCCAGGGATGGAACCCGTGTCTCTTATGTCTCCTGCATAGGCAGGCAGATTATTTACCACTACCACAACCATACACATAAATAAAATACTGACGTCTTTTCATTGAGAGCAACATTATGTTGTGCCAGCTTAAAGATCATTGCTTGTGTAGTTTTTTATTTTGCATATGTTTCTGACTTCACCTTCTTCAGAACAACCTTAAGAAAGGGATTTCATTCAGATAAAGAGATAATTTATATCTGGTCAAGTTATGAGGACTAGTGTCTGATTAATGAGAGTGGGAAAAGTAGACAATCATTAGCTTTAAAAAAAAATTTTTTTTTGATGTAGATCATTTTTAAAATCTTTGTTGAACTTGTTACAATAGTGCTTCTGTTTTACATTTTTTGGTTTTTTGGCCTCGAGGCATGTGGGATCTTAGCTTCCCGACCAGGGACCGAACTCACCCCCTGCATCGGAAGGTCAAGTCTTAATCACTGGATCACCAGGGAAGTCCCAAGCACGAGGTTTTATATCCATTCTCTCTACAGTTCTATAAGGAAAGCATTATGGCACCTATTTCAGAAAAGTAAAAGGATTTGCCAAAATCATCTGGAAAGTGAACTGATCCTAAGATAGTGCCCTTCATCTGCCTAGAAGCACACAGTTAATCCAAACTCTTTAGAGCATTGATTTGAGCATGGATCATGCTGTTGTCTTTTCAAATTCAATTCATAACACTGCCCTTGATTCAGCTCCCACTCTAGCCTCAGTGCACTCTCAATCGCTCTCCCTCTCTCTTTCTCAGACCCCAGTGAACAAAGAATGCTAGAGCATTTCTATATGGTTATCTCTGAGTCTGATGAATCAAGAAATTACTGGATTCTTTTCTACAATATTACAATGAGTATAGTCAACGCTATGGTCTTTCTGGTAGTCACATACAGATGAGACAGCTGGACCATATAGAATGTAAATGCCAAAGAATTGATGCTTTCAAACTGCAGTGCTGGAGAAGACAGCAAGGAGAACAAACCAGTCAGTCCTAAAGGAAATCAACCCTGAATATTCATTGGACAGACTGATGCTGAAGCTGAAGTTCCAATACTTTGGCCACCTGATGCAAAGAGCTGACTCATCGGAAAAGGATCCTGATGCTAAGAAAGACTGAGGGCAAGAGGAGAATGGGGCAACAGAGAATGAGATGGTTTGATGGTACCACTGCCTCAGTGAACATGAGTTTGAGCCTACTTCAGGAGATCGTGAAGGATAGGGAAGCCTGTTGTGCTGCAGTCCATGAGGTTGCAAAGAGTCAGACACAATTTATCAACTGAGCAACAACAACAATGGGTAATGCTAAAATGTTACACACCAAAACCAGAATTTGCAAGGATCCTAAGTTGATAGTAAACTACTCTGGGATTCACAATCTATAAAAATGGAAGTTTGGTGCTATAGGTCATGCTGTTCTCAATGGAAATATGAATTGATTCCTGTACATTTTCTCTTTGTAAAAGCAGAATATTTTGCTCTATTTTTGCACAAAATGCACATTACCTTCTAATTTTACTATTTTGTCTCCTGGCTCTTACTTTGAGTTTTAATGTAAATTTGAGAAATATACAATAAAACTGAGAATTTGTTCTGGAACATAATAAATTGCTTTTCTAACACTGTTCACATGCTACTATTTTCAGCAAGAAATGGTGAGAAATATGACTCAAAATTTCAACAACTCTATTACTGCAAAAAAAGAAAGAAAAGGGGAAAAAGAAACTTAAACCAAAGTCAAAGTTAAAATGAAGACACATAAACTTTTCATAAATGGTGATTGTTCTTATCACTTAAAAATAACTCAAGACTATAGCTAAGTATTAGAATCAAAATATTGGGTGACCAAAATTTTGAGTAATTGAATTGGTGTTAAGTCAAGTAATTATTTAAAAGACATTTTCAGAAACTTAAAAATATTCCTCCATTCTAATATAAAATATCTTCTTTTTGGATGGAGAGAGGGTAGTAGAACTTAGGAAAAGAAAGTTCCCATAAAAGTGACACGGAGCTTCTGTATTCCCGAGAGACCCATGTAGTGTCAGCTCATAATTCTTCCATTTGCCCAAATCCTGTTTCTCAAAAAAAATAAGTGTGGGGGGGGAGCACTTTTATTTTCTAGTCTTAATTTCCTAGCCAGCTGCCATTCTAAGTAGCACTGATGCAAATATAACTTTTAGCAAACATTTCTGGAAACTCTCAGCAGAACAAACAAATTCGAATTAGCCAAGTGATGTTGAATTGCAAGGTCCATCAGTAACAGTGGGAAATACTACTGACACTTATTTTCGTGGCATTCTATGAAAGAAGAAAAAGGAAACAATGCTGTTCAAGAGATTTCAGTGTTACAATTCAAGTCTACCCAAGAACATCTATTTGAAAAGAGACGCAAAGCCATGGTCATTCAGCTGAACAGGTGAGCTGCTTTACCACTGACCAGCTTGAATATAGTTATGCGTCATTTAAAAACTGATGACGAAACAGTATCAGCAACTTACATAAGGTCTACTCTCCCTCTACCTGACCCCTGGAAGCCACTGAAACGGATGCCTTTCAAATGACATCCAATATCTCTTGAGAAAAATTTTTAGTTACTGACAGGCACTCAGACATCACAGCAGGAGACAGTTGGTTTCTGGCTTCAGTTAGATAACATCTTAGCCTGTGATCACAGACCACAATTTTGCAGACTTCCTCCCAATTCAATCATGAGTGCTGAAAGGAGAATGCATAAATGCCTGTCTCTCTTCTTACTAGGGTTTATGCACAACCAGCTCCCTTGTATCCTCAAATATTTTACCCCTCAATTAAAATCCCCCAAATTATTTCATTCATTTTACCGTCCTCTGGATTTTTGCAGAATGTAGTCAGGGCAGTTGACTGTGGATCTGAAGAAGAATTTTAGTTTTGTCTTGTGATTTCTCAGCAACTGCTTTTAATAAAGTCCTCACCTGTCTTATATACCAGCAGAGTCATAAAAGCTGCATGTTCCCACCTACATCTAAGTCCAGGGATCAACAGTAAATTCCACCCAATGATTGAATGGTACTTCACATAATTACCATGACATCAATTTTATCTTATCTTGTTTCAGCCCTTAGATTATTTTTTGTTTTGAGCCATTTTCAGATGGTGTTGACTGCAAGGTCAGCCTATGAAACAAGAGAACTCTGTTATTTTCTACATAATTTTTTCAAGATTTATACACAACATCCTGAAAGTTGACACTTTCCTATAAACAAGATCTTTACAAGTATTACATTTAATTAGCTAAGTACCTGATGTTTACTTAAAAAAGCAGAGCTGTAAAATTCAGATTCTAGATACAGAGCATTTCTAGCCTTACAACATTATCCCAGTAGAAAACAGAAAAAGAAAACATACACATATTTAGACTCTTCTAAAATTAAATGTGCATCAGGTTTTAATAAGGATGCATGGAGAAGGTATAAGGTGATGCTGAGAAGGACTGATTGGTTCTCAATATTTGTGCCTTTACCCCCTTACTTTACTTTTGAAAAGCTCAGTTTCTTCCAAACAGAAAAATACTTAAATTTCACAGCTTGCCAACTGTGGAACATTTTGCTCCAAGATTCCCTGTACATTGTATTCCCAAAATTTACCAAGAGCCTCAGGCTCCTATTAGGGCTGCTTCTATCCTGCCTTTAGGGTTGTGATCCTAAAAAACCTTCCTGCCTCCGTCTACTCTGCTTAGTGCCATTTCTGTAAGAACTTAGACACAAACTACCAAATACTTTCCCAGGGGGAAGATCCCTGTAAACACAAAAAGCAATTCTCATTTAACATGAAGAAATGGACCAAAGAAAAGAAAGTTGTTCTGTGGCTTATTATCTCCAATAAGTTGATTTGTTTGTTGTAGCCATGCATTCCGGGAAACAAACTCACTCAGAAGGACAATGCAGATAGTGGAGTGAAGTTTATTACACCTGTGGGCCCAAGGCAGAGTCTCCTCTAAACCAAGGACCCTGACCAGTTTCTGTGAAAACCTTATATACCCTAAATGTACGTGCTCAAACCCACCTCCCCAAATTCCCTGAAACTAATCTGAACAACGGAAAAGAAAGATACAATCAAAGTTAACCCGTGATTCATATGCCTTAAGCCTAGGTAGTTAACAGTGGACAATTATCAGTAGGCCTGTCGTCATACCCCAATAAGCATAATAGAATTTATGATTCTATTCAGTTACACAGATAATTAGGGTATCCTTTTAGGTGATGGAGAGTCTAGGTACAAGCCTGGGGCTCTTCCATCCAGGGGGTCTGGTTTTCCAGTTGGTTTGTCTTTTCCATAGATACTGGGCATATAGCTCAAAGTTCA
Source organism: Bos mutus (assembly GCF_027580195.1). NCBI lineage: Eukaryota > Metazoa > Chordata > Mammalia > Artiodactyla > Bovidae > Bos > Bos mutus. Next base: position 62,928,625 of record NC_091625.1, on the reverse strand, counting down.
CAGTCCGGCCCAAGATGGAGTCCTGCTTTCAAGATGGAGCCTGTTCTGCCTGTTTCCTCCTTCACTTTCAGTTCTTCCACCTTTTTCAGATTTCCATATTCTCCTTCCATAGTTTCTTCCAGTATCTACTCTATCCATTCACCTTTAAAAGATATATATTTTTTGGCTGGGCTGGGTCACAGCTGTGGGATGTGCAGGACCTTAGCAGAACAAGGGATCTAGTGCCCTGACCAGGGATTAGACCTGGTCTCCTGCACTGGAAGTGCAGAGTCTTAGCCACTGGATCACCAGGTAAATCCCCTGTTCTCCTTTTCCTGGTGATGACTGGTATCACCATTCTTCATGAATTTCTGCCATTTAAACCCCAAAGGGTTGGCAGTGTATTTTCAAAGTAGAAGGCTTATTTTGGAAATCTAGAACCTTTATAGCTTTAGGAGAAGAAAGCCTTTCATGTCTTATGGGAAACTTCCTTTTCCCTCCCTCCCTTACAGTCATTCAGTCATTTCACTCTCCATTAGCTTAGTCTCTCCCCTCCATTTGCACCTTCTTTCAAAACTTCTTTCTTTTGTATCTGGAAAATTAAGTAGAATTTATGTTTCTTGTGTGATCTTATTAAAGTATTTTCATTTGGTTTATGATTGGTTATGGATTCCATTTTTATTTCACATGTTTCTATGTAAGAATTAAGAATATTAGGGGATTCATATGAACATTTTATAGTGTTTTTAGAGTTTACAGTTTTTTAACATGATGTGGCAAAATAAACTATACAAAAGAGTTGTCAAAAATAATCCCTTCTGGGAGGTGGGTTGTAGGTACAAGTGGGAAAGGACATATATATACCTATGGCTGATTCATGTTGATTTATGGCAGAAGCCAACTCAATATTTTAAAGTAATTATCCTCCAGTTAAAAATAAATAAGTTTTAAAAAAAATAAAATAATTCCTTCTACATGTGACCACTCCCTGACCCCAGATCCCAGTTTCTCTACTCTGTAGTAATGTTTCCAATTCCTTATATATGTTTCTACACATAGCCTATGTATACATGAGTAAATACATTAACTTCCCATCCCCTTCCAAATTCTCCTTAAAACAATGAACAGAATATAAAATTGAAGGAAACTCTGCCTTTGTCCTCAGAGTTTAGAGAAACATCTTTCTGTTAATATAGTATAAATTATACTTTTCTGTACTTCTTAAAGTATAGAACACATATTACTTTTAATTATAATTGGGGAAATTAAATTTTAATTAACTGGGAAAAAACAATTTTTATTTATAATTGGGTGAAGTACTATTAACAAAAACATTTTAAAGTCAAACAATTTTATGTAGCTGCTTCCACATATTATTAACAGGACTATCCCATACTTGGCAGCTTTATTTCCCCCCTTCTTTGGATAACTTGTTGGAGAAGGCAATGGCAACCCACTCCAGTACTCTTGCCTGGAAAATCCCATGGACAGAGGGGCCTGGTAGGCTGCAGTCCATGGGGTCACTAGGAGTCGGACACGACTGAGCGACTTCACTTTCACTTGGATAACTTGTAGGGCTGGTGGGTGAGATGTCCAGACCTCTCATTCATCTACTGTTGTCTCTCAGTTGCTAAGGGACTTCTCTGGTGGCTCAGGCGGTAAAAAACCCACCTGCAATGCAGGAGACCTGGGTTCGATCCCTGGCTTAGGAAGATCCCCTGGAAAAGGAAATAGAAATGCACTGCAATATTCTTGCCTGGAGAATTCCGTGGACAGAAGCCTGGTGGGCTACAGTCCATGAAGTCACAAAAAGTGGGACACAATCCCTAACACAAGACACCATTTCCATTGTTAAAATCCGCAGTGCCCATTACAAAGAGGTAGACTGGCTAAAGACACTAGGACTGTTATCTGAAAACTGGATTTGCCTCTTGGTGGATGTCAAACCACTGTACGCAACCAAACTGAAGATCAGGAAAAGGAAGTATTTATTATTACTTGCAGCAAGTAAGGAGAACACATGGATCTTTCCCAAAGCAGTATCTCCTCAAAAGGCAAAATTGGGGAAGTTTTAAGTTAAGGGTATGTGCTTATTCATGCAGGAGCTTGAACTCAGCATAGAATTGGGGCAGAGGTCAACAGAATCCTAGCTTTAGTTGATTGAAGTCAGGAGGGTCGACAGGTATGCAGGTCAGGAAGCAACAGTTAGAAATGGACATGGAACAACGGACTGGTTCCAAATCAGGAAAGGAGTACTTCAAGGCTGTATATTGTCACCCTGCTTATTTAATGTTTATGCAGAGTACATCATGAGAAATGCCGGGCTGGATGAAGCACAAGCTAGAATCAAGACTGCAGGGAGAAACATCAATAACCTCAGATACGCAGATGACACCAGCCTTATGGCAGAAAGCAAAGAAGAACTAAAGAAAAGAGCCTCTTGATGAAAGTGAAAGAGGAGAGTGAAAAAGTTAGCTTAAAACTCAGCATTCAGAAAACTAAGATCATGGCCTCTGGTCCCATCACTTCATTGCAAATAGATGGGGAAATAATGGAAATAGTGAGAGACTTTATTGGGGGGGGGCCTCCAAAATCAATGTGACCACAGCCATGAAATTAAAAGACGCTTGCTCTTTTGAAGAAAAGTTATGACCAACCTAGACAACATATTAAAAAGCTGAGATATTACATTACTAGCAAAGGTCTGTCTAGTCAAAGCTATGGTTTTTCCAGTAGTCATGTATGGATGTGAGAGGTGGACTATAAAGAAGGCTGAGCACTGAAGAACTGATGCTTTTGAACTGTGGTGTTGGAGAAGACTCTTGAGAGTCCCTTGGACAACAAGGAGGTCCAACCAGTCCATCCCAAAAGAAATCAGTCCTGAATATTCACTGGAAGGACAGATGTTGAAGCTGAAGCACCAACACTTTGGCCACTTAATGTGAAGAGCTGACTCATTTGAAAAGACCCTGATGCTGGGAAAGATTGAAGTTGGAAAGAGAAGGGGATGACAGAGAATGAGATGGTTGGATGGTATCACCAACTCAATGGACGTGAGTTTGAGTGAACTCCAGGAGTTGGTGATGGACAGGGAGGCCTGGCGTGCTGCAGTCCATGGGATCTCAAAGAGTCAGAAACGACTGAGTGACTGAAATGAACTGAGGAGGGTCAATGTAATCATTCCATCCTCCACATGGGTGGGGGCCTTGGTTCCTGCAGAACTCAAAGATACTGTATGTATTATTATGTATTATTATACATCTCTTGCGAAAGAACTCTGCTTTATCACTGCACTATTGCTTGCCTTTTCTCTGTTCCTGCATTCCTTTGTTCCCTTAAGATCATTAATTACTTAATGACCTATATGAGAAAAGAATTTAAAAAAGAATAGAAAAAAACATTTTTTAATAAAAGTATTTTAAAAAGTGAGACTTCTCTGGTGGCCCCATGACTAAGAATCTGCTTTCCAATCCAGGGGACATGGGTTCTATTGCTGGTCTGGGAAGATTCTACACTTTGAAGGGCAACTAAGCCTCTGCTCCACAACTAGAAAAAGCCCATATACCACAACAAAGACCCAGTGTAGCCACCAAAAAAAATTTTTTTAAGATTATAAATTACTGAGTCCTGTTTAAGGGCAAGCTTGTGGCCAGCTTTAGATCACAAAATGGCTTAGGTGAAAAATAACTTCTCTTATATCTAGAAAGCCATTCCTGGTTCTCTTTCTCTAGGGACCCCCTAACTTAACTGGTTCCAGATGACAAGGAAAATATCCATCCTTGCAAGGCAAAGTCCTGAAAGCATGTCATAGTACAGAGCAGGCGTCAGGAACATCTTTTCTTAGCAATATGACACGGTGATGGCAAGGAGATCAAACCAGTCAATCCTAAAGGAAATCAATCCTGAATATTCATTGGAAGGACTGAGGCTGAAGCTCCAATACCTGGGCCACCTGATGTGAAGAGCGGACTTATTAGAAAAGACCCTGATGCTGGGAAAAATTGAAGGCAGGAGGAGAAGGGGATGACAGAGGATGAGATGGTTGGATGACATCACTAACTCAGTGGACATAAGTTTGAGCAAGCTCCCAGAGATGGTGAAGGACAGGGAAGTCTGGTGTGCTGCAGTCCATGGGGTCACAGAGTTGGACGCAATTAAGCAACGGAACAACCACAACTACGTGACTCAGTGAAGTACACACAGGCTATGCTAAAATGCATGGATTTTTTTCTAATGACATTTTGTCATTTACTCTATTTTTTTTTTCAGAATAACTACCTTTGTAAATGTTTCATATACTCAGTTGATTTGTTTTATAAAACATGATTTAATCTTTCTAATAGCAAAGTACGATTATCACAAACATATTGCCTCAATCAGAAGAACAACTGAGATATGTAAAATTCTTGCTTTTTCAAGTAGCTTTTGCTTCAGTGATTCCAAAGATGCATTACATGATTTTAAATTTTCAAGCCACACAAGAGTATTTATGAGGAAAAATAAGTCTTCCACTTAACACACTCCCATTCCCAAAAGGATTCACTTTGAACAATTTCTTAATGTTTCCAGAAATTTTCTGAGTACATAAACACATTTTATGGGGGGGTTGCTGTATACAAATAGAAACATAATAAACATATTGTTGAATGTCTTACCTTCTCTTTTTACATCTAGCAATGTATTTTGGTGTTTTTTTTTTCCATATCCAACCACACAAATCTAAACATACTTTTTAAAATATTACCCAGTAGGAAATTCCTTGTGGTCTAGCTGTTAAGACTCTGTGCTTTCACTGCTGAGGGCCTGGTTTCAATCCCTGATTGGGGAAATAAGAGCTGCAAGTGGCTTGGTCAGAAAAAAAAATAGTACAAAGAATTATGAATCATGAATTACTTAACCAGCCCTCTAATAAGCATTATTTGGATTATTTCCAAGTTTTTTACTATTACAAATAGTACTATATTTATTATCCTTGTTCTGGTTACATGTACATTTATAGTTCTACGATACACTGAGAAGTGTAATTGCTGGATCAAAGAATTTGAGAGTTTTAAACTTATTTAGAGATTGCTCAAGTGTTCTTCTCCACCACCACCCCAAAGTTGATGTCATGAAATATGTTAATTTCTGTGAAATAGATGAAAAAGAGTATCTAATTTTTATTTATATAATTTTGAGCAAGGCTAAACATCATTTCATAAATTATAGAGAATTTATGGATTATTTTTCTGTAACTACCTATTCAAAAATATTCCTCAAGTTGTTAATTTTATCTTTAATTTTGTATATCTATTTTATATATAGTAGTGTGTATCTGCTAATCCCAAACTCCTAATTTATATCCTCTCTACCCATCCCCCACCACCCTGCCACTTATGTGGTAACCATAAGTTTGTTTCCTTTGTAAGTCTATTTCTACACAACATGATAAATCCACTATGCTTCAGTTTTTTTAAAAAACTGATTACCATAATAAATTTACTTACTCAAAATAAAGAGAGAAATTAAACATAACTCATATCTTTAACAGTCTAGTTGCTATGAATTAAAAGTATTGGGATTTTTCCCCTCAATATTCTCTTTGACTTGTCATGAGGCTATGAAGACAGAACTCCTAACCTCAACTTGACTCTTTAATGTTGTGTAGCTGTTTCTTGTAGTCTATACCGTGTTCCATCTAAATCAGATTGATCAGGCTGTTTATTTAAAATACAGATTCTTGGGTCCCATCTGGGACCTCCTGGATCAAATTCTCAGTCAGCTGAGCCAAAAGATTTGCATTTTATGTGCCAAAGCTTGCAAACCACGATTGTGCAGCACCGTTTAGCAAACCAGCCATGTAGTTAAGGTGTAATAGCATGTGGTTTCATCTTCAGCTGTCCCTGTAGCACAACTAAATTGAAAATGGTAGAGTCATTTGTTCAGCTCTGCAAGCCTCCACTTCCCGCCAACAGCTGGAACCCCAAGCACCAGGAACCTGCGATAAAGATAGCCCGAAGCACCAAACAACTATCCCCGTGGTCACAGACTCAAAGGCTGGCAGCAGACAGTTTCTCAGTTAAGATAAAGTTTTTAATCAGCAGCAGCAGGTAATTGACTGACAGCCTGAAAGAACAACCTGAGACGTGATGTCTAACACACGCAGCAGCAACAAACTCTCCCCAGAAGTGATGGACAAGAAGCAGGCCAACTTGACACATGCTAACCACCCGAGAATATCCTCTGCTATTTCAGTCAAAACAGCATGGCCTAATCAATAATGCAAACATCCTGTTTCCCGGGCTAACAGACTCTGTCACTGGATTCCTCAGAGAGATAAAGAAACTGCTGCTACAATTATGCATAATCTTCCTCTAGCCTGAAATGTCAATAGAGGAGGTAAATAATGCTGCAGAGAGAGGAAAACCTCACAGGTGAAAAGTAATTTGCTTAACATTTTTCCTTTTTTTTTTTTTTTTTTTTGTTTTGCACATACCTCCTCCCACTTTCATTTAATAAAGCTTTTGGTAGTGGACTATCAATGAAAGGCTTCATGAAAGAATTAGGTTTTGTGCAAAAATCAAAAAAGAAGAAATTGAATTGATAGAGTGGTTTAGTTATATTTATAGTACATGAGGAGAGAGAAAAATGAAGCCCAAAGGAACTTTCTACTCTCATTCTGTTGAAGTCTTAGGAGACATTAGATGTGTTGTGGGTTTGCTTAAAGCCTCCCCATCCTGAAGGGCTTGGCTTTTTTGCTGGGAGAGGTAAGGGTGCTACATTCAGAAAATTGTGTCTTTTCCCTCTGTGTCTGTATCAATTGCCATGTGCAGATTCAGAGACAGTGAAGAACTTGGTGGGAGGCAATCATAGTCACTTTCATTAAGTAAAAGACATGTCCTTGGAATAATGCCTTTGGGGGGTCACAGGTGCCCCAAGATTCCCTCAATAAGGAGGGCCCGTAGTGTGGCTGTCCTGGTGTGAAATGTAGGCTACAATTCAACAGAAAGTATATTCAAAAGGAAAGAGGGAAAGGGAAAGTTGCTCAGTCGTGTCCAACTCTTTGTGACCCCATGGACTGTACAGTCCATGAAATTCTCCAGGCCAGAATACTGGAGTGGGTAGCCTTTCTCTTCTCCAGCGGATCTTCCCAACTCAGGGGTCGAACCCAGGTCTCCCAAATTGCAGGTGGATTATTTGCCAGCTGAGCCACAAGGAAACCTTGTCACAAACATTATCCTGACACTCTTTCACCACATACCCAACCACTCCAACCCCCAAGCTCTAGTTGAACAGGAGGGTGGAAGGATTCTGCCTAAGCTCATAGTCTAAGTGCTGCCTAAGGGAATTCCCTGCTGATCCAGTGGCTAAGACTTCTTGCTCCCAAAGTAGGGAAATGGGATTTGATCCCTGGTCAGGGAACTAGGTCCCACATGCCATGACTAAGTGTTCAAATTTTTAGTCCTGCAGGCCACCACTAAAGATCCCAAGTCCCACAACAGAGATTCCACATGCCACAATGAAAGACTGAAGATCCCGTGTGAAACAACCAAGACCTGATGCAGCCAAATAAATAAATATTTTCTAAATAAATAAAGGTAGAAGGTCATGCGCTCATCTCCTCTTTCAAGAACTCCAAAATTGCAACTTACTGCTAAACAACCATTGACAGGAAAATGTTGGATCACACCAATGAAAGATATCCCATGTCCAAGGGCAAAGAAGAAGCCCCAACAAGACAGTAGGAGGGGCAAAATTGCATTTAGAATCAATGGCTCAAAGAAAACCTTTTGCACGTCAGGACCCAGAGACCCCACAGGGACTGAGCCAGATGTGCCTTTGAGTGTTTGAGTGTCTCCTGCAGAGGCATGGGTCAGTAGTAGCCTGCCAGAGAGCAGGGGCTCTGGCTGCAGCAGACCTGGGTCACACAGCATTACCCACCATAGAGTCACCAAGCAGATGACCCACAGACTGCATAGCAATTATACCAAATACATTCTCACACTGTTAAGAAAGTTGTAGGGCCCATAACAGATTTCCCAACTTGGGGATCCAGCAAAGGGACTGAGAACCCCAAGGGAATTTGACATTGGAGGCCAGTGGGATTTGATTATAGATTCCACAGGACTGGGGAAACAAACTCTTGGAGGGCACAAACAAAACCATGTGTGCACCAGGAGCCAGGAGAAAGGAGCAGTGTCCCCAAAATAGACTGAGTCAGTTTTGCCTGTGAGTATCCAGGAGTTTCTGGTGGAGGCATGGGTTGACAGTTTGGCCTCAGGCCAAATAACAGGGAGGGAACACAGCCCGACTCATCAACAGAAAATTGGATTAAAGATTTACTGAGTATGGCCCTGCCCATCAGAACAAGACCCAGTTTCCCCCACAGTCAGTCTCTCCCAAAAGGAAGCTTCCATAAGCTTCTTATCCTTATTCATCACAGGGAAGACAGAATGAAAACCACAGTCACAGAAAATTAACCAATCTGGTCACATGGACCACAGCCTTGTCTAACTCAATGAAAGTATGAGCTATACCATGTGGGGCCACCCAAGACAGATGGGTCATGGTGAAGAGTTCTGACAAAATGTGGTCCACTGGAGAAAGGAATGGCAAACCACTTCAGTACTCTTTCCTTGAGAACCCCATGAACAGTATGAAAAGGCAAAAAGATAGGACACTGAAAGATGAACTCCCCAGGTCAGTAGGTGCCCAATATGCTACTGGAGAAGAGTGGAGAAATAACTCCAGAAAGATGAAGAGACGGAGCCAAAGCGAAAACAATGCCCAGTTGTTGATGTGACTGATGATGGAAGTAAAGTCAGATGCTATAAAGAACAATATTGCATAGGAATATGGAATATTAGGTTCATGAATCAAGGTAAATTGGAAGTGGTCAAACAGGAGATGGCAAGAATGAACATTGACATTTTAGGAATCAGTGAACTAAAATGGACTGGAATGGGTAAATTTAATTCAGATGACCATTATATCTACTACTGTGGGCAAGAATCAAAAATGATTGAATGATCTCTGTTCATTTCCAAGACAAACTATTCAATATCACAGTAATCCAAGTCTATGCTCCAACCACTAATGCCAAAGAAGCCGAAGTTAAACAGTACTATGATGATTTATAAGACCTTCTAGAACTAACACCAAAAAAAGATGTCCTTTTCTTCATAGGGGACTGGAATGCAAAAGTAGGAAGTCCAGAGATACCTGGAATAACAGGCAGGTTTGGCCTTGGAATACAAAAAGAAGCAGGGCAAAGGCTAACAGAGTTTTGCCAAGAGAACGCATGGGTCATAGCAAACACTCTCTTACAACAACACAAGATGACTCTACACATGGACATCACTAGGTGGTCAATACCAAAATCAGATTGATTATATTCTTTGCAGCCAAAGATGGAGAAGCTTTCTACAGTCAGTAAAAACAAGACCGGGAGCTGACTGTGGCTCAGATCATGAACTCCTTACTGCAAAATTCAGACTTAAATTGAAGAAAGTAGGGAAAACCACTAGGTCATTCAGGTATGACCTAAATCAAATCCCTTATGATTATACAGTAGAAGTGACAAATAGATTCAAGGGATTAAATCTGATAGAGGGCCTGAAGAACTATGAACAGAGGTTAGTGACACTGTACAGGAGGCAATGATCAAAACCATCCCCAAGAAAAAGACATGCAAAAAGGCAGAATGGTTGTCTGAGGAGGCCTTACTAATACATGAGGGAAGAAGAGAAGCTAAAGGCAAAGGAGTAAAGGAAAGATATACTCATTTGAATGCAGAATTCCAAAGAATAGCAGGGAGAGATAAGAAAGCCTTCTCAGTGATCAATATAAAGAAATAGAGGAAAATAATAGATTGAGAAAGACTAGAGATCTCTTCAAGAAAATTAGAGATACCAAGGGAACATTTCATGCAAAGATGGGCACAATAAAGGACAGAAATGGTATGGACCTAACAGAAGCAGAAGATAATAAGAAAAGGTGGCAAGAATACACAGAAGTACTATACAAAAAAGATCTTCACAACCCAGATAACCACAATGGTGTGATCACTCACCTAGAGCCAGACATCCTGGAATGCAAAGTCAAGTGGGCCTTAGGAAGCATCACTTCAAACAAAGCTAGTGGAGGTGATGGAATTTCAGCTGAGCTATTTCAAATCCTGAAAGATGATGCTGTGAAAGTGCTACACTCAATATGCCAACAAATTTGGAAAATGCAGCAGTGGCCACAGGATGGGAAAAGGTCAGTTTTCATTTCAATCCATAAGAAAGACAATGCCAAAGAATGTTCAATCCTTGGTCAGGGAGCTAAGATCCCTCATGCTGTGTGGAGTTACCAAAATTAAAAAAAAAAAAAGTTCAGAGAGTTGAGAGAATACAATCATTACTGAGTATGTCACTCCCTCTCCCTACCCATCAAATACTGTATTTTTAACAATTTCTTTTGCTTTGAAAATTATTTCTATCCTTTGTGATGGAGACATGCTGGATCAGGTCCTAGAAAGGTTGAAAGCTCTGACCTCAAGCATAAAGCATTCGAGGCTTACCCTCTCTCATAGTGTCATGTGAAATCTCTCTTCCAGACCTGACCTCTCCCCTGAGCTTCACACCAGGGTCTTGTTTCAGTTCACTAATGAGACATTGCTGTGTAACCAATCACCCCAAAGTCTGGAGCTTAAAACAACAAACATTTGTTACCTCACATACTTTCCGAGGGTCAGAAATCTGGGACTGTCTTAGTTGGGTGAATCTGAATCAAGGTCTCTCTTGAGACTGCAGCCCAGCTGTCACATGTGGTTGCAGTCATCTCAAAGCTCAACTAGGGCAGAGAACCAATTTCCTAACTCATGTAAGTGGTTGCTGGCAAGCCTCAATTCCTCATTCAGACAGGATATTTATAACACAGGCTTCTCCATAGGGTGGTTAACAGCATAACAATGTGGTGGGCAGTGGGAAGAAGCAGGGGAGGGAGAGGAGGCACCCCAAACATCCACTGGAACCCTCATTCATTGTTAGTGGGAATACCAATAGTATTGTCATTTTAGAAAAGTTTGTCAGTTTCTTGTAACATTAAATATATATTTATGTTGTGATCTAACAATCTCTCTCCTAAGTATTTATCCAAGAGAAATTATGTCTGTGCAAAGACCTGCAGGTGAAAGTTTATCAAAGCTTGAAGCATAATAGCCAAAACTAAAAATAATTCAGTTGTTCTTCAACTGGTGAATGTATATGCAAAGTATTGCACCTCCATACATAGGAATTCTATTCAACAATAAAAAGAAAGAAACTATTGGTACCTGTAAAGCAGGAGTGAATCTCAAAATCATTAGGCTAAGCAAGGAAATCTGGCACAAAAGGTGTGATTCTGGAAAAGGCAAAACTATAGGGATAGAGATCAGAGTTTTGGAAATAGAGTGAGGAGTTTGACTCCAGAGAAACACAGAGGAAATTTTCTGTTTGAGTGCAGTGGTGGTTATATGACCGTATACTTTTTTTTTTTTTTTAATTTCGGCTGGGCTGAGTCTTCATGGCAGAGAGTGGGCTCTTCACTGGGATGCACAGGCTTCTCTAATTGTGGCACAGGGCTTCGTTGCCCTGTCACATGTGGGATCTTAGTTTCCTGACCAGGGATCAAACCTGCATCCCCTGCATTGGAAGCACAGAGTCTTAATCTCTGAACCACCAGGGGAGTCCTTCTATGACGTTATGCTTTTCTTGATACTCATAGCATAATCTGGAAATGATGGATTTTACTGTATGTCAATTATACATCACTAAGTCTGATTTTATTCATTGGAAGGACTGATGCCAAAGCTGAAGCTCCAATACTTTGGCCACTTAAGGAAAAGACCCTGATGCTGGGAAAGATTGGAGGCAAAAGGAAATGGGGGCAGCAGACGGTGAGACGGTTAGATAGCATCACCAGTTCAATGGACTTGAATTTGAGCAAACTCCGGAAGATAGCAAAGGACAGAAGCCTGTCATGCTGTAGTCCATTGGGTCACAAAGAGTCTGACCTTCAGACTTAGTGACTAAACAAGCCTGACTTAAGGAAAATATAAAAGTAAAGGTGGGGAGGGCAAGAGAAAAGGCATGAAAGTATGACAGCATGGTGTATGCAAGAAAGAGACTCCAACAGTTCAATCTTACAAGGACATAACTGTCAAAGCAAGGAATGCAAGGACACAGTCCTGAGCCTTTCACTCATGCGAGCAGCTTTCACCTCAAGCTCAATATATTCAACATGAAAGCCCCCATCCCTCTGTCCTAGAAAAGTACCATCTTGCCTGTTGAGGATGTAATTTTCCTAGTCAGTGAAACCCTAAAGCTGGAGTCATTGTCCACGTCTCCCTCTATCTGCCCTGCCAAATCCATGCTGCTCTCTTGCAGTGCCATGGCTTTTGTGCTTTTGGTGGTGGCAGCAGTGGTACACTGATGAGCACGAGGGTTTTCCGTTTCTCTCGTGTACCATTTCTTTTTCTTACCCCACTGCTCCCATATAGTTCAGGCTTTTGTTTCGTCTCACCAGGATTAGAACATGGCAGCCCTCTAACCAGTGTTTGTGCATCTAGTCACTCACCCTTCTTGCCAGATGAAAACGCCAACCTTATCCTACCATGTCCTAAACGAAAATTGATTCAATGTCTTTGTCAACAAAAAGACTCTCTGCTTGATCCGAATCTACTTTTCAAGTTTATTCCTCAGTCCACCCAGGTCAACAGCCTGCTTCAGAGCCAGCCAATCTGAGTTGTGCAGTTCCACCTGTGTGTATTTTCTTCAAGAGAGATCTTACAGTTTTGAGTTGCCCTCTCCTTTCCTCTCCCTATATTTATATTTTTTTCAAATATATTTATTTATGAATGTATTCATCTATTTGGGTGAACCGGGTCTTAGTTGCGGCATGCAGGATTTTTCAGTTGTGGCATGTGGGATCTAGTTCCTGACCACAGATTGAACCCGGGCCCCCAGCATTGGGAGTGCAAAGTCGTAGCCGCTGAACCACCAGGGCAGTCCCTCCTCTCCATATATTTCAATCCTTTTCTTCTACCATGACTCAGCACAAGTCCTCTATCTCCCCACTTTCATCTCTTGCTCCTTAAGTTGCACTTGCTTCCTTCTCTGAACTCGGCAATACTGATTGTTCAGTATCCAGGAAGTGGTTGTATTGATAATGGTATTTCTACAGCCATTGAAAGAGATTACAAACTACTTTCCTTTTCATCATCCAGTTTGAGGACTTCTCAACAAACCTAGGAGATTATTCTTATTTCAAAGTTAAAAAATCTGAGGCTATGTAATGCATGGTGATTTGCCTAAGGCCACATAGCTAAGAAATGAATTTTTGAAATGAACAAATGAAGACAGAACTAGGAAATTGACTTAGCAATCAAGAGGAAGAGGCAGGACTGTTTTTAATAGAGAAGAAACTATTTAAAGTCAGAAAAGGACTATGTCAAGTCAGAATTCAACCATGATTTGCATTCTTACAGACCACACTATCTGTTTGGCTTTTGTCAGATCGGTAAGATACAGTAAATGGTAGTACTTAATCTAAACAGTTCAACAGATGAACTTTTAATAAACTTGAAACTGGAAAACAGTACCCTAAGCAAGGACTTATTTCTGCTTCTGTGACTGTTGGAGCTGGCTGTGTGGGAGAGTTAACTACTATGATAAATGTGGAATTAAAATTAAAAAGCTCTGATGTATATTTTTAGAGGACAGAAACAATTAAAATTAAATGTAACTCAAAATTCAGTTCGTAGAGTTGGCATTTAAATTGGCTGTTTAGCAAAATTCTATATGATTAAAGTAGTCACTTGAAAATGTCTTTCAAAGTAAAGCATTTTAGTATGCTCCAGTTCTTAGATGATCGATATCACTTGATCTTTGTGTTCTCCTCTGGAATTGACTTGTTCTGCAGGTTGAGTTAGGAACTCTTGGACTAATGTTTTAGAAAGGAGCTTATCAGAATAAAAGAAGAAAGAGAATCTTATCTGACAATAAAATATCCTGGTCCTTTAAATACTGATAGCATCTTCAGTGTAGAAAGGAGGATAGGGAGGAATCATTTTCTTCATATTAAAGGCTTGGACCTTTATCTCACAGTCCATTTTGAGTTATTGGATGTGTGACTATCTTTGAGGGTGCTGATGAATCAGAAAATTCTTGCAGTTGTGCTTCTGACCTAGAACATTTTTTAAACAAAAGACACATTTTTTAAAACCCCATGTGAACAACCATATGATCTCTGAGAAAGGATATCTAATTTATTCCATTTTTTATTTCATCTAGAGTTATACCAAAACCATGACCAGCAGATAAGAAACCAATTTTTAAAACTCCCCGGGGTACACATGAAAAGATGCTCAACATCACTAATTATAAGAGAAATGTAAATAAAAACTACAATAAGGTATCACTTCATACCAATCAGAAGGCCATCACCAAAAAAATCTACAAACAAAAAATGCTAGAGAGGATGTGGAGAAATGGAAACCCTCTTACACTGTTATTGGGAATGTAAATTGGTACAGCTACTGTGGAGAACAGTATGGAGGTTTCTTAAGAAACTAAAAATAGAACTACCCTATGATCCAACAATCCTACTCCTGGGCATTTACCCAGAGAAAATCATAATTCAAAAAGACACATGCACCCTAATATTCATTGCAACACTATTGACAATGGTCAGAACATGGAAGCAACCTAAATGTCCATCAGCAGAGGAATGTATTGATAAAGAGGTGGTATATATATATACAATGGAATATTGCTCAGCCATGAAAAGAAATGAAATTGTGCCATTTGCAGAGACCTGTGCTGTGCTTAGTCGCTCAGTTGTGTCCGACTCTTTGTGACCACATAGACTGTAGCCTGCCAGGCTCCTCTGTCCATGGGGATTCTCCAGGCAAAAATACTGGAGTGGGTTGCCATGCCCTCCTCCACGGCATCTTCCCAACCCAGGGATCGAACCAGGGTCTCCTGCACTGCAGGTGGATTCTTTACAGTCTGAGCCACCAGGGAAGCCCAAGAATACTGAAGTGGGTAGCCTATCCCTTCTCCAGGGGATCTTTCTAACCCAGGAATTAAACCGGGGTCTCCTGCTTTGCATGTGGATTCTTTACTAGCTGAGCTACCAGAAATGCGGATGGACCTAAAGACTATCGAACAGAGTGAAGTAAATCAGAAAAACAAATATCATATATGAATGCATATATGTGGAATCTAGAAAAATAGTATAGATGATCTGATTTACAAAGCAGAAATAGAGACACAGACGTAGAGAACAAATGTGTGGATATCAAGGGGGAAGTAGCGGTGGGGGTGGTGGTGATGAATTGGGAGACTGGGATTGACATATATACACTATTGATGCTCTATATATAAAATAGATAATTAATGAAAACATACTGTATAGCACAGGGAACTCTACTCAATGTTCTGTGGTGACCTAAACAGAAAGAAAATCCAAAAAAGGGGGGTTATTTGTAAATATATAGCTGATTCGCTTCGCTGTAGAGCAGAAACTAACATGACATCATAAAGCAACTATGCTCCAATAAATTAATACAAAAACAAACTAAAATCCCAGGGCAGAGACTAGCTGGATATTCACCAAATACTTTTCCTCTTCCTCTGCACCCAAATAAACACTTCCCAACCTCTGAGCACTCAAGAAGACCATATAATCAGTTCTTGTGAATTAGATGTGAAAAGGGATGTGCCTCTGTCCATCAAGGCAGTTAAGAGGGCTTCCCCCTGTGCTACCTGGATAATGCTAGGGTGCCTCTGAGGTGACACGTTGAAGATAGCAGAGTCACAGCACTGAAAGAGCCTGATCCTCAGTCAACTGTATATAGAAGACCCTCCATACCTTCCACCTTCCACCACTAACTGCATTGATCTTCACAGTGAGAAAGAAATAAATTGTCATTATGATAAGGCATCAGAGTTTCGGAGATTGTTTATCAGACTACTGGCTGTTGGCCTGCTTACTATCTCTTTGCTCCCCTCAAAAGAAATTTCTACCACTATGAGCTACCATGCAATATCTAAACAATTCTTTTGTCTTCACATTTATTTTTTTGTTCTAGCTGCCTGCTCAAAGCCAGTGGATCCTAACTTGGAAGCCAAGGAATTTTTTGAATTTGATAAAAATTCAAAACCCTTATCTGTCAGAAAATAAACAAATGCACTCATGTTCCCAATTTTTTTTTAATTGGAAGATAATTGCTTTACAATGTTGTGTTAGTTTCTACTACACAATGAGGTGACTCAGCTATAAGCATACCTATATCCCCTCACTCTTGAACCTGCCTTCCACCAACCCTGTCCCATCCCCTCTAAGTCATCACAGAGCACTGAGCTGAGCTCCCTGTGTTATACAGCAGCTTCCCACTAGCTAGCTAGCTATTTTACACATGAAACTGCAAGTGTTAGTCACTCAGTAGTATCTGACTCTTTGAGACCCCACAGACTGTAGCCTGCCAGGTTCCTCTGTCCATGGGGAGTCTCCAG
The DNA here is from genome assembly GCF_027580195.1 of Bos mutus. Lineage (NCBI taxonomy): Eukaryota > Metazoa > Chordata > Mammalia > Artiodactyla > Bovidae > Bos > Bos mutus. The sequence continues at coordinate 62,912,126 of NC_091625.1, read as the reverse complement.
GAAAGAATAGCCTTTGCAATTTCCAGGGGATCTTCCCAAACCAGGGATCGAACCCAGGTCTTCTGCTTTGTAGGCAGATTCTTTACCATCTGAGTGTAGTGTATATATGTCTAGACTACTCTCCCTATCCGTTCCACCTTCTTCCCCTTCTGTCCACATGTACTTCCTCTTTGTCTGTGTCTCTATTTGTGCTCTGCAAATAGACTCATCTGTACCATCTTTATAGATTCCATACACATGCATTAATATACAGTATTTGTTTTTCTCTTTCTGACTTACCTCACTCTGTACGACAAACTCTAGATTCATCTACATCACTTCATTCCTTTTTGTATCATGCCCAAAATTTTGCTTAAAACTTCAAAATATTTTCAGAATCCCAGACCCCAGGCTAAGATTCTCGCTATTAGCAATTAGTGTATTAGGAATATAGAGGAACCTGAGTTAAGTCTTAAGTGTATATTATTTTCAATCTTTCCAGTTTTACTTGTCATCCCCTTCATTGTACAACTGCCCAGTCATATTCACGTCTTTGATCTTTGGATTTTAAAAATGCAAAATAAAACCTAGTTCTCCAACATTGATTTTTCTCTCCCAGAATAGAGACATCAGTGTAACAGTCCCAATGTCAAATATCAATTCTGCAAACAGGCCTTTTGATTTCTGTATTGATTATGAGCAGTCTCTGCATCAGAACCATCAACGATGTGATGGTCAATATTCTATGCCAGGCACTGTGCAATTGCTTTTGGAAACAGCACCTTAACTTCCTAGCGTGAGCCTTGAGACCTTTTCAGTTTTGCCCTGTCAAGCTCCCTAATCTCATTTCTCATCAGTATGGCACATAAAATATTTGTTCTTATAGTATCACATGGCTCATTGGTACATGGAATCTACCATGCTCTATGACTTCTATGACTCTATGACATGGAATATCCTCTCCCTAACTATCCAAAATCTCCTGTTATATTTGAAGGTTCAGCCCACGCATCACCTTTCTGGGAACAGATGCTGGCCTGCACACTCCTGAATGAAGTGTCCTCAAGCCTGCTTCCACAGGGTGGCCCAGGCCCAGGCCACAGTACTCCTCACAGTGCAGATTTGCTGCCATGCCTCCCATGGGACTGTTAGCTCCTTGAGGGTGAAGACTGTCTTTTGTTGCATGCTCTTTTTCATGATTTTGTTATTGAAGTATAGTTATTTAAAATGTTATAGTACATTGAAGTATAGCTAATTTAAAATGTTGTGCTAGTTTCAAGTGTATAGCAGTGTGACTCAGTTATAGGCACCTAGCAAAAGGACACCTGCACCTCAGCCCTCTGTTTTCACATTAGTTTTTCTTTCAGGGGACTCCATTCTTTTCCTTTTTAAATTGGAGTATAGTTGCTTTATAATGTTATATTAGTTTCTGCTGCTGCTGCTGCTAAGTCGCTTCAGTCATGTCTGACTCTGTGTGACCCCATAGATGGCAGCCCACCAGGCTCCCCCGTCCCTGGGATTCTCCAGGTAAGAACACTGGAGTGGGTTGCCATTTCCTTCTCCAATGCATGAAAGTGAAAAGTGAAAGTGAAGTCGTTCAATCATGTCCGACCCTCAGCAACCCCATGGACTGCAGCCTTCCAGGCTCCTCCATCCATGGGATTTTCCAGGCAAGAGTACTGGAGTGGGGTGCCATTGCCTTCTCTGACATTAGTTTCTGCTGTACAGCAAATCAATCAGCTATATGTATATATATAACCCCTCTTTTTGAATTTCCTTCCTATTTAGGACACCACAGAGCTTTGAGTAGGACTTTCCTGGAGCTCAAATGGTAAAGAATCTGCCTGCAATGCAGGAGACCAGGGTTCAATCCATGGGTCAGGAAGATCCTCTGGAGAAGGGAATCGCAATTCACTCCTGTATTCTTGCCTGGAGAATCCCAGGGTCAGAGGAGCCTGGTGGGCTACAGTCCATGGGGTCGCAAAGAGTCGGACATGACTGAGCGACTAACACACAGAGAGCTTTGAGTAGAGCTCCCTGTGCTATACAGTTGGTTCTCATTAGTTATCTATTTTATACATAGTATCAATAGTGATGGGGCTTACCAGATGGTGTTAATGGTAAAGAACCCACCTGCCAATGCAGGAAACTGAAAAGAGACATCAGTTTGATCCCTGGGTCAGGAAGATCCCCTGGAGGACGACATGGCAACCCACTCCAGTATTCTTGCCTGGAGAATCCCTTGGACAGAGGAGCCTGGTGGGCTACAGTCCATAGCGTTGCAAAGAGTCAAACACAACTAAAGCAACTTAGCATGCATGCACACATAAATAGTGTATATATGTCAATGCCAGTCTCCCAGTCCACCCCTCTTCTCTTTCCCCCTGACCCCCGCCCTTGGTATTCATACATTTTGTTGTCTGTGTCTGGGACTCCATTCTTTTTCCTCTATGCCAGTCTCTTCTGTACCTCACAGAATATGATTGCTGATGGATCCTAAACCTCATATGTCAGAGCTTCCATTACCATAAGTGATTTTTCTCAAGTTCGAAGGCAAAAAAAGTCCAGAAGGATGCTGGCCTGACTTTGATCATATTCTTATCCTGGATCAACTGTGACATGTTACATAATGACCCTCTCAATAGATGCCCACATCCTGATCCCAAGAACCTGCCTTACAGGGATCTTGCAGTTGAGACTAAGTTAAGGATCTGGAAAGAAAGATTGTCTTGGATTATCTGTGTGAGCCCAATATAATCACAAGGGTCCTTATAATGAGGAAGCAAGAGAATCAGAAAGAAACAAAGAGAGAGAGATGTAAAGGCAGAAGCAGAGGTCATAGAGGAGAGAAGATGCTATACTGCTGGCTTTGAAGATGGAGGAAGGGGCCACAAGTTAAGAAATGTAGACAGCCTCTGGAGGCCAGAAAAGGAAAGGAAATGCATTTTCCCCCTAAACTTCCAGAAGGCATGCAGGTTTGCTGGCACCAATTTTATCCCAGTGGAACAATTTTGGATTTCTGATCTCCAGAACTGTATAATAATAAATGTGGTTGATTTTAAGCCAATATGTTTGTGATACTACCTTATAGCAGCCATAGGAAATTAATATACCAATCAAATATGGCCAGGGAATGGGCTGAGCTTGAGTCAACTTGAGTCAGATCCTGCCTCACATTGATTTCCTATGACCAATATCACCCATTAATAGTATCTGCGTTCTAGGCTACATTATGGAGCTGACAGATGTGAAATTGTTTAAGCTATTAAACTCCCTCGAGGACTCTCAACAGCTAAGATTTCTTTAGGATAACATGACCAATTGGTAAATTAAAGGTAAAGATTCTAATATATTGACTTTCCAAGCAATTTATATATATATATATTCTAAAACAACTAAATTGTATAACATATATTAAGATATAACAGTATAAGATTTAATTCTCTAAATTCTCTATTCAGTCATGATCATTAAATGACTCCCAAGTACCAGACACTATCCACCCAGGTGCTGGTGATTATAAATAAAAATTTATGTGTGAACAAAATGTAAGTGATCTCTGGGACTTCTGTGATGATCTAGTGATTAAGGCTCCGCACTTCCACTGCAGGGGGCTCGAGTTCAATCCTGGTTAGGGAACTAAGATCCAGCATGCCTCATGGCATGATCAAAAAGTAAAAGAAGAAGAAGAAATAAATTATATATATATATATATATATATATATATAATTGAGCTTTGCTTTCACAGTGTGTATTTTGAATAGGAGAGATAAATACTAAATAAAGTCAAATAAATATGTAATTAAAATGTAATTATAAATTATAATAATCTTCTGGCAGCAAAAAGGAGACAAATTATGAAGTAAAATTTAGAGAGAATATAATTTAAATGGGAAACAAGTCAGAAAAATTTAGAGTTTTTATCTCTTCAGATTTCAAGGTAAAAAAAAATCCATCAGAAGTAGAAGTGATTTAGCCACACTGACACCTTTCATCCTTAGGTAAATATAATATATTTCCTGAATAGAGGTTCAATCTGAATTTTGGACATATACCTTCTTCTTTACATTCTTCTTTTATTTATTCCAAATAACCCATTAAGGATTGGTGGCAACTTCCTGTAGAAACTTATTTTGGGCTTTCCAGTGAGCCAGTCTTTAAGACAGAAATATATTCATCTAAAAGGAAAAATTCTCTCTAAATGTATTTAAACACAGAATCTGTGTGTGCTGAAAGGTAGCAAGTAAGATAAATTTGGGAAAAGCTTTGGCTATATTTCTACCCTGGATATCGTTACAAAAGATATCCTGTTTATTTCCTCCCTGCTTTCTCTCAAAATGAATATTTGGGCTAAATTATTATTTTTACTTTTTAAAAATTCCTTTTCATAGTTTACCAAGAAGCCATTTACCCTTGGGATTGGATGGTAAAAATTAAGGCTGTGGAGAGGGTAAAGAGACCAGGAATCTTCCTGATTTTGTGGGTAGATTCTTGCTATCCAATGACTTCTAAAAATCAGCACTGCTTCTTCAAAGGCGAGACTGTCCTCCTCACCTGCTATCGATGGACTGCTGATCACGGTTACGCGGCTGCTCTCAGCAAATTGGGCTCCGTCCCAGAAAGGAGTTTGATCGAGATCACAGGAGTCAAAAAAGCCACAGTTAATAAGATATCTGAAAGAATTTGGAAGATGCTATTGATTCCTTATTCTCTACAAATTGTTTAATCTCCTTAATCTTCTTTAAAAGGACAAAAAGAAATCATACACACACGCACACACAGACACACAAAATCTTGGATTACAGCACAAGCAGAGTGTAAACAACAAATCAGATCTTATAATGAGGGCAGGTTCTTATAATGAGGCCCTTATAATGAGGGCCAAGTTACTCAAGGTATGAATTTGTGAATTAAACTGTAGAATCTCAGATCTTGGTTGATGAAACCATCATCATTATAATCACAGTTATGAGCGATTTCTTAGGGCCGGAATCCAGACTAAATAGTTAATATACATCAGATTACCATAATTACTTCTCACAGTGACTCTGAAAGATAAAAACATTTACCCTCATTTTACGAATAAGTGAAATGACACTTAGAAAACTAGAAACAGTAGAGCCAGCAGTCAAACCCAGACCAAACTTTCCACATCACACGATGCTCTCTGACTGCCTATCAGTATTGTTTTAATTGCTTATTGACTTTAAAAGCTCAACCTAAATAAACAATAGTACATGATTTTCTAATTTTGGAATTGTTAAGCCTTGAAGCACTGCTTTGGGCTTCCCAGGTGGCTCAGTGGTAAAGAATCCACCTGCCAGTGCAGGAGACATAGGTTCTGATCCCTGGGTTGGTAAGATCCTCTGGAGAAGGAAGTGGCAACCCACTCCAGGATTGCCTGGGAAATCCCATGGACAGAGGAGCTTGGCAGGCTACAGTCCATAGGGTTGCAAAAGAGACATGACTTAGCAGCTAAACAACAGTAAGTACTGTTTTGAATTCATCCAAACAGTTTGTCTTCATTAACTCTACATATATATAAGTCTGTCAGTTTAGATCCCAACAATAGTTATATATCAGATTTCAAAGAACAGTTGTTTTTTTTCTTTTGAACTTTTTCCTTTGTATTGGGGTACAGCTGATTAACGATGTTGTGACAGTTTCGGGTGAACAGTGAAAGGACTCAACCATACATGTATATGTATCATTCCCAAAGAAAAGTTCTTTAACCTACTGATTTACTACATCTTTCATCTAATGTGTATGTCAGTTCTGTGTTTTTTAAACTAATGCTGGATTTCTCAAACTGATGTTCATTGTGAAGAAAAGGCATTCTTCAGAGAAAATCATTTACCTATTAACATTATTAAACACTCATCTTGTGGAGAAATCTATTACAAAAATGCAAGCGTTGAGATATACTGGGTTATACTGTGGCAATAAATTAATCTTGAATTCTTGGTTGCTTGCTTAACACAATAAAGATGTATTTTTTGCTCATCCTACATGTCCATCACAGGTCAGCAAGTATCTCTGCTCGATTCAAGGACCCAGGCTGACCAAGACCCTACCAAATTGCAGGCACTCCATATGGAACACATACCTTCCTCAATTAGAAAAGAAGAGAGGCTGAAAATTATACATAAGCTGCTTATTCCTTCACTCTGAAGATCTCTTTGGCTCCCATTTCATTGGCCAAAACTAGTCACACAGGTTCACAAACCATAAAGAGGCTGAGAAATGGAGGAGGAACCAAATGAAACATTTGACAAATGAAACATTTGGTGAGCATTCCTATTTCTCCCACAATAACAGAATGATTTTTTTGTCTTTTATTCATCTTTCTTGTCTTTTTTTTTTTGAAGGATAATTGCTTTATCTCTTGTCTTTTGAGAACAGCATAAATTATTGGTCAAGCTGCACACACTCAAGTAGAAATCCTTTTAAAATCATATTGTTTTGCCTTTTGTGCTCATTTATAATCTGTATCTATTTGAACTAGCTTAAGAAGAGTATGAAAAAAAAAGAGTGGTTTCTTGGTATTCCCACTAACAATTTCCATTGAGACAAAATAGGCCTCTGCAATGCCCCTCCCTGCTTTCTACTTTTTCCCTTGTGATTTGATAGCACTTTTTGGTAGCTCAAATGGTAAAGAACCCACCTGCAATGCAGGAGACTTGGGTTCAATCCCTGGGTCAGGAACATCTGCTGGAGAAGGGTATGGTACCCACTCCAGTCTTCTTGCCTGGAGCATTCCATGGACAGAGGAGCCTGGTGTACTACAAAGAGTTAGATACAACCGAGTGACTAACACTCTCACTTTTTCCATGGTTCGGATACATGGTTCCACTACAAGCAGAGATAAACATTCTCTTATACACAGATTACATGCCTATTCAAATAGTCCAATATTGGCTTCAAGATAGAATCAAACTTTCTATTACATGACTTCCCTCAAAAAAACTAGAGACCAAGTATTCTCAAATCAAAGTCTTTATTTTTGTTCAATATCATCCAACCTTAAATGAGTTCATAATTTAAAACACTATAAATCCATTTATCAATATCTTACAACCAGTTTAACTTAATATTTCCATCAGAATATCATATTTCTTAAAGGTATACAATTTTCTGAGTCCTTTACTGAAATAGTTTTATGGCCAAGGTCAATGATTAATTATAGCTCCTCTAAAGTCTTTCCGGAATGAACTGATTGTGTATGTGGTCAGGGTAAAGAACTTTGACCTCTGAGAGCTCATTTGTCTGTGTTTTCACCCTCAGCAAATATTGCTTCTTGAGAAGAATCTTGCCATGCCTAAAGATGCTGCCATAGCCATCTCTGTGCCGAAGTGAGATGACTACTTTATGAGACCCCTGTATTGTAATCCCAGCCGGTTTGGTGTGAAAAGCTAAGGCTTGTGGCTCTGCACACTGAATACTCATTTGATAACTTTGAGTGAAGCCCCTCTGGGAGATTCGCAGAAATGAGAGAACTCTAATGACAGTAACAAATACTTTGCCGGTTAGGAGGTTTCTAATTCTGTGCTTTCAACAAAATTGAAGGAGCACCTAATCAAGCTGTCAGTTGCCCTATTTTTAGCACAAAACTTGAAAGAAGTTTTTAAAATTGGGTAATATTGCCACAATAAAGCTTCTTCCATTCCCATTACTTACAGGAATAAAGATTTCTCACAGGTTACATCATTAAATTTTTTTTGAAAATTGAATAGAATTGATGCTGCAAATTCCATCTTCTTCTTATGATATGTAATAGCTATCCATGAAAGTGAAACTGATGGTTGCTCAGTCGTATCCAACTCTTTGAGACCCATGGACTGTAGCCTGCTGGGCTCCTCTGCCATGGAATTCTCCAAGCAGGAATACTGATGTGGGTTGCCATTCCCTTCTCCAGGAGTCTTCCTGACCCAGGGATCAAATCTAGGTCTCCTGCATTGCAGGCAGATTCTTTACCCTCTGAGCTACCTGGGAATTATCCATAGATGCATGTAAAATGTGAGTAGTAAGAGTCACATCATAGTACTGCTGTGAACAGTAAATAAACTAACACAAAAATGCCGTAGACCATGAGTCACAAAAAATCAACACTAATACACATTAACTATTATTATTTTTATCATTATGACCCTTGTACTTGGCATAGAAGTAACAATCATATGAATTACAGCTGTTTCCCCATGCATTTCTAAAATGTTTAGAAATGCCTTAGTCTCTTCATCCATAAAATGTAGGTAATAAGAGTATCCTCTTCATGAAGTTGCTGTGACAATTAATTAACCCAGTTCACGTAACACAGACAATGCCAGGCACCTAAAGACTATTCTATCTGTATTAGCTATTAATATTATTCTCCCTACACTTGGCATGCGTGCTAAGTCACTTGAGTTGTGTCCCACTCTTAGTGACTGCATGGACTATAGACCCCAGGCTCCTCTGTCTATGGGATTCTCCAGGCAATAATACTGAAGTGGGTTGCCATGCCCTCCTCCAGGGGATCTTCTCAAGCCAGGGATTGAACCCGTGTCTCCTACAGCTTCTGCATGGCAGGTTGATTCTTTACCGCTGAGCCACTAGGGAAAATCAATAATGCAGACATCTTAGCACAAGCCTATCGGTTCCTGCCTGGTCCCATACTGCGTTTTCAGCCTTTTTTCTGTTAGGATCCAGCATGAAGTTATTCTGGGAGACTCTTACCTACTTTTCCTCACATTCCCTGCATTTCTTATTTTCTGTTTCTCCGTTTTGCTCAGTTTATTATTTTCCTGAAACGCTCCTGCTTTGTATGTCTGGGCTCACCGTGGTGCTGGCTTTTATGTTCCTGTTGCTTTGTTATAGGTGCACGCTAAAATAATTGCAGGCTGGGTTCCTGCAACCTCATCAAGACAAGGAAGTTTGATAAAAATGCTGGAAAATTTGAACAGGTCCTACTGACTAGAGTCACAAGACAAGATTGTGCCAATAACTCTGTGCATGCCTGGTCACTATGAGAAAACCCTTCCCAGGCAACTTCCCTGGGAGATGTCCTAGGAACCCATCTACATCTTATGTTTTGTCTACCCCAGATTCTATGACCTCAGCTATCATGGAAAAAGTGTAATTTGGCACAACTCCATAGTTCTTGACCAAAACTAAGTCTTAGGTTTTTGAAAAGTAATATAACTTTATAATCCCACAGCCCTACCTCTGAAATCTAAAAATCTCTTAAAACTGAAATCTTATTCATTACCCTGTTGGCAATAAAACCCGACCCAACTCAGACTCATTTGACAGTAAATCCTGGCCCAAACTGAGGAGATCATTTACAATCTTTATTTTACTTTGTGTGAATATTTATGTATTCTTGAGAAATATCAGAGTGCTAGATTACTTGATTATGAGTTGCTTTCCTAAACTTTATATATATGTGTATATATATATAAATAATTATAATATGTATATAAAGAATATATGTTATATGTAATTATTATATTCTTTTTATATCTATCTATCTGGCCTCTGGTGGAGTTTGGGAAAATAGCTTATAATAGAGTAATCAAGCACTTCAGTATTTCTCAGCAAAACATGTATATGTGTATATATACATAAATACAATTTTTCTAAAATTAATACTTCAAAAAAATCTCTGAATTCTGAAACAGATTTGTGTCCAAGGGTTGCAGACGTGGGTTTGTGAACTTGAACAGATGTAAAAACACCTGTCATATACAGTCTTCCTTCCACCATGCATTTGAGCAGGGTTGAAGCTGGGTGCAGAAACATTGTAAATGAGTAATAATGGGCATTATACCATTAATTTCCATGTACCATTTCCTGTTTACTAGCAACTTCTTAGACTCTCCTTCACTTACAGTCTCAAGGAAATTCTGGTAAGCTTGTTTAACTTTTCTGGAGATAATACACATCCTAAGTTGTGTATTATCACATGAAAATTTATGCTTTCCATGTGTCTGCTTCTTCACCCAGATGTTTAAGCTGTACTCCTTTCATTACCCAAGACTTTTACTGGTGCCCCCAGAATTTGACTGAAGCAGGTTTCTGAGTCACCCCTTTAGGGGTATCTCAGTGTCCTTTCTTTTAGCAGACATAACAGGCTGATTCCAATATTTGTATTTTTTTCACCCTTGTTCCTCTAGTTCAAAATTTCTAGAACCCTGTTCTCATAATTTGCCATCAATGCTATTGTCGTTTTCTTCTTTCCTATTTCCAGTTCTCTCCTTCCCTAAATTACTCCAAAAATAATCACTCACCTATTTTGGAAGTAAACTTTTCATGATTACTAAAATGCATACAAAAATAAGATTAAGTATATTACAATTTCATATAAAGAGAACTTGTGTTTAGGAAAGGACTGCTGGCTTTACAATCTCTGAATATAATTTCTAGCCATTACTTTCCGTGCGGACAACCCAGGACTCTCTATATATGCACCATGTGCTTGTTTGCACATGCGTCCTCAGTCACGTCCAACTCTTTGCGGCCCTATGGACTATAATGTAGCCCGCTAGCCTCCTCTGTCCATGGGGTGTCCCAGGCAAGAGTAATAGAGTGGGTTGCCATTTTCTTCTCCAGGGGATCTTCCCCACCCAAGGATCGAACCCACGCCTCTTGCATCTCCTGCATTGCAGGCAGATACTTCATCACTAGAGCCACCTGGGAAGCCCCCCATACATGCACCATAGTCACAATAATTTAATGGATAATGTGACTTTTCCCAAAAGATAGGAGTGATAATTTGTGTTTCCAGCTAATAAATAGTTTAATAACTCAAGCAGTTTCTCTCCTGCACATACCCTCACACCCAGTTTAAACTGTTGACTGGGAATTCCCTGGTCTTCCAATGGTTAGGGCTGGGTGCTTTCACTGGTGGGGCCCAGGTTCGATCCCTGGTTGGGGAACTAAGATCTCTCAAGTCACACCGCATGGTCAGGGTGAGGGGTGGGGAGAGCAAAAAACCTGGAATTAACTTAATCGTTCAGTCTGATTATCCAGAAGTTTCTCTCCATCATACTTTTAAAGAAATCAGTGCTGCAGATTCTGGTCTTTGCTGTGGTAGATGGTTCCACAGAATCAGATTCTGCTTTTTGAAGTTTATACTTGTTCACCTAGACACACACCAAGTAAAAAATCTCTCGTTCTGTGTGTGTGACAGTAATTAGGGATACAAGATGATTTTTCCACAAGACTTGCAGAGCAAGTTGGTGATCTGTACAAACTCTAAAAGCATGGCCCAGCAGAGGAAGATGTGAGAGCCTTAACCCCTGAGGTAACATTAAGGGCTTCTCTGTCATTTGTGAATAGTTCTGTTCTCTCAGCAATACTCTCTCAAGTAAGTAACAGTTGGGGTCTCTTTGTCACTGGCATTTGATGATCAGACCCAGCTCCAGCCCTGACATCATGATGCATAAGAGGTAAGAAGCTGCAGTTTATGTTCATCATAATACATTCCTGTAGACTAAAAGTCAATATCCCACTTGACATTCAGAAAATGTCCTCATGAGCCTGCCATGAACAAATACCATAGACTGTGGGGCTTACACAGCATAAATTTATTTTCTCAGTTCTGAAGCTGGAAGTCTGAGATCAGGATGCTATCATGGTTGGATCCTGGTGAGGATTCCATTCCTGGCTTGCAGATGGTCACCTTCTTGCTATATCCCAACATGGTGAAGACAGAGAGCAAACTCTGGCATCTCTTCCTAAAGGTCATTAACCCCTTCTTGAGGGTCCCATCCTGATGACCTCATCTAAACTATAAAGAAGATTGAGTACTGAAGAATTAATGCTTTTGAACAGTGGTGCTGGAGAAGACTTTTGAAAGTTCCTTGGATTGCAAGGAGATCAAACCAGTCAATCCGAACAGAAACAGAAGATATTAAGAAAAGGTTGCAAGAATGCACAGAAGAACTATACAAAAAAGATCTTCATGACCCAGATAACCACAATGGTATGATCACTCACCTAGAGCCAGACATCCTGGAATGCGAAGTCAAGTGGGGCTTAGGAAGCATCACTATGAACAAAGCTAGTGGAGCTAGTGGAGGAATTCCGGTTGAGCTATTTCAAATCCTAAAAGATGATGCTGTGAAAGTGCTGCACTCAATATGCCAACAAATTTGGAAAACTTAGCAGTGGCCACAGAACTGGAAAAGGTCAGTTTTCATTCCAATCCCAAGGAAAAGCAATACCAAAGAATGTTCAAATTACCTCACAATTGCACTCATCTCACATGCTAATAAAGTAATGCTCAAAATTCTCCAAGCCACCCTTCAATAGTACGTGAACTGTGAACTTCCAGATATTCAAGCTAGATTTAGAAAAGGCAGAGGAACCAGAGATCAAATTGCCAACATCTGCTGGACCATCAAAAAAGCAAGAGAGTTCCAGAAAAGTATCTACTTTTGCTTTATTGACTATGCCAAAGCTTTTGACTGTGTGGATCACAACAAACTGAGGAAAATTCTTCAAGAGATGGGAATACCAGACCACCTTACTGCCTCCTGAGAAATCTGTATGCAGTTCGAGGAGCAACAGTTACAACTGGACATGGAACAACACACTCGTTCCAAATCAGGAAAGGAGTACGTCAAGGCTGTATATTCTCACCCTGCTTACTTATCTTATATGCAAAGTATGTCATGCAAAATGCTATGCTGGATGAAACACAAGCTGGAATCAAGATTGCAGGGAAAAATATCAATAACCTCAGATACGCAGATGACACCACCCTTATGGGGGAAAGCGAAAAAGAACTAAAGATAAGAGCCTCTTGATGAAAGTGAAAGAGGAGAGTGAAAAAGTTGGCTTAAAACTCAATATTCAGAAAACTAAGATCATGGCATCTGGTTTCATCACTTCATGCCAAATAGATGGGGAAACAATGGAAACAATGGGAGACTTTATTTTGGGGGGCTCCAAAATCACTGCAGATGGTGACTGCAGCCATGAAATTAAAAGACACTTGCTCCTTGGAAGAAAAGTTATGACCAACCTACACAGCATATTAAAAAGCAGAGACATTAGGTTACAACAAAGGTCTGTCTAGTCAAAGCTATGGTTTTTCCAGTAGTCATGTATGAATGTGAGAGTTGGACTATAAAGAAAGCTGAGCACTAAAGAACTGATGCTTTTGAACTGTGGAGTTGGAGAAGACTTTTGAGAGTCCCTTGGATTGCAAGGAGATCCAACCAGTCTATCCTAAAGGAAATCAGTCCTGAATATTCATTGGAAAGACTGATGCTGAAGCTGAAACTCCAATACTTTGGCTACCTGACATAAAGAACTGACTCATGGGAAAAGACCCTGATTGAAGGCGGGAGGAGAAAGGGACGACAGAGGATGAGATGGTTGGATGGGATCACCGATGAGATGGACATGAGTTTGAGTAAACTCTAGGAGTTGGTGATGGACAGGGAAGCCTGGCGTGCTGTAGTCCGTGGGGTCGCAAAGAATCAGACATGACTGAGTGACTGAACTAACTAATCCTAAAGGAAGTCAACCCTGAATATTCACTGGAAGGACTGATATTGAAACTGAAGCTCCAGTACTTTGACCACCTGATGAGAAGAGACCCTGATGCTGAGAAAGATTGAAGGCAAGAGGAGAAGGGAATGACAGAGGATGAGATGGTTGGATGACATCACCGACTCAACATGAGATTGAGCAAACTTTGGGAGATAGCAAAGGACTGGGAAGCCTGGCATGCTGCAGTCCATGAGCTCACAGAATCAGACTTGACTGAGAGACTGAACAACAACAACAAAACCTAATTACCTCCAGAGGATTCTATCTCCGAATACCATGACAATAGAAGTTAGGGCTTAAATGCATTAATTTCTGGTGGTGGGGGAGGGGACATAATTCAGTCCATGACAGTTTCATAATGTTTTTTCTGAGCAAATAATGGAATAGTTATGCAGAGGTTAAGCTCCATGGGAAAAGCATGTGAAAGGAGTGATGTGGCAATAGAGGTTTAAGTGCAAGATCTTCATCATGAACTTCATGCACGCACACACAAACACACAGACACACATGATTTCACAAGTGGCATCTGGGAAATTTCCCCAAACAGTAGTGCATGGTCTTAACATAAGCAGCAATTTGCTTTCCTATTTGTTTCTAGAGGGGAAATTTATGGGCTTCCCTGGTAGGTCAGACGGTAAAGAATCCACCTGCAACGCAGGAAACCCTAGTTCAGTTCCTGGGTCGGGATGTTCCCCTGGAGAAAGGATACACTACCCACTCCAGTATTCTTGGGCTTCTCTGGTGGCTCAGATGATAAAGAATCCATCTGCAATGCAGGAGACCTGGGTTTGATTCTTGTGTTGGGAAGATCCCCTGAAGGAGGGCATGGCAACCCACTTCAGTATCCTTGCCTGGGGAATCCCCATGGACAGAGGAGCCTGGTGGGCTACAGATCATGAGATCACAAAGAGTCAGACACAACTGAGTGACTAAGCACAGCACAGGGAAATTTATATTTCAGACTAATTTTTGTTGGTTTTTGTTTTGGACAATTCCACCTGAAGACTAGCCAGAGAAAGAAAATAAAGAACAATCATTCTCCCCTGGCCATTTTGCCTGCTGAAGGGAAGTTTCTTCGTATATCTACATCCACAACTGAGCCTTCATAACGAGCACTGCTTTGCCCATTATGGGATTGAACCAGTTAAGGGGAAAAGGAATTGCTGTCATTTATTATCAGCTCTTAATTCTTTTTCAGTTGCTGCATGTATCCAGGCTATAGTGATTCTTTACTTTAGAGGGGATTCCAGAAATAAAAGATTATCCTTTTGAAGACCTGTCCCTTCCTTGCTTGGTTTTTGTGTTTTGTGTTTGTTTAATTTTTACTAATAACCAATATGTCTCTAGAGAAGGAAATGGCAACCCACTCCAGTATTCTTGCCGGGAAATCCCATGGACAGAAGAGCCTGGCAGGCTACAGTCCATGGGGTCACAAAAGAGTTGCACGTGACTTAGCGATAAAAGCAACAGCAATATGTCTTTGCCTTCCACCCAAGTCCTCTCTCCCCCATGAATCATATTTCATTCCATTCTAAATTTTTCCTTTTTCTGGTTCTTAAAGCATGCATTGTATGGGCTGCATAATCACTTCCCCAATAGTTCTTTAAGGTGATCACATATAACATTCAGTAAATATTTGATATTCTGTATAAATACTTCTAGTCTATTAATTGGACTTCCCTGGTGGCTCAGGTGGTGGGGCTTCCCAGGTGGTGCTAGTGATAAAGAACCTGGCTGCCAATGCAGGAGACATGAGAAACACAGGCTTCGATCCCTGGGTCAGGAAGATCCCCTGGAGGAGGGCACAGCAACCCATACCACTATTCTTGGACAGAGGAGCCTGGTGGGCTACAGTCCACAGGGTCACAAAGAGGTGGACACAATTGAGGCAACTTATCACACACATGGTGGCTCAGTGGTGAAGAATCCACCTGCTAATGCAGGAGATGTGGGTTCGAACCCTGGTGCAGGAAGATCCCCTAGAGAAGGAAATGGCAACCCATTCCAGTACTCTTGCCTGGAAAACCTCTTAGAGGAGCCTGGCAAAGGCTACAGTCCATGGAGTCACAAACGGTAGCACGTGACTTAGTGACTGAGCACAAGCACACAAGAGTCTATTAATTACCTGTTTCCTTAAAAAGAGAGAGCTAACAGGAGAGACAGCAAGCTATGTGCCATTGAGCTTCTTCTGGAAACCTCTTCATGGTTTATGCCATCAGGCAATGGTTTTCATTCACAGCTCTCAGGCAGGAATGAAGGGAGGTCAGGGCAGAATGGAACTCATTTATCAAGTATTCTTTCCAATTTCTCTGCCTTATACTTGGTCCTGGAGATTCAAATTTAAAAGCAAGGAAACAGTTGATCAAAAATAAGAGGTTGCTGCCTTAAGAATTCCTCCATTCGGGTTAGGATTCTGTGCTTTCGCAGCTGAGGACCTGAGTTCAGTCCCTGATCAGAGAAATACGATCTTACGTGGCGCAAAAGAGAAAAAGAAAAAAGGAAGTTGCTACCTTGTTTTTCTGGTTCCATTGTCCTTGGGACATCTGGGGGCACTGGCAGCCTAACATCCATCCCATAGTACAACTGGGAAAGGGTTAAGGAAACAGAAGAACACAGAGGGGACCACATCCATAACTATTTAGTGTTCTAAAAACTCATTCGGGTGCAGATTATGGTGATTTGATTCAGTACCAAAGGCGGTTGAATAATTATTGAAGGACTTATTAAAAAGAATACATTTGAGAAACAGGATTTAGTGATCAATTTAAATAATTATTCTTAAATTAATCATAAAATTATGTTCGTCCTAGATTTCTACAGGTTTCTCCAATTCTTGGCTCACACAACTTACCCTATCAATGACATATTTTTTCCTACAGAAATCCATTAACAATTTATATCTGTAAAGTGCAATTTTGATCATTTGATTGCTGTGAAAAGCAGTGGTTTGCTTTCAGCAAAGGTGACATTTTGCCCCTGATCAAGTAAGAGAATAACTGTGTGTGGAGCTGCTATCTTGGTGCTAAACAATGGAGTCTGTGCATCCGAAACAAAGAATGTATTTGCAAGTTGTTGATTTCAGGAGAGATTTAGAGGAGGAAGTTAATACTTTCTTGTTAAATTCTATATCACCATAATACTTGGAATTAATTGCAAATTAATGCAAAGGTTTGTATGAGTGACAATTATATACAAAAAGCTACAGGAAAATAAATTTAGCTGCTGAAGATATATGTGTTATAAAGCTTTTTATTAAGAAATGGTTAATATTACATTCTTCTCCCAATATTTTCTACATTCTTAGTTCTGCTACTCAACTATGTTACAAGAGGAATTTATTACTTTCATTGCATTCCCATTAATCTTTTAAAAAATAAATACTGTATTGCTTTTCATTTTATTTCTCTGCTATTGTTTTTCCACTAGGCAATGATTTTTACCAGGAGGCTGAAATCAATAAACATTTAACAAGTACTATACATAGGTTTATCATCAATCAAAAACCCCAAGGACCTAACACAGCACTTATTAAAATTGAGTTGGATTTCATCCTTGCTATTGTATTTTGTGAAACCTCTTTTACAGGTTCTGGTTTATTTTACTGAGAAAATGATGCAATTCTCAATGATAATTGACAAAAGATTTAAGGAAATGTAATTCAGAAAAAAATAATTTACTGCACATAGCTGGAACATGAAAATCTGGAACCCTTTTCTTCTACTCTCATTCTGCTTTGGTAATATAGTAGAGATGGATATTTTGAGACTACTTTGGCTTTATGTAATTTTTACATAGAAAACCTTTACTTAAAAGGAGATAGGAGATAAGAGTGCTTTCCAGGAAGGCAAAACCAATCTCATATTTTTGAGGAAAAGCTGCTTAAAATAACATGAAGTTGTCTCTGGTTATTTGATTATACTGTCTCCCCCTAAGCCAAGAAACTAGAATGGGACAAGTCAAAAACTTAAAGATCAAATTATTAAAATGATGGCAGAACTTTAGAATTAGAGTGTGGCACTAATTATTATTAGGAGTAGAAGGGAAAATACATAGTTAATACTAAGGAAAGCTGAAAATATGAGTACAGATTCTAGCTAGCAATGAGAGGTCCTGGTACGGAAAACCACACAACTCCAGATGTAACAATGCAGAGATGATAGAAATGAGCTGTCAGGCCAGGACCTCAAACTTTTCATGCATTGGTCTCCTTGTATAATCCTCTGTCACTGGGTTACTTCTTCCTTTATTGCAGCCCATCACAGTCCAACCTGCAGTATTTCTTTGGGTTCTGGAACCCACTTGCTGGTTTTTCCCACCTACCAGGAAGAATTTATGGCTGAATATTTACCAAAGAATAATTCTCACTTATATTAACACAGCACAGCATCAACAGTGCTAGGAGCACACTCTTTCACTTCAAGAAACTCACAGCCATTATTTTTACACATTATCCTCACCAAATGGAACTCAATATTGTTTGAAATGGCTATGTTGTCTGTACATGCATGTATATGGTTATAAAGGAAATTTCTTGGGGAATGTTTTGATAGTTAAGAAAAGGAAAAGAAAGGAAAGGTGGGAAGGTGTACACACTTTGTGGAGAATACAGTTTAGTAATTAGAAATAAGTCTGTGCAAGAAACTGGGAATTTTGTAAGACTAACCATAAACTCTCTGGGCTTACAAACCCTTCTGTAATCAATCTATCCTCCCAAAAAAAGTCCTCAGAGGGCTGTCACTCCCTTTTCTCCCACCATTTGATTTATAAATTAAAGTCAGGGGTATTTTGTTGAAAATGTCCAACAAACCAAAAGAGGATAAGGCCCATTTAAAATTTGTATACTACCAGGTGTAAAATTAGAGAAGGAAATGGCAACCCACTCCAGTGTTCTTGCCTGAAGAATCCCAGGGATGGGTGAGCCTGGTGGGCTGCCGTCTATGGGGTTGCACAGAGTCGGACACGACTGAAGCGACTTAGCAGCAGGTGTAAAATAGATAGTTAGCGGGAACCTGCTACAAAACACAAGAATCTCAGCTTGGTGCTTGGTGATGACTTAGATGGGTGGGATGAAGGGGATGTGGCAGGGAGGTCCAAGAGGGAAGGGGAATATGTATACATAGCTGACTCACTTCACTGTACTGCAGAAACTAACACAGCATTGTAAAGCAACTATTCCGATAAAAAAAAAAGAATTTCAGTTTATGAAAATGCAGGAACTCATTAGAAAAGACTCTGATGCTGGGAAAGATTGAAGGCAGAGGAGAAAGGGATGACAGAGGATGGATGGCATCACCAACTCAATGGACTTGAGTTTGAGCAAGCTCCAGGAGTTGGTGAAGGACAGGGAAGCCTGGCATGCTGCTGTCCCCAGGGTTGCAAAGAGTTAGACACGACTGACTGATTGAACAACTGGTCAGTTCAGAGACTTCTTGGCTTCTCAAAGGCTAATATTACTTTTACAGAATATGTTACAACTTGAATGCATGGTAATCTATAAAATAGGAGAAGAAAAATCAGGGCAACAACCGTCACTCCAAGCTTTAGTTAATATTCCTTTAGAATGGGGTGATTTTTCAGAGCCTTAAATGCTTGCAACTGAAAACAGCTTTATGAATAAGAATAAGGTAAATTCTTAGCAGATCAATACCTTGTTTTCAAGGAGCCGGATTCTCATTCTATGTAACTATGGAAATCAGATTACACAGGAAGACAATCTTCCCCAGAGAGCTGGTTACAGGTGAACCTTCTCGTACTGCTAGTGAAATTAAAATTCCAAATCCAGCTATGTTGATTGAATTCAACACACTCTACTGGGCATATGCCTCATTTTAGCAAGCTTTATTTTAGTAAATGGAAACAAAGTACAAATACTCTGATTGAAAGGCTTATTTGACTTCTGAGTGTAATGCTGCTGAACAATGTGAAAACATCCTCTGCATCAAGAATCTGGTATTAACATCTTTTACAACCAGCAGTAACACTTAGCAATTGGTTTTGATAAATTGTTTTCTAAGCCAAATCACTGTTATATTTTCTAACATCTCCAAGGCTCCTCTCTCCATGGGGTTCTCCAGGCAAGAATACAGGAGTGGGTTGCCATTTCCTTCTCCAGGGGATCTTCCAGACCCAAGTGTCAAACAGGAATCTCCTGCAACTCCTGCCTTGGTAGGTGAATTCTTTCACCACTGAGCCACATGGGAAGCCCATTTTGTCTTAGGTAGCTCTATTTTACAAATTTCAAGTTGTTGATTCTGTACTAAAATTAACCAGTTTAAAGACTATCTTCCATCTTTTTAGGATATTAGCACTTGTTACATTTGCACTTGTGACTACTGTACTAAATGACCACAGACTCAGTAGTTTAGAACAATACAGATTTGTTATCTCACAGTTTGGGAAGTCAGAAGTCCTAAAGGAGTCTCACTGTTAAAAGTCAAGGTTTTGGCAGGGCTACATTCCTTCTAGAGGCTCTAAAAGAGAATCCATTTTCTTGACTTTTCCAGTTTCTAGAAGCTGTTGCTCCCTTTCATCTTCAAAGCCAGCAATGGCTAATCAAGTCTTTCTTACAGTGAATCATTCTGACCTCCATATGTTATGACCAACCTAGACAACATATTAAAAAGCAGAGACATTACTTTACCAACAAAGGTCCATTTAGTCAAGGCTATGGTTTTTCCAGTGGTCATGTATGGATATGAGAGTTGGACTGTGAAGAAAGCTGAGCACCGAAGAATTGATGCTTTTGAACTGTGGTGTTGGAGAAGACTCTTGAGAGTCCCTTGGACTGCAAGGACATCCAACCAGTCCATCCTAAAGGAAGTCAGTCCTAAATATTCATTGGAAGAACTGATGCTGAAGCTGAAACTCCAATACTTTTGCCACCTGATTCGAAGAACTGACTCATTTGAAAAAACCCTGATGCTGGGAATGATTGAAGGGGGGAGGAGAAGGGGACAACAGAGGATGAGATGGTTGGATGGTATTACCAACTTGATGGACATGAGTTTGAGTAGGCTCTGGGAGTTGGTGATAGACAGGGAAGCCTGGCGTGCTGCAGTCCATGGGCTCACAAAGAGTCAGACATGACTAAGCGACTGAACTGAACTGAATTATCTATATTCATTTGTATAATTTTTTCAGATTCCACATTTATGTGATATCACATGATATTTGTTTCTGACACTTCACTTAGCATGTTAATCTCTAGGTCCATCCATGTTGCTGCAAATTCTTTTTTATGGCTGAGTAGTGTTCCCTATACATGTATACGTGTATATGTATAGATATAGCTAAATGCATATGATATATATGTATGAGAAGTGAAAGTTGCTCAGTCATGTCCAACTCTTTGCAACCCCATGGACTATAAAGTCCATGGAATATCTAGGCCAGAATACTGGAGTGGGTAGCCATTCCCTTCTCCACGGGATCTTCCCAACCCAGGGATCGAACCCAGGTCTTCCACATTGCAGGCAGATTCTTTACCAGCTGAGCCACAAGGGAAGCTCAATATATATGTATGGAGTTTCCATACATATATGAAAACTATGCTCTCCACAGTGACTACACCAATTTACAGTCCCACCAACGGTGTAGGAGGGTCCCTTTTCTCCACACCCTCTCCAGCATTTATTGTTTACTATTATTATCTTCAAGTTTTTGGAATAGTTTGAGAAGTATAGTATAAGTTCTTCTTTATATATTTGGTAGAATTCCACAGTGAAGCCATCTACTCTTGGAGTTTTGTGTGTGATGATTTTTTAAAATTATAGACTCTGTTTCACTTCTAGCAATTGGTCTGTTTAATTTGTCTGTTTCTTCTTCTTTTTCAAAAAAATTGAGTAGAGTTGATTTACAATGGCATGTTAGTTTCAGCTATAAGCAGCATCATTCAGTTATACGTATAAATGTATAAAAGGGTAACCGACCACCATCACCAATATGTATAAATGTATTAATTCTTTTTCAGATTCTTTTCCCATTTAGGTTACTACAGAATATTGAGTAGAATTTCCTGTGCTATACAGCAGGTCCTTGTTGATTATCTGTATTATATATAGTAGTGTGTGTATGTTCATTCCAAGCTTTTAATTTATCCTTCTCTCCTACTTCCCCTTTGGTAACTATAAGCTTGTTTTCAAAATCTGTGAGTCTGTTTCTGTTTTTTAATGAGTTCATTTGTATCATTTTTAAAAAAAAATTAGATTCCACATGTAAGTGATATTATTGCCTGTTTCTTCTTGACTCAGTCTTAGCAAGCTGCATCTTTCTAGAAATTTGCCCATTTCTTATAGGCTGTCCAATTTATTGGCATATAACTGTTCCTCTTATGATTTTTTATATTTTGTAGTATTGGTTTTATTTCTCCTCTTTCATTTCTTATTTTGTTTATTCAATTAAATGAGACTCAATTTTAAGCAACTATTATGCTATGTAATATTAGTAAGAAATTCCATGAATATACCATGCTTGAAATTGTTTATTAACTTAGATGTTAAAATATCCCCTTAAGGGGAAAGCTTATTCTCTTACATCAGTAAAGGAATATTAAGAGTGAGCTAATGTTTCTTTCTCATTTGATACTTCTGATAGAATGGCTTTCTGGTGTATTATTTCTGTTTTATATTAGTGACAGGTCGCAAATGGCTTGATTTCTAGTAAGAATTACTTATTTTATATAAAATATTCAGTGAACCAGGGAGGCAACTTCTTTTAACTTTGCTTCAGGAAGCCCAAGTCTTGCTGTTACTTTCATTCCACTGTAGGATTTCCTTCTTTAGTGCTCTGCCCTATTTCAAGTATAGAAAGAAACAGAACGCTTACAAGCACTCAACTGTCTACAGCTTTGGTGCATCATTTAGAAAGTAAGAATCATTTTTCACTGAGTGCTGACTGGCACAACACAGCAGGGGAGTAAAGCCGAAAAGAGAAACCGGGAGAAACTTGTGTGTTCTCTACGCTTGGGTTTCCTGTCAAACGAGTAAAAGCAGGAATTAAAAAATGAATCGAATGTGCTTCAAATAAACCTTTGAAAGATTAAAGTCAAAACATCAGGTTTTAACTTCCAAGTGATCGATATGTATCGCTCCTCACAGAGGAATTAGAAACTACTGTGTACATATTTATTTGAGGTTGTAGGTCTGTAACTATCAAAACTAGTTTATGACAAACAAGATGTTGGAGTATTTTGTATTTTTCATTTACTCAAGCCATATATATATATATATATATATATATATATATATATATATATATGACTCAAAAGGTTACTTTTAAAAGGGTAACCGACCACCATTACTATCCTGTATAAAGTTTTTGCACTAAGAATTTTCCGTTACTCCAAATACTTTCCCTTTAAAACACAGTACCCCTAAAGTCCCTAGTTGTGTTAAAGATGACTGCATGTATGCACCTTGCAGTGTGTCGTGCAGGATGTCCAGAATATCTGTAGTGATGGTCTTGGTGAATTGAAGCCTAAGCCCTCCATTTCCACCTCGGAACTCATAAAGCCATTTTTTGCTACAGTTCTTTTGGAAAATAACTTCCTTTGACACACTTGCCACTGTTAAGTTTCTATTTGGGGTGGGGGGCATATCTTCTCACATCTTTAAAATTTGAAATTGTTTCTTAGTTGCTCTTGATGTCGAGTGATTACTATTTTTTTTGTTTTGTTTTGCTTCCAGTGGCATAACATGCTTCTATTATATTGGATCTTTGATCTCTTTAGAAACCCACTTCGGGCCACTAAATATGTTTCTAAGTTTTGGCCATCAGCCTTCTCATTGTATCCTCTACTTTGGCCATCTCATCCATTTTCATGGCTTTAATTTTTATTTTAATTTTTAGAAACCTGACTCCCAAATCAATATCTCCAAACTGAACTTTTCCCTTCACACCTCCACCTGCCTGATAGACAGCATCATCTAGATGTTGTGCTGGCATCTCCATCCCAAAAGGAACCCATCAAAATCCCCTCCCACACTTGCTCTCACCTGTGTTAAGCTTTCTTGCTTGCTTATTTCTGTTCAGGGTATTACTGCCCTTCCAAGTTTTGGCTTCCAAACCTTGAGTTCAGCTTTGACCTTTTGCTTCCCCTCTCTTGTCTGTCCCACAGCTGTTCAAACTTGCCTATGAAATCTTTCCATCACTTCTCTTCTCCCTTCCCAATGTTGTATCCCAGCAGCTCTCATAAATCTCTCCCAGGAAGAAGTTTCTTAATTAGCCTCTTTGCCTTCTGTCTCTTCTATTTTGTCCTAAGGATTCCCAGCTAGAGCTGCTCTTGTAAAGAACAACTCCAATTTTAAGACAACGCAAGGTGGCTCAGTGGTAAAGAATCTGACACAATGCAAGAGACATGTGGAAGACGTGGGTTCGAGCCCTGGGTCAGGAAGATCTTCTGGAGGTCAGTGGCAACCTGCTCCAGTATTCTTGCCTGGGAAATTCCCATGGACAGAGAAGCTTGGCAGGCTACAGTCCAAGGGGTTGCAAAAGGATCAGACAAGACTTAGTGACTAAACAACAAGTTCAGATTTGAGCCCCCAAATCTGGAGTAAGCTAAGGGTGGAGGATTAGTTAAGCCACTTTATCTTCAATTCACTAGTTCTTATTTATAAAGTGGATAATAATAATTTCTATAAGCTATCATTATAGTTGCAATTACATGAAAATATGCACATAAGATGATTTTTCCTGGCAGTTTTGGTCTTCCCAGGTGGTGCAGTGATAAAGAATCCACCTAACAATGCAAAAGATGCAGGAGACAGAGCTTTGATCCCTGAATTAGGAAGATCCCCTGGAGAAGAAAATGGCAACTCACTCCAGGAATTCTTGCCTGGCATTTTATTATTAATAGCACTCAGTAGATGGTAAGTTAATTATCATGTCACTTTGCTGCTCAAAATTGTCAGTAGACTGGCAGTCCAGTGGTTAGGACTCCATGTTGTCACTGCCAGTGGAGGTCTGATCCCTGGTCAGAGAAGTAAGATTCCTCAAGCCGTGAGGTGTGGTCAAACAAAAAATTATCAGTGGTTCTGTAATAGTCACAGCTCTAATCTACCTTTCTAGTGCTGAATCCCACTTACTGGACCCTCACAAACTATTTTCAGTCGTACGTGCTAAACTGTTCTCTACACATTTCATTTACCTAATATGTTTCTTAATTTCTCGTTTGTCTCATGGTTGTTTATTTAATTTCCCCTATCTGAGTCAACATTCTGTTAATTACAACTGACTTATATACCTTTCACAGTGAAGTTAAGTAAAAAGGGATATTATTAACTCAACCATGGGAGTCAATCAGGGACTACAAGGATGTCAAGCCTCATGGAAAGCACCTCCTTGGTCACTGGCTTTTGGGGACCCCACGGGCTCCACTTCTTTCTACACATCAGCTTCATTTCCTGCCCAGCAAGTTGGCTTTCTCTGCCTCTTCTTCTACCTGCAGCAACTCACCTCACAGGTGTATGCCTCACTATTTCCATCCACTCAGTTTCACACACAGATCAAGTGACTCTGCATTCCAACTGCAAATTTCTGGGTCAAAGAGTCATTACAATCAGGTACAACATGAGGGCAGATTGCCTCAAACAATCTGAGTGGCCAGGGCCCATCCTGTGTATTCCAGGCAGTTCTCAGAGCAAATCCATTCAGGGTAAGATGTTCCAAAGACAGTTAATATCTCAGAAAATAAGATCAATAGGGTATGATCCCTTGGACTACAAGGAGATCCAACCAGTCCATTCTAAAGGAGATCGGTCCTGGGTGTTCTTTGGAAGGAATGATGCTAAAGCTGAAACTCCAGTACTTTGGCCACCTCATGCGAAGAGTTGAGTCATTGGAAAAGACTCTGATGCTGAGAGGGATTGGGGGCAGGAGGAGAAGGGGATAACAGAGGATGAGATGGCTGGATGGCATCACCGACTCGATGGACATGAGTTTGAGTGAACTCTGTGAGTTGGTGATGGACAGGGAGGCCTGGCGTGCTGCGATTCATGGGGTCACAGAGTCAGACACAACTGAGCGACTGAACGGAACTGAACTGAGGGTATGAGTAGTGTCTTCTTATCTTTACATTTTCTCATCATTCTTACAAATTGTGACATCCATAGACCCTTTCAATAAATGTTCGTAGAAAGATCTGAAATTTTCTATTGTGAGTTTGCTAAAAGCAATACCAATATTAAAAGTGAAGTTAAATTTATAATTTACTTAGTCTGCAGAGAAAGATATAGACTTGAATGGGAGCTCCAAGACCTCATAATGCAATGGAAATTTTTGCCAAAAAGTGAAGGCCACATGAAAAGAGGCTCAGTGTCACCAATTATTAGAGAAGGCAAAACAAAACCACAATGAAGTACCACATCACACTTGTCAGAATAGTCATCATCAAAAAGTCAACGAATAACATACTGGAGAAGGTGTTGGGAAAAGGGAACCCTCCTACACTTTGGTGGGGATATAAATTGGTACAGCCACTACAGAAAACAATGGAACTTCCTTCAAAAAATATTAAGTAGAACTATCATATGACCCAACAATTCCATTCCTGAGTATACATCTTGACAAGGGAGAAAATTCTAATTTGAAAAGATACATGTATCCCTATGTTCATAACAGCACTATTTACCATAGCCAAGACACAGAGCAACCCAAATGCTCATTAATAGATGACTGACTTAAGATGTGGTATGAATACACACACACACATACACAGGCACACATACACAATGGAATGTTACTCAGCCATAAAAAAGAATGAAATATTGCCATTTGCAGCAACATGGATGGACCTAGAAAATATTATATTTAGTGAAGTAAGTCAGAGAAAGACAAATACTATATGATAGCTCTTATATGTGGAATCTAAAAAAGAATACAAATGAATGTATATACAAACCAGAAACAGACTCACAGACTTATAGTTACCAAAGGTGGGGAGAACAGCTGATAGGCACAAAATTAACATATGCAAACTACCATAAGTAGAGCAAGTAAGTAACAAGGGTTTATTGTATAACACAGGGAAGTATACCAAAAACTTGTTACAACCTATAATGGAATATAATTTGAAAAAATACTGAATGCCTGTGTTGTACAACTGAAACTAACACAATAATGTCAATCGACTATATTTCAACTTAAAAAAAGATGCTCAATTCGACTCAAAATTTAAGAAATGCTCATCAAAATATGGTACTATTTTTAAATGATGAGATTGTTTTAAAGGCTTGACAAAACATAGTTCTACTAAGGAGTCCTTGAAAATGGGTTCTTTTCAACACCTTTCTAAAGTGTTGATGGGACTGTAGCTGGTCCAACATTTAGGAAGCACAATTTAGCAACATCTGACGAAATTAGGATCACAAATTATTTTGATTTAACAATTCTTTACTAGGGAAATTATCCCATTCATATTTACCTATTCAAATAATCAAATATATGCACAAGGAAGGTCACTGCAGCATTTTTATATTAAAAAAAAAAAAAAAAAACCTAATTGCCTATCAGAGAAATGGTTAATTGAATTACCTTCATTTATACCATGGACTATCATATGCCCATTAAACAGAATCCTGATATGGAAAACTTGTAAATAAATTACTGAGAGAAAAAAGCAAAATGGAAAACCATCCAACTAAGTGGCATGAATAGATTTGTTAAGAAAATAAGAGTAGTAATAAGCATACATTGCTTATATATACAGAAGAAATTTTTTTTTTTTTTTTTTCACTGCATGGCTTGCAGAATCTTAGTTCCCCAACCAGGGATTGAACCTCAGTTCCTGGCAGTGAGAGTATGGATTTCTAACCACTGGATCACCAGGGAAAATAATATTTTAAGACTAAGTAAACCATTGCTGAGCCAAGTAACAGGGTGGGACTTGATCTTGGAGGTTAGAAATGGAGGAAGATGTTTATTTTTTATTTTATATCTTTATTTTCTGGTTGAAAATTTTATGCAAACACAAATTATATTTATAATTTTAAAATTAATGGCACCTAATTAGCAATCAAAAGAAGTCTCAGAACCATGGATATTTGGAATTTACAAATCAAATTTAAGTCTTTCTTCCCTGTCCACTTGCCCTTATATGTATAAAAAGATGCATTTTAATAAGACTGGTAAATGCAGGGAAATTTTTGAACTCTCTTCTCCTACCCCTCACACCACTTCTCATAGGGCTGTTAAAAAGTAATCATGTTCTTCTCCTTAACAAGAAGCTTTTCTGGGGATGCATGAGGAAGAGGTTCAAAAATTCATATTTATTAAAAACACACCTCCCACAAGCTTCACATTGAACTAGGAGCTTAAGAGTTAAATGATTCACAAAACAAAGGCTTTGAATAATAGGATGATTAGAGCAAATTTAGAGGAGTTGGCTATAACTTTTTTGAAAATATGATTTGTGCCCACTGGTGGGTGGGGCAAGAAAGAGGTTATTTAGGCTTTTTTTTCTTTCTTTTTTACAAAATAGGTACAATGGCCATGAGTCAGAGGGAAGGAGGGGAAGGTAGAAATTCGGTAACTCTACGTCTGGAACCATATTATTTGAAGGATCCCAAAGTGATGGTTAGAAATGCAAATTTCTAGAGCCCAACTTCAGTCCATTTAATCAGACTTTCTAGAGGTGTGGCCTGAGAATTTGCATTTAGGTCAAAATTTTCAAGTGAATTTATGCACACTAAAGTTTTAGAGTTTCTCCTGTAAAGAGTATTCAGATACTGAAGAATAAATCGTATCTGGAGTCAGATGTAATCTTCTTACATTAATTTTTCTCTTTAGAATTCTAGGAAGGTGGTAAGGTCC
Source organism: Bos mutus (assembly GCF_027580195.1). NCBI lineage: Eukaryota > Metazoa > Chordata > Mammalia > Artiodactyla > Bovidae > Bos > Bos mutus. The sequence continues at coordinate 62,883,800 of NC_091625.1, read as the reverse complement.
CATATCAAGCACTGCACTAGATGACAGTGAGTGAACTCATGGTGAAGAAATTGAGAAAAGATTCGATTATGTTAAAAAACAATCGGACTGGAAATTTAGAATCTCTTGCTGCTGCTGCTGCTAAGTTGCTTCAGTTGTGTCCAACTCTGTGCGACCCCATAGACGGCAGCCCACCAGAGCAGATGATTAAAAAAAACAATATTGTGACAAAATGTAAGAGCAAAGACAAAATTAAATCAGATCTAAAGCACAGTTTGTTAACGAGAAAGCTAGAGCCTGCGTTTTTGCAGTTCATCTGATATAGTGTAACAACTGAACATCCATCTTGCCATCTTTTGATTCTACTTGCCATAACTTTTGATTATAGATAATTTGGTTGACAAAACACGAATTCCCCAAAATATTTGAAAGGCAGCTGCAAATAGGTTCTTAGAGGTGTGCTGTGCTAAGTCGCTCACTTGTGCCTGACTCTGTGACCCCATTGACTGTAGCCTCCCAGGCTCCTCTGTCCATGGAGATTCTCCAGGCAAGTATACTGGAATGGGTTGCCATACATTTTTCGAGGGGATCTTCCCAACCCAGGTATCGAACCCAGGTCTTCCACATTGCAGGCAGATTCTTTACCATCTGGAGAAGAGCATGGCAACCCACTCCAATATCCTTACTTTAGTTCAGTTCAGTCACTCAGTCATGTCTGACTCTTTGCAACTCCATGGGCTGCAGCATGCCAGGCCTCCCTGTCCTTCACCAACACCCGGAGCTTGCGCAAACTCATATCCATCTAGTCAGTGATGCCATCCAACCATCTCATCCTCTGTCATCCCCTTCTCCTTCCTGCTTCAATCATTCTCAGCATCAGGATCTTTTCCAATGAGTCAGTCCTTTGCATCAGGTGGCCAAAGTATTGGGGTTTCAGCTTCAGCATCAGTCCTTCCAATGAATATTCAGGACTGATTTCCTTTAGGATGGACTGGTTGGATCTCCTTGTAGTCCAAGGGACTCTCAAGAGTCTTCTCCAACACCACAGTTCAAAAGCATCAATTCTTCAGTGCTCAGCTTTCTTTAGGGTCCAACTGTCTTATCATGTATGGATAAGACTAGTCATCTAGTCTAGTTGACTAGACGGACATTTGTTGGTAAATAATGTCTCTGCTTTTTAATTCGCTGTCTAGGTTGGTCATAACTTTTCTTCCAAGGAGCAAGTGTCTTTTAATTTCATGGCTTCAGCCACCATTTGCAGTGATTTTGGAGCCCCCCAAAATAAAGTCTCTTACTGTTTCCCCATCTATTTGGCATCAAGTGATGGAACTGGATGCCATGATCTTAGTTTTCTGAATATTGAGTTTTAAGCTAACTTTTTCACTCTCTTCTTTCATTTTCATCAAGAGGCTCTTCAGCTCTTCTTCACTTTCTTTTTTTGTTTGTTTCAGTTTTTTTTTTTTTTTTACAGGAAATAGCATTTATTGGTGAGCATGATTAAGGAGGAGACAGCGCTGATGCTCATGAGTGCAGGGCCCGCCATTTGTCCAGGAGACCACGATTAGAGATGTATTTGACCCCACAGCTGTCCAGGATGAGTCGCTTTTCTGCCACAAGGTTTTCAAATTCATCTGTGTTGAACTTGGTAAATCCCCACTTCTTGGAGATGTGGATGTTCTGGCGGCCAGGGAACTTGAACTTTGCCCGGTGGAGGGCTTCAATCATATGCTCCTTGTTCTGCAGCTTGATGCGGATGGACATTATGACCTGGCCAATGTGGGCCCTGGCCACTATGCCCTGGGGCTTTCCAAAGGCACCACACATACCTGTCTGGAGTCTATCGGCTCCAGTGCAAGACAACGTCTTGTTGACGCAGATGACATGAAAGAAGTCGAGCCACACTCGGATGTGAAAACCATCTTTGCCACAGCTTTTCACCATGTGCTTGTTGGCACAAATATAGGCAGCCTCCAGGGCTTCAGAGGAGAGCTGCTCATACTCATATGACACCATGTGGCCCCAGAGTGGGAACTCATCCACTTTGGCTTGCTTACGCCCCAAGTCAAAGATGCAGATCTTAGCATCAGGGACACCTCAACAGAAGCAGGACTTTGGGTACAGCTTGTTCTTCCAATACCCGTAACACCGGGTGGGGAGACAGCCCATGGCGACACCAGGATCTTCAGTGGCATGCTGAAGGGAAAGAGCTCTTCTTCACTTTCTGCCATAAGGGTGGTGTCATCTCCGTATCTGAGGTTATTGATATTTCTCCTGGCAATCTTGATTCCAGCTAATGCCTCATCCAGCCCAGAATTTCTCATAAAGTATTCTGCATATAAGTTAAATAAGCATGGGGACAATATACAGCCTTGATGTACTCCTTTACCTATTTAGAACCAGTGTGTTGTTCCATGTCCACTTCTGTTTCTTCTTGGCCTGCATAAACATTTCTCAGGAGGCAGGTTAGGTGGTCTGGTATTTCCATCTCTTTAAGAATTTTCCACAGTTTGTCGTGATCTACACAGTCAAAGGCTTTGGCATAGTCAATAAAGCAAAAGTAGAGACTTTTCTTGGAGAAGGCAATGGCAACCCACTCTAGTACTCTTGCCTGGAGAATCCCGTGGACGGAGGAGCCTGGTAGGCTGCAGTCCATGGGGTCGCTAAGAGTTGGACACAACTGAGCAATTTCACTTTTCACTTTCATGCATTGGAGAAGGAAATGGCAACCCACTCCAGTGTTCTTGCCTGGAGAATCCCAGGGACGGGGGAGCCTGGTGGGCTGCCGTCTCTGGGGTCACACAGAGTCGGACACGACTGAAGCGACTTCGCAGCAGCAGCAGATGATACTTTTCTGGAACTGTCTTGCTTTTTCCATGATCCAACAGATGTTGGCAATTTGATCTTTGGCTCCTCTGCCTTTTCTAAAGCCAGCTTGAACATCTGGAAGTTCATGGTTCATGTACTGTTGAAGCCTAGTTTGGAGAATTTTGAGCATTACTTTATTAGCGTGTGAGATGAGTGCAATTGTGCGGTAGTTTGAGCATTCTTTGGCACTGCCTTTCTTTGGGATTGGAATGAAAACTGACCTTTTCCAGTCCTGTGGCCACTGCTGAGTTTTCCAGTATCCCAGTTTGCTGGCATATTGAGTGCAGCACTTTCACAGCATCATCTTTTAGGATTTGAGATAGCTCAACTGGAATTCCATCACCTCACTAGCTTTATTCATAGTGATGCTTCCTAAGGCCCACTTGACTTTGCATTCCAGGATGTCTGGCTCTAGGTGAGTGTTCACACCATTACAATGTGGTTATCTGGGTCATGAAGATCTTTTTTGTATAGTTTTTCTGTGTATTCTTGCCACTTTTTCTTAATATCTTCTGCTTCTGTTAGGTCCATACCATTTCTGTCCTTTATTGTGCCCATCTTTGCATGAAATGTTCCCTTGGTATATCTTACTTTCTTGAAGAGATCTCTAGTCTTTCCCATTCTATTATTTTCCTCTATTTCTTTGCACTGATCATTGAGGAAGGCTTTTTTTAATCTCTCCTTCCTATTCTTTGGAACTCTGTATTAAAATGGGTATATCTTTCCTTTTCTTCTTTGCCTTTCACTTCTCTTCTCTCAGCTATTTGTAAGTCCTCCTCAGACAACCATTTTGCCTTTTTGCCTTTCTTTTTCTTGGGAATGGTTGTGATCACTGCCTCTGGTACAATGCCATGAACCCCCATCCAAAGTTCTTCAGGGACTCTGTCTATCAGATCTAATCCCTTGAATCTATTTGTCACTTCCACTGTATAATCATAAGGGATTTTGTTTAGGTCATATCTAAATGCCTGAAGTGAAGTGAAGTCACTCAGTCATGTCCAACTCGACCCCATGGACTGTAGCCTACCAAGCTCCTCAGTCCATGGAATTCTCTAGGCAAGAGTACTGGACTGGGTTGCCATTTCCTTCTCCAGGGGATCTTCCCAAACCAGGGATTGAACCCGGGTCTGCCACACTGTAGGCAGACACTTTACCGTCTGAGCCACCATTCTTGCTTACAGAATGGACATAGGAGCCTGCTGGGCTATAGTCCATAGGGTTGCAAAGAGCTGGACACGACTGAAGCAACTTAGCATGCACACAGTGTTGAGAGAGGACCATTACTCAGTCTGTAAAGTCTAGGATATTTTTGATAATATGAGGATAAGTATAAATCCATTACCTATGACCGCCCAAAATGAATTGAATTTAGTTCAATGGGCATTTATTGACTGCTCATTTTTACCTTAAAATGTGTCAAGGAATATTAGAGAAGGGAGCCTGGATATAAGACACAATCTCTACCCTCAAAGGGCTTACAGGCTCATGAGCATAGACTGTAATAAAAAGCAAGATAAGGGATTTAAAATCAAAATGCAGTAAATAATAGATTGAAGCTATAGGAGTATTGAAGAGTGGTTATTTCTGTATGGAAAGTGGGGAGGGGGGGCGGTGCATGTGAACTAAGGGAAAGCAGAACAAATCAGTCAACTCTACTTTGGTGACAGATATATCCAGACTTTTACTCCACTACCAAGATAAAGGAAGACTTATCAGAGGAGCCCTGATTACAGAGGGTGTGGTTGAGAGAATGAGGATGTGGAGAGAGGAATCATGAGTAAATGAACATTTTTGTAAAGGTGTGATAGAGGGTAAGCACCTAGTGGGAGTGATCTGGTCCAGTGTATGAACAGAATATTAAACACTCAAATTGACATTATTATTAGTTGTTATATTGAAGAATATACCTGTACGAATCACAGAAATCAGCAAAACTCCTAAGAAGTTGATGTCCTAAAATAGTAAAAGAAACCTGTGCATTTCCAAGTTCATCACACTTTGACAGACCTGTTTTTAAAAATCCAGATACCACAAAAGTGATATTCTTTCATGGATTTTCAATGAGGTAAAGGAAATGCAATGATTAATACTTAGAAATAAGAAAAATGCACTTTTTATATTGCCTTTCTAAAGGCAATTTCTATATTTCTTCTCTGGACAGACACTGTGAATCAACACAAGCATTCCCTGAGACAGCATAGACCACATTTATGATTTCAAGATTTTATTTTGCTTTATCTTGCCATTTTTTTTCACCTAGGTTAATATGTTTGAATAATTGAGGCTTTTTTTCTTTAGAATGCTATTACTCTTTCTCACCTGCACTGGGCTTTTCCTCGTGGAAAGAAAGACAAATCCAAATAGGCAATACAAATATCCCTCTTCATTAACTACTTTTTCATTTAAATATATCCCCTGGAGAGGGAATGGCTACCCACTCCAGTATTCTTGCCTGGAGAATCCCATGGACAGAGGAGCCTGGTGGGCTATGGTTCACGGACTGAGCAACTAACACTTTCACTTTTTCACTTTCATTTAAATATATATGCTATCTTCCTTCTGGGAAGAATTCAAGGACTCGAAGTAATCCCTTTAAATGCGGGCCCAGCGTTCCCGGTGCCTTTGGCATCGTTTCAGTGTGCGGCACAGCACCTGCCTGTTGTTTTCAACTTTGGACTCCACTCTCTGCTGTCTCATGAAAAATGTTTTCCTCGGAAAAGTGTGGTGTGTTTTTTACCGATTCCAAGAGACCGTCAACCCATGCTCCTTCTTTGTGTCTGCACACAATGAGTGATTCCCAGACTCCGGGCGGCGTGGGGTGGGGAGCGGGGGATACTTTCTACCGGACCGATCCCCAGACAGACTCCAGCCCTCACCTCAGAGATTCAGAAGGCGGCCTGTCGGGCCTGGCGGCCCAGCCCCTCGGAGAAGAGCAGGTAGAGCCCACCGGAGACCCAGCAGCCGTGCCCGCGTCTGGGCCTCCGCACGACAAACTCTAGCATCCCCGCCGCTCCCTTGAGAGGCTCCAGCATCCCTCGGCCTGGAGATCCCGGGCGGTCGCGACTCCTGAGCCAGGATCCACAGTGGTTCCGCGGACTCGATCCGCAGGGCTGGGTGGAAGAGCCGCGCCGCCAGATGTCCGGGCTGCGGCTGCTAAGCGCCGGCCTCCGGGCAGCGAGCTCCCTGCCGCGGAGTGGGGACCCGAGGACAAGGCTAGCCGAGCGGATCGGAGGCAACCTCAGTCCGGCTCCAGCCCCATGCACCTTTCCGGTCGCCCCAGGAGAAAGCCGGGGAAGGGAGAAAGGGCGGCGGGAGGGCGGCGTGCCCTCCTCCCTCTGCTGCCCGCGGGCTCTCCCAGCTTGCCGGGATTGCTCTGCGCCCTGGGGGCCTCAGCCCTGAGCCATCCGCCGCGCCAGCCGCAGCCCGGGCGCGGCCTTCTGGCTCTGTTAGCAGGCACAGCCCCACGCCCTTCCGGATCCCAGGCTCTGCTATTTCAAGAATTTTAGGGGGGAAAATGTGCACTGGCGAGGTGGGGGCCCACGCAGCCTGGGAAACTCGTGAAGCAGGCTGGCAGGCGCGGCCTGGATGCAGTGACCTCTGCCCCCTAAGGGTGTCCCCAGCTTTGCTGATCGCAGGGGTGGAGTGGTGGTTTTTTTCTGTCTCCCAAATTTACTCTGAAATCGAGTCTCTGGTGAGTGAAGGTCCACATGATTATATCACGTCCATAGCAGTCGCGCTGTGTCCTATATGGGTACGGGGTACTCGCGACGCAGACACTGAGGTCCCCAGAGACGCTGAGTCTCTCGGCCCCAGGGCTTATGCTTGTTTTCTGGATGGAACAGGCCTCCGAATTCCTCCAGGAACGTCTCAGTAAGTAGGGGTGGGTGTGCGTGTGTGTGCAGTGATTCCTATGACCTCACAGGTGTGTTATTAATATAAGACCAAATAGACTTAAGTGCAATAATACATCGTGTACTTGTAGATACCTTTTTGAATAGATAATGAAATTTCTGCGATCTTGAAGATCAACTCGTCAAAGCATAGTATTTCCAGTCCTCGTTTAATTAAAAAACCTGCATTCTGTAGAGATTCGATGGATGTGTCTAGCTAGCACCTTTGGAGTTCCAAATTGAATCTCCATTCATTTTCACAATGGAACACTTGTCAGAGAAACTGCCATAGCAGGTTACTCTTCCTCAAAACTGTAAGCTGCCTCCAGACAGGGATAGTTTTCATTCATCTTTGATTTTCCCCTGCGCAAAAGTACTCAATAAATGATTGTTAAATGATTACACCACACCCTCCAATCCTTACATGTTCTATAAATTCTAAAGGAGGAATGTAGGAATGGGGCGGGGGGGGGGGGGATGAAAGATACCAAATAAAAGTGAACGATTTAGTAGTCCAAGTTGGGGCACATTTGCAAGACAGTGATAATGCTTAGAATCAATTTGTTAATCAAATCTTTTTGGTTTTAGGACTATCATGGGCAGGAAGTGGAAATGATCCACATTCTCCGGCTTTTTTTTTATGCCAATAAGTGGATACATTTCTTTGGGATATATTTTGCTTTCTTCTCTTTTTTTTTTCTTTCTTTCTATATATTAGGTGTGGTGTAAGCCATTATACTTGAAAGTATGCCTTGCTGGCTTTTGAAACCTTAGATGTTTTGGATTTACTGGTAGCTAATCTCATATTTCTCACTTTTTATATTTTCACTGGCATCCTACCATAACATACATTGGCGAAATCTGGTTTAGATACCTAAAATACTTCACTTGGGCACATGACCTACAAATACTAAAATCCATTAGCTGCCTTTATTGTTGCTTTTTAGCTCTCAATGATACTTTTGTATCTTTGTTCCTTAGCCTTTGAGTGTACTCCACAGACTTTTCTATTCCTAAATATCTGAAGAACCTGTGTTGTTAATAGGTAATATCAGCACACACATACTGTATTATTATTTAGCTGATAATAATTTTCATAAAGGATTCATTTTGTGCCCACTCATATAATGGCAGTTAAACATTGCCATCACTGATGCATTATAAAACATTCATTCTGGACAACACACTGTCTAGAATGTTTTCTACTAATACTAGAAATCTCTAGATACCTCATCACTATCATTGTTTCTGAATTTCTGTAGACCAGTTGTAAGGAAGATAAGCCTTTTGTCTAATTTTAGACTACTAAAAAATATTTGTTTTAGTCTGAACTTTAGGCTTAAGCACTTGAATTTTTGTACTACTTTTACTGTTTTGTTCAAGTGCCAAGTATCCATTCTTCTCAGGTTGTAAATAAAATATGGTTCAGAATACCATCTCTATTTGCAGCGCCAGGAAAAACTGCTGTTAAACTTATAACTCGATAACCTTATTCTTTTAGCAATTTTACCTCCGTTGTGATTTTTAATGAAGTCCTTATTGCTTTTTTTTTTTTTTTTTTTTCCTTGACCTACTTTCAAGAGCTTTCATATACAACGTGTTTTCAGTGATGGTGATTTCTGTAGTGTGTAGGAGAGTCTTAAATCGCGGTGGAACAGATTAGTTGGCTATCATTTATTCCATAAATGTCTTCGTGGTTTCAAATCACCTGGTTCCAACGTCCACAGTTTCACAGTCTGTAATCTTTTAAGCTCTGCTTTTCATGGGTTTGCTCCGTTCTCCAAACTGAGGACTGACTGGACCTCATTCTGCTGTGATCCAATTGTTACTTTTCTTTGTTGCCTCCACCCCCTAGAGATTGTATTTTCAAGGGAGATGCGTTCTTGGGGCTGCAGAGGAGAGTGGGACGAGATCTGGTACCTCAGGCAATAGGAGGAGATCCCTCCTTCGCATGCCGGTGAAAAGCTGGGGACAATTTTGACAGTTCAGTCTCGCTTTTGCTCTCGGGCTTGTGGTCCATGGGTCGGTTTTACCTGCTCCCACTTCGCCTGCCTCTGGCCTGCCTTCGGGCCAATAGCAAATGCAGCCCTTACTCCACCCCACCCAGAGCGCTCCCTCACCCGTTCTCTTGGGGAACTGGGGCATGTGTCCGTAGAAGACTTCGGGGACTGGGGAAAGCCACGCCGGGATTCGGACGCTCGAAAGGGCAGCCCCTCCCTAAGCTTTTCCCCGCGTCGCGGCACCCACGTGACCGAGAACAGGCCTCCACCGGCCCGCCCCTTTCGTCCGCTGCTGCCCACTTCCCGCTCGCGGTAAGTAAACCGCGGTTTTCCGCACCGCCCAACCCCGCCCTCCTCCTTTCCCCTTCCCTTCACCTCCCTCCGGCTCCCTCTCACCACTCTACCCGCCCCCATCCTCCCCACCGGGCCCTTTGTACGTGCTCGGCGGCGTGCGAGCGCGCCCGGCACGTGACCCCGCCGAACGTGGCATTGTGTTATCACGTGACCCAGGTGCGTACGCGACGGAGCGGGGTGTGAAGATGGCGGACGAAGAGGCCGAGCAGGAGAGGTTGAGTCGCGGCGGAGGCGGCTGCGCCGCGGAGCTGCAGCGCCTAGGCGAGCGGCTCCAGGAGCTGGAGCGGCAGCTGCGGGAGAGCCGGGTGCCGGCCGTGGAGGCGGCCACGGAGTACTGTCAGCAGCTGTGCCAGGTGAGGGCGCCTGGGGTCCCCTCCCCCTTTCCCCCTGCTAGAGGGGGAAGAGGGCGAGCGAGCGCCTGGCGGCCGAGCGGTGGTCGGCGCTGCCTTGGCATCGTCGGCGCCGCCGCCCTGGCGGGAGCGGCGAGTACCAGGAAGACGCCTTTGTGTGGTTGCCGTTGTGGCGGTTGTTGTCGGCTGGGGGAAGGGAGTTGTGGTCAGGATGGAAAATCCCCCCTCCTCTTTCCTTCCCCGAACTCGGGACTGCGCGGTCCCCGAGACCGAGAGATGCAGACGGCGAGGTCTGGAGCCCTCCCCTCTGTGGGAGAGGGTAAGCGTGGAATGGAGGCCAGGTTCGCTTCCTCCTCTTATTGTGCACTGGGGATTACCGCGCCCCGCGCCTCTGCGCCCCTGCTTCCCACTCCGACGGGCCTGCGCCCCCACTGGTTTGATTCCTTTGCCTCCGCTAGCTTGCTTTCATCCGTCCCGCCCCCCGGTCCCGTTCTCGCTGTCTCCCGGCCTTTGTTGTTCGAGTTTCGCTTTAGGACTGAAGGGGCCTTTGTTGATGTTCCGAGGAGCAGTCCCCGCCGACCCCTTCTAGCCTGCGATACCTTCGGGGGTAGGGGGGCGGAGATTGTCCCCTCCTGCCTTTACTTGCTAGGAGCCCCGCTTCCATGGTAGAGGTTGCTCTCCTCGGCGGAGGAAAGCTGTGTGTGTATCCTAGGGTCGAATGTCTCTATGGGGTGGTTCTCCAGAGTCCGGTTCTCTTTTGCTTTCACCCTTGGAGGAGTGTGTTTTCCTCTCTGCCCTTCCTCCCTCGTCTACCCACCCCCTATCACTTAGAGCCGTCCCTGTTTGGCCTCCCGGTGGAACGGAGATGATTATGTGGACCCGTGCTCAGGTCAGTTTCAGGCCTTACCCCTTTTTTTTTTTGCAACAAGGACACTGCTTTCCAGTAACTGCGTTCTAACCAGAATTTGGAATGTTAATAGCACTGTTTGATAGAAATCGGGGAGTTTGTGTCTACATTTGGACTTGATTACATACCCTCCAGTTAAGTTTGAATTTCAAGGTGCTGCTGCTGGCTATGGTGAAAATTTTGGTTAGATTATTTTCTTGAGGAAGCAAAAGAATTTATACGGGTCGCATTTCGAGTTAGCTTGTGAACACATTATAGAGAAGTTGTTTCGGAAAGATACTTAACTTAAGGTGGAACAATGGTGGGCCGTTTTAGCATATCAGAGTCATCACATTTTCACTTAATTTTTAGCCTCCACGTTCTGAAATCTTTACAAGATCAGGGATACTTGATACCATACTCAAAATTCTCCATTGTTGTTTGCACCTTGTTGTCACAGATTATTTGATAGTGGTTCATTTTCTTGAAACAAGCAAACCAAAAACAACTTTGTGAGACCGCAAGATGACTTTCTGGGAATAAATGCTATGTGAAAGCCACCCTGTTAAAGTAATATAGGTCTGGTGAATACCTATGGCATAATTAGAGATTATGTCATTCCTTTGAATCCTAGGTTTAAAGAATTGTTGAAATTTACTAATTTCACTATCCTGACTGTAACCACTCATTCCTAATTGGCCTTGTAGATATTAAAGTTTACTTAGATTTTTTCTTTTAAAAAGCCACAAAACTTTAGTAAGATATGCATAAAAAGAGCTCTTTCATTTGTAAGTGAAGTTAGCTTTTTAGTCCGTGAAAAGTGTATCTTAGCTGAAAGACATTTTTCAGGTAGCAGTTCCCACTGATGGATTTAAGGCTGATTACTGTAAATACTCTTGACCAGCTGTAATTATAAGCAGAATTAATAATTCTGGGAAAGTGAAGTCTCATGCAAGTCGGTCTTCATCTGGAGGGTGTGCAGCATAGAGAGTTGTCACTTTAAAATGATTTTTCATGTATGAAGCAGTCTTCCTTTTTTGTCAACATGAAAGAAATTTCCTGTAGCAGTTTTAAGTGTTCAGTCTTAAAACATGTACTTTGTTTATACTGACCAGTGCTACTTGAAATAGTAATAAAACAAATGCTGGGTTTGTGAATTTCAAAAATAATGAAGTATTGCAGGCACTAAAATCCCGCAATAATGTAACTGCATTTAAAAGTGGTCTCCATTATTTGAATATGAGGGTGTATCTGATGTTTCAGATCCGCTATAGAACATTTTCTTTATGTGTGTGTGTATATATATTTGGTTACCTGTTTGGTCTTGCCAGATGGGAGGTAACTGGAAACAATTGTTTCTTTAAAATTGTATCATAGCCGTTGTTACTTAATATTTCAGATAGGAATTGAGCAGAACAATGGTTAACAAACAATTACAGAATTTATTAGAGCGGTCTAAAAACAGTGCTAGAAATACTAGGAGCTAGAAATTGCATCTACCTTTATTATTTAGCTTTTTCTCTCAGGTTTCCATGTAAAACTGGGATATTCACATGCTTCAGGAATGCAAAGATGAATAAATATTTGTCAGAGTTAGTGTGCTTCAGAGTTAACATTCTCTGAGTGTTGATGCTTAGTGCTTGTGTAATCCTCATTGTTGCATTTATTTTAAAATACAACTTAGTTTATATCCTGAATTTTTTACCTCAACAAAAGGTGAATTCTGGAGAATGAAGTGAAACCAACAGAAATAAAGTTGCTTACTCTTTTCTGTTACAGATTTTTCTTTCTTTTTGAATGAGGTATAGGAGAGTAACAGATTTCTTGAGTTCTGAGAACTCTTTCATTTCTAAAATAGAAATGAAAAATGTTTAAGTTCTTCTTATTGTTAACAGTATTGTTTTGCTCTTTATATTGGGTTGCTTCCTGGAAGCATGCCTCACTTTTACATGAGCATTTGCTTTAAGCTTAAAAGGAAAAGGAGGGGAAGATGGTAGAGGATGGGTACATGGGAGTGTCAGTAAAGAAAAATCTTAGATTTCTTTATATCTTTATAAGCTAGTTGTAATCTGGATAATGCTTACTTTTTAAAAAACCAAATTAGAATAAAAATATCTGTTATCATTATTATATATAAAAACTGATTGTAGTTGGGACTTGGGACTCTTTATTGTATTAGACTAGACCAGCATTCACTCACGCATTCACCATTATTATTGAATACCCGCACCGTGGACCAGGTAACCATGAGTGTGGTCCTTGGTCACAAGGATTCTACAGTCTCTGGAGAAAGACAAATAATTGCAGCAAAGTGTGATTTATATCTTTTATACGAAACACTGTTTATTTGGAAGTTTCAGCAAAGGCATTCCAGTAGAAGAATTGTTCTGAAAGGATTTTAAAATGACTGTTCATTTAAAAAGTTATGCCATTGTAATAGTTGAAGAATGAGTTGTTGGAGCATGGTGTCTGTTGACAGCATTATATACTGGACTGGATGACTGCTTGATGAATGAGTAATGACTGTTTTTTGGTTATTATCAAAACTGATGACCATTTTTAAATTTTTTTTTAAATTTTATTTATTTGGCTGCGCCAGGTTCAGTTGTGATATGAGATCTTCAATCTTCATTGCTACATGTGGGGTACTTAGTTGTGGCATGCAGGATCTAGTTCTTGAGTTGGGAGTGTGGAATCTTAGCCAGCGGACCACTAGGGAAGTCCCTAATAATTATTTTTAAAGGTGGAATTGCTGTTGTGGAAATTCAGTTGCATATCATACACACACACACACACACATATCTCATACCTTTGTTCATACCATAATTCATATAAGCAGTGCTTCTCAACTAGGCATAGTGCTTTTCCCACTGCATTTCTCCCTTCAAGGACATTTGGAAATATGTGGGTCAGTTGTTTGGTTACTCCAGTGACTGGGGTTGTGGTAACTGGCCTTTAGTGCTCATGGGCCATGGATGCTACATTTTCTGAAGTCACCAAGACAGTTGCACACCATTGAAATGTACCGCTTTGCCTAAAGACCCACAGTTCCCTTTTGAGAAACAGTGGCAAGAAAGAAAAGGAATATATTCATGTTTTTGGTTGTTATATTCTTTTTACATTAATATATAGGTATATTAGGCTTTCCTGCTGGCTCAGACAATAAAGAAACCACTTGCAATGCTGGAGACCTGGGTTTGATCCCTGGGTTGGGAAGATCTCCTGAAGGAGGGCATGGCAACCCACTCCAGTATTCTTGCCTGGAGAATCCCCCATGGACAGAGGAGCCTGGCAGGCTACAGCCCACGGGATTGCAGAGTTAGATATGACTGAGCAACTAGGCACATAGGTATATTAAGAAATGTAGTTAATCTGGAACAGATCCAGGCCAGAGCTTTTTGACCGTTGTGTAAGTGCACACTGAGCTTCAGTGCACATTGAACGTGAGCATTTCTACTTTCTTAGCACAGATTACAAGCAATTACTTAAACGGTAAAGCATCTGCCTACAATGCGGAAGACCTGGGTTTGATCCCTGGGTCAGGAATATCCTCTGGAGAAGGAAATGGCAACCCACTCCAGTACCCTTGCCTGGAAAATCCCATGGACGGAGGAATGTGGTAGACTACAGTCCACGGGGTCACAAAGAGTCGGACGCGACTGAGTGACTTTCACTTCACTTCACTTAAACAATTACTCAAACAATTCACTTTTACTAGGTTAAAAAAGGTGACAAATTCAGCATACTTAGTTGACCTGATTAAAGCAGAGATTTGACCTTTTGATATCACTGAAATTCTGTGCTTATAAGATGATACAGGAGACTAGTAAGATGTAAACAAATAAGATTTAAATATCACTTTAGGTACATCCTTGGCGGTCCAGTGGTTAGATTTCTGCTTCCACTGCAGGGGGCGTGAGAGTCAATCCCTGGTCTCATAGGTGAGCTAGGATCTCACATGCCAAGTGGCAAAGCATTGTTCCCTCCCCACCCCACCTCCCCAAAAAAGAAAAGATTTAAATGTCACTTCAAGATGACAGTTGAAGAGAGTCAAAAGGCTGTGTATCACTAATATACTTGCTTTATTTTTTATTCTCTTTTTAAATTGAAAATGTGGTATGTTAAAATGATTTTTTAAAAGACGAACACTGAAAACTTGATCTCCTTCCCACCCTAGGTGTCCAGTCACCTTCCACAAAGACAGTCCCTTAATAGTATTTTATGGATCTTTCCAGAAATGCCATTTACTCTTTTAAGAAAAAATTTAAAAATGAAGGCATAGTGTACAGTCCATCTTTGTTTCACAAAAAAAAAAAAAAAAAAAGGTATCTGAGAGCATTTTGTAGCTGCACGTGTAAACCTGTGGCTTTCTGTTTTAAATTGTATATTGATTCTAGTCTGTGTCTTAATCAGTTAATTGTTGGTGATTATTTAAAAGAATAATTTAATTTCACCTGCAGTAGTTTCAGTAGAATTCAAAATAGGTAGTAAGCACCTCAGCCTGGGGTATCAGAAGGCTTTATTGAAGAGATGGGATTTGACTTAGACCTTAATGCCTTTATTAAAACTATGTTTAGTGCCTTATTGGTGTAAGAAACAAAAATGAAATTAAAACTGTTGAGAGCTACTCAGTTAAAATTGTGCAGTTACAGTATATCTTTGTATATGTTTCTTTCATCTATTTGATACAAGTTGATTCTTTTGTCTGCATGTTTTGCTTCCTTTTAATTGTAGTGGCAAGAATTTTGAAAATTCTTAAAGTTCTCCTTGAGAAACCAGACTTGATTGATAGAGACTATCTTAATTTGTAGGTCACTTCAAATCAGAAGAAAAGATGGCTTGCTTGTTAATTAGTGATAATTACTTTAGGTATTGAGGGAGTAATAAGTCATTTAAACTTCAAAAGTTTAGGTAATGCTCAGGGGAAATAATTTAAGTGTTCATAATTAGAATGATTGCATGCTAGAGACATTAAATTCCGCTTTCCAGAATATACTTTTACCAGTTTTAGCAAAGGAAAGCTTTACCAAATTTTGCTTGTCTCCTTCTTAACACTTTTTGGTCCTAACTTAAAATAGGGGAAGGGAAGATGTATTCTGCAGTTGCTATTCATAATATTTTATATTACTAACTTGCAAAACCAAGGATTTTTAAAAATACATGGTCTTAACTATGAAACTGCCGCTGCACTTACTTTCCTTGAGATTCTTTCAAAGTTGAGAAATTACATTATTTTTCTCAACTCCCACACAAATTCAGTTCATAAAATTAACCAACCAATATGTGAGTAGCCTTGCTTCTAAAATGGAAAGTTTACTTATTATTAATGTGTTTGTCAGATACCCTGTGTAACTTTTAACTATGTATTTTCCAGGAGAGTCTCTTGATTCATTGTTTATCTTTTAGCACTTAGAGTTGCACAGTGCACCTCATTAGAAAAAATGTTACCTTTCTCGCCTTACCTATATTTAGCCAAGATTTGTTAAAATTCAATCAATTACATATATATTTTTAAATTTATTTTAAACAAATATTTAAATTCCTCTTATGTGGGAGCACTAAGAGAGCTATGGAGACTTGTAGCATAGAGTTTACAAGATCTGGCACATATATTCATAGTTAAGTAATACTATTAGATAGTAAAGTACCTGGTGATACAGTAAATAGAGTGTGAATTAAGAAAAACTAGATGGAAATGGCAACCCCACTCCAGTGTTCTTGCTTGGAAAATCCCAGGGACGGGGGAGCCTGGTGTGGTGCCGTCTATGGGGTCGCACAGAGTCGGACACGACTGGAGCAACTTAGCAGCAGCAGCAGAGCATTTTGA
Source organism: Bos mutus (assembly GCF_027580195.1). Taxonomy (NCBI): domain Eukaryota; kingdom Metazoa; phylum Chordata; class Mammalia; order Artiodactyla; family Bovidae; genus Bos; species Bos mutus. The sequence goes on along the minus strand of NC_091625.1, from coordinate 62,867,649 downwards.
AATTACTTAAATTAACTAAAAATTGAACAGGAAAGGAAAGCACTGTTTATGTTGGGTCTTAAATGTGGGTAACTAATGTTAGAAGGATGAGAATAAACCTCAGAGAACTGGAACAACTTTGGCATCTTGGAGAAAACGTCAGGGGCTGAGATGAAAAATAGGATAGAAAAGGTAGATTAGAACCAGCTTAAGGGTGTAAGATCCAAACCAAGGACTTTTAACTGATCTTTGTAAGTATAGATGATGTATAGTTACCGTTTTCTGAAGACTTGCGCTTCCAAGTTTGAGGTCCTGGCATATTTAGAAGTTCAGAATCTTACAGCCTTTTTTTTTTTTTTGAAATATCCTGTATCAGTTAATGCCAGGTAACTACTCAACTACAGTGGTGCTAAAAGAGTAGCCCGTTTTTATTATTGTTATCAAGTTTATGGGTCTGATGGATAGTTCTGCAGTCAGCTGGTTGGTTGTCTGAACTGAATGATCCCAGATGATCCCACTCATGTCTTGCGGTTGGTAGTTTGGTTGAGGAGCCCCAGTTAAGTTGGCTAGTCTCTGCTCCACTCTTACCCTCTACCCTCTAGTGAGGTAGCCTCAATTTCTTCACTTTGCAGCAGGAATGCCAGTTCCCTCAAACAACTGCTTTCCAAGCTTCTGATTGTGTCATCACCCACTGGCTCAACAAGTAGTCAAAATCAGCCTCTTTGGGTATAGGGAGATGTGATTTTTCAGGGACCAATTTTATAACAATCTGTGACATATCCTGATGGTGTAATCACTCACCTAGAGCCAGACATACTAGAATGTGAAATCAAGTGGGCCTTAGGAAGCATCACTACAAACAAAGCTAGTGAGGTGATGGAATTCCAGTTGAGCTATTTCACATCCTAAAAGATGATGCTGTGAAAGCGCTGCAGTCAATATGCCGGCAAATTTAGAAAACTCAGCAGTGGCCATAGGACTGGAAAAGGTCAGTTTTCTTTCTAATCCCAAAGAAAGGCAGTGCCAAAGAATGTTCAAACTACCACACAATTGCACTCATCTCACATGCTAGCAAAGTGATGCTCAAAATTCTCCAAGCCAGACTTCAACGGTACATGAACCGTGAACTTCCAGATGTTCAAGCTGGTTTTAGAAGAGGCAGAAGAACCAGAGATCAAATTGCCAACATCTGTTGGATCATCGAAAAAGCAAGAGAGTTCCAGAAAAAAACATCTATTTCTGCTTTATTGACTATGCCAAAACCTTTGACTGTGTGGATCACAACAAACCGTGGAAAACTCTTCAAGAGATGGGAATACCAGATCACCTGACCTGCCTCCTGAGAAATCCTTATGCAGGTCAAGAAGCAACAGAACTGGACTTGGAACAACAGACTGGATTCAAATCGGGAAAGGAGTACATCAAGGCTGTATATTGTCACCCTGCTTATTTAATGTATATGCAGAGTACATCATAAGAATGTATGGACTGGATGAAGCACAAGCTGGAATCAAGATTGTCAGGGTCAATAACCTCAGATATGCAGATGACATCACCCTTATGGCAGAAAGCGAAGAAGAGCTAAAGAAAAGAGCCTCCTGATGAAAGTGAAAGAGAGAATGAAAAAGTTGGCTTAAAACTCAACATTCAGAAAACTAAGATCATGGCATCTGGTCCCATCACTTAATGGCAAATAGATGGGGAAACAGTGGAAACAGTGACAGATTTTATTTTGGGAGGCTCCAAAATCACTGCAGATAGGGACTGCAGCCATAAAATTAAGACGCTTGCTCCTTGGAAGAAAAGTTATGACCAACCTAGACAGCTTATTAAAAAACAGAGACATTACTTTGCCAACAAAGGTCCATCTAGTCAAAGCTATGGTTTTTCCAGTAGTCATGTATGTATATGAGAGTTGGATCCTAAAGAAAGCTGAGTGCTGAAGAATTGATGCTTTTGAACTGTGGAGTTGGGAAGACTCTTGAGAGTCCCTTGGACAGCAGGGAAATCAGCCAGTCCATCTGACAGGAAATCAGTCTTGAATATTCATTGGAAGGACTGATGCTGAAGCTGAAACTCCAGTACTTTGGCCACCTGATGTGAAGAACTGACTCATTGGAAAAGACCCTGATGCTGGGAAAGATTGAAGGCGGGAGGAGAAGGGGATGACAGAGGATGAGATGGCTGGATGGCATCACTGACTCAATGGACATGAATTTTAGTAAACTCCGGGATTTGGAGATGGACAGGGAGGCCTGGCATGCTGCAGTCCATGGGGTCGCAAAGAGTTGGACGTGACTGAGCAACTGAATTGAACAGAACGACATATCCCACTTGGGTTTATTCTCCACTGCAATTCCGGGCACTTTTATGGATCAGATTTTTATTCTGTATAGCCCCACCTCTGCTTTCTTCTCACATATATTCTGTGATATTCAAAGATGTTCAAAGATTATTAGATTTTCAAAGCATATCTAATTGCCCCTTTTCTCTCTGGTTGGCAAAAAGCATTTCATTCCTGCTTTCTAATCTCAGTCTCCAAATAGAAAGGCACCCCACCCCATCATTGTACCTTTGAAAAATGTATGGAACAATCTCTCATTTCCCATGGTTCTTTACCTTAATGTTAAACCTAGTCTGTATTTGGTGTTTTGTGTTGTCTCTCTGCCTTACACAATTTAATAATATAGTTATTGTCCTAATGTTTGAACTTATTTTTTCTTAACTGATCAACTTCTTTTAACCTGTCATTCAGTTTGAAATTCTCCTGACATCCTGCTTTTAACCTTCTACCTCAGTGACAGTCCAGTACTCATGACAGTTTTTTTCAGGTTTGTGTTTGCAGAAACTCAAGAGTCTGCAGATTTTAGAGTTACTCAGCTCAGTAAGATGTGACTTTTTTATGGCATCACTTAGTTGTCCACTGAAACAAGATTATCGGACAGAAATACTTACCTTTACTATGTGTAATGCATTCTGTATTCATTTATTATTTTTTGAAAGCTGCTGTTGATTTTGTGATCCACTAATACATCATAACCAACAAATTGGAAAACACTACTTTCGGGGAATTTCTGGGCACAATTCACTAATAAGCACAAACCCAGATAGCCCTTTGTTGTAAGGTGGCCTTCTAGTCTAGTTGATTCAGAACATGCATACATTTTTATTTTAGAGGAGCATCAAAATTAAAATATAATTTAAAATTTCTTATAATGAATGCTAAAAACCCAACATATGTCCAGGGAATTGGTTTGAGAAATGTTGGTACATAGGCTCAAATCCACACTGAAGCTTGAGCCCAGTGATCTCCATGCTTTGTTACTACTTTTTTTTTAACACTTTCACTATTCACCAGGAATTTTCTGCTCCATCTAAATTGTTCATTCCTCATTTAACTGCTTTTGTGACTTTGTTCAAAGGAGCAGTGTTATGCAGTGAAAAGTCAGATGTCTTTTGAGTTCAAATAGGAGGTCTCCAGCAATCCACACAAGGTTTTACTCATACTTTGTCTGGGGTGAGGATGAAGCTTGGCATTAGAGACTAGACCGAACAGATTGAAGAGGAAAAGAATTAATGTTCAATGCAGGCACTATTAGATGCTTTACTAACAGTGAATTGTTTAATCTGAAGACCTATGAGGTCATAGGATTAAGAACTGTTTAGTCTGTTTAAATGTTTGTTTACCCAAATTGCCTCTTAAGATCTCATCTTTGCTATATAATGCTTGTTCATTATGACATTGATTTATCAGAAAATGTTCAGTGTTGTCAGGCATTTGTTTAGGAAGACTGAGCTATGTGGATAAATGGTCAAAATGAAGCAGTTCTTTAAAACATGATTTTCAAATATATGGATAATGTATTCGTGTGGAAGATTTGGCATCCTAGTGATGCCTGACATATAGGCAGTGTTATAGTGTGTGTTCAGTTACCTAGTCATGTCCAGCTCTTTGCAACCCCACGGACTGCAGCACACCAGGCCTCCCTATCCCCTCACCATCTCCAGAAGTTTGGTAGGCAATGTTATTTATGTTCTAAGTTTATCACTCCTAGATACAAGCTTTATTTACTTTTTTTTTTTTTTACTATTATTTATTTGTCCGGATCGGGTCTTAGTTGTAGCATGTGGGATCTTAGGGTATTTGGGCTCAGTAGCCGTCATGCGGCCTTCGTTGCTCTGCGGCATGTAGGATCCTAGATCGAATCTGAGTCCCCTGCATTGGAAGCGCAGAGTCTTAACCACTGGGCTGCCAGGGAAGTCCCAGATTTTACATTTAGAGAGAGGTAATCTAAATTTAAAAATAATAATTAATTGATTTGGTTGTCATTCCAATTAGTTTGGGGATGTTTGTTTGTTTGGCCTCTTAGCTGCCTGACCAGGGATTGAACCCACATGCCCCAGTCCGTACCCCCCACCCCCACCCCTGCTATGAAAGTGCTGAAACCTAACCACTGGACTGCCAGGGAACTCCCCTAATCAATTCTGTAGAGATACTGGAAAGCTAGCATAACAAATATTTAAATTAAGTCCTGTAGTAATTTTGACTTACCAGAGTTAATGAAGCAGATATTTGTGATTTGAGAGAAATTTATTTCCAGTAAATCAGGATGATTGTGTTTGCTTCTTCTTTTAGATGAGACATTATTGTCAAAAGCAGGCATTTAGAATTTTTACTTGTATAAATAGCTTACATTTTATGTTTTCTAGATAAACATTTGTACATATTCTTGATCATTTCCTAATTTCTGTAAATAAAAGAAATCCCATTTAACATAAACTTGAAAACATCATTATATACTTAATTCAAAAGCGTGAGTATTTATATTCTGAAAAGTGTAGATTTTTATTTTCTGAACAAAACTTGCACAAGATTATATTTCAAAAGAATAAAACATGAAGCTTAATAAAATGACTATTAAAAATTAATGGGCTTTCCAGGTGGCTCAGTGGTAAAGAATCCACTGGTCAATGCTGGAGAAGCAGGTTCAATCCCTGGGTTGGGAAGATCCCCTGAGTTGTTCAGTTGCTCATTCATGTCTGACTCTTTGCGACCCCATGAACTGCAACATGGCAGGTTTCCCTGTTCTTCACCAGCTCCCAGAGGTTGCTCAAACTAATGTCCATTGAGTCACTGATGCCATTCAGCCATCTCGTCCTCTGTTGTTCCTTCTCCTCCTGCCTTCAGTCTTTCCCAGCATCAGGATCTTTTCCAGTGAATCGAGTCTTTGCATCAGGTGCCCAAAGTATTGGAGGTTCAGCCTCAGCATCCCTCCTTCCAATGAATATTCAGGGCTGATCTCGTTTAGGATGGACTGGTTTGATCTCCTTGCAGTCCAAGGGACTCTCAAGAGTCTTCTCCAACACCACAGTTCAAAAGTACCAATTCTTCAGCACTCAGCCTTCTTTATGGTCCAACTCTCACCATCCATACATGACTACAGGAAAAACCATAGCTTTGACTAGACAGACCTTTGTCCATCCCCTGAGTAGGAGGTGGCGACTCACTACAGTTGCCTGGAGAATCCCCATGGACAGAGGAGCCTGGCAGGCTACAGTCCATTGGGTTGCAGAGAGTTGGACACGAGTGAGCACAAGCATGACTTAAAATTGATGCTTAAGTACTTTGTATCTGTAACTTGCCATGTTTTATCCACTACATACATATATAACTGTATTTTGAATCTTTTTAGGGAAAGTTTTTTAAAACCGCTGGACTAAAATGGGATATTGCAGATAGCATAATAGACAGTGTGAATAAAATTTATATCCTCAAACAAATTGATCATGAAGTTCATCATCAGCGTGAAGATATTTTATAGGGAGAATATCTGAGTGCTTGTAGGAAGAGTATATGAATGCTTGTCATAAATTACTGCTTCTTAGTAATTCAGGATTAACCCCAGTAGTATGTAAAATTGAATATGTTGGCAAGAAATGAGTCAGACTTAGTATATTTAGTATTGTGACCTATTTAGTATTTCTGAAAAGGCAACCTAATGTTGTACATGCTACCTAAAGAGAAATTACTAACACCCAAAAAGACGTTTGAGGATTTACCTATCTTGAGTGAAAACATGTAGTGTTTGGTACCCCCCTCCCCCCAGAATCATCTTTTATTTTACTTGATGGGAAAACCTACCCTTTAGATTCTTTCACATGTACTTTGCTTGACAGCCCATTAGATACTGTGAATTAAAGTATTGGAATTCTAAGGGTGTTGATTTTAGTTTTCATAAAAATTGTTTATTGTGACCCTTGACATGCTACCTATGACTTTCCTGTTTCTTTATTGAAATTGAGATGCTACAGACTTTTGTTGGTTGTTATAAGAATTGATCAAAGGCATGATTATGTAAAGTGATTGTTGTCATATAAAGTACCATTTTAATTTACACTTAGAGACTACTTTGGAAACACCTTTGATGTTTTATATATGATAATGATCTAGCATAATTTTTTTCATTAATACTATCATTTCCAGGTCATCTATTATCACTCTGAAAATAGCATTAGATGACTGATTTACCAACTTGGTTGAAGCCTACATTTTAGAGAACGCAGGATTAGATTTTATAATAACTTATAAAAGATCTTTTTGTCTTTGGAGAAGGGGTACATATTACTCAATGTGTGTGAATATGCCAGGAGAAGAGAATTGACTTTGCAATTAAAATCTTTCCTTTGTCCAAAATTGTAAGACTGGGATTTGAGAGGCTGGGATGAGAGAATCTAGTATTACCTAGTAACCAAAAGCATAGATTTTGAGCTATGATTTGAATTCCAGCTGTCTTCTGTGGGACTTCAAGCTTGGTTTTGGGCCTCTGTCCTCATCTCTAGACTAGAAGTAAGAATAATATCTGCCTTAAAGCTGCTATGATTAAGATATAATATATGTTGGGTGCTTTGCATATCATGATGCTGGAAGCACACAGCAAACATTAGCTATTATTTATAATACATTTACAAGTATGAGATCTGAAACTTTCCCTCATAAAAGAATATTTTTCTGTCACCAAGTCAGGTCTGACTCTTTTCGACCCCATAAGAGAATATTAATCTTAGTAAAATACTATTTAGCTTCTTCTCTACTGGTTTTCAAACTTAAGAAAAGAAATGAGGGAACTCTCTTTTCCTTCTCCTCCCCCCCTAAAATCTGACTTGAAATCTTGATGAGTAAAACAGAAAAGTTACAGCTGTGAAACAGTTTGGTAAGTATAAGAATAATGTAGAAAATTAATAACACTGTTGCCAGAGATTGTAAAGGGAGTTCAAGCATTGTTCTCTTCAGATGTTATTTTCTTCTCAGATGGTTCTTTTTTCTTTCTTTATTCTACTGCTGCTCTACACTCTCCCAAAAGAGAATGAATGACCTTGTCTTAGAGGCATTAACAAAGCCATCAATGAAGTAATATATTGTATTTAATTTTTCCACACTAAATAAGCTCATTTTTTGGTACTTCAGATTTAAAATATATTTACTTCTCTGGAAGCAGGGCACTGATGTAAATATGTCTAAATAGAGAAACTATTTTATCAGAGAAACAGTAAATGTTAAATAATAGTGAAACTTACACATGGAACAGTCCCACAAGTATACTCAGTGTTTGTGGTTAATTCTTTCTGAAAATTTATTGAGAGGACCTAGACCATCTTGTATATTCCCTCAAATATCATATTTTTCTCTAAATTATTTATTTTCTTCCTTGGATTTGAGAAGAAGTGACTGTTACCTGGCAAGAGGATCTTTATATCTGTGACCTTCTTAGATAACCTTTCTGCTAACCCTAATCCTTGCTCCAGACTGGATGGTCTTTTCACCTGTGCATCTTCTCAGAGAACCTTTCCACTTTCCTATTCCTTTACATTTTTCTTTCCATCACTTATCTCCTTTAGCTTATAGAGATGTGTGTGTGTCTTTCTTGTCTTGTTGCTTTGTTGATCATGTCTTCAGATTGTCTTCCTTTTTTCTAACCCCTTCTCTCCACATATGAGATGTCTCCTATCCTAAAATTTATTTTCTTTTTAATTTTTAACTGGAGGGTAATTGCTTTATAATGTTGCATTGGTTTCTGTCGTACAACAGTGCATATTAGCCGAAAGTATCCATGAAATTAAAAGACGCTTACTTCTTGGAAGGAAAGTTATGACCAACCTAGATAACATTAAAAAGCTGAGACATTACTTTGACAACAAAGGTCCATCTAGTCAAGGCTATGGTTTTTCCAGTGGTTATGTACAGATGTGAGAGTTGGACTGTGAAGAAAGCTGAGTGCCAAAGAATTGATGCTTTTGAACTGTGGTGTTGGAGAAGACTCTTAAGAGTCCCTTGGACTGCAAGATCCAGCCAGTCCATCCTAAAGGAAATCAGTCCTGGGTGTTCATTGGAAGGACTGATGCTGAAGCTGAAACTCCAATACTTTGATCACCTCATGCGAAGAGTTGACTCATTGGGAAAGACCCTGATGCTGGGAGGGGTTGTGGGCAGGAGGAGAAGGGGACGACAGAGGATGAGATGACTGGATGGCATCACCGACTTGATGGACATGAGTTTGAGTAAACTCTGGGAGTTGGTGATGGAAAGGGAGGCCTGGCGTGCTGCAATTCATGGGGTCGCAAAGAGTCGGACATGACTGAGCGACTGAACTGATACATATATATAACCCCTCCCTCTTAAGCCTCCCCCTGCACCCACCACCATCCCATCCCTCTAGGTCATCACAGAGTGCCGGGCGGGGCTCCCTGTGTTACATAGGAGATTCCCACTAGCTATCTGTTTTGCACATTGTAATGTGTTTGTGTCAGTGCCACTTGATTAGTCTCACTTTCTCATTCCCCAGCTGTGTCCACAAGTCCATTCTCTTTGTTTGTGTCTCTATTCCTGCCCTGCAAATAGGTACATCAGTACCATTTGTAAATGTGTTTCTTTAACTCTTGTTTTCTAGTCTTTCTTGCCAGGCTTTGGGAAAGTACCCCACATGTTGTCTTTTGAAAATTCTCTTTTTAAGGTGCTTTGCTTGGCATATTTGTAATACTTTATTAATTTCAGACCCAGGTAGCAATCCAGCAACTTAGACTATTTCATATGCCTGCATGTTGTGTTTAATAAAATTTAATTGTCAACATTTTAAAAATCATAAGCTTTCATGTTGACATGAGAGTAATTTCTCCTGGAGAATTAGAAAATTGGGTAATATTGGACTCATTCATGGCTACAAGCTGAAGTAATGCTTGCTCAGCCTCTGTTAGCATTTTAAAATGTTTGACCCCATTTTAAGTTGCTCTCCCTTCAATTTATTTACACTGCTCTTAAGATTCTCCTACCTTTGTGACTGCTTCTTAGTCGTCTTCACTGACTTTTCCTTTCACCTGCTGGAAATCCTTGGTCATTATTAGCTAGTATTAATATATTAGTATTTAAGGGGACTAGACCCAATATTTCTGAAAATTTTTGTGGCATTTCTTCAGTGTTCTTCCTTTCACTCTTCCTTGGTGACCCTCAACCATTTTTCCCACCTCATCATCATGCCTGAGACAGGACACTAATCAGGAGGTGGCTTATGTGCCCTGGTTGGTAATCCGTGCTTACATACTCATCTTCAGCAGGTATCCACTCTGACAGCCCCCTGTCGTTCTGGATGCGATTTCCAGGGGGTCCCTTCTCTTAGGCCTTGCCACTCTTCTTAGCTCTTGCTTTCTGTTCCAACCACTTGTGGAACCCTTCCTCATGGGAGTTCAGTAGGTACTTTTTTTGTTGTTATTTTCATTTTTATTTATTTACTTATTTTTGGCAGTGCTCAGTCTTTGCTACCGCACTGGCTTTTCTCTAGTTGCAAAGATTGGGGGCTACTCTCTAGTTGCGGTGCTTGGGCTTCTCATTGTGGTGGCTTCTCTTGTTGCGGAGCCCTGTCTCTAGGGTGCCTGAGCTTCAGTAGTTGTGGCTCCCACCCCTTGGAGCACAGGCTCAGTAATTGTGGTGCACGGGCTTAGTTGCTCCTTGGCATGTGGGATCTTTCCTGATCAGGGGTTGAACCCATGTCTCCTGTATTGGCAGGTGGATTCTTTACCACTGAGCCATCAGGGAGGCCCCAAGTTGGTATTTCTAATTAAACAAGTCTGAAATTGAACCCATTCATGCTCCTCTCCACTCCCCCACCCCCTACCAAAAGAAAGACTGATGGTATTGGTGTAACTACTCCCCTCCCCCTCAAACTTAGTGAAACCTTGAGTCATTTTTAGCTCCACCTTTCACTTCCGGAGTGCAGTCACTGAGTTCTGTTAATTTTATACACACACCGTTTCTTGTATCTTTCTCTGGTTATATCTGATATACTCTTAGTAACCATTTAGTTTCTTATAACAAAAAAAACCCAACAGAGGTTTTTTTTCATGAAGGTACTTTTCTGTCCATTCACTTCGCTAATCTGTTTCCTACATTGTCATTAAGATTATGTTATCCTTTCAAGGCATGGGTATCATATTTTTAAAGACTTTTAGAAGGGTAACGCAGTGTGGAAGAGTTCAGACACCATGAATTGAAATCCCAGCTCCACTGTTTACTGGCTACGAGCTCAGTTTCTTAACCTGTTAAATGAGGATAGTTGTATTGTGAGGCATCAGCACAGCACCCATCACATTAACAAGCACCACATAAAATGCTCTTCCATGAAAAATAAAATTCAAGCTCATTAGCCTTGCATTCAAGGACTGTCATGACCTGGCACCTAGCATGCCAGCCTGACTGATTGGCAGCCATATCTTATTTCTTTTTTTAGGTAAAGCCTTAAGAGTTTATAGTCTGTTCTTTTACTACGGTTTACATAACTTCCCTCACGTCTGTGCTTTGGCTTTAGCTTTCCCCTTTAGTGTTTCCTTCTTTTATCAGCTCCATTTCTCCATATTTTTTCTCTTAAATCTGATCAGATTGTTAGTTGTTATTACATTTTTCATGGGGCTTTCCTGTACTTCTAAATGGATTTAATGATATATTCCCTATCCTTTTTTAACGAATTGTGTGTGCTTTTCTGACTTTTTATCACAGTTTTTCCATATTAACATTGTGGTTGTTGCTTCATCCTCTCCCCAAATTGGAGCTCCTTAAAAGCAGGGGCTATGCCTTATTTTACTGAAGCAGAAGTGGTTAAATCTGTTGAATGATTGTCTCCTCTTTTTTTTCTTGAATAGGTTGGTTTAAATTGTGGGTTGAATTTTGTGCTCCATTACTTACTGAAATTAGGTTTCTTCTGAACACTCTTGTTTCATCTCAATTCCAACATCAGTTTTCTATGTTCAAGGCAAGGGTTCAATTTGATCAAATGTTTTTATAAAGCAAACTTGAGTGTATGATGAGTAGTAGCTATCATAATATCTTGCATTTATTAAGTGCTGGAAGGAAAGTTATAACCAACCTAGACAGCATATTAAAAAGCAGACATTACTTTGCCAACAAAGGTCCGTCTAGTCAAGGTTATGGTTTTTCCTGTGGTCATGTATGGATGTGAGAGTTGGACTATAAAGAAAGCTGAGCACAGAAGAATTGATGCGTTTGAACTGTGGTGTTGGAGAAGACTCTTGAGAGTCCCTTGGACTGCAAGGAGATCCAACCAGTCCATCCTAAAGGAGATCAGTCCTGGGTGTTCATTGGAAGGACTGATGTTGAAGCTGAAACTTCAGTACTTTGGCCACCTGATGTGAAGAGCTGACTCATTTGAAAAGACCCTGATGTTGGGAAAGATTGAGGGCAGGAGAACGGGACGACAGAGGATGAGATGGTTGGATGCCATCACCGACTCGATGGACATGGGTTTGGGTGGACTTCAGGAGTTGGTGATTGACAGGGACGCCTGGCGTGCTGCAGTCCACGGAGTCGAAAAGAGTCGGACACGACTGAGCGACTGAACTGAACTGATTGTGTGCAAGACACTGGTGTATGTGTGTGTATGTGTGTGAGAGAGAAACAGAGATGGCGTGAAGGACTGATAGAAAGGAGCTCATTGTAATCCTCAGTCATCCTCTTAGGTGGGTGGCTACTATCCCTATTTATATATGAGACTGCTGAGGCACAGATAAGTAAAGTAGCTTGCCCAAGTCAGTAAACTCGTTTAATTGAAAAGAAAAACAAAACCCAAACTAAGTTTAACATTTTTTTTTCTTTTTGGGTATTAAAATTTGTTTTACATACAAAGAGAACTTACAATAATAACCTTAAATTATTTGAAACTAAACTTCAGGAAAGCAGAGCAATGAATATAGGCAGTTAACTGTGATCAAATTTGAGTAATAGTCTTATTTAAGAATGTCTTGATCTCTTTGTTTAGCAGTAGTGGGAATTTCATTAGTTTTGAATTTCTTTGAGTAACGTTGCAAATTGAGGAAGAAGTATGTCAAGGCTGTATATCGTCACCCTGCTTATTTAACTTATATGCAGAATACATCATGCAAAATGCCGGGCTGGATGAAGCACAAGCTGGAATCAAGATTGCTGGGAGAAATATCAGTAACCGCAGATATACAGATGACACCACCTTAATGGCAGAAAGTGAAGAGGAACTAAAGAGCCTCTTGTCGAAGGTGAAAGAGGAGAGTGAAAAAGCTGGCTTAAAACTCAGCATTCAAAAAATGAAGATCATGGCATCCGGTCCCATCACTTCGTGGAAAATAGATGGGGAAACAATGGAAACAGTGAGAGACTTTATTTTCTTGGGCCCCAAAATCACTGCAGATGGTGACTACAGCCATGAAATTAAAAGACGCTTGTTCCTTGAAAGAAAAGCTGTGACCAACCTAGAAAGCATATTAAAAAGCAGAGACATTATGTTGCCAACAAAGGTCCGTTTACTCAAAGCTGTGGTTTTTCCAGTAGTCCTGTATGGATGTGAGAGTTGGACCATAAAGAAGGCTGAGTGCCGAAGAATTGGTGCTTTTGAACTGTGGTGTTGGAGGAGACTTGAGAATCCTTTGGACTGCAAGGAGATCAAACCAGTCAGTCCTAAAGGAAATCAATCCTGAATGTTCACTGGAAGGACTGACACTAAAGCTGAGGCTCCAATACTTTGGGCACCTGACGTGAAGAGCTGACTCATTTGAAAAGACCCTCATGCTGGGAAAGATTGAATTCAGGAAGAGAAGGGGATGACAGAGCACGAGATGGTTGAATGGCATCACCGACTCAGTGACACAAGTTTGAACAACCTCTGGTAGATGGTGAAGGACAGAGAAGCCTGGCATGCTGCAGTCCTTGAGGTCCCTCAACAACAATTTATAGGTCTTTTAAGGGTATAATCAATACATATTTATAAATTAAAATCAGGGCAACTTGTTGAAGAAATCTGTTTCTAATGTCCTAATATAACTAAGATCAATTCTTTATTGGATTAAAAAAAATGCATTTGTGTTGTTTGGCCTCTTTATATGGTGCAAAGAAGTACCTGAAGTCCATGGGGAAAAGTAGGTCATCAGTGGTCTTTAAGGCTGCTTTTAGTTGGGTATCCTGTAAACATTTTAATATGAAACCTCAGTATAGGGATGTCTCATCATAAACTTCACACATGTGCATGCATATTACTTCAGCTTATATTGCTATTTGAATGTTTATTAAGTAATAAAATTTGTATTTTAGATAGATTTCATAGAAAAAGTTTTTTCCCTCTTCTGTACTGTATTTTATACTCTGTTTGGAAACTGCTGGTTTATAGTGCTACAAATAGCTAATGTTTCTGAGATAACGTTAAATAACTGCTGGGTTTATTTTCCCCATTTTCATAGTGTACTGGAGAAGTGACAGTAGTGCCCAATCAGATTTTGTTTTTCATCCTGCCTTTTAGTCACATTTAATATAATGTGTATTCCCAGTTTATTGTTTCTGTCATGCTTTACCCTTTATGAAGATCCCTGAGCATTGAGTGCCTGTTAAC